>NC_058102.1:122307500-122932500 GCF_020171115.1 Neogale vison | reverse complement strand
TAACCAACTGAGCCACCCAAGAGCCCCAATTGTAAGAATTCTTTATATATTCTGGATATTAATCTCTCATCAGGCATATAATTTGCAAATATTTTCTCCCATTCTGTGGGTTGTCTTTTCACTCTTTTGATAGTGTCATTTGATGCACAAAAGAGTAACACATTTTCTGACATACTAACGAATTGTTTTTTGTTTAAAAAAAAAAATTGTTTTTTTTTTAAAAAAAAAAGAAATGAGCAATCTTAATTTTCTTTTTTTTTTTTAAAGATTTTATTTATTTATTTGACAGACAGAGATCAGAAGTAGACAGAGAGGCAGGCAGAGAGAGAGGAGTAAGCAGGCCCCCTGCTGAGCAGAGAGCCCCATGCGGAGCTCAATCCCAGGACCCTGGGATCATGACCTGAGCCGAAGGCAGAGGCTTTAACCCACTGAGCCACCCAGGCGCCCCAGCAATCTTAATTTTCAATGATCATTTGATCTTAATGAAAAGGCATGCTTCATGGAGAGATATGTAAGCCCACCTTTTACAGCTGCTTACAGCCTTCCTAAAGTGCTATACCTTAATGTATTTGTGGACTTTTCTTCAGTGTACTTGTGTCTTCTCCTTTGCAGGCAGTTAGTGATAACACTTTGCCCCATGATGAATAATAGTTAGTACCAACAAGTATTATGTAAAAATAATATATTTATCATCACTTTCCTTAAGAAAATTAAACTACCTAATTTTTTTATTATATATGCACCTCCACTCATTTCAGCTCATTGCTTTTAAGACAATTTATTGTGAAAAAGAAAAACATTGCCAAATAATGACATAAATAAATGAACTATTGTAGATTTACACCATGTAATGTTTAACAAAACTACTATGCTAAGAGCATTTGGATTAGTCTCAATTCACTCTTTAGCAGGACAGCTTAGCCTTAGTTTCTGCACATATTTCAAATACATGTCACCTGTGTTGCCTCAACTTTCTCACGAACCGTGCCAGTTGGCCACTTCCAGGCTTCATGCCTCTAGCAGGCCAGTGCACAGTGGCCAAGGCCCAGTTGGTTGGTATTATACCAAATGGCCAGCAGGGGCAGCAGTGTCAAGAACTTCTTTTCACCACAATTCCAAAACTGGAAAAAGATAGCTAGCTCTCCATAGACTTTTGTGTTCCAGAATATGTGTTTTTAAATCCATGAACACTCTACATGCTCTCCATCAAAAGGGAATTTTAGTTAGGTGGCAGCAGGAAATCATTGGGGAAAATAGAGTGTAATATCTCTGTTAAATCTTACCTTTAAGATTGAACAGTATGTTATAATATGAATTTGCTCTATTTACTGCATGAATGTCCCCCATTACTGGACATGATCCTGGCAAACGCTGGAAGAATAAAGCAGAAGTCCACCAAACCTTTCCTCCCTTATTTTTCTTTTAAGGTTTTATTCATTTATTTGAGAGACAACACACACAACCGAGAGAGCACAAGCAGGGGGAGCAGCAGAGGGAAAGGGAGAAGCAGACTCCCCACTGAGCAGGGAGCATGATGCAGGCTCCATCCCAGGACCCTGAGATCAAGACCTGAGCCGAATGCAGCCATTTAACTGACTAAGTCACCCGCACCCCTTTCCTGCCTTATTTTAGTGCAACTGTGTTAATGACAAGTTTTTGTTTAAAAGTAGAAAAGTTTAAGACGAATGCATTTTTATTAAGTTTCAAACTAAAAGCATTCTGAGAAAATGTGCATAAGCCAAAACTATTCAGAGAAAGCAGGACATGGTCACTTACTCGTAGACAATGACCATGGTCTACTTTTTTTTTTTTTTGAGATTTATTTATTTATTTGAAAAAGAGAATGAGCACACAGAGGGAGAGGCAGAAGCAGACTCCCCACTGATCAGGGAGCCCAATGCAGGGCTTAATCCCAGGACCCTGGGATCATGACCTGAGCCAAAGACAGATGCTTAACCAACTGAGCCACCCAGGCACCCCAGCCATCTTCCACTTTAGAAGACACTGACAGTTTCCCAAAGTGTTGGAATTTACAACCCCACCAGCTGCAAAGGAAACATGAGAGAGATAATTATTCCACTTCCTCACTAACATTTCAGACCATTTGTCTTTTAAATCTTGACCGCTTTGGTATACATACAGTGGCACTACATTTGGGGTTTACTTTTACTTCACGGGCTTAATGAGAAGAAACACATTTTTTTGACTATTTGAACTTTTTTTTGAGGTGCCTGCTCAAGCCCATTTGTCTTTTGGGTTCTGTGTGTATGTGTGTATTTTTCTTACTGATTTGTAGTAGTTCTTAATATATTTGGTAAATAAGCCACTCATTCGTTACATGTGTTGTATCTTGAGCTATTCTCAGGTGGTCTTTTTGGCCTCCAAATGGTTTCTTCTGGTGAGTGAAAGTTCTTGATTTTAGTGTAGTCCAATTTCTTCTTTAGTATATATTTCTTTATTCAAAGATTATGAAGATGTTATCCTGTGTTACTATCTTAAAGCTTTTTTTTTTTTTTTTAACCTATCATATTTAGGTATCGATCCTAATGGAATTGACTTTGGGTTATAGTAAGAAATAGGGGTAATACTTTATTTTTTACTATACTAATATCTACTTGATTATCATTCTTACAAAGGACTGTCCTTTTTTTTACTGAGTTTCAGTGAAGATTCATTCACAAATGAGATGACTATACATTGAGGTCTGTTTCTGCCCTCATCTGCTTGGCTCTCCTGATGCCAAGGCAGCCCTCTGTCTCAGTACTGTAACCTGGGGAGAGTTTGGTTTCTGGTGGTATGAGTGTTCACATATCTTCTTCTTTTTAAAGACTGGCTTTGTGATTTTAGGTTCTTTGCATTTCCATATCAATGTTAGAATTAGCTTGTTAATGTTATCCAAAACCAAACAAATGCTGATGAGGGTTTGATGGGGCTGCAATGTATCTACAGAGTAGTCTGGGATGAATTGACAATATTGACTGTTCAGACCAGGAACATGGCATACTCCTCTATTTATTTCAGCCCTCTTTAATTTCTCTCAGCAATACTTTGTAGTTTTCAGTGCAGACATCTTGCACGTCTTTTGGAGTTCTGATATAGTTTGCATTCTTCGTGTTATTATAAATTCTATTTTAAACATAATCTTCTAATTGTTAATCACTAGCAATGGAAATGCAATTGATATTTATATTTTGAATTTATATCCAACAACCTTGTTAAAGTCCCATAAGAACAATATTTTGTTTATAGATACTTTGATTTTTCTATTCACATTAGCACATAATGTGTGAATAATGGCAGTTTACATCTTCCTTTATAATATTTATACTTGTATTCCTTCTTTATACTTTATATATACCTTTTCACATTGGCCATGACCTTGAGTAGTGTCTATAGAAATAGTGTTAATGGACAGGTCACCACAGGGGGAAAGCCTTCACTATTTCACTGTTGAGCACAATGTTAGCTATAGGATTTTGTAAATACCCTTACCAGATTAAGGAAGTCTACTCTTATTTTACTAAGAGTTTTCTAATCATAAATGTTATTAAATGCTTTTTCTGTACATATTAAGATAATAATGATGTGGGGTTTTTTGTTTTTTTTTTTTTAATTTCTTATTATGTTATGTTAGTCACCATATAGTACATCATTAGTTTTTGATGCAGTGTTCCAAGATTCATTGTTTATGTATAATACCAGTGCTCCATGCTCCTTAACACCTATCACCAGACCAACCCATCCCTCCAACCCCGTCCCCTCTAAAACCCTCAGTTTGTTTCTCAGAGTCCACAGTCTCACAGGGTTCATCTCCCCATCCGATTTCCTCCCTTCATTTTTCCCTTCCTTCTTTTAATGTCCTCCATATGCTATTCCTTCTTTCCCACAAGTAGGTGAAACCATATGATAATTGACTTTCTCTGCTTGACTTATTTCATTCAACATAATCTCCTCCAGTCCCATCCATGTTGATGTACAAGATGGGTATGATGAATACCAACTAATACCATACTAATCATACATATTAGTATGAATACCATACTAATGGCTGAGTAATATTCCTTTATATATATGGACCACTTCTTTATCCATTCATCTGTTGAAGGGCATCTTGGCTCCTTCCACAGTTTGGTGATTGTGGACATTGCTGCTGCGAACATTGGGGTATGTATGGCCCTTCTTTTTACTACATCTCTATCTTTGGGGTAAATAACCCAGCAGTTCAGTTGCCAGGACATAGGGAAGCTCTATTTTTAATTTTTTAAGAAATCTCCACACTGTTTTCCAAAATGGCTGCACCAACTTGCATTCCCACCAGCAGTATAAGACGGTTCCCCTTTCTCCACATCCTTTCCAACATTTATGGTTTCTTGATTTGTTAATTTTTGCCATTCCAACTGGCATAAATTGGTATCTCAGTGTGGTTTTGGTTTGAATTTCCCTGATGGCTAATGATGATGAAGGCTTTTTCATGTGTCTGTTAGCCATTTGTATGTCTTCTTTGGAGAAGTATCTGCTCATGTCTTCTGCCCATTTTTTACTTGATTATTTGTTTTTTGGATGTTGAGGTTGAGAAGTTCTTTATAGATCTTGGATATCAGCCCTTTGTCTATAGTGTCATTTGCAAACATCTTCTCCCATTCTGTGGGTTGACTCTGTTTTGTTAACTGTTTCCTTTGCTGTGCAGAAGCTTCTGATCTTGAAGAAGTCCCAAAAGTTCATTTATGCTTCTGTTTCCTTTCCTTTGGAGATGTATCTTGAAAGAAGTTGCTGTGGTCAATGTCAAAGAGGTTACTGCTTATATTCTTTAGGATTTTGGTGAATTCTGTCTCACATTGAGGTCTTTCATTCATTTTGAGTTTATCTTTGTGTACGGTGTAAGAAAATGGTCGAGTTTCATTCTTCTGTATATAGCTGTCCAATTTTCCAGGCACCATTTATTAAAGAGACTGTCTTTTTTCCATTGGATATTTTTTCCTGCTTCATATACGTTTATTTGACCATAGAGTTCAGGGTCCATATCTGAGCTCTCTACACTGTTCCATTGGTCTGTGTGTCTGTTTTGGTGAAGTACCAGGCTGTCTTGATGATCACAGCTTTTTACTAAAGCTTGAAATCAGGCAACATGATGCTCCCAGCTTTGCTTTTCTTTTTCAACATTTCCTTCGTGATTCGGGGTCTTTTCTGTTCCATACAAATTTTAGGATTGTTTGTTCCAGCACTTTGAAAAATGCCATTGGTATTTTGATCAGAATGGCGTTGAAAGTATAGATTTCTCTGGGAGCATAGATGTTTTAACAATGTTTTTTCTTCCGATCCATGAGAATGGAATGATATAGTTTTTCTATTTAATTCTGTTATTTCAGTGAATTACGTAGTTGGATTTTTTTTTAATTTTATGCCAGTTTTGCGTCCAAGAATAAATCTCACTTGGTCAGGATTTATTATTCTTCTTTCTATAGTTAGTTTCAATTTGGATATTCTTGCATCCATGTTTATGAAAGGGATTAGTCTATAATGTCTTCTCTTCTAATGTCCTTATCATATTTTGGATCAAAGTTATACTAGCCTCATTTTTTAAAAAGGCAAAAATCATTCCCTCTTTTTCTCTTCTCTAGCAGAGTTTGTGTAACATTAGTATTATCTCTTCCTTAAATGTTTAGAATAAATCACTAGAGAATCATATGGGTTGGATTTTTCTTTGTTGGGAGTTTTTTTTAAAGATTTTATTTATTGGAGTGAAAGAGAAATTGCACATATGAGCGAGGGTGGGGATAGAGGGAGAGGGAGAAGCAGACTCCCCGCTGAGCAGGGGGCATGATGTGGGGCTCAATCCCAGGACTCTGAGATCATGACCAGAGCTGAAGGCAGATGCCCAACTGACTGAGCCACCTAGGCACCCCTATTGGGAGATTCCAACCACTTAACATATATAATACTATTTAATTTTTCTATTGCTTATTCTGTCAGTTTGGGTAAGCAGTGTTCTTCAAGGCATTTGTTTTGTTTTATTTGTTGAAACTTATTGGTGTAAAGTTGTTTATAATGTTCTCTTAGCATCTTTTTATTATTTACAGGATGCATAATGATGTTCTCTTAATATTTCTGATATTGATTTTACCTTCTCCTTCTCTCTGTCTCTCCCATTTTTGTTTTTCTTGATCCGTCTTGCCAAAGATTAGTCTACATTTTATTAGTCTTTTTATTTTAGTGAAGTTCTGCTGGTAATTTTCTATGAAAGTATCTTTTTCCTAACAATTTGAGAAGGATATGTTTACTGAATTTCATGTTCTAGGTTTTCAGTTCTTTCACCACTAAGATGTCATTCCATTGCATTATGGCTTCATTGTTTGTGCTTTGAAGTTGGCTGTCAGTCTTTTTGCTTCTTAGAGGGTATTATATTTTATCATCCTCCAGCTGCTTTTTGGAATTTCCTTTTGGCTTTGTTTAATTCAGCAGTTTTACTATGTTATGCCTACATGTGGTTTCCTTTATATTTACCCTGGTTGGGGATCATAATGCCTCTTGAGCCTGACGTCTTTTTTCAACAGGAACATAGAAATTTGTTTTGTTTTCTTTTAAATTATTCTGACTTTAAGGGTGATCATTAATTGAACATTTTTTCCATCTGTGAGTTTATGAAAAAATTCAGAATGTGTACAATAATTAGAGATGTAGAGATTAAAATGTTAAATTTATTCCTGGTAAATCTGCAGTTGAAAAAAACTAATCTCAGATTATAAGCTGATTTCTAATATTCCACCTGAAGCCTACACCTCAGGGCAACTTTCCTAAGGGAAACTTTTCATTTGGAAACAAGGTATCTCTCCTCTGAATTACTGTCTACCACTTATTGGAACATAATAGTAAGGAAAGAGGGAAATGATCTTATAATCTAGAAAATAAATCACATGTGCTTACCTCACGGAGAACTGAACCAGAAACCAATAAACTTACTTTATGGGCAAATAAGCAGAGAAAAAGGAAGAGGTAAGTTCCTAATTCCAGTATCATCAATTAGATAAGCCACTTACTCCCTCCCTCACGTGAAAGGAGAGGTAATAATTCCTCTCATACTTTACCTCCTAAGGGATCAAGTTAAAATTCCCCCCAACTTCAGAGAACAGACTGCCTGAGATAAACATTCTCTTAAAGTAAATTATAGGAACACTAGTGTTTTGGGGTTTTTTGGGTTTGTGGTTTTTTTTTTCTTCTTGGCCTAATTTCCAATCCAAAAGTTATGTGAATTTCCTAGTAGTATGCCTTTGATTGTGTATAAATTCCAAAAGAAGTAAGCACACATATTTCTTCTAAGATATTTTTAAAGTTTATTTATTTAAGCAATTTCTACACACAATATGGGGTTCAAACTCATGACCCCAAGATTGAAAGCTACATGCTCCACTGACTGAACCAGCCAGGCACCCCTTCTTCTAAGATATTTTATCCTCACTTAATCTCTGTATATTTTGTTATGTATCTAAAATTAAACTTCTGTAGCCTTCTTCCGGTCCTCTACACCTGTCTTTCCATGAACATAATAAAAACCCATTAGTGAATGCAAGCAATCCTTTAATCTTTTCTCCTCAAATCCAGGAAAGGATAGAGAATGCCTAACAGGTATAAATTAATATCCTTAATGTCTCTCTTGTTATTTATCAATAAACATTATATCCTTTATAACAAACCTTCTTTCAACCACACTGGAGTTTATGTTAATGTAATGATTTTTGGAAAGCCCCTAAGGTTGGGGGCTGGTTGCCAGGGGAACCAACTATGAATAGTGGCTAGGACTTCTCTGTTGTAATCTTTGATTTCCAGGAGGGGAGAGGGGCTGGAGATTGAATCAATCACCAGTGGCCAATGGTGTAATCAGCCATGCCTATGTAATGAAGCTGCCGTACAACCCCCAAAGAAGAGTGTCTGGGAATCCTCCAGATTGGTGAACATGTGGAGATTGCAGCAAAGTGGTATACCTGCAGAGAGCATGGCAGCTCTGCATCCCTTCCCATATACTTGCCCTATCCAATTCTTCTATTTGACTGTTCCTGAGTCATATCCTTTTATAATAAACCAGTGATCTAGTAAATAAGATATTTCTCTGACTTCTGTGAGCCACTCTAGCAAATTAATTGAACCTAAGGAGGGGGTTGTTGGAATTTCCAATCTATAGCCAGTTGGTCAGAAGCACAGGTAACCACCTGAACTTGGAACATCTGAAGGGGGTGAGGGGCCGTCTTGTAGGACCAAGCCCTTAACCTGTGGGGTCTGCTGCTATTAAGACACTAGACAGTGTCTTAATTCAGTTGAATTGCAGGACGTCCAGTTGGTGCCTGAAAATCGTTTGAGGCAGGGACCTCTACATCAGAATTGGATACAGAACCCTCTTCACATACCATTTGGGAAAATTATATCTTGTTTGGAGAGTGAAAATTTCAAGAAACAAGGTTTGGGGGATGGCAGCATAAACTGCCAAAACAACCATCTTGTGTTTTTTTGTTTTGTGTTTTCTAATTTGCTTTTTTTTAATTCACAAATTACCACTTGTGTGAGTAAATCAAAATAGTTATTTTGATTTCATATAGAAAGAACTTAATGTAAATATTGAATCATCCAGCAACACAACTAAGTCAATGCCACATTTTCTAGTTAAATTATTCAATGAAAAAAACTTGAGTAGATTATTGTTTTAAGAGAAAAATCCATGCTTTAATGTAGGAAATAACAGGAAATTCTCTGAAATAAAAACACTGTTTTGAGGAACATACTGAATTCCCATGAGTCGATGGAAACATTTAATGTTTTACAGTTTTCCAAAGATAAAGTCCGCAATTCTGTGGCAGGCCCTGTACTCTTTCTTAATACATCGATGCCAAAAAGGAAGAGGATAGGCAGTTAGTTCCTTTCCAACTGGATTAAGAAATTATTCTAATATTAACAAGTAATTTTGCTTATAATAGACTCTCCAAAGGAAATAAAGATGGTTTACATAGGAGTGTCATCAAAACAAAATCATCCATTCAAGAGGAATCAGCAAGAATTTAAGCAGCTACTGAAACTATGGGCCAAGTCCAGCAGGAAGCGTGAACAGTACTTTCTACTTCAGAAAAATGCATCTTATCTCCATGATTGTTCACCAAAACATGAAGCCAGCAACTGCTCAATATTCTGTTTTAGAGAGGATAGCACAGGGGTGCTTCCACTTACAAACCTGGACAAGAGACCAGTCATCCCGGGCCCTGGCAGTTCAATTAACAGTTTTAAACCACCACAGAAATAATTTTCAGGTAATAGAAAGAGGAAGTTTACACACCTGGAAAAGACTAAATATAACCTGGAGAAATAAATGATCCTGTGTGTATCATCCTAAATTCCTTAAATTTCATTTACAGAAGAACCCTGTCAATTAACAATGGGGCGGAGTTCTGAGTGGGTGTACAGGGAAATGTAAAACGTCGCCAGCCTGCTGGACCTTAAGGACCAGGATCTTGTCTTATTCATCCTCAAGTATTCACACTACTAGGCCTTTAAGATTTCTTTCAATTAAAGTACATTAAACCAAATATTATTTATAAGCTAAGATATGATTTTAAAAAGGAAAGAAATGAATAATGACAATTTTCTTATATGAAAAATGATAATTTCTTATTTTTATTTGATCGAATTGGGAACCTTCTTTTGTATACCCCTTTACTCCTTTTCTTTGCTTGACTCCTAGTACCTTGAGGCTAGTACTGTCAATCTAGCATAGGGACAGTTCACTAACTTCTTTTTAAATGAACAAATGAGTGAATGAGTGATTCTTTGAATTCTCTCTTATTAGAAATTATCAGTATGTACTCTGGCAGAAAATCTGGTTAAGGAAATTGTGACAGAGGAACACTGAAAAATACAACCCAAAACGGGATGGGATAACAATAAGTAAACAAAATAAACTAAGCATGCACATTTTATCTCCACCTGGCACATATTTAAAATCTTTATAAAACAGATATTCTGGGATGAACGAAACTTCAAAGGGCTAATATAATAGTATCATTAGTCAATAAAGTATTTACAAAAACATAGGGTCCAAACTCCATTAGTTCAAGCGTTAGGAGAAAGCAAAAACCAGTTCAGAAGAAGCAGTCTTAAATTCTCAGTGCAAAGCAAATGGCAAAGATAAGCAATAATAAAAAAAAAAGGACTTATAATCAAAATAATGATAATCTTACTATAGATGCCACCCTACACTCAATACCTCTCATTTTCATCATTTACCCCTCCATTTCCATCAACTTGGGAAAGATAATAATAAATCCTCTTTATTTTTGTTAAAAATTTTATTCATTTATTTGAGAGAGAAGTGGGAGGGGCAGAAGGAGAGGGAGAAGCAGAGAGCTTGATGCAGGGCTCCATCCCAGGACCCTGGGATCATGACCTGAGGGACCCAATTGCCCCAACAAATCCTTTTTAAAAGTTATTAGCAATTTGGCAATGGGTGTGATATCTTCCCAGTTCCCTAAGAAGAAACTGGATTATTTCACTAATCCAGTTTACACAAGTGCAAATTGATGTTCAGGAATTAAGTAACTTGAATCCAGGTCTGCCTGACTCCAAAGCCCATGCTCTGTTCCCTTATTTTAATTGAGATATACTTACATATACCATTGTGTGAGTCTAAGGTGTACACTGTGTTGATTTTATACATTTACATATTGTAATATGATTACCACTGTCGTGTTCGCTGACACTTCTATCACATCACATAATTATCATTTCTTTTTCGTAGCTGGAACAATTAAAATCTAGTCTCCTAGCAACTTTGAAGTTTATGATACAGTATTATTAACTATAATCACTATGTTGTGCATTAGCTTTCCAGACTTGTCTGCTACTTGCAAGTAAGTACCCTCAAACACCCACATATACACACACACACATATATAGTAATATGTATAGTAATACAGTAAATACTATATTTAGTATTACATATATAATCTATGTATAGCATTATATATATATGCATATGTGTGTGTGTATATGTGTGTGTGTGTGTACCCACATTTTTTTTATCCATCCCTTGACAGACATGTAGGTTGTTTCTATATCTTGGCTATTTTGAATAATACTACAATGAATGTATGGGTGTAGAGCTCTCTCTAATATTCTATTTTCCTTTAGATACATACCCAGAAGTAGAATTGCTGGATCATAAGATTTTAATTTTTTGAGGAACCTCCATACTGTTTTCCATAGTTAAAGCGCGTGCTCTTAATCACCATCCTTAAGTGCCCTATAGTCCCAGTGGCTTCTTGACATCTCAAGCTCAGTGTGGTTAATCCTATAAAAAAAATAATAGTATCCTAAAAGACAAGAGATTGGCCTATCTTCTGATACTGATTTCTTGCTTGGCTTTGTCTCGTTACTAAATCTAAAGGAAGAGGATACTGACAATCACCCTTCATCAGAATGTTATGAGATAAAAATGAAATAATATATGTAATTCCATCAGTCTGACTTTTTAAAGTCTTATTTATTTTAGGAGGAGAGACTGGGAATGCACAGTGTGGGGGGAGGGGCAGAGGGAGATGGAGAGAATCTCAAGCAGTGTCCCCACTAAGCACAGAGCCCAACATGGGGCTCAATCTCAGGCCCCTGAGATTGTGACCTGAACCGAAACCAGAAGTCAGGCACTTAAACAACTGAGCCACTCAGGTGGGCCCCGCCCTGCAATAGCCCGATTTTATCGATACTGACTTATCACCATAGTGCAGGCAACTCAGGCATCAGGAGTATAAACCATGATCCCAAATTTTAAAAATCTTTCATTCTAGTTAAGAAGGCCAAAGAGGCAGGATATTGTTTAATATTGCTAAGCAATTCGACATAGCCTGAAAATGTTGTGTTCTTTTGCTAGAAAGCAGAGTCCATAAAGGCTTGCTCACTGTGTATCCCCAGGATCTAGAATGGAGCAAGTCATGTAATCAAGCCTCCATAAATATTTGTTAAATGAAAAATAATGGATTAGTCTATTCAGACTTGAGTTAAGGCATTTTGGGGACAAAATGCTATTAACACTTACTCTTAGAATCTTAAAAAAAAAAAAATTCCCTGTACTTGACCCTTTCTGAGCCAACTGCCCTCCTTATATATAGTCTCAGTTTCTAGGTCAGCATGTTTGGAAGTCCATGGTGTCCAGAATGATGCAACCATCAGAATTTTAAAAGAATATATCCAAGGAGTAGAATTTCAGCTTCTGGAAATATGGCGTGGACAGGATGGCCCGAAACCTTCACACTAAAAATGCTAAGTCAAGTATTTTATTTTATTAAGATTTTTTATTTACATATTTGACAGAGAGCGAGAAGGTGAGAGAGACCACAAGCAGGGGGAATGGCAGGCAAAGGGAGAAGGAGGGTCCCCGCTGAGCAGAGTCCAAAGCAGGTCACGATCCCAGAACCCTGGGATCATGACCTAAGCCAAAGGCAGATGCTCAACCGACTGACCCACCCAGGTGCCCTTAGGTCAAATATTTTAAAATCACTCTTCTACATGCATAATGAACTTAAGAGATAGTGAGGTAAGTTCTAAGACCAAGAACAAAGCAGAAACACAAGTCCATTTAGGGTATGTGGATGCTGAAGCCACCTGTTATGTTAAGGCACCTACTGACAAGAGATGACTCAGAGCACAGAAGATGATTATCGACATCAGAAGCTCATGCAGGATAGGAAGTCAGATCACAACCTTCCCCTGTCTCTGCTCAAAGATTATGCAGTGCTGTAGCCTCGGAGAAAGCATCTATGAGAAAAGGCATTGTCTTGGTGGGGGCAATAGACAGGAAACATGACTGAGTATGAAGAGCGGGGGAGCTGCCCTGATCATTGTGTCCACAGGAAGCCCTGCACAAAGGTCTGGGACATAAATTCACTCTATTTGCAGTCTGGGAAACCACAAGCCAGGAATTTCCTTCTAAAAAAAGGCACCAGCAGAAGCAAGTGGAGGGTTGGACCTTCAACCCATTTTAACACCCAAGAGATCACAATTTGAGACTCTATTTTACAAGCAGTTTAACTCGCCTGAATGGATTAGGTCTTCCAATATGGCCTGAACCATGGCTGACCTCATCTGGCCTCAGTTAACCATGCTAGATCTCCTGAAAACAAAAAACAAAAAACCTGAAGCAGCTAAATCCCAAGCTGGGATGGATTTTCTTAACTCCTTGATTTCTAGAAGAATTGCTACTGGCAATTGTCATTCTGCAGACAAGCTGCTGTCTCCAGAGGGCTCCATGATTCTCTTCCATCCACACACAGATCTATTTACACTCAGTGTTTTAAAAATCAGGTTATATGGTTAATATGTCTTTTGTTTTAAATGTGTAGCCCTCTGAGAGAGAGAGACTGATTGACCTCTGCTAAAGCAAAAGGAGCCAAGGAAAACAGACAGCATTCCTTCTTCCTATGTCCTTTATCTTTTTCCTGCAAATCTAGTTGGGAAAGAAATTGTAGTTCTTACTACATGGTTATGATTTTGTCATCTTATGCTAGTGAGTTTTTTTTTTTTTTTTTTTTTTTTTTTTTTTACTTTTCCCTTCACTCCTGAGAAGTAGATGTATCCTCTGTTCGGTATTATAAGCAGATTGAAGATAGTGATTTGAGATTCAGTAGCATCTGTTCTGCCAAAGCCCTGACAGGAACTTCGGGGACCCACATGAGGCAGTGACAATGATAAGCTTGGGTATATCTTTATGGATATATGTTGGGGGCTTTAGCTCAGTCAGAGAGCCAGAAGGACCTGGTCCAGTGACCTGTTCTATAAATACATTACAGGTGGGGTCCCAAGGCTCCAGGCTGCAACAAAACTTTTATGAACTATGAAACAAAAGGCAGAATTTCAAATGCCAAATTTTAGATATGTAGCCAATAAACATTCCTATATATCATGGGATTTTTTTTTTCTAAGTAGTCTCCATGCTAGGCATGGAGCCCAATGCAGGGTTCAAACTCATGACCATGAGATCAAGACCTGAGCTGAGATCAAGAGTTGAACACTTAACTGACTGAGCCATCCAGATGCTCCACAGGAATTTTTTTTTTTTTAAGTAATATCATAAGGTTTTGCCTGGCTACAAAAGAGAATTTAGAAATTTAGAATTCAGAAAATTTAGAAAATTCAGAGATAATGTAAATGAAAAAATTTGTGACTTGAGGTACACAGAACGGGATTGATTAATCCTTGGTTCCTGATGTAGATGCTCATCACTGGTCTAGCACAGCCTGCTTGTATTTATTTTATTTCTCCCAAATCGCCTTCAGGATGTGAAAAAAGGTTAGCTGTGGAAACACTTTTTAAGCCATACATCAATCAAACCTCTCCAAGATGTAAAATTTTATTTCCCCATTGATGCTGTCACTTCAGAAATTTTACTGAGTGTAAATATAAACAAAAAATTTGTTTGTTTTGTTTGCTTTTTTTTGTTTTTTGTTTGTTTTGTTTGCTTTTATTCTTTCTAAGTTTTTTGCATAGTTGAAATATTCAGAACTCGGTGCTGGTAAGGGCATAGGAACCAGTTCTTTCTGGATTTTTAGTCACACAGAAATATTAATGTTTATGTAATAAAGTTTATTAAAATTTTCCTTTATGATTTTGGAGTTTTGTCATATCTAAGGAAAGCCTTTTTCCTCAGCCTATCACTCTTACTCTCCCAAAATTATAAAAATGCAACTCTTTTTTCCCCTATCATTTCTCTTGTTTGGTTTATTTGGGTTTTTTTTTTTTTACTCCTTTTTTCTCTTTTTTAAAATTTTTTAAGCAGGCTCCATGCCCAGTGTGGAGCCCAACACGGTGCTCCCTCTGTTGTTTTGGTTTTGTTTTGTTTTTAACCTTACTTATTTCCAGTAAGATAACGGGAACTTTATAAGACCAAGCTCATGGTAGACCATGGACAGTAACAGTTAATTTTTCAGCCCAGTCAGAAAGAAAAATCCTTTAGGTGAGCTTATATTAGCAAAACTGAAAGTCGTTTCTATTTCCCCAGTAGTTTTCCTAGAAAACTGCTTAAACCATCATATCCTCCCTTAGGAACCAAAATCACTCTAAATAAATTAACCTTTTCTTGGTCCTAGGATCATCACTGTATGTGCAGTGTGTGTGTGTGTGTGTGTGTGTATGCATATACATGTAAATAACTAAATATATAGATAACTAGATGATTTTATAAAGCTTGGAGACAGTGGAAGTCACTTCCAGGCAGATTCCTGCTTTTAATTAGTAGGAGGTTTTTAACTGGATTTACTTCTTTTTCTCCCACCTATCCCACTAACTTCAACTTTCCCCCTTATTAGTAGGTCTCCTTCGCCTTCATTCTGAATGGATGGATTCTTTCTGGAAGTGAACATTCCCAGGGCACTAAGTTGCTCACTCTGTTTCTTATACAAATTAGTGAACTTTTTATTTCTTTGTTAACAGGAGAATGTGCCTGTTTTCAGGTAGCTGTTTCTGCCAACCTTTTGAAAGACCCCGCTAGGCTTAGGCTTTGGGGTTACAGAGAACTGGGCATTAATGGTGGGGTGAGGTGATATAGCACACTGCCGAATGGTGAATAGGTGTGCTATGTTCTCTGTTACCGATGCGTGGACCTCTTGCACTGAGCCCAATGGTTGGCACATAGTAAAACTTTGATAAATGTTGAATGAATGAGTAGATAAAACTATATACCACAGAAGGAGTCATTTTCTTCCTTTTCTAAAATTCCTCCTGGTCCATAAATGGGCATTTTTTCCAAGCTCCCCTCCCCCTCAACTTCCCAGGGAAGTGGGGAGAAAGTTGCTGCCGCTGTTCACTTCTCACTGGCTCTTCACTCTGCCTGGTGAAGCGTGGGGAGCCTGAAGTATTGTTCACGTTCACTTCCTGAGAATGGACTCTGTGAAAGTGCACCCTCGGGAAAGGCATGTCTCCTTGGCTTTCTCTTGGGCAGCTCTGCTCTACGAGCTGCACTTCCCCACCGATTATTCCTGCCTTGTCCAGTCAGAAGGTACTGCTGAGTACACCAACCCCTGTGGGCAGCCACATCATCCCACTCTCTGCCCAGGATCCCATGAGTGTGATCAACTTAGGGAAGTACCAGCAAGAAGCCCATGTGCCCAGGGGTCCAAGCACAACAGTAAAGCTCATGTATTGATCCCTGACCTTCTCGTGTATATATTCTGAATTTCAGAGCCCAGAGGAGAGAGTGACATCATTAATTGGGTTCTTCAACCCTATTAAGAGAACTAGCTAGCAACTGTAAATGACAGAGACCATATGAACAATGTTCGTACTATGAATGAGGAAAAGACAGAGCATGAGGGAGGAGAATAGTGAGTTAGTCCCTCAGGAAGACAGTCTTCTGGTAAATTCTTGTGGCTTTCCCACGCTAGGCCAAAAGAAACTCCTTCGTGATAATTCAGTCCCTTCCCCCATCTTTCCCCATATTTTCCCTCCTTCCCCAGATGCATAGAAAATTTCTCAAAGTTCTGGTTGTGATCATTTCTCCCTGGGAGATGTGGAAAGGAGAACAAATGTCAGTCTTTTAAATGTGTTTATATATTACGAGTTTAAAAAAAATGTAATTCAACCCAACTTTCCTGGTCATTGCTGACCTGTTCCAGAAGTGTTTTAGTTCTCAAAATTATTACATTTTATCTCTTAATTAAGGTAAAGCAGGTGTTATGCTTATTATTACCAATAGTATTATTAAAGGAAAAGGGTGATGAAGGCAAAAATTAAGTATGCCTTTGTTTTTAATATTGGAGACAAACAAAACTGGGGGCAAGCAGGCCCTGAATTCTGATATCATGGGTGAAATGCTCAGAGCTCAAGACTGGTCACAAGCTTGGACCACCGTGGAAGACACAGAAAACTGGCTCTTGGCTTTCCCCTGCAGAACAAGAATGGACCAGAGCAATCCTGGCTGCTACTCTCTTCTTCCTGCTCATTGAGATCATCATGTTCACCTGGCTCCTGATGGCAGTGTGTGTCCACCTGGCCTCTCTAATGTCCATGTCTCATCATCCCCATCATGTCAGAGAGCCCAGATCTTTTAAGGCAGCTTCTCCATTTGGCCTGTGCCCAAAGAGAACAACCAATCACTGAGCTTCAGAGAGGTGCTGGGGCCACTCTGGACAATAAATCCCTTTCCACTTCTTAGAATGGAATGTCCTTCAGACTCCCATATACAACTAGTTTCTCTGGTAGAGTTTCCATGAAGGATCACCAGAATAGAGAGGAGTAGGCCACTTCTCCAAACTCAGAGCATCCAGAGAAAGATGAGGATTCAAGCACAGATGTTCTCCTCCTATATGTCAGGGTCCTGTTCTTCCACCAGATGACATAACAATGATTCCACCTAAGTAGAAGTTGAGATTGCCACCAGGTACCTTTGGGCTCCTTATGCCTCTAAATCAACAGATGAAGAAGCAGGTTATTGTCTGGCTAGAGTGACTGATCCTGATTGCCAAGGAGAATTGAGTTAATGCTATGCAATGCAGGCAAGGAAGAATACGTTTAGAAGAGGAGGTCCCTTAGGGTGTCTCTTTGTACCACCATGTTGAGTGACAAAATTCAACTGAAGATTACAACAGTATTTGTCTTCCTATGTCTGATGTCTGACTTTTTGTGGGGGAAAAAAAAAAAAGGTTAAAAAAAATGTGTTAGCTAATGCCATATTGCAGTATATTGAGTATTGAGTCAACATGTTGTGCACCTTAAAACATACAATGTTATGCGTCAGTTATATCTTCATAAAGCTGGGGGGGTGCAGATAATATAATGATGATGAAAAAAGAAAATTACAAAAAGGAGGAAAGATGGAGTAGAGGACCTTAAGCTAACCTCCCCCAGCGGATAAACTGGATGACACTCATTTCAGTGTACGTAACCCAGAAAATGACTCAGTGACTGGTAGAATGAACTCTAGAACCAAAGGTAGAGAAGAGGCCACACTGGAGAAGATAGGAAAGGCAAAGACACGATTTGAGGCCTAAACAGATTGTGGTGGTCTGTGGACAGCAGGGATCCAGGAGTGCAGTGAAAGTGAGAGACAGATGGACACGAGGGACCCTACAGAGGGAAGACAAACTCCTATAACATTTGGCCTTGAAAGTAAGAGGGGTTGAATTTAGTGAGTTCTAATAACCAGCAGGACTTAAAGCTAGAATTCTAGAGATCAGTAGGCTCTGCTCTGGGATAGTCCCAAGGGTATTAGGAAGTTGAGTCTCCACCCTTCAAGAAGCAGCATGCCTAATAACCCAAGCAGATAAAGCACAGAACAGTTTTAGGAGTTAGGAGGATGCCTGGGGCATACAGGAGGGAGAGAGATTTGCTCATCACAGAGCATATTCCAGAGAGACAGGAATCTCAGAGACACCCCTCCAGGAACAAAAGAGGTAGCCAGTGCCATTTTCCTCCCCTTGCAGGAACACACGACCCCCTGTGGGAACTAGCACTGCCTACCTTGCTTCAACCAAGCCTCACCCTCCCAGCACATCAGCGGATCTACCCTCCCCAGTCCTGCTTGCCTTAGTCTCAGCACTATGGGGTTGTCAGCACAAAACTTGTCGACACTGAGTTTTCCAGCCTACGCCTTTTGCAGGGTCTCCATCCTCCGTCATCTAATCCCAGCTTCAGTGACCCCAGGTCTCATTTAGCAAACAGACCAGCATGTATTTTGTTAAAATTCCCCCCACCCATACCAGGCATCAAACATTGCCCACAACAGACAGAGATCCACCACAGACAAGTGGACTGAGGGGAAAACAGCAAGAGAACAACAGGGCACACAAAACACACACAGGAGCCACTCCCTGAAGCACCAGACCCTGGGGACAGGACACAGCACAGCAAGGCATTCCAGGACCTCTTCATCAGGCCATGACCTTCAAGAGCAGGAGACGTAGGTGACTTCCCTAACACACAGAAACAGACACAGAAAGTTAGACAAAATGAGGGGACAGAGCAATACATCCTAAATGAAAGAACAGGACCAAGCCACAGCAAGAGACCTAAGCGAAACAGATATACGTAATGTGCCTGACGGAGAATTTAATGATCATAAATATACTCCCTGGACTTGGGAGAAGAGTGGAGGACATCAGTGAGACCCATAACAAAGAGATTTTTTTAAAAAAGAAACAGAGATGAAGAATGCAATAAAGCAAATTAAAAAGATACTTTATCGGGCGCCTGGGTGGCTCAGTGGGTTAAGCCCCTGCCTTTGGCTCAGGTCATGATCTCAGGGTCCTGGGATTGAGTCCCGCATCGGGCTCTCTGCTCAGCGGGGAGCCTGCTTCCTCCTCTCTCTCTCTCTCTGCCTGCCTCTCTACCTGCTTGTGATCTCTGTCTGTCAAATAAATAAATCAAATCTTTAAAAAAAAAAGTACTTGATGGAACAAATAGCAGGCTAGATGAAGCAGAGGGACAAATTAATGACCGGCAAGACAGAGAAATGAAAACTAACCAAGCTGACCAAATGAGAGGAAAAAAATTATGCAAATTAAGAACAGTCTTGGGGAACTCAGTAAATCCATCAACCATAATAATATTTGCATTACAGGAATCCCAGAGGAATAAGAGAGAGAAAAGAGAGCAAAAAATCAATTTGAGGAAATAATAACTGAACACTTAACCTAATCTGCAGAAGCGAACATATCCAGAACCAGGAGGCACAGAGATACCCCCCAAAAATCAACCAAAGGATGTCCTCACCAAGACATATAGTAATTAAAATGGCAAAAAAAGAAAGAAAGAAAAACTTTAAAACCAGCAAAAGAAAACAATTACATAGAAGGGGGAACCCCATAAGGCTATCAATGGATTTTTCAGCAGAAACTTTGCAGGCCAGAAGGGAGTGACATGATACATTCAAAGTGCTGAGAGGAAAAAATTTGTGACCAAAAATACTCTATCCAGCAAGGCTATCATTCACAATAGAAGGAGAGACAAAGTTTCTCAGACAAACAAAAACAAAGGAGTTCATGACCACTAAACCAGCCCTATAAGAAATATTAAAGGTGACACTTCGAGTGGAAAGGAAAGACCATGAATGAGAATATGAAAAACAAGTATTTGTAAAAATCACTCAAGAGAGTCACAAAATAAAAAGATGTAAAATATGACACCATATACCTAAAATGTGGCAGGAGAGGAGCAAAGAACTGGTTCAAATTTAAGTGACCATCAAATTAATATAGACTGCTATATGCAGGAGATATAATATGCAAACCCAATGGTAACCACAAGTAAAAACCAGTAACAAGTAAGCAAAGAACAAAGAGAAAGGAATCCAAGTATGTCACTAAAGAAAACCAGCAAACCATAAAAGAAAGCAAGAGAATAAAGAACCAGAGAAAAAACTACAGAAACAACCACAAAACAAGTAACAAAATGGCAATAAATACATATCTGTCAATAATTACTTTGATTGTAAATGGACTAAACACTCCAATCAAAATACGTAGGGTTACAGAGTAGATTAAAAAAAAAAAATGAGACCCATCTAAATGTTGCCTACAAGAGACTCATTTCAGACCTATAGATACCTGCATATTGAAAGTAAGGAGATAAAGAAACATTTATCATGCAAGTGGATATCAAAAGAAAGCCAGGGTAGCAATACTTATGTCAGACAAAATAGACTTTAAAACATTTAACAGTGTTAAAGAGGACAATCCAATAAGAATATATAGCAATTGTAGATGTTTATACACTCAACATGGGAGCACCCAAATACATAAAGCAGTTAATAACAAACATAAAGGAACTAATTTATAATAATACAGTAATCATAGGGAACCTTAACACCCCACTCACATCAATGGACAGATCATCCAAACAGAAAAGCAACAAGGAAACAGTGACTTTGGTTTGGTTTGGTTTTAAGATTTTATTTATTTAGTTGACACAGAGAGACAGAGAGAGCACAAGCAGGGGAAGCGGCAGAAAGAGGGAGAAGCAGGCCCCCCAGGGAAGAGAGAGACTGATGCAGTGCTTCATCTCAGGACCCTGGGATCATGACCTGAGCCGAAGGCAGACACTCAACGGACAGCCACCCAAGCACCCTGGAAACATGACTTTGAATGACACACTGGACGAGTTGTATTTAAAAGATAGATTGAGAACATGCCATCCTAAAGCAGCAGAATGTACATTGTTTTCAAGTACACATGGAACATTCTCTAGATAACATCACATACTGGCCACAAATCAAGTCTTAATAAATTAAAAAGATTGCAAGTCATACCATGCATCTTTCCTGACCACAATGCTATAAAACTAGAAACAAACCACAAGAAAAATCCAGAAAGATCACAGATACATGGTGGTTAAATAAATGCTACTAAACAATGAGGGATCAACCAAGAAACCAAAGAAAAAATAGAAAATTACATGGAAACAAGTGAAAATGAAAACACAATGATCCAAAACCTCTGGGACATAGCAAATGCATTTCTAACACGGAAGTTTGTAGGAATACAAGACTATCTCAAGAAGCAAGAAAAATCTCAAATAAACAACCTAAACTTACAACTATATGGGCTAGAAAAAGAACAACAAACAAAACCGAAAGCCAGCAGAAGGAAATAAGAAAGATCAGAACAGAAATATACAAACAAAACAAAGGCAATAAAAGAGATCAATGAAACCAGGAGCTGTTCCTTTTTAAAAAAATCAACAAAATTGATAATCCTCTAGCCAGATTCATGAAGAAAGAAAAACGACTGAAATAAACACAATCACAAATGAATGAAGAGAAAGACCAACACAAATACAATTGTGTGAAAATATTATGAAAAATTATATGCCAACAAGTTGGACACCCTAGAAGAAATGGATAAATCCTTAGAAACATATAAATCACCAAAACTGAAGCAAGAAAAGATAAAAAAAATTTAAACATACTAAAAACCAGCAAAGAAATTGAATCAGTAATCAAAAAACTCCCAAAAAACAAAAGTCCAGGACCAGAAGGCTGCACAGGAAAATTCTGCCAAACATTTAAAGAAGAGTTAATACCTATTCTTCTCAAACCATTGCAAAATATAGAAGAGGAAAGAAAACTTCCAAATTCATTCTATGAGGCAAGCATTACCCTAGTTCCAAAACCAGGTAAAGACACTCCACAAAAACAAAGCAGAAATCCAATGTCTCTGATGAACATAAATGTCAGAATCCTCAACAAAATACTAGCAAACTAAATCCATTGTTAAAATGTCTATACTACCCAAAGCAATCTACACATTTAATGCAATTCCTATCAAAATACCGTCAGCATTTTTTACAGAATTGGAACAAACAATCCTAAAATTTGTTTGGAAACACAAAAGACCCCACACAGACAAAGAAATCTGGAAAAGGGGGGGGGGAATGGAGTTATACAATTCCGATTTTAAATTTCACTACAAAGCTGTTGTACCCAAACAGTATGGTGCTGGCACAGAAACAGACATATAGGTCAGTGGAGCAGAATAGAGAGCCCAGAAATAAAGCCATGATTATGTGGTCATTAATCTTCAACAAAGGAGATAATAATGCACAATATGAAAAAGACAGTCTCTTCAACAAATGGTGCTGGCAAAACTGGACAGCTACATGCAAAAGAATGAAACTTGACCCCTTTCTTATACCACTAGCACACACACACTAAATTCAAAATAGGTTAAAAAAGTAAATGTGAGACTTGAAACCATAAAAATCGTAGAAGAGAATACAGGTAGTAATTTCTCTGACATTGGCCTTACCAAAATTTTTCCAGATACATGTCGTAAGGCAAGGGAAATAAAAACAAAAATAAACTGTTGGGATTACATCAAAATAAAACATGCACAGTGACAGAAATAATCAATAAAACTAAAAGACAATCTACTGAATGAGAGAAGATATTTTAAAATGTCATATCCAATCAAGGGTGAGTATTCAAAATATATAAAGAAATGATAAAACTTAACATCCAAAAAACAAAATAATTCAATTTAAAATGGGCAGAAGACAAGAACAGATATTTCTCCAAGGAAGACATCCAGATCACCAATAGATGTATGAAAAGATGCTCAACATCATCAAGGAAATGTAAATTAAAACAATGAGATATCACCTCACACCTATCAGAATGTCTAAAATAAAAAACACAAGAAACAATAAGTGTTGGTGAGGATGTGGGAAAAAAGGAAACCTTGTGCACTATTTGTGGGAATGCAAATTAGTGCAGCCTTTATGGAAAACAGTATGAAGTTTCTCAAAAAGTTAAAAAAATAAAACTACACTGTAATTCAGTAATTGCTTTACTGGGTATTTATCCCCCAAATGCAAAAACACTAATCCAAAGAGATACGTGTAACCCTGTGTTTATAGCAGTATCATAGCAGCCAAATTATGTAAGCAGCCCAAGTGCCCATCAATAGGTGAATGTATAAAGAAGATATGGTATATATACAACAGAATATCATTCAGCCACAAAAAGAATGAAATCTTGCCATTGATAACAACATGGATGGAGCTAGAAAGGACATCGCTAAGCAAAACGAATCAGGGAAAGACAAATACCATATGATCTCACTCTTATGTGGAATTAAAGAAACAAAACAAAAAAGCAATGGAAAAAAAGAGAAAGACAAATCAAGAAACATGCTCTTAACTATAGAGAACAAACTGTAGTTGACCAGAGAGGAGGTGGGTGGGGGGGATGGATAAAACAGGTGGTAGGGATTTAATGAGCACTGGCGGGTATATGGAATTGTTGAATCCTATATGGCACACTTGAAACTAATATAACACTATGTTAACTATCCTCGAATTAAAAATAAAAATGTAATGAAAAAATAAATTCACCAAAAAAATTAAATTTTAAAAAATTAGAAATGGTACCATACAATCCTTTAATTCTACCTCTGGGTACTTACCTGAGAACACAAATGTTAATTCAGAAAGATATGCATCTCTATGTTTATTGCAGCATTATTTACAATAGCCAAAATAGGGAAGCAACTTAACAGTCCATCAATATAAATGGATAAAAATATGTGGTGTGTGTGTGTGTGTACCATGTGTACATATATACATATATATACACATATACATATATATGTATATGTATATATACACACATATATGTGTACACATGGTACACATGTGTATATACATATACATATGTATATACATATGTATATGTATATATGTACACATGGTACACACACACCCAGGAATATTGCTCAGTTATAAAAAAGAATGAAATGTTGCCATTTGTGACAACAGGGATGGACCTAGAGGGTATTATGCTAAGGGAAATATAAGCCAGGCAGAGAAAGGCCAATAACCATATGGTTCCACTTAAATGTGGAATCTAAAAAACATAACAAATGAACAAACAAGAAGAAAGAAACACTCATATATGTAGGGAACAACTGGAGTTTGCCTAAGGGGAAGGGGATAGAAGGATGGGCAAAATGGGTGAAGGGGATTAAGAGGTACAAATTTACAGTCAAGAAATAAATCACAGGGATGAAAAGTACAGCACAGTAGTGAGCATTTAATTATGTATATAATTATTGAACCACTCTGTTGCATGTCTGGAAGTAATTTATTTTTTTTTAAGATTTTACTTATTTATTTGAGAGAATGTGTACACACAAGGGTGGGGGGGAGGGGCAGAGGGAGAAGCAGACTGCCCACTGAGCAGGAGCCCAACCTGGGGCTCAATCCCAGGACCCCAGGATCACAACATGAACCAAAGGCAGATGCTCAGCCAACTGAGCCACCCCAGCATCCCAAAAGTAATTTAATATTATCCATCAACTATACTCTAATAAAAATTTTAAAAATTGTTTTTAAATGCAAAAAAAGACAGAAAATTACAACAACCCAATTTGGGGAGGACTGTTAATGGTCCAGAGCTTTTAGGAATGAATGTTTAGGTCACTCCACCAACCATGACCCGCTAAGGTGCTTGCTGTGACCACATGACTGGACACAGAAACAGTGACGGTAATTATTGCATTTCTTCCCTTTTTTGGTATGAATGTGTTTGCATATATATTACAAATACTCTGTTTTCTTCCCCTTCCATTTATCATCTAATATAAGAGGTATGAATAACAGCTTACTTTATATTATCACAGTATTTAAGTTAGAGGGTGTCAAAGCAGAGGTGTGAACATGTATGACTCTATTATTGTCTTTATTTGGAGATTAAGTCAGGATTAAGGAGATGTGCACGGATGCCCGGGTGACTGAGGAAGGATAGGCTGTAATGGTAATGTAATGTAATGAGCCCATTTATTCGAACACTAATCTAGATGTCGCTGTGGAGGTATTTTGTGGATTCAAGTCCATAAGGAAGATTATGTTTGATAATTTAAGTGTATGTGATTTGCTCCACCAAAAGGCCCTAAGAAGCGAGCTGAGGCTTCTTTGAGGAAGAAGAAAGTCTCTGCCTGTGGATAGAGCTTCAGCTTCTGCCTGCTCTTCCCTAACACCTGTTAAGGACAGGGAGCAACAATGAGTGAAATGTACGGGTCCACCAGGCTAGATCGTACCCCTCCGTGCCTCAGAAAAGTCAGTCAGTGAAGAGAATTTGGACAGCAGATTGCTTTGAGTTGCTGGCTGGTGAATTTATACAAAAGAGTAAAATTAGTCTTGCAAAAGAAGTGAAGAAGAAAGTTAAGTTTAAGGTAATTAAGCACATTTCCCCCATTAACTCCTATTCTCCTTTAGAACATAATTTTCAGGGTACCTGGGTGGTGCAATTGGTTGGACATCTAACTCTTGGTTTCCATGCAGGTCATGGTTTCGGGGTCGTGAGATAGAGCCCCACATCCCGCATTGGTTGCACCTGCTCAGCAGGGAGTCGGCCTCTCCTCTCCTTCTCTCTCTGCCCTCCCCCTGCTCAGCCACACACACTCTTTCTCTCTCTCTCTCAAATAAATAAATCTTTGAAAAGAAAAGAAAAGAACATGATGTTCAATGGGGCAGTGGGATTTGTTCTTGAGGATCAAAAATATATACTTTTTATATATAAAGCAGATGTATGTAAAGTTCATAAACAGATATACAATATATTGTGGTATTAAAATTTCATGGCAGGGGTGATTGGTAAAAATTGTCTAAAAAGGGTGGTAATGAAAAAAAGGTTGAGAAATAACTGCCTTAGAAGGACTTCCTAAATATCGTTGTTGTGTGCTCTTTTTTTAAATATCGCCATTATGTGCTCTTTTTTTTTAATTCGTAGAAATAGCATTGTTGCATTTTCTTTCTGCAAAAAAAAAATACATTCACATTATAAAAATAAACATAGATAAAAGATTAACTATCCCACCCGGAAATAACTACTATTGCACATTTAGGGCTGCATGTGGGTGGGTGTGTATGTGTATGCAGGCACACAAGCTTTTTTTCTATAGATATTTTTGCTTCTAGTAAGATGAAATTACATAATAAGTACTATTTTGGAAATGTTTTTTCCACTTAATATTGCAATTAGTTTTCTATGTGGCAAAGATCAATGGAGAGCCTAATTTTAATACCTGCATGATATGTCACCGCCTAATGTAGTTAACCAACCTCAATTAGTGTTTGTAAACATTGCTGTGCTGGACATCCTGGACTTATCTTGTTATTGTTTGAAGATAATAGTCCTGAGAGAGGAAGAGCTAAAGTCTAGGAACTTCCTCTGCAGCAATGAGACACGTTGCCAAGCTATCTGTTCAATAAATAGATTTCCACAATCGTATTAATGCCTTCATAGTATTCCATTTAGAAGATACCATAATTTCTTTAAATCAATACGATACTAAGTGATGGGTAATCCTTTGTCATTATAAGCAATCCTGTAAAAACCTCTCGGACCTGACTATTTTCACAGGCAGAACCTCTACGCGGAATTAGCGGACCAAGAGTGAATAATTAAAACACACACACACTCACACACACCAACTTTTTAATGTCTTTGAAATGCTATTCCCATTTACCCTCTCTTTGAAGTGATTAAGCACTTAGGAATCACATTTCTGGCCTCATGTCTTGTGACTGTGTCTCGTAGGATCAGCGTCTGAATGTATCTGAAGGACTCCATCCCTTTATGTCCTGCTTTCTTGTAGATCATAAGGAAAGGCCAAGGTGTCTTCCCCTACCAGTGCCCGAGGCCCCTGCAGTAGACATAGCAACGGGCATTACAGAGAAGCCTGTAGCTCCTCCCTAAAAGCCGATTTCAAATGACGAAGTGTAGGAAAGTTTTCCTACTGGCTTCCCGGCCTGCTGTTACCTTTGGTTTATTTTGTTTTCATTTTTAGGTCTGGACCCACCAGGATGACAGTCTCGTATTATACATTGCCCATTGACACAGGAGTTGGGAAATTATTTCTGGACAAGAGCCCTCATTACGCTCACAGAGTACTCACTTGCTTATTTTTGTTTCTGTTTAACAATGAAACCATCAGGGGCAAGATATCCAACAAATGAGCCTCCAGTGTCTTTATAAATTCATAGGAAGTCTCCCTGTCACCCACAGATGGGTGGAAAACCCCTGCAAGTCACATCATTCTGTTGTGGAAACTACTGCTAGGCTGTCCTTTATCTAGATTTCTTTTTTTAGATTTCTAAATGTCTTCTCCATTTCCCACCCCTCACCCAGAGCTAACCGGAGGCTACTAGCCCTGGATCAGAGGTTTGAGTGGGTGACCTTGCCATAGAGGATCTCGTCACAGAAGATGTGACCTCACTTGGGGGAGTGGGGAAGGAGGAAAAATCCAGCACTCCGAAACATCTCCGCTTCTGGGTCCCCGGCTGATCATTTGACTTCAGGACCTCCCCTCCCGTCTTCTGAAAATCTCTCTTCAGGCTATCTCGTCTTATGAATAAATGAATGTAGGAATCAAAGGTAATTCTGAGGGGCACCTGGGTGGCTCAGTCAGTTAAGCATCTGCCTTCAGCTCAGGTCATGATCTCAGGGTCCTGGAATGGAGCCCCGAGTGGGGCTCCCTGCTCAGTAGAGTGGTCCATCCTCTCCTTCCAACTCATGCTCTCTGTCTCTCTCTCAAATAAATAAATAAATAAAATCTTTAAAAATGTGATTCTGAGGGAGGGGGGATTCATACTTTTAAAACTGTGGCAAAACACACTCGCATAAAATTTACCATCCTGGACACTTGACATAAAGTACAGCCACATTGTTGTGGTACCATTACCACCATCCACCCACAGAACTCTTGGTCTTGCACAACTGAAACTCTGTATCCATGAAACAAAACCCTCCCATCCCCTTCCCTGCAGCTCATGGGTGTTTGGCCTGAGCAGCTGGGAGAATGGGGGTGCCCCTCCCCTCTCCTGTGCTTACCATTGCCACTCAGCTTTAGATAATGTCCCTTTGGCTCACCCACATTGGCCTTCAATGTTTGCTTGAACCTCACATTTTGCGTATTCTTAGCGGTGGTCAGACATGGTGGTCTCCCCGTGACAGCCTCCTAAAGACAACTCATGTTGATTTGCTTGGTGTCCCAGGGTTTTCCCAGTGCCTACTTCAGGGTGCTGGTGTTGCTAATCCTTCAGTGGCCAGTCTTTAGGGTCATCTAAATGACCACCTGTATTCACTCTAAAAGTCATGACCCAGTAGAACCAAGGAAACTCAAAACATGAAGGAGTTGATGGTCAATAACCACATTTGTTTAGAGTTTCAGGTTACAAATTTGCTTTGTTTTCATACACAATCACATTTCAGCACTTCAACAATCCTATAAAATAGTTGGAGTTACCATCCCATTTTTTTTTTTTTTTTTTGAAATGAGAAAATGGAGTCTGAAAGAGAAAGTAACTTGGCAAAAGTCATGCAAACAGTCAGGGCCTCTGTCTCTGGTTCTCCCAAGAAGGGAGAAATTCTTGAAGTTGTAGAAAATCCTCACCGTTATAATTACTTCCAAGAAAAAAAAAATCCCAATGTACTAATTAGTTGAGTTTTGGCTACTATTTTGATTTGGTTAAGGGAGATTTAAACCTACACTTCTCGTGCTAATTTTATTTACTGGGTTATTTGAATTACTGCAATCTTGAAAACTTGCTTAAACATTCTCCTACATTGTTTTCATTATGTTAACATGACTCAGTATGTATCTTCATCTTTATTCCTGCGCCTAAATTTAGCTGCTTGCTGTCCAGCCGCAGCAAACTGGATGTTCTTTTTCCTTTTAAATGGTCCCAGCTCCCATAGATCCTCTCCAGCTGACCTGCATCTTTCTGCATATTTGGCACAGCAATAAATAAATGTCCCGTGTAGTCAAGTGCATTAAATACCATAATTAAAGATTAAGTTAAAATCTCATTCTGTCCTTTTTCCTCTACAGATTTTCCTCTAGCCCCTTTCTCCTCATAACCGTTCCCCTTTCAGCTCTCAGGACCTCAGCACAGATGGTTCCTTTAGGGACAAGTCAAAATTACAGGAATCATTTTGTTTTTATCCCTCATCCTGACTTAACCCTACTTTTCACATTGACCGACAGGACACAGGGTTGACTCATCCTAAGCTGGGCCCCAGAGTGTGGCGTGGGGCTCTGTGTGCAGCAGCTCCTCAGCCACGAGGCCTCCCTTGTCTTTGCCGGGGACAGATGGTGTGCTCAGTGGGGGAGGAACCAAGCAGATGTGAGCAGCTATCTTCAGGTTGTGGGGGAGAGGCACAAGGCCTGTGCTCCAGGAAAGCAGAAAAGCATCCATTTTCAAATCCCAGTCTCCTTGCACGGAGCAAAAGGCCACATTTCAAATGTCCTGTGATGCATGGAATTCTGGAGAGCCATGGAAAGTGTGGCTCCCTCCTGGTTTCATGCCTGTCTCATCCATCATGAACTTTGTGAGAGTCTGTACTGGGGAGAAGGGACCTGGGTCTTTGTAAAGTCATGCCGAAAGCGTCTTCCATTTCATACTGAGTCTTTTTGAGTTATTGCAATCTGTTGAAGTCTTTGGACTGGCATCCGTTTTCTTTCGGTTTCTTAATGAGTCGTCTTCGACTCTAATTCAAGAGGAGGAAGAACTTTCTTCCTGATTCTCCCTCCACCTTCTCCTTTTCCCTTTCTGCTCATCCCCTACTCCCTCCCCATGACCACCTTCTCCACTTCTTTTTTGTCTTCTAAGCTCTCTGGCGTATATTACCTGCTGCACCCACCTGCAAATCCCAGTTAGCCATAGACTTCACTATTTTACGTGATTAAACTGTGCATAACTGATCTGCACAGTTTTTAATCCCCTGCCCCTCCCCCCATGCATGGGCCGAAACCCCAATGAGGATTACATTTTTTACTCTGTTTTACTCCGATGCCAAACACTCAGTCCTCGCTATGAGTCTCCCATTCTTCTCGTGTTCCTGATTAGCTCTTCCTTCCCCTGTAATAGAAGCTCTGGAGACAGGAAAAATAGCTGCTTCCTATTCCTCCTGAGCTGTTTATTATGTTTAATTAGCTCCTTTATGGTGATTTCTATTTTTATTGGCCAGGATAACATTTATATTTGAAAACTTCGTTTTCAGCCATGGCTGACCTCTGTTTACTAAGTTAGGTCTGGCTTCCATGACTTACCCTCCAAAAAGATTGCTACGACCTTTCAGCTACCCAGAAGACACTCATGGATCGTGGTAGCCGGTGAGCACTTGGTGAGCTGGTGAGCATTTCAGTTCCCACCATGGAAGTGAAAAGGCAGATCTGTCACCAGCCGTGTCTGGGATGCATATGCCAGGTGTGACAAACAAAAAGAGAAACTGACAGTAAGCCGGTTAAGTTTCAAAACAACAAGAATTAAGGATCTAATAATATGCGCAGGATTAACATGCAGGGCTTTCTTCACTGGACATGAAGTAAGATTTAAGGAAGTGGTTGACCAGCATGTCCAGAGTTTCTGGTTTTGCTGCTTTATGTCTCTCATATGCTTAGCCACATAGGAAATGCCCTAAAGTACCTTACTGGAAGAGTCTAGTCTTCCGGGGAGTTTTCCTTCACTGTGATAATGACCATAGTCAGTGGGCGTTGGGAGGTTAGGTCCATGCTCTTTATTTACCTGGATGTTTGGAACCAGCAAACTGTGGGCACCCTATAGCTCTGATTTCCATCTACAGCGCCCAGATTCTTTTGGTTACAGGTACAGAAAGTCCAATTCAAGATGACTAAAGGAAAAAGAACACTTTCACTTAACAAATGAAAGTCCCAGGGAAGCTAGCTAGCTTCAGATACGGGTTGGACACATGAGCTCATTTCACTGTCTCCATCTCTTACTTCTGCTTTGCTCTTTTGGCTCTATTCTTAGATTCTTACCTCATGATGGCAAAATGGCTGCCAGAGGTCGGGGGCTTTTATCCTTCCCTCTCATTAATTTCAGTTGGAAAAGCCCACCCACCTCTCTTTCTCTCTCTCATTTCAAATTTTAAAGTTCTGGAATTGGGTCTGACCTAGAATGATAGGACCACACTCCCACCTTTGAATGGTGGCTAAGGATGGGGGGTTCCATGCTGACTGGCCAAGCCTGGATTACATGTCCACCCTGAATCTCCTGGAATGAAAGGAGAGGAAGGGTAGGTTCTGTAGGGAAGTATTGGTTCTGTTACCAAATGAAGGGAGGCTGGATGCCCTGCACGGGCAAAACAGTGAAAGTACACTATGCCCAGATCATACCCGCCGCTGCCTCGGTGGAGTAGAAGTCTAATCATTTGCTCAAGCACATGCAGCTTTATTCTAGAACTTCTGAGACGGATTTGAAATTCAACTCACCCAATTAGACGTCTCCCACCCACTCTCTGGGGTGGGTACACCTAATTTCGCATGTCTGTAACTCATGTATGACTTCTCACCTGCAAGTGTTATTTCTGGTACTTGTACCCCAAATCATACATGCACCAAAATCTGGCATTCTCCTGACAACTTACATCTCCTTTGAATCATTTCCATCCAATCTAACATTGAGTGGGAAGCAGATCACCACCTATCCTAGGCTTTAAAGTCTTTTACATGTATGCAAGGTTTTGAAAAAGCTGGACCATAATTTTATTTGGTGTGCGGGTGTGAGTGTTTGGGGATGAAGACTGATAGAAATGACTCTGAAGTTCCTGGTTAGATATGCTGTAAGAGTCACATTCAAGATTCTGTCTGCCACAAGCACCTGCTTGACCTTCATATAGTTCCAAGGATACTGAGAAAATGAAATGCTTTTTTCTCTCCCTTGTAGTCTAGTGTAAATTGGCAAAACACATGGTATAATGAAATTTATGGAAGAACCAATTCCAGATCATGTTTCACTCTTTATGGCCTTGTTAAGAGGGAAATAATCCTCACATTTTGACAACTTAGTTATTTTTAAAACTGCGAACTGCTAAGTAAATAACATTAAAGACTCCAGATGGTGGGGCAAATGTCTATCCCCTGTCTGACTTTATCGGCTGGTGCTCGGCCCCCTTGCTACTGCCCAAACCCACTTATCCCTACCTGGCGCTCTCCTGAGTGTAAAATAAGACCACATGAGAGGCCCAGGGACTTCCAATTTCTGCCTTCCTCAAGGAAGCATCAGTCTTGGTGGAAGAGACATCAGCTTCCTTCGTTCCTGGAATCTAGCAGTCTTGATGAGTCCACAGTCCAGCAGAAGGGGGTGTGACCAAGAGGCTGAGGCACGTGAGTGACTGTCATGGAAGAAAGAGCGATGAAAACTGTCTCCATTTCATCTGAGAGTCGAAGCCTGTAGCACCCAAGGGAGACCCCAACAACACCTTACGGAGTGGGGGTGAGGTGAAGCCACCCACCCACCTCTGGCCGAGAACCCTGTGATCTTCAGAATAAACCTATATCTGCAGTGGAGTAAAGGCACAACACAGACAGCTGCTAATGCAAAGCCAGGCTCCATCCTTTCTCTCATTGGATCCACACCCCAGGAGTGGTGCAGATATTTTCGTCCCATTTTACAAAGGAGCAAACTAAGGCAAGTAATGATGAGCTAACTCACCCAGGGCCATACCAAGGGGGTCCAAGCCCAGTCAGCCTGGAGTCTGTGCTCAGGCATTTCACCACTATGCCACCTGCCTGCCCAAAGAGAGGGTTTATCAGTCTGGGAAGACTGAAATACTTCCTAATAAGGCTCGCAGCCAACGAGTCATACTTCTGGTGACACATCAATTTCAGAGCAATTGAAGGGAAAGTCTCTAGGTTGTAAGATTTTTTTGCTCTGTTTGATGCTTGTAAGCTTAGGAATCTCACCTTTTATGCTACTATTGGTTGCTTTTCCTCCGGAGTTCCTGAGAGTCAAATGTCAGTGTGTGCAGAGTGAAGATCTGGGCTCTTCTCTGTGGCTTGTTTCCATTCCTTTCCTGCCCCCGATTAAATTTCTCTAGGTTCCTGTTTTCCGTCATCCCTTGCTGTGACACACCATCCTTCTCGGGGGAATATATCCGGGATCACTATTCATAGATCCACTAACATCCTCACCCAAGGTAAGGGTAGATTCTTGGGGTTGAGCAGATGGGATGGGGGGAACACATGCCTAAGTCTTGCAAAGTGGTGGCTCAAAAAATACGTTTTTGAAACGAAAATACCGTCATTTAGACAAAAATGTCACTGTTATATAACATCTTTCCTTAAAAATAGGTGAAAGAATAATTTTTGAATCATATGTGCACAAAATGTAACAACTCACATTCCTATGAATTATTTCCCACCAGTCAAATCTACATATACCGGTCAGTAGGTAAGTCAATGGCATTGTTGAAAGTCACTGTTTGGATCTTAAGGGAGCCATTAAGATGTACACAAGGAGGTTCTCTCCAAAAACTTGTATGTTGGGAAGAAAAGATACCTCTGTGGAAAAGATATTATAGATTTTGAGGTATGCTATTTTGAGTTTATTTTAAATGACTGAGGATGACTTCTTTTGAGAAGATCCTGGAGAATTATTGCATGCATAAACTTTTACCCTAAATGCTGTTGTCACAACTCAAGAATAGTGTGCTTTCAGAGGTCAGAAGTTTACACAAACATTTGAGATAGCTGGGCCAGATGTTAGAGTTTTGACTGTTGCAGACAAGACTGCATGAACTTTGGGCCAACTTGCTTTGGAATCTAGCTATGCATCTTTTTAATACATGGTCTAACTTATATGTATAAAACAGTGGTTTCCAACGCATGGTTACATGTAATTATAATAAATCTATCAAGGAGCTAATGGATGGAGCAAACCTGACCCGCTAGAGAGCAGGAAGTGCTGTGGAAGGACCACAGCAGAGGTGGGACTAGAACCTCACCACCATGGTGTGCACTCGGTGGGCAAATACCCCACAAGAGAAAGCTCTAGTTCAGCTCAGGATCTGGGATCTGAAGTGGGATCTCTAAAGAGTAGTCAGAAAGAAAATTCAGAAAAGTGGGAGAGAGTAAGACTAGAGAGGGTTTTGAGTTACCTTCTTAAATTTTGGGCTCATGGCAAGGATTCAATAAATACTTGCTAATTCATGAATCAATCCAATGTGCAGAGTTCTATTTAGGCTAATCAGAAGGAATTATTTCTTCAAGGTAAGACATGCTTTTTCACTTTGGTCGGTCATTACTGAGCACCTACTTTGTGCCAAAAATTTTTTCCTAGGTGCCAGGAATATGGTGGCGAGCTCAACAAAAGCCTTGTTCTCATGAAGCTTAGATTTTCATCTGAGGAGGGTAACCACCGGTAAGCAGAATAGCTACATTAAGATAAAGATCATGTGAGCTAGTGAAAGACAATAACTTAAGGGAAGAGGAATACTTTGGATAGTGTGGTCAGATGATCTTTGAGGAGGTAACATGACCAAGCTGGTGCTTCGAAAGAACATAAAACAATTATTTCTACACATAAGAGTCCACGGGGTGCCTTTCCTCTTCTGTGAGGTTCTGTCCAACCAAACCTTCAATGCCAGGCCAAGAGATAACTTCTGTCGAACCTTCCTCACTTCTGCAAAAGTAGCCTGGTCTTCCTGCCTCATTGGGTGACCTTAGACTGGCCTCTCACCCAGTCTAAAATCCCCCTTTCTTATTTGTGACACAGAGATTTCTCTTCCTGTGAAATTCCCACCAAGTCCTTACTGATGAAGCCTGTAACCCATGCTCAGGAAAAGGAAAAGCTCTTTCAGACCATGGTTATTCAAGCTTTAAATATATTACCTCTTTATTTCCAAATCAGCAGAAGATCCATCATTCACAAGTGTATTAGTCAGGGTTCTCTGAGAAATAAGAGCAACAAGAGACATGTAGATACAGAGACATGTATTATGAGGGACGGGCTCACACAGTTATGGAGGCTGAGAAGTCCCACAGGCTGCCGTCTGCAAGCCGGGAATCCCAGAAAGCTGGTACCGTGGTTCCAGTCCAAACCCAAAGCCCCAGGAATCCAGAATGCTCTGTCTGAGGACAGAAGGTAGATGTCCCAGCTCAGAAGGAGCAAATTCACCCTTCCTCTACTTGTTTGTTCTATGCCAGCCCACCAAGGATTCAGCGATGCCCACCTGCCCTGGGGAGGGCCGGCTGCTTTACTCAGTTCAGCGGGTCAGTGGGAAACACCTGCACAGACACACCCAGAAATAACGTTTATCAGTGTTCCCTGAACAGGAACTACACGGAAAAGACCTCCAGTTGAAGGAGCCACAAAACCAAAAAGACAAGCCCAGCTAGACAAGAAATGGCTTAATTAAGGGGACTTAGAGATAGAAGCCCGTCTTGGGTAGCCACAGAGGAGTAGAGCTCAGCAACCCCACCTTCCCCCCATTATTTTTTTTTTTAAGATTTTATTTATTTATTTGAGAGTGAGAGAGCAAGCAGGAGCAGGAGGGGCAGAGGAAGAGGGAGAAGCAGACTCCCCGCTGAGCAGGGAGGACATGGGGCTCCATTCCAGGACTCTGAGCCCAAGGCAGATGCTTAACATGAGCCACCCAGGTGCCCCAACCCCCCATGCCTTTAGGACCTGCGTTTGTAGCCCAAGAGACTGGGAGTACCTAATGAGGGCTCACCTAGGAGGGGAACATTTAATAAGTGTGTGTCACTGTCAGATCTCCAGGGCAGTTCAAGGCAATTCATGTTATGTCCTAAGGGTTTGCTTAAACAAAATGAAAGAATTTGGGGGTGGGGCTTCGGTGCTCATTTGTCCAAGATGGCATTAGTCTAGCTTACACAATCTGCCCATCTTTGGCCCCGTCAAGTCAACATGTAAAATTAGACCATCACACTGAGAACTACAGCTCCCCATATAGAGAACCTCTCTCTGTCTACCCCCTTACACTCAGGAATAAATATTCCTTTAGCAAAAAGTATAAATAGGGTTCAGGCATATTTACAGTGGAACTATTTGCCCTGTGTTCATACACATTACTGGACAGAGGGGTTAACACTCAGAATTTAGAACGCCGAGTGAGAAATGCCACCGACTTAAAATAGACATTTGAGACACAGAATCCATTTTGAAACCAAGGACTCCTATTTGGACACAAAACCAGACCTTTGAAAGACCAGACCTTTGAATAACTTAATTTTTTCCCCCTCCTCTTCCCTTTTTTAAGAAAACCATTGGTTTTCACTCAGGATTTCCCAAACAGAAAAGTTGAGAGTTTAAGCTGATTTTTATGTTCTCTCTCTCTCTCTCTCTCTTTTTTTTGGGGGGGGGGAGTTTTCTGTTTACTTTCCGTCATTTTTCTACATTTTTCTTGTTCAGATGGATGGCAAACAGCTTCTGAAAAACATGCTGAGAGCTTGCAATTTCTACCTATGGCTACATTTTATCTAACTTTAATAAAAGCATCAGCAAGCAGAAGTAGGAATGTCCATGACACACTTCCTGATCTGTGCAAACCTCATAATCAGTGTTGTTCACAAGCAGCTTCTTACTCGGGGCGGATGTTGGGGGTGAGGTGGGGGGAATGAGTAGGAGGAGAAAGGGGAGAAGGTAGGACAATGCCTCTTGAAGGAAACTCAGACAATTAAAATTCCACTGCATGGGCACCAACATCAGGAAAGATTTCAATAGAATAAATAATCTTGGGCTAGGAAACCTTGACACAGAGCCTCTGAAATCAAGGTCTCTGGAAAATTCAGACAGGAAAAGTTCTGTATATAGCATCACTGCTTTTTGGCAGAGGACTGGAAAAATTGAAATCAAATGCTGCAGTCAGGCAACTTCTAAGCAATTTCAAATAAGTACAGTTGTAATTCATCTTTAGTCAAACAATGTGAGATTTTAATAAGAGCAACCGGAAAAGTTCTAGAAGGAAAAGAACACTTCTAATTCCCATTGTTCTGCAAACACTCCCTCTCAAGCACTGATTTTTTTTTTTTCCACAGTTACTGAGTTGGACTCTGATTATTAGAAAACGAGGAAAGGTAAACCATATTCTTTTAGTCCAGTAGCAAAAAAGTGTGATTATTAACTCTTACATAATTCTGGGAAGATGATATGTAAGTATGGTTATTTATGTGATTTAGCAGAATTTGTGCTCTTAGCCTCCCACCCAAGTAACTGAAAACATCCAAGTAATGGGGGTTTGAAACAGGCTTACAGGGTACACTGTGCAAAATAACTTCTTTGTGTTTCCCAAAGTGGATCGGTGGTGGTATTTCTGAAACTATTTATTCAAGCCTCCGTTTTGCTCTAAAGGTACATAAACTTCTTCTAAAGTGCTATGTCATCTACAGAAATCTTACACAATAATATCATCCATCATACCTGAGCAGCCACAGTCATGCATGTGACCCAACTTGACTTGACTAACCATTTAGTGTTTACTAAGACTCCTCCCACTCTTTTTTTTTTTTTTTAAGAATTTATTTATTTGACAGACAGTGAGAGAAGGAAAGAAAGCACAAGTGGGGGGAGCAGCAGAGGGAGAGGGGGAAGCAGGCTCCCTGTGGGACTCGATCCCAGGATCCTGAGATCATGACCCGAGCCGAAGGCAGAGGCTTAACCCACTGTGCCACCCAGGCGCCCCAAGATTCCACCCACTCTTAAAAATTCTGTTCTACACTAGGATCACAAACCCCAGTGTTTTGAGGAAATAATAAAGCTTAGGGAAAAAAATTGTATGGTACAGGTGTTTTAACTTATAATTTTGGAATAATTATTACTCACAAGAAAATATAAAAATACTACAGACAGTTCCAGTTACACCCTGCACCAAGCTCCGCCCCTCGCAAACCAATTGTAACATTTTATGTAACTATAGTACATTACCGAACCAGGAGATCAACACTGGCACCATATTATTTACTGGATATCATTAACTAGATTCAGACATTACTGATATTAGAACAGGTTTTAATTTGGACACAGCAAGAGGTAACTTGAATTATTTGCATGAAATTCATTCTTGGAGGTAACAGTCTTACAGGGAATTTGAGTTCGCTGTCATCAGACCTGGATACTTTGAGCAAATTGTCACTGAACTTGTTTGTTCATCTATAATTTGGAAATCCTAATACTACCCAAGGAAGTTGTTGTAAGTGAGAGTGGCATATATAAGGAATCCACCCCCCCCATAATAGTTTCCTTCATTCCTTTTTGAGACTTCAGCTCTCACAATTTTTAGGAGTCCCAGGTGATCCAATAATCAGCCTGGTTAATGTGCTTAGCTTGTTTGTTTTTGGCTCAGGCTGGTTCTCTTTCTCAGAGCCAACATCCCCAACATCCCTGACCGAGGCACATCCTCGAGATATTTGAAGTGGGAAGTTTCAACTCTAGAACGGGGCTTAATGCTACATCTTTTAGAAAGCAGCCCACTACCCAGGAAGTGACTTGAAAACTTTAGGACTGCCCTCCTCCATGGAGTCATGCTCTAACCAGCAATCTAGTTGCTTAGACTCTGTGCTCCTGCAGGCTGGTGACTCAGCTGCGTTGAGGGTTTAGCTGCACTGTCATTCCATTCGCTTCCCTGCTCTGGCTCTGAGGTGGACCCTGGAACAACAGCCCTAAGGCTTTGACTCTGGGAGTCAGAAGGAGGAGGGATCAGGCAGTCCTTAATTGTGGGTTTTCCTTCCGCCTTCTGACTACCTGCCACCCTGTGCAGGTGCACAATTTGCACTAATTGTAGCATTGGTCCTTAGGGTGACAATAAAACCCATATGGTCTCCTCCACCTCCTGGTTTTTATTGTGTCTCACAATGATTTGTCTATCATAAGCCAACTGGGCAAATGCCATCCTTCATTCTCTTTTTGGTACACTGCCTGCCCTGCCTTAACGCCCAAATAATAAAATTACAGAAATAACCCTCCTCTGGCCTGGTGTTCTAGAGGCAGCACCGGGCAGACAATGAGATTGGTGTGGATCTCCTTAGAGCCTGGGTGCTGCACAGAGGTCCGAAGGTCACTGCAGGGCTGGTTGGGAGATGGGGTGGACAGAGTCAGGGTAACAAAAAGGTTGTATGGAGGAAGACATATAGACAGGAGCCATTTAAAGAAAGGAAACTGAGGCAGGATGGGATGGGTGTACCTAAGCAAGGATTTTGTGAAGAGCATTAACCTTAGGGCCAGACTGATTATTTTCTTTAGCCTTGGCTCTGCCACTGACCAGCTATGTGCTTTGGACATATTCTTAACCCTCCTTAGCCTCTTTTTTCTCATCTGTAAATGGGGATAACACCACCCATCTCTTGAATCATATATTGTGAAGACAAAAAAAGGGGGGGTACCTAGGCCCTCAATATATGTAAAAGTAATTTCTTCCCTACCCTAACCTTCTAGAAATAGCCAAGCACCATTCTATGTAGAGCCCTTCATCTGCCAACGCCTAGGCACAGAGGGCCTACTACATTTTATACAGGCATAGGGATTCTGTTTCCGCGGACCTTTAACACTGGGTGTCAGGTCAACCTTGGGGAACATAGGCAGACCTGAGTAGCTGCAGGTTGCTTTATACCGAGGAAACTGAGGCAGGCCACGCCCCGAGACATAAATGGCGTCTTGAGGACCCTGAGTTAACAGGTGCGAAGGCCTCAGCGCAGAAAAGCAGGTGTTTTATTTTCTATAAAATAGAGGGGGATCGCGGAGGGGAGGGGGTGGGGGGTTGTGCTGTCTTGGAGCCAAAGGTCGCGCTCGGGGTCCTTGGGGAGGCTCGAGGGCGCGCGGGCGGAGGTGAGGGGGCGTTGCTGCGAGGGCTGGAGCGGGGCTCGTGGGCGCGCGGCCCCCTCCCCGCGCCGTGCCGCGGCCGCCAGGTGGCACCACGGCGGGGCCTGGGCGCCGCCCGCGGGCGGGGCAGGAGGCACGAAGGGGTTAAAGAGTTGGCGGTGCCGCCGCCGCGGCTCTTCGGGGAAACCCACCGGGGTGCGCGGAGGAGGGAGCGGCCGTGGGCTGCGGAGCCCGGCGCCGCGCCGGGCGGGGGCGCGGCCAATCGGGCGGCGGGCCCGGCGCGCGCGGAGCCAGGCGACATGGAGGGAGGCGCGGCGCCCGGCCGCCCCTGACGCGCCGCTCCGTCCCGGTGGTCGGCGAGCCCGAGCCGCCCGGGGCCCTGCGGCGCGGAGATGAGCAGGTCCGCGGCGCTCCTCTTCTGCCTGCTGGGCTGCAACGTCTGGAAGGCGGAGACCAAGACGCTGCGGGAGCCCGGCGCCGGAGCCCAAGGTCGGTGCGCGGTGGCGGGGCCGGGGAGGCGCGAGGGCCGGCGGCCGGTGGGCTTTTGTGTCGGCCACGGGCCTGCCGCAGTGGCGGCGGCGGGCGGGGAGGCTCTCGGGCCGCATTGTGTCGGCGAGCTGCCGGAGCCCCAACCGCAGCCTCGGCCGCCGGGCCTGCAGCCCCCGCGCCTTGCTCCCGAGGGGGCGGCGCCGCCGGGGGACGCCGAGGTGCCCCGGGTAGAGGCTCCGGCGGGGTCCGAGGCCGAGGCCCGAGGGGCGCGCGGGTGGCACCAGCTGTTGCTGCTTCGGGGGGCTCGTCTGCGTGCCTCCGAAGGTCTTTTCCTTTATGCCGTGACACGGACACGAGGCTCCATCTTCTCCTTCGCCCCGGGCGAGAGGGGCTGCCCCGGGGTCGCCGCCGTCCGATCCCCCTTGGGGTTTGGGTCCTGGACACCCGAGTGCGAAGGCTGAATTCGGCCCTTTTGTTTTGGCGGAGGAGAAGGTGGCCGCCGCCTCTGGAGTGCCCCCGGCGCCCTGGGACCCGGAGGTCTGTGGCCGCTGCCCGCCACCAGCCTGCCGCAGTTTGGGAAAGTTTCAGGGTCTTATCCGCCTCCCTGTCCAACGTCTTTTCCAGGCCTTAGGGGATTTGCTCGGCGCCCCAGGAATAATCCCCAAAAGGGTAGACAAAATTAGAACTGGGAGGCCTTAATCACTTAAAAAAAAAAAAAAAAATCATTTCTAGGTTTGTATGTCGCCAGCGCATGCCTTTTGTCTAATCTTTGGCCTCTGCAAATCTGCTTTCCAGACCTGGGAGTGATAGCCACAAGCCTGTCTTTTGTTTTTAAAATAAGAATTTATTTGGGGGGGGGACCCCGAAGCTTCCTTTGCACTCGGGTGTGGGGACAAAATTGAGTGCTTCTGTGTTGCCTGTCTTTTCAAAAGGGTGAGTGAGGCCGGAGCAGATGAGCAGCTGCGGTCACCCCGGACACCGCTGCTGGGCCTTCCTGTGGTCTCTCTGGGCTCTGGAGAGAGTGTTCCTACAGCTCTGTAGACCCCCACCCCCGGACTCCTTGCCCATGTCATTTCCTGGTAGGAAGGTGTGAGGCTTGTAAGGTCTACCATGTGGATGGAATGAACCAGGAGCACCTCATCCAAGCGGACACCATCCTCTTGCAGAAACCCTGACTTACCCCCTTTTCTTCATGCTAACCTCCTTCCCTTGTAGCAAATATTCAAATATTGCCCGGGAGCAGAGAACCCTGGGTGGACTTCCACTCATGATGTTGTGACAGGCAAAGAAGGCCCTACCTATCCACAGCTGGGTTTAGTTTGTTACCTACATGTTGAATTAAAGGTTTGCCTATTAGTCCCTTGCTGGATCATTTGCTGGCGTCTCTTTCATCATTGTTTTTTTTTTTTCTACAGCTGTGATATAATAGGACTGTTATGAACTGTGTATAAATTTAGTAATGTATATTGTGGAAAGGGGGACATTGGCAAGGTACAAAAAGACCCATATGTCTCTTCAGTAGGAAATGAATGTTTAGAACATTAGATCATCAGTGTAGAATTATAGTCTCTTTCATTAATACCCTACTGCTCTTGGAATCAGCTATTTTAATGAATATGATATTTGTGTTTCATGAGGCTATTAATTCCAAAGAACGGGGTGAGTGTTTTGCACTTGAAATCAGAATATATAGAAACATTAAGTTCATGCCCTTATAAAATAGTGGAAGGCATGGCCTCAAATGAAAAAAAAGTCATGAACGAAACCTGCTAGGTTTAAAACGGTTGAAGACCAAACTTTACAGAAGTCTTACTGCTAAAAATCAGATTGCATAACTAAACTGCCAGAAATGGAATATTCTTTGAAGTGGGTGAGAAATGGTCAACCAGTGGGATATTTATACTATGGTTTGGAGTGCCTTAGTATATGGTACGGTTTGAGTGTAAGACCAAGTGTTTTGGAATGTTTTTCCCCCACCTTGACTGGGTAGGACTGCTTCTTAAAGTATTGAGCCCACGAGCTCCACCAGAAGTCACAGTCTCACTATCGGTCATCTAGGTTTTGGGCCAGGACCTTTTTTTTTTTTTAAGATTTATTTATTTTAAAGAGAAAGACTGTGCAGAGCTGGGGGAAGGGGCAGAGGGAGAGAAGAATCTTAAGCAGATTCCACTGAGGCCCAGGCGGGGCTGTCACAGTCCCCACAAGGGGCTTGATCTCATGACCCAGAGATCACTACCTGAGCTGAAATCAAGAGTCGGTCACTTAATGAACTGTGCCATGCAGCCCTGAGCTAGGACCATTTTTAAGAGAGTGGACAGTTGCTCCTTTGAGGTTGGAAGATCACCTCCCCCCAACTGTTTTCCTCAAACCATCTTGACACTCAACTTACAACATTGTTTCTAATTCACCTCTTCTCTCCCCCATCCCCTACAGGGGGAGGGAAAATGCTACATCTGATTTCACTCTGCAGTTCCCCAGCAGGTTGGAGTCTGTTTTGTATGTAGTTGGTGCTCAGGTAGTGCTGAATGAGTCAAGGATTGAAGACAGCTACTGCACACATTATAGTGCAACATAACGCACTGTTTAGAGGAAAACGTCAATCTTTACCTTTACTCTCCCTAAAACCTAATTAGTAAGTTTTGCTTCTATTGCAGAAATGGTTCCTGGAATAATGCTTTGAACATGCCTTGTACTCATACCAAGCTCACACCAACAGAGTTTAGAAACGGCTTAGGAAAAATTACTTAGAAACCTGGAGCCCATAGATAGATACTGTCTACGGTAGTATTACAGTTAGATCCCTGAAACTAAATGACGCCGTCTTTATTAAACAAGTCTTTGTCACTTCATCTAAGGAAATGAACATCTGCAACATTTCTTAGCATTACTATGCCCTTGATATCTTCAAGATAAAACTTAAGGTTTGACTTAAGATTCTTCTTCCTGTAGCTGCTTTGACCCAGCAAAGGGATTTCATAGGCAATAGTTGTCCAAGTGAAGTTTTGCTTTGCCGATCATAGATTTGAATTAGCTCTGGAACACGATAACGGGCTTTTATGAAGTGTTTTCCTCTAAGTTTCTCTAAAGCATTTATCATATCTACTTTTTTTTCTGAGGAGAAAAGCATCTGTTATTCAGAAGTACCAGCTAAGTTTTACTTTCTTCACCTCTCGGACAACTGTGCATTAACCTGGCTTCGTAGAGGGGCTCTCCTGGAAGCGGCAGTAGGCTGTGCAGATGTGCTCCATAGGGAACGTAATTTTGAAGCCCAACACTGTTGCTATGTGCCAAAAGAAAGGTCATTGCTAGGTTAAGGACTTCATGCTCAGACTTAAATTGTATGATCTTTAGTTTGCTGCTCATTATCTAATAGTAAGGTATTTTGCAATGATGTGCTAACTTCATGTTCATCTCCAAAAAGCTACAATCTGTCATAACATTTGAGCTGAATGGTTGGTTTTCTTTCTTCTCTTTGAGAGGTCTATTCTTTGCCAAATTCAAATTTCAGTTATTAGAACACCATGATCAGTTGAAAGACCATGCAACGTTGTATGTATCAGGAGGATCACTGGACAAGCATGACTTAGGCTGACACTGTTAAGAACATAACATCTAAAAAAAAATTCACATCCTGGGAAACTGTAGCACTTGGACTGGCTGAGGTCACCGGGCTTTATTGTGTACCAGGTGTGGAAACTGTGCAAAAGCCACAGCAGTAGCTAGGTAGTTTCTGGCAGGGACTTTGAAATGACTTTATGAATTATTTTTGTATCCTATTTGTACTTTCCTAAAACGTTTTGTAATTTACAGCTTATTTGCTTAACATTCTAGCCAAGAAAAGGAGACTGTTGTATAGATTTCTAAACTAATAGCTTGCAAATGAAAGTACTTCTTAAGCTTTACTCAACTCTTCCTTCTAAAGAAATTACTGATAACTCTGTAGATCTAGCTGTACATTTTTATTGTTGAGAAATACTAATTTAGTAATTCTAGTAAATACTACATGCTAATAAAAAGCCCAAGGAAATAAGTTGGACATAACACAGACATGTATAATAATACTGAAGGAAAACTTGTTTAAAAATTTTTCAGAAATCTAGATGGAAGAAATTGTCATGTGGTAACACCTACCTCCTATACTTTTTGTGAAACATGTCTAATGGAAATTATCACACACTTCTATGATGCTTTTATAGTTTTATCGAGTAACAAAGAAATAATTGTAAATAAGTCATTTTCGTTTGATTTAACTGAATATAATTTAAGGGCTTTTAAAGACTTTAGTCCTGGCCAAGCTATTCAGTTCCACTAAACATGGAACTGAATGTATTAAAAAAAATTTTTTTTTAAGTTTCTTTACTTTTCTTAGTGATTTCTACACCAAACGTGGGGCTTGAGCCCACGACTCTGAGCTCAAGAGTTGCATGCTCCCCCAGCTGAGCCAGTGTGGCATTCAGAAATGCATTTTTAAAATTAAGTTTCAGCACTCTAAATAGACCAGTTAATTGTATGAAATAATTATTTTTAAAGAAATTCTACAGTGTGACCCAATGGTATGCCCTGTGTTAAGAATTGTTTACATAAAATTAGACTTGTAAATAGGCAAAATTTGAGGCAATTCATGACTCTAGAAAGGCTTCATAAAAAGTTCCCTAAGAGCAAACAGTTGAGTCAACATATTTAAGGTGATTCTACCTTCCTCTGGTCAAGCCTCTATTTTAAATGATTTATTCACCAGCTCCTCTTCCTCTCGGATTCAAATCAGTGTGCAAACATTTGCTCCTTTTTATTTCTTTCACTTACCCTTTACAGAACTTACTAATCCCCACAGATTCCAGTAATGAAATCTTTTTATGTGGATGACCCCATTTGTTTTCTCTCTTGCCTTGACATGATGTCTTAGCTCTGTTCCTTTTCCTCCAACACAATACTAAACCTTTCCCTTTCAGGGCTCTCTGCCTCCAGCTCATCTTTCAGCCTCCTCCTACCCAGCACACCCGAAGTCCTCTACTAACTAGACTCAAAACCAGGGTATCTCCTTAGATCCTTTCTCCACCTTCTAGTTCACATGGTTGGTAGTGTTACGGGTGTATTTATATGGCACACTTATGTAGATGTCTTTAGATCAAGATAGATATATTTATGTAACACAGAAGGAACCTTAAGGTCAAGTTTATCCTCCTTGTTCTGGAGACAAGGAAATTCAGGCCCAGAGAATTAAGGTGACCTGACCTTATGGCACTTTCTTACCACACAAACCCTGTGGAAGGTAGAAGAAGGGCCGCTGGAGATGTCCGTGTCCTGAACCCTGGAACCCGTGAATATATTAGTTAAATGACAAGAGGGACTTTACAGAGCTAAGGAAGGATCTTCAGATGGGACGAGTACTCTAGATTATCCCATGTAGATCCAATATAATCACAAAGAATCTTACAAGAGTGAGATGGGAAGATCAGAGTCTAAGATGGAGACGTGACCATGGAAGGAGAGGGCCAGTGTGAGAGAGACAATGAAGATACCTCACTGCTTGCTGTGGGGTTGAGGAAGGGCCATGTTCCAAGGAATGCAGGCAGCCTTTGGAAGCTGGAAAAGGCAAGGAAATGGCTTCTCCCCCAGAGCCTCCAGAAGGAATGCTGTGTTGCTGACATCTTCACTGTAGCCCAGTCTTAAGCCACTGAGTGGTGGTATTTGTTATAGAAGCAATAGGAAATGGATATAGATACTGACTCCCAAGGAGTGTAAAAAGAAATGGGCACCCAAGCAGTCAGGGTAATGGTACAGTGACGGTGGACCATTTTGGGGAACCAGACCTACCGAAGATAACATTTAGAGAAATGCATGGAGTTTTTGCATCTTTTGAACAAAATCCTGCCAGATTGGAGCCATGCTGAGGATCCTTGGCAATTGTGTCAAGGACCTCCCCCACCACTATCACCAAACAACGTTCTCTCCCAGATGAACTCAGTAGGCTGTGATTTATTCATAAGCAGAGCGCATCAGATCTTCTGTGTTTCTTCTAGAGTTGGGATTAGCCATATCTTCAGGGAGAATACAGAACCTCCCAAAACCCTGCCGAAAGCCACCTTGAAAAATCTTTCTTGCTCTTTTTCTTTCTTTCTTTTTCTTTTCTTTTTTTTTGAGAAAAAGAGTATATGAATGTGAGTGAGCAGGGGAGGGGCAGAGAGTGAGGGAGAGAAAATCTCAAGCAGGCTCCACACTCAGTGCGGAGCCTGACATGGGGCTCAGTCTCATGACCCTGAGTTCATGACCTGACCCAAAATCAATCGTCAGTCACTTAGGGACACCTGGGTGGCTCAGTCGGTTGAACATCTGACTCTTGGTTTCAGCTCAGGTCATGATCTCAGGGTTGTGAGATTGTACTTAGGATTCTTTTTCCTCTCCTTCCCGCTCTGCCCCTCCCTCTACTTGCACTTGTACGAACACACACACACACTCTTTCTCTCTCAAATGAATAAATGTTTAAAAAATATTAAAAAGAGTCAGACATTTAACCAATTAAATCACCTAGGTGCTCCAGAAATCTTGGTTGCTTTTAAACTTTGGTCTAATTTTTGTTGAAACTTATCTCTTGGTAACTAAACAAGGTAAAAGAACCTTGTCCTTGAATGTCACTGTAGGCCGCCCGAGTGCCTTTACATAATAAAAGGATGCTGCCCCCCACCTTGGAATGGCCTCCCAGGTGCTGTCTCAGGGGCTCAGCTCTTCGATACCTGTGCCTCTGGAGGCTGATGAACCCCACCCATTCCAGGCCCCAGGCCCCAAGGCAGGCAGAGGGAGAATTGGGTGAAACACCTGGACAGAGCACCTGTTGGGCATCACAGGAAGAGCAAAACCACTTGATCTCCTGCAGTTGCTGTCTTGCTGGGAGCAAAGAGTTAAGCTCAGTGTAGCCCAGAGAGGGGGGCTACATGACTTGTGAGCCATTCGAGCAGGTCCTAGAAGAGCAGCCAATGGGGTCTTTGGTGGTTGAGTGCAGAGCTGTGGGATTCAAACCCTGGGGGCTGGGAGAAGGAGAAGGAGAATGAAATGTCCCGGCTTAAGTCTTCACCCCAGGAACTAAACTTGAGAACCCAGAGAAGCTTGGTCTTCTCAAGTTCAGGGCTTTGGTCAAAAGGTAAGTACAGAATGGAGAAAAGGAGAGAATCACTCAGTTACTCTAAGGCTAAAGAAGACCTTGTCTTCCCGTTAGATCTCCTAAACAGTCATTCACTCATTTCTCCTCACTTTCATGATCACGTATCCCCTGCTCTCGTAAGGTACTTGTTGAAAGCATCCTGTCTTTTTCTCTTCCTGTTTTAATCTGTTCTTTCAGCCTAACTTCTGTCCACGGGGTCCCTCTTCAAATGCCATTTTGTTCTGCAGAGCAACATTTAATACTTTGCTGTTGCCCGAAGTATGAAGTCTAAATTACTAAGTCTGGCCTTGACAGCTTTCCTGCCTTTCCTCATGTGCCTGTTCCAACCTTTGCACCTGTGCTTCACCAGCTTAAATCATCTTCTCTAGCTGGAATGTTCCATTCATCACCCCGGGGGGACCAGGGTATATCCTCGCCTTCCCTTCCCTCTGGTTGTGCTACTGTTGACGCTCTTACAACCCTAAATACAGAGCACGTACTGTAGGAAGACCCTCCTAGACAAAAAGGGTGGTGTGGAGGGGAACACCTGATTTTGGGGTAAGCTTGATTAAATCCTTACCCTCTGATGTTTTATAATCCAGTTAGAAGGAAACTGGAAAAATAAATTAAGAAGGTATTGCTAAGGGACTTTTTTATGTAATTGGGTAAGAATCTCTTGAGTAAGATGAAACCTAGTAACACTTGTCTGACTAAAAGTCCACCTATAAGTTGTGATGTGTATTTCCAGGTACTTTAAGGATTTATCGACAATGGGACACAGGAAGTTTAATTTTAGAGAGCATAAGCATGAGGACATCACTCAGGGCACCTCTTAGTTATAAATGTGGTTAAGAGATGTCCTCTTGGTGATCAAATAGTTAAACTGTGACAGCATTGATTGGAAATACTGGTACTGTAGTGATTTCCAATGTCAGGTAAAGCTCCGAATAATAATTACAAAATAATTAGGTAAAACTCATATTACTTAAATTGAATGGGAAGGTAAGGTGATTAAATATAGATCTGAGGGGCGTCTGGGTGGCTCAGTGGGTTAAAGCCTCTGCCTTCGGCTCAGGTCATGATCTCAGGTCCTGGGATGGAGCCCCACATCGGGCTCTCTGCTCAGCAGGGAGCCTGCTTCCTCCTCTCTGCCTGTCTCTCTGCCTGCTTGTGATCTCTCTCTCTCTGTGTCAAATAAATAATCTTTTTAAAAATAAATAAATAAATAAATAAATAAATAAATATAGATCTGATATGTTCCACTATTTTGAGCCCTTAATTTTATGTAAAACATATAAACACATACTCAAATGTGGAAACTGGAAAGATCTTTCGGATTTCTGGGAAGTAGCAAGTGGCACAGGAAAACCTGGCTTAGGGAAGGATAACTTTGAAGTGAGTGATGAGTTTATAAAAGATTAGTGTCATCTTATTTGTTTTGTTTTAAGCTGTACCTCTTAGGGACAAAGAAATGTGAGTTTAATAAGGGAAGTTAATCATTTCCAAGTCAGGTGAGCATTTCATTTGCTTTGACTTACTTTTTTTGAGCTCAGAATTTGAATGGAAAGATTACTGAATTTGTATTGAGGGAAAAGATTTCTAATATAAATTTTTTTTCAAGATTTTTACTGTATTTTATTTAGAGAGAGAGAGTACACAAACAGGGAGGTGCAGAGGGAGAGGGAGGGATAGAATCCCAACCAGGCTTCTCAGTGACCGTGGAGCTGACTGTGGGACTCGATCTCATGACCCTGCAGTCATGACCTGATCAAGAGTTGGACACTCAACTGACTGAGCCACCCAGGCACCCCTTTAATGTAATTTTAAATGTAATTCTGATAAGGCTGAACTAAAGTCACTGAACACTTTGGTTCAAGCTGTGCTCATTCCCTAAGGTGAGTCACATTAGTAAGACTTCTGATTTTTGTAAATTATTTTATTCTGTTATTTTAAAAGATTTTATTGATTTATTTGAGAGAGAGAGAGAGAGAGAGAGATCACACTCAAGTGGGAGCAGGGAGAAGCAGCCTCCCCAGTGAGCAGGGAGCCCGGTGGGGCTTGATCCCAGGACCCCGAGTTCATGACCTGAGCTGAAGGTAGCATTTAACATGGTACCCTGGTGCCCCAAGACCTTTTGACTTTAAAACGATAATCAACAGCACAGCGTCAGTGGGTGAGGTGCTGGCGCCTCCTTCTTAACCCTGGTAGTACCTGGGTATGGGGGTGGGGTGTGTCCTTTGCACCCCAGTCCTTTTTGGAGGCTCTGGGAAATAATTTGCTTCCAAACTGATTTAAAATACAGTTTCAGAATCTAGTCCCTTGCAGATAGGTATCAGGCCGAGGTTCCTCTTTCTTTACTGGCTATCAGCCTGGAGCCTTTCTTTGTTCCTCAAGGCCACCTGCATTCTGTCATCTTGGCCCTTCCATGGCTAAGCCAGCAGCAGCACCTGGAGGCCTTTTCACATCTCACTGCTCTCTGACCTCTCCTCCTGCTGCATCTCTCCGGCCCCAGCCAGAGAGACTTCTTTGGTTTTAAGATGGCTTGTGTGACTACGTTGAACTCTTCAGATAACCCAGGAAAATCTCCCTATCGTAAAGTCTATAACCTTAATCACCCCTGCAGTACTTTCGCCATTTAATGTGACATATTCGCTGGTTCCAGGGGTGAGGAGGTAGACCTCTTCCAGGGGTTCCTTCTGCCTGCCACAGCCATAATGTGGACAGGGGGTCCATGGGCAGAGAGGGTAGGGAACCTGTTGTAGAGGTCAGTGAGAATGGGAAGGCAGACGGCAGAACGTCTTCCTTTGGCAAGTTCCAAGGAGGACTCTGGAAGGTAACTCCCCCATCCTTTGCTGCCCTGACACCTTGCAAGTCCAACATAGTCTCGTATGCAAAGAGATCCTAGGAGAGCGTATGGGATACCAAATGCGCTGTTTGAAGCAGCCCCAAGTTTTTGTAGTTCGACCCTGAGAACTTGAAACTGCAATTCAGTTCGGTCACTGTGATTTAGTGAATGCACTGGATGGTAACTATTAATGGTATCTGTGATATGTTTAATGTTAAATCAGTGTGATCATGGCAGGCACTCTCTGCTTCATTCACAGAGACATGAAGAGTACAAATAACGACGAGCTAACGTGCACGGGGTACTCATTACCTTTCAGACATGATGCTGTTTTGTACCCTGATGGATTATTGTCCTTAGTCTTCATGTCACTCCTGTGAGGTGTAAATATCAGTCTCCTTTCATAGAAGAGTGAGATAATGAGAAGCAAAGAAGTTAAACCATTTGCCCTAAATCCCACCGTAAGTGGCAGAGTCCCCTGTGTGACGCAAGGCAACCCGCCCTGCATCCTCGGGCAGTGCTGCTGTCGTAAGAGTTGGCGGATTACATCATAACGTCCCACAATTTTGATCCTACGGCCTTTTACCAGTGTGAATAAGGGCCTCTTAATGGGCTGTTTTTATGAAGAAAGACAAATCTGTGCCCTTGTGTGGTCCCTGCTTTGCTTTTGAATGATGGAAAGCAACCTTGAATGGTTATTTACTAAGCAGCTCCTGAGGGCCAAGCCCTGCGCCTCTTGTTGTGTGGGGTCCAGATGCGTAGAAGCGATAAGAAGCTCCTACAAGTAACTCCTGAGCTCTTGGGGGAGGTCCTGTCGAGCAGGGTGGGATTTGGGGTTACACCCAGCTGGGCTTGGGGGAATCTTCTGGCTTGTGTTCAGAGCCCATTAGTATTTGGCAGACAGTTTACATATTAAGAGAAACTTGTTAGGACCCAACAATTTGGAGAGTTGGCGGAGGGGAAGGATGTGGTTATTTGTAAGACAGTTCTCCAGGTATGTTTGGATCCGTAGAGCGTAATGAGATGGCCTTGTTCTCCTTAGGGCATCAAGCGAGGGCTTTATTCGTTCTGAAGTAAGCGTGAAATACCAGTATTTATTTGGTATTTGAATTTACTTGCAGAAGTTTAATCTTTTTCACTCTTAAAAAAAAAAACAAAACCCAAAACTGTCTACATTCTTCTTTGCTTATACAATGATCCAGAAAATAAATTTTTAAATGATGCTATTATGGGACTGTAACAGATTTTTTTTCCAGTTTATTTCATGAAAATGTTTAGCCATGCAAAAGAATGGAAAGAATTTTACAGTGAATACCAATACTCACCACTTAGATTCTATAATCACCATTTTATTGTACTTGCTTTATTACCTATCAATCCATCCATTTATCTGTCTTCTGCTTTGATGCATTATAAAGTACGTTTCAAATATCACTGCCCTTTGCTCCAAATTCAGCAGCATGCCTATCATTAATTAGTATTCAATATTTGATTTTTTTGAAGGAAAGTTTACATACAAGGAAATAGACCAGCCTTAAGTGTTGACATATGAATATACCTGTGCAAATCCAAATCCCATCATGATACAGAATCTTACCATCATTTCAGAAAGTTCCTTCATGTCCCCGCCAATAAATGTCTGCCTCTATCACTTAGGGGCAACCACTGTTCAGATTTTTTCCATTATAGATACTTTCTTGCCTCTTGTAGACCTTCAAGTAAGTGGAATCATACAGTGTGTACACTGGCTTCTTTGTTTGCTGTAACTTGTTTTTTAGATCCATCCATTTGTTTCTTGTAGCAATAGATTGCTGAATAGTATTCCACTGGGCGAATATCTTACAGTTTATCCATTCTCCTGCTGATGGACACACAAGTTATTTCTGGGTTTTGGCTGTTGTAAATAGAGTTGCTCTGAACAATTTTATACAGTTGCTCTTTGGGCATGTTTTCACTGCTCTTGCGAAAAAAAGAGAATTGGGTTATAGGTAGGTGAATGTTTCAAGTTTCACAAGAAACTACTAGAACTTTTTCTAAATTGGTTGTATTTTTCTATACTCCCACAAAAATTTCTGTGTTCCACATTCTCACCATCATTCGGTGGTGTTAGTTCCTTAATTTTAGCCATTTTGGTGGGCAGATTTGTACGTAGTAGATAGATAGAGTAATAGATGAACAACCCAGTGCATACATTTCATTTTCCAGCTGTAATGGGCTTTCAGTTTTGAAGACTGTTCAAACACTTTTAGAAATCAAAATTGAGGGGGGCGCCTGGGTGGCTCAGTGGGTTAAAGCCTCGGCCTTCAGCTCAGGTCATGATCCCAGGGTCCTGGGATTGAGCCCCGCATCAGGCTCTCTGCCCCACAGGGAGCCTCCTTTCCTCCCTCTCTCTCTGCCTGCCTCTCTGCCTACTTGTGATCTCCGTCTGTCAAATAAAATAAAAAAAATAAATCTTTAAAAAAAGAAATCAAAATTGAGGTTTCACCATTATGTTTATGTTCAACAATGTTTTTACTCAGACTTTTATTTTTCTTTGATAGTTTATTCAGGTCTACCACATGACCGGATCATCCCCTCACCGAACATCCCATCTGATCATGAGAACCACTTGATCCCATCACCTGCCAGATGAGCCGTGGTCCATGCATGTGGAGTGTGTGTGTGTGTGTGTGTGTCAGGGTAGAGAAGGAATAAGAAAGAAAAAGAAAAAGTAACCCTTCCAGAGTCTAATATTTGCATACTGCTGAGGTTATATAGGTTACATGGATACACAGGACTAGAGGTGTCAAGTTTCAAAGCTTGTTCTCTTTATTTTTTATTTAAGAATTGATTAATTGATTGATTGATTGATTGGAGAGGGAAAAGGAGAGAGAGAGTGTGTGTACACCAAGGGAGGAGCAGAGGGAGAGAGACAAGCTGACTCCGCATTGAGCACGGAGATCATGACCTGAGCCAAAATCAAGAGTCGGACAGATGCTTCACTAACTGAGCCACCCAGGCGATTGGATGCTTGTTCTCTTTAAAGGAAACCTAAAGGTTACATGCTAGTTGCAAGGTGTAAGAATTGATATACTTAAACAAGTGCCAGGAACTGTTAATGACCAGGCAGCTTCTAGAAATTACTGGGGACTATTCATTAACCCTTTTGAGTCAATAGTGTATTCCATCAATCCTTCAAAGTATTCTAATAGCCTCTTGTTAAAAAAGTTAAGATAGTAAAGTTCTAAACATCGATTCATGGAAGTCAGAGTTGAGCATACCAAGAGATCTACTGGAAAAAAATGGAATTCCTTGACATTTAAAAAACTCTCCTAACAATTGGTATATCTTTTGGAAATTGAGACAAGCAATGGTTGTTTCCCTATTTCCCTTGTTTGTGCCATTAACCTATAAGATACACATTAGATGTTTCAAATGCACATGCCTGCTCATGTGCAGATTTTGTGGGATCAGGCTGAGCCCAGAGATCCATGTCTGGGATTAGGAAAGAAGTGTGTGTTTAAGTCAGGTCCTCTGGTTTTCAGTTCAATTTCTTCCCCCATGTGGCCTCTCCTAACTTTTATTCTGTTTCTGAGCTCCCTGCCTTTTAGAAACTGTATCCACCCAAAGAACAGTGACACCTGTGCACAGTTTTCCTGCTGTGTGTACTGTTGCTATGTTAGTGCAGGTACTTTCCCCAAGCCCTTTGTCTTTGGAGATCTACCCAGACAGAATTAGTGGCATTGATAGGCCTTCTGTTTAAATTAAAATAGAGATTTCATAAAAGGAGAAGGTTGGTTTTTTTCCCTCAAACTTAGAACATTTTCTTGCTTCTGTACTCATGAGATTCATTTGTTCCCTCTGATTCCTGAATGTGGAACCTCAGAGCCCTACGATTATTCGTGTTTAATGTGATAGAAAATCATTCTCTGGCAACTTCTGACCCTTCTATTATCGTGTCTATGTTTCTGATATTAAGGAAATCTGTGGTTATTCCAAGTTAGGAAAACAGAATAGCATTAGAAAAATGCAAGTCTCTTATGGCAGATATCCTAATACAGAAGGGCAGACTCTACTTCTTCAGGATGGCATAAAGGAAGTTTCTTCTGTTTAATGTCATTTGATTATTAAAATAGCCCCATCTTAATGGGAGGTTGGAGGTAAGTGGCTTTTAGATGTTCCCGTTAGAGCAAGGTTTTTCCATTTTTGCTCGGTTGATTGATCTCTTTCTTTGTTACCTACCATCTGCTGTCCATGTTTTTGAATGTGCGATAAAGCATATGGGAAAGGAATAGAAAAGTTAATGCATTCAACTGGTGAGGGTGGAGGACGCGGTGCCTGCAGTCTGGTCAAGTTTACAGCCCATCTGCTGGAGCACAGGGAACCCTTTTAAAATGTAGCTTTGCTCTCCAGGCTCTATGTGCAGAGCCCCCTCAGTCCACAGCTTGTCCAAATGTGACGAGTATGGCTGCCGCAAAATTAAGTCTCTCCTTCTGAAACTATTTCACTTGGCGCACAAGGAATATGCTCAGTGCACGGTTGTGTGGGCACGTTTTTTCCTTTAATATAAACTTAAAGACCGCCTAGTGAAATTAAACTTAGAGAGTGACCCTTTTATTTAGCTCACTCACCTCTTGGCAGCACAGACTGTTAAAATGGCTTTTCATGCATGCTTTATATTTTGATTCTTTTGTGCTGAACTTAGGTTTTTAGTTAGAGATCAAATTGATAAAAGATTTCTGTTGTGCACTTTCTCTGCTACTGTTTGAAATAGTGTTTTTTGTTTTTAAAATATCTTGAACCTCATTTGCCTTTTCAAATTTAAAAATAAAATCATTGCCTATAATGATGTTTCTTTCAGTGTCTTGATGGAAATCTATTAGATGTTGCATTAAATATTAAACTTAGGCATTCTGGATCAATACATGTTAAAGTACTACATAAATGCTAAGTAAACAAGAGAAAGGAGTTACTAGCTTTCAGACCAGGATATTTTTTAGGTTCATTAATTGGGTAACATTTTGTTAATTAGATGGGGCTATTCCCTGCTCATATTTTCCCATTTCTAAATTCAGAATCCTTATGGAGACATTTCCATAAGACAATGGCTTGGCAAGATTTCAAGCTGGATACTTCTTAACCTTCTTTTCCTTTTTGCTGCTTCATGGCTGATGAGCCATTCTTTATCCACCCACCTATCTGCCCTCCAGCCATCCATTCATTCATCCCTCTACCCATCCATCCATCCGTCTGTCCATCCATCCATCTACCCATCCATCCATCCGTCTGTCCATCCATCCATCTACCCATGCATCCATCCACCCATCCACCCTCCGGCCAGCCAGTCATATACATAACAAAGAGTCTCTACTTTCCTTACCTTTCACTACTGAAATGTTGATAATAATAATCTCTTAAATTATACATTTTCAAGTGTTTTTTCAGGCCTGCTATCTGTTTTACTCCTTCCTCATAATCCTGAGAGGTATTCAGGAAAGAGATTATTCCTTGTTATACGTGGGGGAGAGGAGAGAGTGGCTTGAAGTCACGTGTTGGTACAGCATGAAGTCGGTAATCCCACATACGTGCCCTCATCTCTCAGAATGTCTTTCTTGGTTGCTTTAGATACTCTCACTATTTCATTCGTTCTTTCTGCGCACGGTATCCCCCAGTCTGATGCACCCCCTTCCTGGGCAGCAGTCATGCTACCCACCAAGCATAGCTCCCATGTTTATAACGAAAACAGGCATTATCAGTCACTTCTTACAGCTCCATGCTCTAGGGATCCAAAGATAATTAAGACCCAGCCCCTGCTTTTCAGGAACTTAAGCTTCTCGTGGGAGAAACACAGATAAACAAAAAGCACCATAGGTAGAAGCAAAGCATCTAGGGGTGCAGAGGAGGGAATAACTAACTGGGCAGTCGGGGAGGCTTCCCAGGGAAGTGGCTTGTGAGCTGGCGTTTTAAGGCTCAGAATCAGGTAGAGGAGTGGAAGAAGACACTACCGTCCATGTGAATCGTAGCTTTTTTGTTGTTTATAAAGCATTTGAAAAAGAGCTCCCCCCCTCCCAATAATCAGTGGAGTGGCTGAGCCTGCTAATGAACTCAGGTCTCCTACTTCCTGCAGGGGCATAATGAGTCGCGGGTGTTATTCTAAGTCTGGGAACCAGTTGCCCCGTCTCATCTATCTTCCTCGCCCAGATTATTACACATCCCTTTTCCCCCTTGATCCCAGTTGGTTGGTTAATCTTCAACCAGTTATTCCAGCATCAAAGGGTCAGGTATTGCCAGCATTACTTGCCTCAACCCTAGCCTCTGCTAATCTCATGCAATTTATTGAGGACACAGTTAGTTGTCTTTGTTACTGATCTCTGTCACTTTCCTTTTTCACTCTTGGCCTGCTTTCAGTGGAATTACTGGGAAGTATCCACACCACAGCAGCCGAAGGGGTGCAGAAAGTTCAACCTTTTCAAAGTCACCTTTAGCAGCAGAAGACTTTGAAGGTTATTGAAAATCGCCACTTCACCCTGATCTTAGTTTCCGTAGGGTTATTGACTGTACACTGTTTATCTTTCCATGTGCGAAGAGTGTGAAAATAAGGAAGCTGCTGCTAATTATTTAGCGAGGGGGTGGGAGTGATCTGGTGCCCAACCATGAGCCCTCCAGTGGTCCTCATGGACACCGTGGCAGAGGCAATTCACATGTGGTCAGAGGCTGCTTGGCAATCAGGAATGGCAGGGCGGTTCGCAGAATTCTCTTGCTTTTGCAAGAATTGAAAGGGAAGGGGGCAGAGTGTGGTAGGGAGAAGCTGCGGTGTGAGTGCTACTCATTTACTCACTCACTCACTCACGGATCCTTATTAAACCCATCCTGGTATTTGTCAGGTCGTAGAAAACAGACGAGCGATCCCCACTCTTCCAGTTTACAGGTTAGTGGATGTGGTTAACTCTTCAGTTTGTGGCGCTGCCGTTTCAGGTGGAAATGTGTACTTGGGCCTGTTGTAGAGCTCCCGTGTTTGGCCTGGACCATGTGCATATGGGCTTGTTCTGTGCTCGATACTGCACCAGCCCTGCCTCCCTAATTACATAGCATTTTTCTAGGTAACACTCTAAGTGACATCCTGGCTTGCTGTGTAACGCTGGTTTGCTTATAAGCCAATTGTAATTGTCACAGAAAAAAAGAGGAGAGAGAAGGAGAAATTACATAATCATATCTAAAATTGAACTTAAGAAATAGTTTCCATTCCTCCTACCATATTACTGTATATCATTTAAAGTTGACATTGCTCTGGATGGTAGCATGAAGTTCCAAACCGCTTTGAAAAATTAAGGCTAATGGACAAAGAAAAGGAAAATAGCTCTGTTACTTAGACCAAAGTTTAAATAAAACTGAACAACATTGTAAAATGAAATGTAATATAATGAAAGTCATACTTGATAACTTTCTGAGGTTTCTTGCTTGATCTTCACATTCTCGGTGGGTCTGCGGTAAAAATACGGAAAGCCAGCCAATCTTGCCCTTCTAACCACCACTTCCCAGACTTTGAAGTAGATATGAGTCACTTGCTGATCTTGTTAAATGCTGATTCTGGGTCAGTGGGTCTGGGGGGACCCCTCAGATGCTTGAACTCTTACCGTGCTGCTGGCCGCTGGACCACACTTGAGCTGAGTGTTCAATGCACACCCTTTCCTAATATTTAAAGACAGACAGAGGCAGACCCATTGAATCTGGCTACTTCTTCCTTAGATTTTTAACTTCAAGTTTAAGAAAGCTACCTAGAAGATTTATTCTCATCTTATTCAAAACCTAGCTTCAAGAGAGAGAGGTAATTTAGTATATTTAAGTGTTGTGGTGGAACCAAATGACATGCAAGCGATTGCACATCTTTTTTGGGGTGAGAATTCCCGCTTGGTTGCTTCATTCATATAATTAAAATATTCATTTATTATGTACTTTCTATGTACATGATAACCCTGTATAGCTCTTAGTGACTTTTGGTTTGGGGATCTTTAATCTGCCTGGCACCAGTTAAAGGCTACCTCTAGCCATGCTGCATGCGTTTTTGATCCAATAGAAACTATTTCAGGGAAGCAACAGAAATACGAATACTGTCCTGGTTCTAGTTTGTACTTGATATTGTACTTTTCGTACTTTCTTTTTAAGTAAGTGTGGCTGTTACAAACTGTAAATAGAGCTTGTCCATTTTTATCGGTTTTATGTTAGTATAATTTTTAGTTTTGGGCAGATGGCATCTTGAAGACGTCATTTATTGCCTACTGTTTGGGCTTGTTTAAATAAATAATAGTTGACTCTTGTTATTTGGATGTAGAGGCCTTGATTTTTTCCCCATCTTTTTTTTTTATTTTTTTAAGGCGTAGCCCATGACTTAGACCTGTGAGTCGCTGTCTTTGAAAGAAACGTAGCTTTTGCCAGGCTCCCTGGTGGCAACAGGCGGTGCACCCACCCAGGCTGCCTTGGCTGGCCCGTCCTGCTGGGGAAGGCAGTGCAGGGCCTGCTGAGGCAATGGAATTCCTAAGTGGCCTTTTTGTAATTTATCTCCCTAGAGATTCTTGGCTGCCTGCAGAGTCCCAGAAGGCCTTGGGGGAGGCGGGTAAAATGATGGTCTGTGTGAGCGCTTGTCTTTCCAGATCATGGGGTTTTTATTTCTGTTTTGTGTTTTTGAATGGATGAGGTAGAGTTGAGTGCCTGAGCCCCCTTCCTCTTGAACTGTTCATTTCCTTGCCTCCAGAAACAGCACCACTTGCCAGGTAAGAGCCAGCGTGCTCAGGAGCAAGCCTGAGACCCAGCCGCGCCCAGTGTGTTTGTACTGCAGGGAATCAGGTTCATGGAGGGGGGTAGGAGGGAGAGGTAGAGAAGAGGCACCCCTAGCCCAGGCACATGGCATTCCAGCTTTCATTCTGGAGCGGGTGGTCAGCATGCCCCAGCCGTGGCCCCCTCTGTGTATCTTCTGCTGATGTGGAGGCCTCTCCCACTGTAAGGGCAGACCTGGGAAGGCCCCCGCTGTCCCCACTGCAGGCTCCAGAGCCCCCTCAGCTCTTTATTCTTTCACTGCACTGCCAGGAAGGGGCCGTCTGCACTCGGTCTCTCCACTTGCTCACCCCAGACTCATCCTGTAACCCTCCATGGTCCATCCCCGTCCCCTCCACTCAACGGTAATGCCTTTTGCCAAAGCCCAAGCTCAGTCCCCTTTCCTCTGACACCGGTACTAACATCTCCGTGATGTGCTGTCCCCACTCCCATGGCAGGAGCATCTCCCAGCTTCTCTCCTACTAGGGTTGCTCTTTCTTAGTCCCTTTGGGTCCCTCCTTTCCCCTGCTTCCCCTTAAGAAAAAGCTGCAACTAGGGTTCCATCCCTGAACCCCGCAGAGCATCCGCTCTACAGTGGGCCTTAGTTTCCAGCTGTCATCAGATGTACCCCCGGACCCTCCCCCCACCCACACATCACCTGGGTTCTAGTTGTGGGGTGTCTCCATTCAGGGGAGTCCGGCATGCTCGGCGGAGTGCTTTGGCCTGACTGATGCATCTTTCCTCTTTTGGAGCATCAGGCATCCTCCCCTTCAGGAGCCGTCTCTGGTTTCCCCTTCCTCCCCAGGTCTGTGTGCAAACCGTTGCTATTTATTTAACAAATATTTATGGAATGCTTCAGTACTCTGGGCACTATTCTAGGTGCTGAGGGCACATCAGAAGACTCTTGCCACCCTGCGTGGAGCCGCTGTGTGTACACGCCCGTCACCCGCCTGTCTCTCCTTGAGGCCACGACTTCCTCTCCTCATCTGGTCCTCGGTCTGTGTTTGCTGAAAGAGCAAATCTGGTTATGCTCATTTTCTTCTCCCCTCTTTTCACTGTGTCTTTGCTCCATCTCGCTCAGGAGCAAAACCAGGAAATAGAACTTCATAATTACAAGATTAGCCAGATAAAATTTCATCACTGTTTCTGGTTTCTATATGCAGTTTGTTGAACTTTGGTGTGTGAGTGTGGTGCAGAGGGGGAGCTGAATGCTACCTTTGTTTGATAAATTTGCTCAGCTGCAGCCAACAACAAAAGTTTCTCTTCTGTTGTGTCCTTTGTTCAGAGCTGAAGAACTCCGTTCTTTGAAAAGTCACTGAGAGAGAGGGACATTCAGCTTATATCTTACTCTAGATAGCCCCTATGCCCGTGACTACCAAATCATTTTGGTGGAGAGCAAACACAGGGTTTTCAAATGTTTCTATCTTGTAATACCATCATCCCTTTCTCCCAAAACAAAGTGACACAAAGCAAGAAAGCCAGACCATTTGTTTTGGGGCCATTACCAATGGAGCTGCCGGATAAAATATAGAACACTCAGTTAAGAGGCATTTCAGACAAACAATAACTTTTTAGTATAATTATGCCCAAATATTGCACGGGACATAATTACACTAAAAATTATTTGTTGCTTATCTGAAATTCAAGTGTAACTGGACAATCCTGCAATTTTTATTCACTAAATCTGGCAACCCTTATCATGGGCAGAAGGCAGTTGTTAGGATTAACCATTTTTAGCTCTCGTTTCAGTCATGGCGATTTTCAGAGGAGTGTCTCAGTATTTGGTGAGGCTGAAGACTTTCCCAACTTAAATCTCAGTGTCACTTCTGGAACACTCCTCAACCCTAATTAAGCAGGAGGAACAGTGGGAAGAAGGCTTCCTCCTTCATGACACCTCCTTTAACCTGGAGGCATGGCACCAGGCCTTAAAATGTTGTTTGGGTGGAAAGGTGAGATCACAAATGTCTACCCAGTCTTCCATCCTTGAGGTGGCTTGCCTGTTCCAGGAGCAGAAGTTGTCTGATATATAAATATATTCAGTTAAGCGATTATTAAATATTCATTTGAAAGGCAGAGTGGGAGAACCTGTGTCCACCTTCAAGATGCTCACAGTCTTGGAAGCAACAAAAGCACTCGGTGTGGGGGTGGGGTGCTCCACCCTGGGTGGGCGCTGTAATTAACCAGGAACATTACCAGGACTCACCCCAGAGATTTGAGTCCGAGGTCTGGTGCGGCCTGACTGTGGGGAATTTTTCTGAAAGCTCTCTCTTTGATTCTGTTATCAGCCAGAGTCGAGCCTTGCTGAGTTTCAGCATTGTGTGTTGTCTGGAAATATTCTGAGGACCAGCGTGGAGATAAGTGACAGAACCTTCACTTATGGGGTAAACACAGGGCAGGTTTCAATTCTGGGCATGACTCTAAGGCGAGACTTCCACGTGGCCCAAAAGATCAGAAACCCATGCGTGTACCAACTACATTTTTAAAATCATGTGTAAATGGGACTAGAGGGTCAGACTTGGCACACTGGAGTGCCTCAGATTGGAGTTAAAATTTTATGGGAGCTGTATTCACGCTTATTTTCCACTTGTCATCAACTTCCGTGCAGTTTGCTGCTGTAATTGGAGGGGCATTAACCTGGGGTGGTTAAGGTGATGAATGTGAAGCCGGGTAAATTGCATTCCAGCGCTGACCGATACAGACTTGTGGCAGGGGTTCTCGCTGAAGGTCACACAACAAATGGAGGAGACAGGCTGTCGATTACACCCTTCTCCAATCAGGGTGCCTCCTAATTATGCTAACAAACTTAGCCTGTTGCCACAAGTCTTGAGGGGCAGCTCCCAGGTAGAAGTGGGCTGGTTTGGTCAGCGGATCGCCTGTGGCATACACCCCACCTCAGTGTGTCCTTGAGGACGTCCTCTATGTGAGTCCTGGGGTGCTCATTAAATTGGGATTGGGATCTCTGGGGGTGGGCCTGGAAACCCAGAAAATAACCCCTGTGGTTCTGATGCTGACATCACGGGTTTGGTCCGGGCAGCATTTTGACCACAGCAGACTATCCCACTGGGATAGAAGCTGGCCATTGTTTTATTACTGTTGTTTTTGTCATCATTGTTGTTACCGTTAACGTGGGCCTCCCTCTGTTTGGAGCAGTGGGGTCTGGCTCTTTGCCTTTGCAAAAGACTCCCTTGGCCTCTGTGCTGGGCCTGAGGATATCAGGGGCATCCCCGGAAGTACAGGTGGCCCCAGGCCGTCTCCGGCTCCATGGAGTAGCTGACAGCTTGCACACATTTTGTCTTTCTCTCATGTGGCCATGGGATCACTTTTTCCCCTTTGATTCTTTCTTCCTATTCATTGAAGGCAGATTGATTTTTTTTTTTTTAAATTTTTTACTATGAGCAGAGTCTTCCACATCTAGCTCACGGGTAATTCCATGTATTTAACACAGAACTTATTAATGCACAGTAGAGCTTCAACTAGGATGGTGGCTATTACCAGCAACTGAAAAAACTAAGGAAACTTAAAATTTTTTAAATGTATCTTTTGAAGCCTCTTTACTTTTTGTTAACTTGCGTTTGTTTTTGTTTGTTTTTTTTTTAAGATTTTATTTATTTATTTGACAGAGATCACAAGTATGTAGAGAAGCAGGCCGGGGGGGGGGCTGGGGGCGGGAAGTAGGCTCCCCACTGAGCAGAGCCCCCCAATGCAGGCCTCGATCCCAGGACCCTAAGGTCATGACCTGAGCTGAAGGCAGAGTTTTTAACCCACTGAGCCACCCAGACACCCCTGCTAACTTGGGTTTTGTAGTAAGTTGGAGAATGGCTTCAGTCAGCTGAAAAAATAACGTCTTACACAAATCAGGTGTGCAAACCAGCAGTTCTTAAGAGGGACTTTCTGTGAACTAAGCAGAGGTGTTTTGATACCAAAAATGGAATATGTGGGACTTTTTCCAGGTTGTACTAGAAAATATTATAGTTTAAAATTTTTCTAGTCCATGCTGCTTATCTCAATTAGAACCTCTTGTAAGATGACTTCTGTCTTAGCCCAAATTGTAAACTTCGGCTTTGGGGCACCTAGAAATCTGATTCCACTACCGCATCCAGGTGTCCTGCCACCAAGGAGTTTGTCCCCTCCTGGCATAAGCAAGACTGCAAATGTAAAAGCACTGGCCTCCACTTTCGGGTGACTTCAGTTACACTGAAAATGCTGGTGAGTGGTTCCAAGTTAGGCATATCCCCACCCCCTCCCCATCTTGTGCTCTGGCTCCATCTTATCAGCTGTTATCTCCTCGAATGACTTCTTTTTTTTTTTTTTTTTTTAAAGATTTTATTTATTTATTTGACAGAGAGAGAAATCACAAGTAGACAGAGAGGCAGGCAGAGAGAGAGAGAGAGAGAGAGAGAGAGAGAAGCAGGCTCCCTGCTGAGCAGAGAGCCCGATGCGGGACTCGATCCTAGGACCCTGAGATCATGACCTGAGCCGAAGGCAGCAGCCCAACCCACTGAGCCACCCAGGCGCCCCTCCTCGAATGACTTCTTTGTAGGGTTATTAGCATTTGTACAGCTGCCTTCATGTCCCCTGCTGTGTTTCGCATCAGGTGCCCCTCCCTGCTCCGTTCCCACTACCGGGTTATGCTCACCGTCAAGGCCTGCAGGAAGGTGTTATCCTCAGGTGACTGTCCTGGTCACTACATGCACCACCACACATACAAGTCTGTGCGAGAGGCCGTAGAGTGAGCTCTAGGTCCTCGCTGTTCTCTGGACACTGACTCGGCGTGTTCATGAGCATCGCATGTGGGATTTGGCACTTGCTTGAATGTGGGGGTCGAGCACAAAGGCACGGGTGCGCACTGACACGGGCAACAGGGTGTTTGGCGTGATGATCTTGGGCTTTCGCATACTGAGCCCCCCTTTCTGCAACACGTAGGAGTTTGTGATGTTCTTGTGGCAGGAAGTTCGCTATCGTGGGCCCTGAGTCTGGTGTGTGAGGGGTGTCCTGTCGCTCTGAGGGAGGCCAGCAGCTTGCCTATGTGCCCGTCAGCAGTCTCTGTCCTCCCTGGCCTTTGCACTTGCACAAATAACAGGACCCCTTCCCGCCGCGTCCTAAAAATGAACTCGGAGTAGCGGAGTCCATACTGATTTGAACAAACGAGTGAGTGAGCCAAGTGAGTGGAGAAGAGACAAATCGCTCTGCGGAAGGATCCCAGGTAACTGACATCCATACTCTGCCGTCAAGGGCGGGCAACAAAACCTCCAGCCTCCGGAGTGTGTTGTGCATAGTGAACTTACTTTCAAGGAGGGTAGTGTGGGAAAAGAGGCGAAATTCTACAGTGGAGAAACTTGACAAACAGGCAGCTGATAAAGGTCAGTGTCGGTAGCAATAAGCCATGTTGACCGGAAGTCCCTTGCCCCGAAGTGGTGAGAACGGCATTCTACTTCCGGGGTCTTCCTCCCCAACCCTTAACCCCAGTCTAACCATGAGAAAAAACATCTGATAAACCCAGTTTGAGGGACATTTTGCAGAATACCTGCTGGTAGTCTCAAAACTGTCCAGGTCATCAAGAATTAGGGAAGTCACGGCCAAAAGGAGCCTGAGGAGACCCGACCACTACATGTCATGGGCTGCCTGGATGCAAGCCTGGGTCAGGAGAAGGACACTAGGGGAAACTGAGGGATCTGAATAAAGTATGGGCTCTGGTTCATTTATTGTAACAAAAGTACCATTCTAATTCAAGATGTTAATAATCGGGAAATGGGGTAAGAGGTATGTGTGAACTAGCTGAACCGTCTTTGCAATATTTCTGTATTGCAAATTGTATTGCAATATTTCTGTATTGCAATATTCTGTATTGCGAGTCTGAAACTCCAAAAATCAGAAGTGTCTTAAAAAATAAAGTAATCTCCATGGAAGAAGGTAACTGTTGGTGCCGGAGATGGAAGTAAAGCAGTCGTAGAGGGTGATGATTATTAGCTAAAAATGCACATTTTATGGGAGAAAGTATATGCCATGATTGAATTTAGGGACCCTTAATATTCACGGAATGTGGTCCTCACAGATGTCATCAGTCTCTTCCACTTTGATGTCAGGTAAAATGTATATATTGTTTTACGTCTCTGTTGTGGATTTATTTACTTACAGGCATTAACAGCTATAATGAAGGCCGAAGACATCAAAACAGACTGTGTGCCCTGAGAACAGAGCAGAAGCCTCATTAATGGGTTTCCTAATCGTTCTTTCCTTTATTAGTTGGCATTCATTCTGTAGTCCGACGGTACAGCGCAAGTATTAGTTCTTCTTACACCTGTTGGGAAAGGTCTTGCAACGTAGTGACTTTCCTCCTCAGCTCTTCCAGGCCTGAATCAGAACAAGGTGAAATTCGGCTGGTGTGGGGAGAGATACCGGGTTTCGGACCCCGGAACTGTTTGCATTTCCCCTGCGCGGAATCTCTTGTTTGCACACCTGAGATCCGGGCGAGCTCTTAGTTTCTGTGGCTTCGAAGCTTTCACACTCATGCATCAGACCTCAGCATTAATTCCAGAGTGAGCGTTTCAGGGAAGATGTTTAATTGGGCTCTTGATATAGTAGTCCTGCTGCAAAGAGCGTGTGTCTTTTAAGTCGATGTTTATTTAAAACCATGATAAGTGAGCCCTAAAAGTCTTGAAAGAGGGTTTTTCCTCCCCCTTTTCCAAAGGCCTTCAGTGCATCAACCCTAAAGATACTCTATTCAGTTGAAGCCACCAAAAGGATCCGGTGATATGAACCATAGTTTGTACTGGGAAAGTTTCAGGTTCTTGTATGAAGCTACAGGTAAAAGCTCATTTGTTGACATTTCTTCCTTAAGAATTCATCCTCCACTGATTTCTGTGTGACTTCGTGACCCATGGACCTAAATTTTTTTTTTGAAAGAGACTTCATCATGTAATCTCACTGAGATGTGATGCAGTCTATCAGGTAACTTTGGGTTCTAGTAAAAGATGAAAATGTAATTAGCTTATAAATAAATTGATTTTTTAATTGATAATTGATTAGTAGTTAACATGTACCATGCTAAGCATGTTGCATGTCACTTTTCTCTTTAAATACTAATGGAAGCCTGCACTGCCCCCCTTTTTACTAACAGAACCCCAGTTTGCTCAAGAGTCAGTAGGTGGGCTCATCCTCAGTTCTAGGGTGTGACAGCATGTCCCAGTCCACTTCTGCTTCCTGATAAGTAGCAGGTATATGGGGAAAGGAAGCCCTGTCACCCCTTCCCTTTCTTTCTGCTGGACACTTGTGATGACCCATGCTCCATGGATGACACTTTGGACTGGGAAGTGACTAAACGCCCTGCCGAGGGTTGAACAACCTGCTGAGGGTTGTTCAGTGGACCCCTGGAAAGATCCTGAGTTTTTGGCAACACCACCGGGCAGCTAAGCTGGGCCAGCAGCTTCTGCCTCCAGATTTCCTGTTCTTTGAGAAACGTAAACCCCTATTCATTTAAGCCACTGCTGGCTGGGATTTCCACTGCTTGCTGCGTAAAGCTTCCTTACCTGAAGCTGCTGTCTTATCCCAGCTCTACATGTGCAAAAAGGAAGAGTTCCCCAGATGAACCCCTTTCCTGGGATTGCGTGACTCCAAGCGGCAGAGCTAGGACTTGAACACAGCTCCAGCCCCCAAGCTCTCGTATGTAACCATGAATGGGTGCCTGTTCTCCAAGGTATTGCTTTGAACCTTTCTCGAAGATAAGCAAACCTGATCATAAATGGAGCTGTTTCTAAAGCATTTGTGGTAGCTGCCTGCCTTCCTTTTCTCATAAAACCACCAGTCCTGTTGGACTAGGATCCCACCCTTAAGACCTCATTTAACCTTAATCACCTTTAAAAATCCCCATCTCAAAGTACAGTCACGTTGGAGGTTAGGGCTTTAATGTAAGACTTGGAGGGCGACACAAATATTTGAGTCCATAGCACACCCACGTGTGGTGACGCTGGAGAAGCAAAGGCCGCAAGGAGTCTTGCGGAGCCCCGTGCTGGTCGGTTGTCTCTGAACTTCAACACCTTTAAATCCAGCTGTGGTCCTGGCACCAGACTCAGACCTGCGCAGAGCAACTTGGCCACCCGTCTGGAGCTCCAGTCCTCAGACTGCTCAGTGCCGACTTGAGAGCCCCAGGATTTCAGCTCTTAGGGTACCTAGATGTTATCTCCATGGGGTGCCTGGGTGGCTCAGTCCATTAAGCGTTTGCCTTTGGCTTGGTTCATGATCCCAGGGTCCTGGGATCGAGCCCCGCATCGGGTTCCGCACTCAGCATGAAGTTGGTTTCTCTTTCTCCCTTTTCCCCTTCCCCCATGCCATGCTCTCTTTCTCTCAAATAAGTAAAATATTTTAAAAAGTGTTATCTTCTTCAAGAAAAGTCAGGCGGAGGTTTTATTTTCAGCATTAATTTCCCACCTTGCCTGTGGGTGTTGGGCACAGACCCTTAGAGCAGTCATTTTGAACTTGTTCTTGGGGAAGACATCACGATCTCTTCAGACAGGGAAAGTAGGTGTGGTTCAGTCCATCTCCACCATGTTTAGAACATTTAGTGCTGGGTGGTGATCCGTAAATCCTTGAATTAAGAGCCTGTTTTTTTCCTGTCAAAGTAGTTTGTAGTCCCCACCCCCCCGCCCCCACCCCATAACCATTGCATGCACAGTATCATTGTGCAGGGAAAACATGATGGTTGTTCGAGTGTTCTCACAGTGTACGTTCAATCTCATTTCAGTACGTAAAACCTTATTTCTACTGAGCTGAAAATAATGGCAGGGACTGTACAGGATTTCCCCAATTCTGCCTAGACACTACCACATCATGGGCCCATGGTGATTACAAAACACAAGTTTTTTCAGTTCTCAGAAAATGTTTCTGCAAGTGGCTTTGCACTCTTGCAAACTTCACAGCCACCTCCTCCAACCTCCCCAGTGCTGCTGACTGATGATCTACAAGTCCTGGGTCAGAAGCTTTGCTCTTGGGGTGCCTGGGTGGCTCAGTCATTCAAGCACTGGACTCTTGGTTTCGACTCAGGTCGTGATCTCAAGGTCGTGAGGTCGATCCCTGCATCAGGCTCTGTGCTCAGTGGGGAGACTGAGATTCTCTCTCTCTCTTTCTCTTTCTCTCTCCCTCTGCCCCTTTCCCTGCTTGCATGCTCTCCCTCTCTCTCTCTCAAATAAATAAATAAATCTTAAAAAAAAAAAAGAAGCTTTGCCCTCTTGCATTTGGAAGGCAAATACATTTTACTGATAAAACTGCCCTATTTGGTTCTCCTTTTACTTCTTTATTTTCATGTGGGCATGTATATGTCTGTCTCTCTGACTGGGTCTTCCTCACCCCAGCCTTGCCTAAGAAGAGACATTGAGAAAATAGCAATGACCCCCATAAACCTGGGGTGACAGATGCCCTCCAGATGGTGGCCTTGAATCCTGGCTTGTGGCCGAAGGCTTCCCTCTCTCCCAGCTCTGTTTTTGAGAGTACCATGCTCTGAATAACATCCTTTTCATTATTGCTCCCTCCTCAGAATTCTGCATTGTTGACTCAGGTATAAATTAAGGATTTCACAGTGGTCGCACAGAAGGACCTCTGACACTGGATGCTATATTAAGCTCCCAATTCTTGAGTAAGAAACTACGAACAATTGCAAAGATTAAAAGAATTTCTCTGTATTATGAGTCAAAGTAAATAACAAAAGCTTAAACAAGTCAGAAACTTGAGTCTAGTAGAAGATAAAAATGAACCTAACCTTTATTATCAATTTTAGGAATTAATTCCTACTTTCTCCTTGACTTTTTAATCTATATTAGGGGGGGGAAGCAATATATCTCTATATACAGACTTTTACTCCACCCTGATGGAAACAAAGATAGAGCTGTTCACATTCAGACGATGAATCAAACAAGTTTAGCATTTTATTTTTCAAATCTCAACATTATTGCCATATAGAAGTACACATCTTATAAATGTTTAATTGCTGTTAAAATTTAATAATCTGCTTTGGCCCATGTTTTGTTTATCTTCTGTTTGAACATCCTGATGACTACTTTAGGACCGTGATTTTTTATTTACTTTTTAGCAACCAAAAAACCTCTCCATTAAGCAAATAGATTTCTTACAGCAGCATTTTTTCATGTAAGTTTATTCTTATATTCTTTAAATTTTTTTTCTTTTCATCTTTTGAACCCCTTCACCCGCTTCTCTATCTCACCTCTGCTGCCTCTAGCCACTACCAATCTTAGTATATATGAGCTTGTTTTTGTTTGGGTTTTGTTTGTTTGTTTGGATTCCACATAGAAGAGATCATATGGTATTTGTCTTTCTCTGTCTGACTTACTTCATTTAGCATAATGTCCTCGAAATCCATCCATGTATGGCAACATTTCGTTCTTTTTCATGGCTGAATAATATTCGCACGTGCGCGCGCCTATGTGTGTGTGTGTTGAACAGTCTATAAAAGCATTGTTGCATTTTTGTTAATCTTAGTGAACTGTTCCAGCAGATTATAAACAAAAGGTTAATAGCTGTATTAGCTCACCACCAAATGTTCCGTTCACTGAAGTTTTTGTAAATCAGTTATTTAAGGTCTAAGAGATGCCATCTCTGATCTCCGGATTCTTAGAGCAGTGTTGATGCTGGGAGGATTTGCCGGCCAGTGAGTGGCATCCAGGGAGATGATCCTGACTCCTCTTGGATTGCAGAACCAAATTCTAAAATGAGAGGATATTTTCCATTTTTCTAGAGCTCTTGTCTCATTAAACCGGGGGGTGGCGGGAGGGCCTGGGTGGCTCAGTGGGTTAAAGCCTCTGCCTTTGGCTCAAGTCATGATCTCAGGGTCCTGGGATCGAGCCCCGCATTGGGCTCTCTGCTCGGTGGGGAGCCTGCTTCCTCCTCCCTCTCCCTCTGCCTGCCTCTCTGCCTACTTGTGATCTCTGTCAAATAAATAAATAAAATCTTGAAAAAAAAGGCGGGGGAAGGGGCTGTAGAAAAACCTTCTTGCCGTTAAACCACTCCTCAAAAGGGTCTGTAAAGAGAAACCTAAGTCTTATTGAAGCCAGCATAACAGAACTGTAACATCTGGGTGAGTTCATTTGTATTGCTGTGTGTGTTTAGGATCAGGAACACAGAAAAGTCAGGAGCTGTAGGTCTGGGAGGAGGAATTCCCTGGGAGAAGGGGCCATGGATATTCAGGAGGCAGATAGGAAAACCAGGCTAGTGATTCTGGTAGGAAGCCTGATGATGAGACCTTGAGTGTTGAGATGGACAGGCAGGAAGACAGTGACCAGGAGGCTGAGAAGCTCTATGGGGCAGATGGGGTGGGCAAGGGAGAGAGTTTTATTTTTTATTTTTATTTTTCTTTGGGGTGGGGGGGGAGAGTTTTAAACACAAGAGTGGCCCCTAACCCTAGACCCCAGGAGTGGGGAGCTGCGGAAGGAATGTGATGCGAAGAATGGACTGACATCCCCCAGGAGCCAGGGTTAGGAGCTGTAAGGAGAACGGCTGGGGCTTCAGGAAGCGGTGTTGGTTGGTGACAGGCAGTTCATCTCATGGTGTGGGTGACGATTCAGTGAAAGCTGTTCTATGTGCTTGAGCTCTGTGCTCCGCTCTGCACTGGGGATGTGGAGCAGGGGTGGGGTGTGAGGGGCATTGATCGTCTTGCTTGGAGCATCCCTTCGTAGATTCCGGTCCCTTTTTCTTACCATAAACACTGTAAGTTTGCAAAGTAATTCCAACCTGTTCTCCCCACCTACACCCAGACCCGGACCCAGACCCAGACAAATTAGCTGAATTGCATTGCTCCCAACTGACCTGTTCCTGAGAAGAACTTTGAAGAGACTTGTTAAGAGGACCGGGAGAAGGGGACGGATGAGTCAAATCACAGAGTTATCCTGGGAGCAGAGGAGCAACTGGAATGCTCAGGACCTTCCGTAAGCCTGGGCTGTGAGTCCCTGGGACTTGACTTGATTAAAAGGGCTACATTTATGAGTTTGTTAATGGCGCTAGTTATTTCAGGTTGGTGAGTTGCGTATGAAGACTTTATGTTTGAATCATCACTTCCCAGCAGTAAGATTGGGAAACCATTTACGTATGCATCATACAAAAACTGTGCTGTGCAAGCAGCCCCCATATCAGAATCTGTTCTTCTGTGGGAGAATGTAGCCCCAATTCTCCTGGAATCCAGCCAGCCTTGAGAAGGATAAAAGCTCTCTGGCTTAAAAAGAATAAAAGGGAACCATTGGGCATCACTGAAACTGAGGAAATCCCAAGTAATATTGTTTCTCACGTCCTAGAAAGGAAGACACCAAATCGATGCTTGGTTATGTCTTTAAAAACTTGAGCTTAAAATACAAATGCCTTCAAATGCTAGTACAAGTTTTTAGCTTTTCTAGGTAATTATACTTAAGTTCTTAAACCTTCATTGTGTTTTTTTTTTCTTAAATATCAAACCAGTGCTGTTATCAGCATATAGGAGCATGTATTTGAGTTTTGAGTGTGGGGTGGTCCAAGCAATTTCCAACCCAAGCCTTGCCTGCGGTGGCTAAGAGGTAGCTGAAAGAATGTGTTTCTAGAGCTAATTTTAATATGTAGATGTTGGCTGTTCCATTTGTAGATTGTTTGTTTCTTAATCTTTTTCTCATACACAATGTATGAAGAAGTTTCCTTTGGTGTCTGTCCAATCTCTTCGATCGGCAGAAGATACTTCTAAAACTGGGAGAGACAGGGCTATAAATATGGTAGGAGGGTCCTTTGGATCTGAGTTAGAAAACCTACATCTTCCATCTCCTGGCTCCTCCGACTTTTTATTCCTATGAACTTGAGGCAAGCACTCAACTTCCTCAGACCTCAGTTCCTTCATTTGCAGAGCAGAGCTGATCACACCCCCGGGGCCCCGAGGATCGTGATGACGTTCCTGTGAGGTCATGCGTGAGGAAGCATGCTACGGAGACTTCTTCCTGATGAGCGCTTCCCGATGGGCGATGGTGGAGAAGGTTAATAAAAGACTGCCTGTGGGTGGCATTTACATTTGTGCCAGAAGGAATTAACTGAAAAGCTTTTGACTGGTGTGTACTGCTTTTGTCTTATTATTAGGGCGATCTTATTAATAATGACAGAAAGAAGTTTCTGTGCTCATCTGTGGAATCTGATTATCTGTCAGCTCTCTCCCCTGCACTGTGACTCAGAAGCTCCTCTACCTTTTGTCTTTTCATTTCCATTTTCCCATTCCATGGCTCCCAAAGAAACGGCCTTGGATCACTGTAAAAATACCAGAGACTCTAGAGTAAAATAACTCAGTCTAGAATAGGCTGAAACGTATTATTTGTATCAGTCGTCTACGCAGTGGAAATATTTATGAAGCAAATTATGCCTGTAGACAGTGTTCATCCATTTGTAGTGTTGTTCCATGAAATAAAGAAAATGGTTTTCTTAAATGCCTCCTGCACCCAGGGCTCTCTAGGTTGCAAGTAGAAAGAAACAGTGCAACTCAAAAGCCTGGGAGTTTCATAAAGTTTGGTTTATGAACCTAAAAAGCAAAGAGGCACAGTGCTTGGGCCGACAAATACTGATCTGGCTTAGCAGGGCCACTGAATGGCCTCGTTTCTTTTCTTCATCTGCTTAGCTTTCCATGGTGTTAGCCTTATTCTGAGAGTCTCCCCTTGTGATCCTAAAAGTGGCTTCTGGGGGGTCATAGTACCATAGGTACCACAGTTCTCAGCATCTGCAGGTGAAGCTCTGTCAAGCGTTCCCACCGGGTCTGCTCAAGTCCTGTGCCCAGGACAGAGAGCAGGGGGGTCAAGGGGAATGGGCTGTGCCAGCTGCCATAACCCTGATCATGGATATCACCGCTGGAGCTAGATGGAATCTCCACGGGATAATGGGGACTCCCAGTCAACCGAGGCCTCCCTGCGGGCCTTTTCCTGCTCATTCTGGATGGTTGGTCAGGATTCCTGTTGGTGAACTCTTCGTTCCATTAGTAAGCCATCTTAAACTCACAAATGATTCTCTGTTAAAAACAGTACATGGCACTTGGTTTTCACATTGCTCTGTCCTCCGCATCCGGATTCTCAGTCTTCCTTCCCAAGTCGCAGCGCTTACAGGCCTCCTGTCTCCTGTGCCTCCCGCAGAGCCTCCCGGTCACAGGCACTCCCTGCCGCAGGGGTTTGGCCAGGGCTCCTCACTTGTGTTGTGACCGAGGGTGAGTGACTGAACCTCCAAGCCACAGACTCTCTGTGAAATGTGCCTTCCTTACACGGTTGTTAAGATTTTCTGAGATGATGCATCTGTCCCAGGGAGCAGCTCAGTGACTGACCTGTAGTTTCTGATCTCCGCCCTGATAGTCTGAAGCCAAGCCTGCTGGTGCCCTGGGGATACCTGCTTTGCTAGATGCTGGAACCTGGGATGGAGATGCTTGCCAGGGTCTGAGCCGTTTGAACGCTGGCTTGCCAAATCCCTGGGGCTAGGTAGGGATCGGAGCAGAAATCAGTGAGGAAGTCAAGGAAACCGATGAAGGAGGGATATGACCTCAACCAGGCAGAAGCAGCCAGACTCCTGTCCTGCCGCCGCACTAGCAGCCCCCAGCTTAGACGAAGCCTGTTCCGGGAGAGGGCTGGGGTGTGGAAAGAGCCAAGTCCGCTCCAGCAGTTCTTAGGGGGATCCTGTGTTTAGATGGTTTAACTTCAGGGTACCTGCCTCTTCCTGTTCAGAAGAGCCCAGTTTCTGATGAAAAACCAATAATTTAAAATTAATTTTTAATAATTATTTTTTCTTAAAGGATACCAAAGTACTGGTGGATTGAAGCAATGGGTCCATAGTCCTGTCCCTGCCCAGATTGCTCTGAGGCTAGTTTCCTTCCTGCGACAGAGAGGATGGCCAATTCGGTCATCTTTGCTGTCCTCATTGAAATAACAACCGGAGCTAAGAGCCGGTGAGCACTAAGCACCTGGCAGGCACTGTTCTGAGCTTTGTGTGTGCCGTGACTGGCTCTTCCCCTAACACCCTGTGACTTCTGGGGTCCCCAGGGAACTCAGGTAGCAAGGAGCACAGCTGGGGTTTGAACTCAAGTATTCTGGTTCCAGAGTTTTGGGCCACCGTACTATACCACTTCCTAGTGACTGGATCTTAGTTAATTTTTAGTTTTGAGGGACTGTCTTATCTGAAATTGAGAGCTTATATTGATTTTGATGGGTACTTGAGGGAAGAGAGAGGTGGTTAATCATTTCAGATACACTGTTGCCACATGTTAGTGGTGAAAAACCACCGCGTGTGGCCGTGTCCTCCTGACCAAAAAACCCCGGAATAGTAGGAAGCTGTCACTCCCACTAGAGGCAGCCGTTTGGTACTTATTTTTAATTACTCACTGAGCCTGCTTCAACAAACCCAACTGTGCATGAAATTAGCGGGTTATGGGGGAGGCAGGGAGGGGATATGTTGAGTCCAGTTGACTTGTCCGAGTTATTAATAGAACATAAAATAGAAGAATCCAAACTTCCCGAACAGATAAAGCAGAGGATAGATAGCGAGAGTGGAAAGTGATTCTTGTACTGAACAGTTCGTCATACATTTCCTAATCCTGGGCGTCCTCAGAGTATTTACAAGAGGGATTTGATGTAGATAAGCTTCATCTGGATGAGGTTGAAGACAGAAATGGAGTTTACAAGCAGGATTCTGCAGTCATAATTATTTGAAACTGAATACGAGAAGATAGAGGCATGGGGTTGTCAGGGAGATGTCTCTGTGCTGTTGATGATTCATCTTCACCTGGGTCAGAGTAAAAACAGCCTTCACCTTCAGTGTTCATACTCTGCATCCACCTCCGTGATCCCACCGGAGGTGGGAGCCCAGCCCTGCCAGGAGGGAAGATGAGCATGTAATTTGGAGACGAGAAGAAGTGGGGTATGTGTTCTCGGGGTGAGCCAGTCTTAAAACTCAGTTCTGCTACCACAGAACACAGCAAGCTTTTGGAAACCCCGAGTTCCAGCAGAACATGGAGGAAAGTTAGAGGCACAGCACGTTAATACATCTGTCTAATGATCCACAACTAATGGAGGAAACTGGGTAGAAACTTGACCCAGAAGTGTCTGATGCACACACTGTCAGGGGCAGAAGGGTCTGGAAAAGGAGCAGAGAAGATGGAAGTGGGCCAGGCCTGAACAGGTGGTGGGGTTTGGGTCGACAGAGCTGAGAAGAAAGGCCAGGAGGAGGGCTAGTGCGAAGACACAGCCATACCAGGGATAGTCAGGGAAGGACGGGGATGAGGCTAGCCAGGTCTGTGGGCCAAAGGAAGCAGTGTAGATGCACAAGACCAATTAACTGCTGTCCCTGTGGAAATGTCTGGAGCAGCAAGTGATCTGGTAAGATCCCTTGGAAGGGCTATTTTATCTTATGAAGCAGTCCGTCCACTTACCTCATGGTAGAGCGAGGGGTGATGAGTAGTACAAGCTTGCAGGTTCACCGGTGCCCACGTACAGAGCTTGGGGTTGGTGGCCGTGGCTAGCTGGTGCTCGGCCCGCAGGTGCCCGAGACGGCCGCACGGCACTGCCCGGGGTGCCGAGGGCTCGTGTGGAAGCTTTGTTCACAAACGGACATCGCCACGTCTTGTTTGTCATAAGCTGATCTGAATTCAATATTCCATAAATCCTGTAAGTACAGAGAGAGAGTTATCCCTTTGTGACACTAAATTAAAGTTTTGGGAAGATTCGGTGAAGGCCAGCCACTGAAGAAAGAAAGGGGTGGATGCCCTAACAACCCTAGGACTGGAAGGGGGCATTCATTAAATGCTGGAAGGATTCTGCGTCCAATTGCTATCCAAGGGTCAACTTTTAAAGTTCTCTCTCCAATTAAAATGAAACTGGAAGGGGCAGCTGGGGGGCTTAGTCAGTTAAGCGTAGGCCTTCAGCTTGGGTCATGATCCTGGGGGATCCTGGGATCGAGCCCCGCCTGGGACTCCCTGCTCAGCAAAGGACCTGCTTGTTCCTTTCCCTCTGCCCCTCCCCCAGCTTGTGTTCTGGAGCATGTCCCCACCTCCCCCCACTGCCCTGTCTCTCCCTCTCTCAAAATAAATAAATAAAATCTTAAAAAAAAAAATGAACCTGGACATTGCAGACCGTGCTTTCTGCATACAGATTTTGCAAGGTAGGTGACATGGGACTGTCCCAGCCATTAGGGAAGGAGGAGAGGAGAGCACATTACTTCAGTTCCTCCCGTTGGTTACGGGTCATCAGACCGATGTGTGTGCTGGGAGCGAAGGTTTCTCCAGTCTCAGGCCTTTCATTGCTCTTGCATTTTGTTCCGAGTCCTTGGACTGAGAGAGCAAGTGCTGGATAGGAGGCCTTGGCGCAGACGCTGTCCCTCAGAGAGGGCCCACAAGCGTAAAGGCCTTTAGTTAGTCTGCGTTGCTTGGCCTGCGATGTGTTATTAAATCCATGACTAAATCGAGCTTCCTATCCTGACAGCAAGGAGCTGGATGGGCTGGTTTGGCTTTTTTGTGCTTTTTTTTTTTTTTTTTTTGGGCTCTTTTCCCTCAGCCTTGCATCTAAGGTTTGAACAGACAGTCACGGTGGTGAAGTAGATTTTAAGATTGTGGTTAGGAGACCTCTCCACCATTCCTTGGATGGATGTGTGTAATGTGAGTAAAACCGCCCCTGAGAGTGAACCCTGCATCTCAGCAGGGCGCGTGCGATAGATGGGGTGCTCAGGAGGCCCCAGCTTGCCCCGGGTTCCCGCCACCAGAAGTGCTTCTGTGCGGAGAGGGACGGAGACTGCCAGGAGATAGGATTAAAATGCGGAATATCAGCAATGTGTTACGCTCTTGGAAGAAAATATATATGATTACAATATAGAGAGAATGTTCCCTCCAATGAGGGAAGAGCTCTTAAAGAATGTGTCCTTGGAGGACTTGGGGAGGATCTGGGTTGCTCTGTGACGGTCTGCCGTATCTGCTTGCATGGACTCCTTCTCTACGTAGATAACGTCATCTTCCCAGAGGGAAGATGGGAGAAGAGTAGGGAGTGTGGTGTCTCAGTTGGGCGGGTGACAAGTTCTTGCCTAGGCGTTCCATCATCTGTTCATAGAATCAGACTGGTGTGATGCCTACCAGTTTCTGTCTCAAAGCTTGCACATTTGGGGTGGAGATTAGGATTTGGATTTATCTTGCAGTCATTCATTTCGCTTGCCACCTAGTTCAGAGTGTCAGGAATCCTCACCAAAAGTCACATGATAGCAGTTGGAGGGGGGAAGCCCTTCCATTTTTGATGCCCCACTTTGAAATGGTTTATGCTTTATGTGAATTTTTCTCACCAAGATACATTTTTGTATTTCTACTGAAAGCAGAAGCTTTTCCTGGCAAGTAGAGGGCTATTGGTTTTAAAGTATTTGCACTGTGTTTAAGGATTTTTTTTAAACTAGACCTAGTGCTGTATCACACTGGATTCCTAATACCATGTTCTTTTCTCCCATCTATATTACTCCCCACTTATTTAAATAAAATCACAACACATAGGGTGGGAGATACTGTCCCACTCACAAGACTGCTTTGGCTGTGAAGGTATATGGATTGGGTTATTTTAGCCCGATGCTGTTACACATTTGAATCCCACAGTTCACTCTCATTTTTGCAATTCTGTGTGGCCCACCAAATAAAATTTTTTTACTATAAATTGGTTTCTTGGATTGTCCTAGTTGTCAGGGGAGAGAAGGTATCAGTTATCCAGTTAGGGTATTGCCATCTTCTATTCATTTGCAATGAAAAAGACACTTCTAATCTTATAGAGAAGTGTCTTTTTCATTGCAAATTAAGACTTCAGGGGTTTGTTTTCATACATCAGTCTCTGTCACCCTGGTTTCTCCACCAGGGCTAAAAACCAGACCCAGATACTTGAGACATATTTCCCAGAACAAGCCCCCACTCCGGGAGTCTGCTTAGCGGACAGCTGTCTTGCAACTCCTGAAAGAGCTAGGCCATCCTCATGCTTTTCTTTGAAACATTAATAGTTACTATTAAACAGTTTGGGTATTTGCGACTAGTTGTGTCAGCCAAGGATCAGTGCATTTGAAGGAGTACTGTATCCTCTTGGATGTGACTTAAAGATAATCAGCCACATCTCTACCTGTGCCTAGCAAAAGTTAAGATGCGTGGAATAGCCTTAAGGTTGACGCCATCTCGTTTAAACCCACAGTTCAGGTTCTCTAATGTGGGTGGAATGTGATGGAAGAAATTAAAATAAGAATGATCTTTTTTAAATGCACTTAAGAGAAATAAAACTGCATTGAGTGTTGGAAAGCATTCTGGAAAAGAAAACCTGGTAGCGAACCAAATAGAAATCTCTTGGCAGCTGACTCTCTCCAGATGTATTCAGTTATTGAACAGCTGTCAAAGAAAGCAAAGCATTATTTGTCCATTTAGAACAATTTCAGAAAGCTCTTTTTAACCCCCAGTGGTATTTTTCTGCAGCCTTCTAATCTCTGCGAAAGTTTTTAAAAGATCTAACAACCCATGCTTGTATCAGGCCTGAGGTTACCACTGGAGCATAAAGAGAAATAGCATTCATGTGAAAGGAGTTACAACCACTGGAGTTTTATATCCTGCAGAATTTTGCGCTGTGGCTCATAATCTTAGATAGCTGTCTTGGCTTATGGTGAACAACAATATCTGTTATTTGTTTCCCAATGATACGATAAATACTGTAAGATAAAAATCAGGGCTGTATATATTCCTTGCACAACTATGGAGCTGGAAACAACTACCTAGTCATTTTCTATTCTAAACATTTCATACTATAGTGTGGCTGACTTGTAGTTTTATGAGCTTGTAATGATACAAAATACAATCAACATGGTCTTTCTTTTTGACTTGAGGTGGAAACAGTTACGATTTTGAAGCATCGTGGTTTTGTTTTTTTTTTTCTCTCTCTCTCAGTTTTCATTAAAGGGTTTTGGTTTCTGACCGGGAGTGCCGGTATTTGAATATATCAAAATTTTCAACTTAGAAAAAAATGCGGCACGTTTGTGTTTGGGTTTTCCTTTGTGGTTTAATCTTTTCCAAAAGAAAGACTTAAAATGAAAGTTGTACAGAATTTATACAACTATGGACTGTGCGACTGGGTTACAGTTTCAGTGGGGAAAAAAAAGCAAAACAAACGTAGTAGTATGGCTTCTAAAGACTGGAGGCTGAAACTGTGGCTTCCTCATGGTTCAGTGTTGGCAAGAAGTGGTTCTGAGAAGGGTCCTTTTAGGAGCGTACGAGGACAGACAGCCCACCTGAAAAGAAGAGTTCGTTCCTTAAGATGCCTGGACGCAGGTATGTGTTCATTTTCATTAAATCACAGCTGGGGTTCTGCCGGAGTTCCAGATCACCCTCATTTTTCTAAGCAGAAACTGTCTTTTTTATAAATTTTTTTTAAAGATTTTATTTATTTATCAGAGAGAGAGAGAGGGAGAGCGAGCGAGCACAGGCAGACAGAATGGCAGGCAGAGGCAGAGAGAGAAGCAGGCTCCCCGCCGAGCAAGGAGCCTGATGCGGGACTCGATCCCAGGACGCTGGGATCATGACCCAAGCCGAAGGCAGCTGCCCAACGAACTGAGCCACCCAGGCGTCCCTCAGCAGAAACTGTCTTAAGGGAAAATTGTATGAGCTCCCTTATTGTTTACTGAAAACATTTAGTATAGCATTTTGAATATTTGGAAGAGTATGTGTATCTGCATTACCTTTCCCATGTAGCAAACTGGAGAATGTAAGGAAATCCTTTCATATGGTGGCCACAAAAGGATTAAATATAAAATCAGTGTGATTCCAACAATGACGTGACTTTGACTGCCACGATCAACACAAAAATCTGCTCCCATAGCACCACCATTAAACTCTCTTTTCACATCCTTTATCTAGAAACCATTGGATTTTGACAAATTAGAAGTTGGCTGAATTGCCTGAACTCGTCAGACCTTCCCCTGACATCTTCAGTACGTCCCCTGTACCATATTATTCTATCCACTTAGGTGGGACTAGCAAATGATGATTTCTTATGGGCATAACAGCTGTATGGTCTAAAATGGCTTAATGTTAAAAGCAAGGTATTTCCACCTGCTGTTTTCATTTATTTAACGAAAAGGCTACAGATGGTGAAGAATGTTATTAAAAATTGTTGTCCTGTGCCTTCCTTGAGTTCTTGGTTTAAGGGATTGTTTTTGTGTTTGTTGGTTTCCCTACTCCCACTCTACTTTTTAAGAAACAGTCTTCCTCATACATGTCCAAAATCCCTGACCATGTCTTAGTTTTTAATGGGGGGAATGTGTATTGTTCTTGTATGGTGAACATTCTGGGACTCAGCTCCATGTACGTGCCATCCACAGGCTTGACTCTAGAAATGGGCACATGTGCTCTGCTTCTGGCAGTATCTCCACTTGCTATATCCCTCCAGACATGTTACCACATATCTGGGTGTTCTCTGAACACCCTGATGGTCTGTTTGATGCCAGAGTGGGGGTAGGAGTGGATGTCCCACTGATGACTTTGTGGTTCTTTCTGGGCCGCTTTCTCTTTTGTCTCCTCTGAAGCCTTTTACCCCTCTTGAACCCCTGAGAGCCTTCTGGAAAGTCATAAGGGGGTGGAAAGACGATTAAAATATTAAGCCCCCTTTAAGGGTCTGAAGGAAATAAAATTAAGCACACTGTTCCACAGGAAAAATAAGATTGCATGTGCCTGAAAACTCCTAAACAGAACTGACCAGTTGATATCCTGAAGCCTCTAAGAGGAACCAGTTTTAGCACTCACTAGGGGATTTGGTCAGAGATCCCCACCCTCTAGGTCTAAAGGGGAGCATCTTGGTGCCACGGACTATACTGAAAGCAGGTGAACAGATGTCTCTGCAAGACACTGAAGCTAATTGCCTTATTTCTGTTTTGTCCTACTACCCATATAGATAGGGAGCAGTTTCATGACCCTTCTCTGTGTAGCCGTGGGATCTGGTCACTGATCTTAGAGTAGCTGCTCTCCTCCCAGGAGGACTGAGCTGGACCTCAGCTCCTTCTGATCCCTTTCCCCTTCCAGATTCATTTGATCTGGGCATTCAGAAGGCGGAGCTCCTGGCACCCTGCCAACCAATGTGGTCATGTCACTTCCTGCTGAGAAGGTTCCAGTGTCCGTCACTGACATCATCTGTCTCTATACTTCTTTGATTGTATACCCCTAGCAATAAAATGGAGCCTGTACCCTGAATATATGTAATATCTGTAAATATTTATAAATTATGTCCTATGTATCTGTATTAACTATTAATACAATCAAGGTTTGGTTTTTTTGGTTTTTTGTTTTTTTTTTTCTTTAGATTGAAACATATGTAAATGGTTTTCATGTTTCACTTTAGTGACCGAGGGGCTTGCAGGGTAAATCCAGACCTCATCAAAGGCATTGGGATCCCTATCGCGGACCACTACCCCACCTCTCTGGCCGTGCGGTTTCCCCTTCCGTGCGGTTTCTCTGTCTCCAGGCGGTCCCCACGGCCTCCTTTCCGGCCTTCCTGGCACCGCCTGTCAGGCCTCCCATGTCACATGTGCCTTTCTTTCTCCACACACCTCACTTTGTCTGGCATCACTGTCCTCTCTCCCTCTTCCTTGAACCTTCAGGAACTGCTTTTCAGCCTTACATAACAGTCGACACCTTCTAGTTCTTCATCGGCTCTGCCAGAAAGTATCTGTGTAGACAACACTCCAGCTAGACGCCATGGATTTCAGGTGTTGGTTGGACGTTTTCTCTTTGTGTCACCCAGACCTGCTTTAGGACCCAGGTGGGCAGCTTGTCTTTTCTTTTCCATTGTGTCAGAGAATACAGGAGTTTGTCTATGGAATAAATCCTTAAAAGTGGAATCGCTTGTCAAAACATAGATGCACTTGTGACTTTGATGGATATTACCAAACTGCCCTCGGAGGGGTTATGCTAATTCATGTTTCCACCAGGAATGAATGTTGAGTGCCCATTTTGACACAGTTACTCCAATACAGCATAGCATCAAAATCTGCCATTGTTGCCAGTCAGGGAAAAAGTGGTATCAGACAGATGTAGCTGTTTCTGAGATTCTACTCAAACCTTCATCCTTGTTGAGGATTGCAAAAGAAAGTGATGGTGTCTGAAGAGGTAAAAAGGCCTGCTTTGGGTGGAGTTGTCCCTCCTGCCTTAGTCACTAAGTCAGCATCTAGAAGAGTGGTCCTAAAAGCTGGGATGGCCTCTTAGAATTAAAAGAGCCAAAGGCAGTGGGTCACTGAGAAAGATGCTCTCATTGTAAGAACAGGGCCACAAGAAGCCCTTGGCTTAACATGAAGGAACTCTACAATTTGGAAGGACCAAACTGCGTCCTTCTGGCACGTGGACAGTGAGGAAGGAAGCCACCCTCTGGGATGATACCTGTGTTCCAGATGCAGCCCAGATTGTCTAAACAGAATATACAACTTCTCAATAAGCCAAGGAATGCTGTTATTCAGAACGGGTGTGTTATGCACAAGAGTTCTCAGAGCATTGTTTATAGTCGTGAAAAACTGGAAGCAACCTACAACTCCAGAATACAGGAAAATTATACGACACGCTCATTTAAAGGAATGATATGTAATCTTTAACATAAGTTTTTAGGGACGAGGGAATATATATGCTAAATTTAAGTCAAAAATGTAAAAATATTCACTTACTATAACTTTCTTGCTATGGAAGGAAATAGGGCAAAAGATCCAAACCAAAATAAAAACCTGAGAGGAAGTGGGCGCCTGGGTGGCTCAGTGGGTTGGAGCCTCTGCCTTCAGCTCAGGTCATGATCCCAGGGTCCTGGGATCAAACCCCGCATCAGGCCCTCTGCTCCTTGGGGGGGCCTGCTTCCTCCTCTCTCTCTGCCTGCTTCTCTGCCTGCTTGTGATCTCTGTCAAGTAAATAAATAGAATCTTTGAGAAAAAAAAAAAAAGAAAAAAAAAAACAAACAAACCTGAGAGGAAGTATGCCAAAATGTCAGATTTAGTAGCCTCTGGGAGATGGAGTTGTATGTGTGCATTTTTTTCTTTATGCTTCTTTATATCTTTTTTATATTAATTTGCTGCCCTACACTAAACTTCAGCCCCCTCCAGCCCCTAACTGTCCCAATAAAAAGGATATCAGACCTCCATAAGGCCTGAGCTTGGGACTGAGAAGGACACCAAGTTAGTCTCAGGGAAATAGGAATGGGTATCCTGTGTGATCAAGGTCTCAGGAATCCTGATCAGTTAAAACATAAGTAAACGCTTTCCGTTGAATGGAGTGTTTCCTGAGACCTTTGTGAATAAATCTGTATTTACAGGTGTGCTGAGTCTATTAGAATAACGGGATAATGTGGCACCAAAGTGTGATTTTTCCAGGGCTCTGTCCCAGGCACCCTCTGCGGCAGAGAAATTCGGTCCCAGAGAAGGAAGCTCAGCCACTCGTTAGGATGATGAAGGCAGAAAACCAGCCACATGTATGGAAGACTAGCCGCATGCCAGGCAAGGATCTCCGTGCTCTGCTCTTACCACACCGTGTAATTCACAAACAGAGTACACTGTTTTAGATACTCTCACTGTCCCCATTTTGCAGATGGAGAAAGCAAGACAAAGAGAGATTAGATAACTTGCACACAGCTTGGAGCTAGAGTAGCAACCATTCTGGCCGCCTGCCTGCCTGCCTGCTTTCCTTCCTTCCTTTTATTTATTTATTCATTGTTTAAGATTTTATTTATTTATTTGACATAGAGACACAGTGAGTGAGGGAGCACAAGCAGGGGGAGTGGAAGAGGAAGAAGCAGGCTTCCCGCTGAGCAGGGAGCCCGATGCGGGGCTTAATCCCAGGACCCTGGGATCCTGACCTGGGCTGAAGGCAGCAACTCAACCAACTGAGCTCCCCAGGTGCCCCCTTCCTTCCTTTTAAATTTTATTTATTGGAGAGAGAGAGTGCAGAGGGCAGGGAGAGGTGCAGAGGGAGAGGAACAAGCAGACTCCACCCTGAGCACTAATGAGCCTGGTGCAGGGCTTGATCTCAACACCCTGAGATCGTGACCTGAGCTGAAACTAGGAGTTGGACGCTTAACTGATTGAGGCACCCAGGCGTCGCCTGCTTTCCTTTATTAGATGGATCCAGTGATTGGAACAGGCTGTAGGAAAAGGGAACTTCGGCAGGTAGTGGAAATGTTCTCGATCCATAGGCACAGTGGTGGTGGTGGTTACGTGGGGCTGCACTTGCGTCAACACTCACCCGCCCTCCTACGATAGGTGAACATTTTACATCTAAATGACACCTCAAAGGAGTTGATTTTTTTTTTTTAAGATTTTTTTATTTATTTATTTGACAGGGAGAGATCACAAGTAGGCAGAGAGGCAGACAGAGAGAGAGAGGAGGAAGCAGGCTTCCCGCTGAGCGGAGAGCCCGATGCGGGACTCGATCCCAGGACCCTGAGATCACGACCTGAGCCGAAGGCAGCGGCTTAACCCACTGAGCCACCCAGGCGCCCCAGGAGTTGATTTTTAAAAACCAAAGACCTGAGTGTGGTCTCTTTCTCTCATGCTGAACTAAAGTCTGAGAAGTTACCATTATGAGGTGAGGAAAGGCAGGGCCAGCCAATCCACAGGAACAAAACTCCATCTCTGGAAGAAGAGAAGAGGGACGGGGGCCCGATGGAGCTGGCTCAGCCTCTCTCCCACTGCTGCAGCCATGCGGGCTTGGGTGGCGGGGCAGCGGGGCAGGCTGCTTCTGTCCTGTCTTCCCTGGGACCCCAGCCCCTAACTGTCCCCAATAAAAAGGACGGCAGACGTCAGCTCCCTCACCTTCCCGCAGGCACATGGGAAAGCAGGCTGTTGGGGGCCGTGCTCCCTGTCAGTAGGGATGGGATGAAATGCCTTGATCTTCCCCAGGGATGAGGAGTGCCAGGGTTCTTGAACTCCTTCCCCAGAAATCACAGAGAACTCCCTGCCACGTTTAGCCTGTGGTGTCGGGTCGTTGGCCAGACAGACCCAATAACCGTCTTCCTTATACAGTGAGCATGATTCACAGCCTGGATGAATTATGGTTTTCCCCACATTGCCAGCCTTAAAAAGACTTGCAAATGGGCAAAACTACAGAAGTTAACATCTGCAAGTGACCGGGTCTACTGTGCTTTTAAAAATGAATATTTGGGCAATCAGCTAAATGAAAGAATTCTGAAACATGCCGAATGGATTTCTCTTCTCGCGTGTGTGTGTTTCAGTAATGTCAAGATCTGAGTGAAAATGATGGCAGACATTCAGGCCTATGTTTTTACACCATTGTATGTGGCCTCCTGTTTTGAAATCCTTTCCAATCATAGGGTGGCGGTTTGCCCTACCATATACCGTATGATCAGACTCTTGGCGTACCACCCCTCCACATCATAGGTTTTGGCACAGAAAGTTGGCTTCTCTGGGTCTGATCAGGGAAGCACATTGTCAACAGGAAGTATCTGCCAGCAAGACCGAAGACTTGAGGCAAGATAATGGGAAGAGGGGCCAGATCCCTGCGTGTGGGCTGCGTTCGGTTCTGTGGACCAAGGATATGGGACCAGAACGATTCCGGCTTGCTCCGAGTGTGAACTAAATGAAGTTCTGCTCTGTTCTGGCAGGAAATGAACTGCCCTCTTTGAGGAACGTGGAGGCTTGCCTTTCTCTAATCACACGCTCCTACAAATGCTGAAGTGGCTTCCGTAATAAGTAACAATTTTCTTTCTTTCCAAATTAAGGATGACAGTGTGAATAGTGAATGGAGTCCTTCACCCGCGAGGGCTGTGTTTTCTTTACTTTTGGAATGGTTATTTATCCACCTTAATTTATCTTTTAGTTTGCACGTGCTTTATACTTTAACAGACTTGGGAATATACAGAAACACAAAAGTTACATCTACAAGTGCCCAGGTCTCCTGTCAGTGTTTTAACAACTGTCAGTGCCTTTTTATAATAAAGATCCGTGAGAGCATATCTAAATGATTTGGGGGCAGTCTGTGGTTTGGGTGCCGTCATCTCCAAATTCTTGCCAGGCGGGGTCTTCAGGAGGGAGGCTAAGTGTTAATCTTTGATTGCCTGCTGTGCTGGTTAGGATAGTGAGGAGAGAGAAGTTACGGAAAGGAAAGTGTGAGGTCAGGACAAGAAAGAGTGTTCTCATGTCCAGGGCTGTGCAGTCATGGGATGGGCCGCTGCCCAGGGCAGGGACACTCTAGAGGCAGTTCCGTCACTGATGCTGGAGTTCACCCTCCTGATGCTCCTGGGGTCTCCAGATGGCCTTTCTCTGAATGTGGGGATCCGGGATGGAAAGAAGGTTCTGCCGCACAGCAAGTGGAGAGATCCTTCTGCTCTTCAAGGTAGGAACCCCAAACTCGTGTTCACGGAAGAAGAGACACATTCTCATCCTGTGCTGTGAGACCTCAGAACTGCCTGGGGCCAGTTGCCCAGACCCGAGCTCAGCCGCTGGCATGCGGGAAGCGGCAGGGCTGGCGCCAGGATGTACCCCGTGCCCTGCTGCTTCATCAGGAACTTCTCCCTCGGGAATAAAGGTGCACTGAACTCAGATGGTAATTGAGTTACGCTCGGTGCCAGGTGTTCTTAAAAAGTAACTCTGCAGTTAACAGAGGGCCCTTCCGTGGACCTCTCTGCGTGAGCGCTCTGCACACAGGTGTGTAGGGCCAGTGGGGCCTCGGGGCAGGGGGAGCTCCCAACCTGGGGCTCTCCCCAGCCTCCCCCTGTGGGCTCCAGCCAGACCAGACTCCATGCATCCTTCGCCTCCACAGAGCGTTGTCATTCAGAAGAGTCTTAAGAACAAAAAACATTACAAACCTCCCCACATGCGAGTGGACCTTGCGAGTGGCAAGGTGGCGGGGACAGCTTCTGGGTGAGGGTGACTGGTCAGTAAGAGCGTCACCTGCATTTGGTCTGCCCGTGGGGAGCTTGGAGCAGGCTCTCTGCACTTTGATAAGCAGGGCGCTCTCCCTCTCTCTCTCTCTCTCTCTGTTATTTTTGTTTTGTTTTGGTTTTTTGTCTTTGTTTTTGTTTTTGTTTTTTGGTGACCTTCTGGTCCGGTCCGATCTGAAAGGCAGTGTCTGGGGCTTGAACCGCAGGCAGCTTTGTTTGGTGTGACAGAAAGTGCACCAGACTTCGCAGATGCAAGCCTGGATTTCAGTCTGCACACCCACCCCACCCTTCACAAAAGCGTTTTAGAACTTACTTAAGGGGAGTCCCAGGATGAATGGAGATTAAGCCATATTTACTACTCATTCTCAATGGCCGGAAGGAAATCACATCTGTTTAATGGAGGAAGCAAGCATTTGCATACTGAAGGCAAAGGTCGCTTAATGTGGACTGGAGCTTTTATATGTGGTTACCTGCTTATGCAGCACAAGGGTCAAAAATAATGAGAAGGGGATATGGCTTCGGTTTTCTTTCTACTTTCTGCCTCCATTCCAGGCCATCAGCATGTTCAATGCAAATGGAAAATTTTGAAATGATACATTGAGGTTATACCTGTGCTGGAGAAAGCTTGCGCATATCTCATATTGTGCTTATGAAAATGCAAAAGCTTGCTTAGAGTTTTCAAACGAATGCTTAGACAAAGTGGCCCATCTTTGGAAAGGAAGGCAATCGTTGTAAACATGGATTTGCGGGGGAGGGGGACTAGCACATGGGCTGTCACTGCATGAAATGTAGAGATGAGGTTTCCAACAGGTGTATGTCAGGCAGCCCTCCCTCCAGGCCTCCCTCCCTGCATCCCTTGGCTCTCCTGGGCTCAGTGCTGCCCACCTCTGCTGCTCCTTTGGGACTCATCTTCCCACCCTTGTCCCAGTGGTAAAGGTCCATCCTACTTTCCAGATTACTTGGGAGTAATCTCCCAAGGTATGATGCTTAAACTCTACACATCTAACACAAGAAGAAAGCTTTGTTTTGAAGACAGGCCAGTTGGGGAGAGTTTTTAGCAGAGGGCTGTGGCTGGGGCGGGGAGGGACTACTGCTTCTCTGCAGAGCTCCCTGGAGTGGGTCACAGCACTGCTGCCTGAAGACTGGGCCTGTGTGCCTCTCAGCAGCCATTGTGAGGGTATTTCTGAACATTTTAGGTCATGCTTCCCTTTACTGTAAATCATGAACATGACCTGTTCTATATGATGGTATTACTACTAAGATCAGATAATGGAATCTATGTGATAGTTATTTGGAGACTAATATCCTATACCGATACAAGGGTTTTTTAAAAAAATAATTAATTGATTGATTATTTGAGAGAGAAAGCAGGGGGAGTGGCAGAGGGGGAGAGAGAATCTCAAGCAGACTCCTTGCTGAGTGGGGAGCCCTTTGTGGGGCTCAGTCTCAGGACCCTGAGATCATGACCTGAGCCGAAACCAAAAGTCGGGTGCTTAACTGACTGAGCCACCCAGGTACCCCTACAAGGTTTTTACTTTTTTTAACTCAATTTTGTATTACTCTTTCCCATCAAATTTCTCCCTCACCAAACTCTTTCCCTCAACCCACACCTGCTCCCATTCCATGGCAACCAAAATTTGGAACTGATCATTCTCTTTTATATGTTTGGTGGTTCCAGGTCCAAAGGAAACTTAACATCAAGTACAGTTGGCTAGTGAAGTTCACCTGTCTTTCATTGTCAGACCCAAAAGACAACTTCTGTCTTAAGACAATTACAAATTGTAATTTGTTCTTTGCTTAAGAACAAATCCCAGACACCTACCAAAATTAAAGGTCAGAGTTTAGAAATTAAGCATACCTTCAACGTTCTTTCTTCCCAACTGGAGATTTACTGTGTCATTAAACAAAAATAATTTACTGATCATGGATCATTTTTTTTACATTAAAACATTAGCAATGTTTTCCTGTGTTTTTAATTAATAAAGGCGTAGAAAATGTAGATTTCGTTCAGGTCCTACAGCAAATCTTTAGATGTTAGATTCTTCACCTCCAAATATTTTGTTTTCTTTGTGGATTTAAATTACATGCTCTCAAGTATCTCATTTTAATTTGGGCTGTTGGTAGACAAGACTGAATACAGCGGTTTGCTCCAGGTGGCTTTTAAACTGTGAGTTGTGAGCACAGGTTCGGCTTACTTGAGTATCAGTTATTTCAGTCAATAGGTGCCTTAGAAAAATGAGATAAACTTGGTTTTCTCATTTTTGTCCCTGATTTATATTACATTCATGTTTAAGTTATCTACATTCATTAATTTATTATTTACAAATTACATCATAATAAGAGGTGAGCAAGAAGATGGAATATCTCCAGTTTAAAGCAAGTAGAACCAGGTTTGCAACAAGGAATAGTTGTTCATATTAAGATTACATTTTTTTTTAAGTTGAAAAACTGGAGGAGTTCTTTATGGAAATAATGATCAAGAGCAACTATGTCAAGATAACATGTCTGAGCTGTTCCATATCTTTAAAAACTCACTTTGTCCTTTCAAAAACTAAATGTTAGCAGATGTTTGCCTATTTACAAGACTGTCTCTTGTAAACCTGGCCCTTGCATTTATGAACTCTCACAATGAGGTAACAGTTTCCCTTTCTGTCTGATTACGTACACACCCTTCCTGAGTAAACCCTGTGTACCCTGACTGTATACTGGGACATGGGGGATGATGTTTGCCGTTTGAGTTGTTTGCATAACAACCAGCGGCTCTGAAAGATGAATGCCTGAATATGGGCAGCATGAGAAAGACACAAATGTTCAATCATTTCTAATAATTAAAAGTTTTCTTTCCTCACATTGCACCCCCACCCCCACCCCATGGTCCTAAGTAAGCCCTAGGGACAACTGGGTGACTCAGTCAGTTAAGCATCTGACTCTTGAGTTCAGCTCAGGTCATGATCTCAGAGTCCTGAGATCGAGCCCTGCCTCGGGCTCTGTGCTGAGCTTGGACCCTGCTTGAGATTTTCTCTCCCTCCCTCTGCCACCCCTGATCCTGCTTTCTCTCTCTCACTTTTTCTCTCCTATCTCTAAATAAGCTCTAAATACTGGTTGGTTTTGGAAAGGAGGCATCACAATATTGGAAGAATAAATCCATGTTTTTGTGGTGGTGGATGTTTTTGTTGGGGTGGAGTTCTTCCTCCCATCACCGTCTACTTTAAGAAAAACCCCTAACTCTGTAAACCTGTGTATGGCCTCTTGGCTCAGGCTTTTTAGAACCTGGTATGTGCTCTGCCAAGGTGGTGGTTCAGTCCTCATGGCCCATACACATGGCATCCGAGTGCTGCAAGCCAGTAAGTGGGAGGTGTTTGGATTTGTGTTGATTCACAACTTCCTGAAAAATAAGTCAAAGTATTTTCCCTGTTGAGGATATGTGGGTGGTGTCCTCCTTAGGCTGCTGGGTCAGCACATGGAAGTAGGAAGTAAGAACACTCAATAGGGACCATCTCCCCGGCGCCCTAGATTCAAGTATAAGTCTGTACCCAGAAAATGTCACAACCCAAAGTCCTGAAAAGATCCCAAAATCACTCCCAACAAAACGACTATGGCGTGATGAAAAGCCTTGTTCTGGGAAGCTTGACTTGGCATAAGTATTGGCCATGATGGATGTTTGCTGAATTTAGATCCAATGAGAAAGTGGCTATGACCTAATTGAAAGAATGGAATCCAGAAGCAATTGCCGGTTCTGTGTGTACACACGGCAGTGCAGTTTCTGCCACTGCCCTCATTTCCATTGTGGGGTCACCCTTGAGAGCCTTCACCCAAAGTTGGATGGTCTTGGCTGCCAGCTTCAAAAGAACACTTCGTTCTAAACGAGCTAAATAAATTACTCTGAATTTACTGATCTCAATGACAGGGTGATTTAAACATTTTCTTCCTCTGCATGTTTTCAGTATTTTCGTGTGACTTTCTCAAAGGAGAACCAGAAACACTCGGCCTGTCGTAGCCTCCCTGAAACACCTGAACTGAAATCCGTAACTTAAAATCATTTTGAGTCCAGTGATTTGCACAGATGTGTGAAGATGGGAACCAGCCCCGGCAAGAACTGTGCAGTCACCTTAAGCTCTCAAGCGATGCCCGTGATGCCCCGTCTCCTTCCCCGGGGCCTTGCTCTGCCGGCAGGTTCTTTTGCGGGTTTGTGTCCACACTGTCAGACCTTAGTGATACTTCCATACTTTTTCCACTATCCTTAGTGATACTTTGGTACCTTTTCCCCTGGGAGCCTCTGCCCAGGCCTCTCCTCTCCTATTTTGCAAGGGTTCAGTTCACACGCAAGTTCACCCTCCTTCTTGTTTCCGTCCCCACCGTCCTGCACTCGCCCATCTGCACCAGCAAGCCCCTCTCTGTGATCCCAGGGACTGGCCTTCCACAGAGTCTCCTCATTCTCCCTTCCGCCTCCAGTCCCCCTGTGCGGCAGTCCATTTTGCATCTTGTTTTAAGAGCCACACTTCAACTGAACTCTTCCGCGAACCTCTGCTTTTGTAAGTCTGTAGCTTCTCCCTCTTCGCCCTGAGTGAACTCAATAGCTGTCAGAGGGAACCTGGAGCTTCATGGGGCCCAATCTGGAGTCCTCTCCCTTGCCTCCCAGACAAGTCAGCGCCTCCCCTCACTGCTGAAGTGGGCACTGTCATTGACAACGTGCTGCTTACTGGTGCAGCCGAGACTTTTACCAAGTTCCTGCTCAAGGCAAGTGTAACTGGAACTCTGCTCATGAATTGTATTCAGCCAGAAAATCCTTGCGTCATCTACTATTGTAAAACATAGATTGTAGGGGTCCTGGGATGGCTCAGTCGGTTGAGCATCTGACTCTTGGTTTCAGCTCAGGTCATGATCTCATGGGTCGTGAGATCAAGCCTCGGAGTCGGGCTTCACGCTCAGTGGGGAGTCGACTTGAAGATTCTCTCGCTCTGCCCCCTCTCCTATTCTCTCTCTCTCTCTCAAAAAAATAAATCTTTTAAACCAACAAGCATAGATTATATATTATTCTTCAGGTATGGTGAGATCAGGAGATGATTGACATTGCAAAGAGAATCTGTTATCCTCCAGTTCCCAAGAGGAAGGGACACAGCATGACATTGTCAGGGTTCCCGTGGGGAGGCAGCAGGTTGGTCAGGAGTGAGGGTGCATGTGGACAAGAGCCTTCTCATGGTTTTCTAGGGAGGGAATGAGTGAGGCAGGGCCAGAAGAGGCTAGTTTGAATACTTTCAGCAGCCTGTGGAGTAGAAGGACTGTCCCTGGTTGCTTGATATCTGGCCCTAGGGTCAGTAGGGCAGGTGCATAATGGCCTACAGTGTGAGAGCCCCATAACGGAGGAGGTTGAGGGTGTGGACCCTGGATGGGTTAGTCTGCATATGAAGGCGAGCTCTCTAGCTAGCCCTGGGACAGGTCGTCCCTGCAAGACCAGCCAGACCTTAGTTAAGATGTCAAAGCCTGAAACACCTACTCATCCTTGCACTCCTATCTCAGTTACAAGGTGGACATGTGACCGTGAATGAGAACCTCAGTCCTCGTCTGTAAAGTGAAGGATTAAAAATTAGAGCACAGTCAAGAACTTTCTGTTTGATCTTGGTGGGGATGAAGCCTCTGCCACCTCCCAGTACTCCCCCAATTCCTAGGTTCTTTTGGTTCAGATTCCCAGGGAGAAGGTGCACTAACTAGAATGCTCTCCCTGGCTCATGGGCAGGGAAGGCCGGTCAGCTGCTGGCCACCCTGAAGCTTCATTATAACCTCTTCCATACGGGGACTTTCTGCCTACAGTCGTATTCCTAACTCCTCGGGCCAACAGGCTGTCTTTGGGTTGTAATCATTGGCCCTCCCACTCCAGTAACTTTGAATTCTTGATCTGAGCCAAGTGATTGTTCAGTGAGTAGATGTGTGTGACCCATGTGACAGGTGACATTTAATATCGCCTTTGTGAAGAAGAGCTAATAATAGCATTGGCTTCCTAGTATAAGACAGAATATGGCAGACTTTCTGTTCTGAAGCTTGAAAAAATAAATCTCCATTTTATGTTGCAGAATTATTAATCGAGTTGGCAATGAGGAAGAGTGTGGAGTTCCTACTCTTCAAATCCCAAACAGAGGGTTTTTCTAAATCCTTCTATTGACATTGATGCTCATATATGAGCTATAAAGGCTAGAAAGTGAAATGTTAATCCATTTGGCACAAATTAAGAACCATTCTATTAACTTAAACTGTGTGGAAAATATTGTATGTTGGTGCTCACTATGGAAAAAAATCCCAAGGACCAGTACTTTGCTGTTCAGAAGAGTCAGGTTTTATTTTTTTTTCCCCCTCAGATGGAGCTGGAAATTTAGGTTGGTCGTGTGAAGTTTTAAATATCCTACACAACCCATGTAAATTGGATTTTGTAAATATTGGTATTAATCAGAATGTTATAAGGTCTATAACATGTAGAAGTGAGCATAGTTTACAGCGCTGTGTCATTAATACAGAATTTATTCAAATATGTGAAAAGCCAGACAGAGTATTTCACTAAACAAATGTACACTTTCAAATGTTAAATGGATAGCAGCTATTTAGCATAGAATTTTAATTCTATTTGTCATTATTGCTCGTGATGACCTAAGTGTGACTTTTCAACTCTTATACTTTAAAAGGGAACACAAATGATCAGTGCTTTAAAACAAACAGAACACACACTAACACTTGGAGTGGAAAACCCACAGACTCTGCAGCTTCTCCCTGTTTTCCTGTGGGAGAGGCTGGGACCGTGTGGAACATACTAGAGTGGAATGATTGTGTTAAACCAGTGGAGCAGAGTGGCTGGTAGGGGGACAGGTGTGATAGGAGGAGTGGGAGAGGTTAGAATCTGCCAAGAGCAAAGGTCAGCCTGGATCATCCTTGATAGAGGGTTATTTTAGAATTTGAGGGGCTCCTGGGTGGCTCAGTTAGTTAAGTGTCCGTCCAACTCTTGGTTTCAGCTCAGGTCATGATCTCGGCCTTGTGGGCTCCTTGCTTAACAGGGGAGTCTGCTTGAGATTCTCTCTATCCCTCTCCTCCTCCCCTTGCTCATGCATGTGTGTGCACGTGGGCTCTCTCTCTCTAAATAAATAAATCTTTAAAAAAAAAAAAAAAGGATTTGGAGCTCCACTGGTTTAAAAAAAAAAAAAAAAAAACTTCAGGGAGCCTGGGTGGCTCAGTGGGTTAAGCCTCTGCCTTTGGCTCAGGTCATAATCTCAGGAGCCTGGGATCGAGTCCCGCATCGGACTTTCTGCTTGGCAGGGAGCCTGCTTCCTCTTCTTTCTCTCTGCCTGCCTCTCTGCCTACTTGTGATCTCTGTCTGTCAAATACATAAATAAAATCTTTAAAAAAAAAAAGAACCTTCATAAGCCAAAAAGCATTCCCCCAAACTTGGGACTGTCTTATCTCTTGTTTTTTCCTCTGACTCTCCTGGTCCTTCTCCCAGGACCCTCACCCACTCATTTCCTGTCTCAGTGCCTTCATAAATCAGGGACTTACCTGGGTTCTTTACAGGCTGTCCAGACTGTGAAGGGTCCACATTCTGCCCTGCCCGTGAGCTAAGAAGGCTGCCTCCCATGGCCTGACAGATGCAGGTCAAAGACATGACACTTGTGGGTCAGAGACGAAGGACTGTTTATCCTTCACAGCAGTTGGAACAGCCAGAGTATCAATGTGCTTGCCCCAGTTTCCTGAACCCCGTTTCCCATAGGACTGGATGATACCTGCACACGCAGTGGGATACATTACAGAAGCTGAGGGAACCCAAAGGGCATGCCTGTCCCTCGCTTAGAGGAAGACACCTCTATCTTGCATGGCCACTCACTACACATTTGTGAGGTGATAGTCCAGAACAAAGAGTAGTCTGTGCCTTACAAGATGTGCAGAAATACAAGAGACCTGGGTAGAGCTCTCTCCTAGCAGTCCCTTGTGCCCTCAGCACTTGGCGGGGGCTGGATATGAAAGAGGAGGAAGAATCTTCCATGAACCTTTTTAGGAAGGCTTTTGTGAACTGTCTAAAAGTCCTTGGTGATCCTCACATATGAGTCAGATGTTGGGAAACAGTTACAGAAATGGCCATTATTAAATCCTCATCGTGTGCTGTATTATAAACTAAGCACTTTACTGTATCAGTTCAGCCCTAGGAGGTGATTGTGGGAGGCGCAGTGTTACCTCCTTTTTTTCAGAGGAGAAAACTAATGAAGAGCATTAAGGAGTCAGTGGGGAGATGAGACTCAAATCCAGGTTGTCGGAGTTCTCGGCCCTGTGCTCTAAAAAGCACAGTGTCTTCCTTTTTTAAATTTCTCTTTCATTGAGAGACTTTTGGAGGTGGAGGGAGGGGAAGCCTAAAGGTTTTGTTTCACCAAATGAAGTTAGGGGAATGCAAGCCAGGAGGCAAGGAACGAGCTCGCGCTAGCAGACGCCTTCGGGACACCATCACCAGTCCTCCCGCAAATCCTACAGGGTCTTCAAGGCAGTCGGTATTTCTGTCCTATGGATGAAGACGTGGAGGCTCAAGGAGGCTGTGGGCTTGATTAGGACCACACAGCCCCTGAGGAAGGAGCCTGAAGCCAGCCATGCACGCTGTGGCTGTGAGACATGCCTTCTGTAACGTTCGACATCAGTCTTGGACATTCCCATCAAGGAACTTAAATCGTCCTGAGATATTTAAGCTTCTTTCTGAAACAGAAAAGAACATTTAAAAAATAAGTTCACTGAGCTTGTTAACTGCCTCCATTCCCTTGGAAAGATAAGCACATATGGGTAATTTAATCATTGCATTGACTAAAGCAGCTGCTTCTGGGACCTTTATCTTTCTTTCATAGAAGTTCAAGTGCCGGGGAGCCTCACACACTTGGGCTATTCACAGCCTTCCAGCAGGGCTCTTCAGCTTGCATTTTTTGCCCCTTTTTTCAATTCTAAAAGTAATTAATGAGTCCGTTTCTTCACCACTAGCTCCCACTTAGCACTTCTGAACTGCTCTCTTCCTAGAGAAATGACTTGCAAAAAAAAACAAAAAACAAAACCCTTCTTAATCGTAAACATCTATAGACTTCTTTATTCAAAATAAATGTCATGTCATTTTGCTCTCAACCTAGTGCTAGACAAAAACTATGAAAAATGTATATCCATAGATATAAGGAGATCTGGAGATCTGGAAATACGCATATGCATACACACACACAGAGGTTTTCCTCCACCAGGTTTCCTTGGAAACCAGCCACTAGCATCTTCCAGCAGATCTTTAAAGCTTGGCTAAGGTGTGTATGTTAATTTTATAGACATGCTTAATATCGCTCATTAACTCACAGTTCCCAGATTCGTCCAGACTCTCCTGAGCGGATTTTGTGCCTTTGTGAAAATTCTAAAAACGCCAACAGAACAGAAGCGTTTTAAAGTGGTTGGTTCCAGTTATTTCCTTACAAACATTTGTGAGTCCTCTTCTCCCCAGAATGTTACATTGTCATAATTCTTTGTTCACTTTGGAAGGATGCTCTGTGAGCTCATACAGGCATTATCCATATTTACATCGGATGTAAATGTCAGAATCATCGCGTACTTTCCCGTATCTGACTAAAAGGAGAATATTGTTAGGTTTTTACATATGCATTGATTTCTATGGAAGGTCAGTAGAGTTGGAGCCACAGCTTTGTTAAAAGCTATTTTTAGCACTATCTCGGTGTTCAGGAACTGTTTCAGTTCTTATGTCTTCTGAACAGGTGGAGCATCTTTCATTCTATGCTGGTTTGAATTTTTTTGGAGACATTTTCCCCAAGATAACTATCGTACCTTCACGTAGTACTTTAAAGCTACGTCTGAGCAATTCCTGTTACAATGTAAGAGGTTTGGGATTGTGTCTGTTTAATTTATTGTCAAATAACTCTTTTAGGTGGGATCATAGGAACAGTCTGAAATGATTGTGCTTGAGAATACTTGTTAGGTATGTAAGGTGTTTGGTTGAATCAGGTCAATCTAGCATTAGTTTTCAAATTATCCTGGGATGTTTACCCAAATAACCCGTTGACAGTCATGAGAATGTGGTCCCTTTTTAGTTGCTTTTATAATGTAACACACACATGAAACCAGCCCCAGAAACTTCATTTTGTACTGGGTGCAATTACAGAATTACTTTTGCCATTTAACTTAGTGGTAAATGGAGAGACCTAACAGGATGCTTATCCAGTCTACTTCAGTAAGTTGCTGGTATTTGAGTGTTACTACATTTTCTACTTCCATTATAGACTGTTTCAGGTTGGGGGAAGGAGCCATCCTGTTGTTTTAAAAAAAAAAAAAAAGAAAGAAAGAAAATCAGGGCTGCCTGCGTGGCTTAGTTGGTTAAGCAACTGCCTCGGCTCAGGTCATGATCCCGGAGTCCCAGGATCAAGTTCCAATCAGGCTCCCAGCTTCATGGGGGGTCTGTTTCTCCTTCTGACCTTCTTGCCTCTGATTCTCTCTCTCTCTCTCAAATAAATAAATAAAATCTTTAAAAACAAAAAAACAAAAAAAAAATAGAAAATCAGTGTCATACACAGATACATCATGTATTCTTTCTATATATCATGGCTTCATTAACTGCTGCTTTCATAAATGCTTATTGTGTATTTCAACATTCTTCGCAACTTGGTGATGTTGGGTAGCAAATTGTTAATGGAATGATCATCGGTTTGACCCTCATGCATATTTCTTATGAGGGGGAAATCCATTGATTTATGGCCCAGAGAGATCCCGGCAGCCCTGCCAGGACGGAAGTAAGATACGTAACATCTGTAACATAAGTAACGTCTGTTCCATAGAGGTTCAGACAGATGTAGGGGTCGGGGGCAGGGAGTGGTAAGAGCATATATTGTGTGCAGACAGAGCACGTCCCCTGCAGAGGTGGGCAGCCAGCAGAAGCCGCTCATGGAAACAGCCCAGATCTCTCCTTATTATACCAGCCGGAAGCTGTAACTGTTGAGTTGACCTTGTAGCGGACTTTTCATGATGTTCAGAGCACAAGTCAGTTGCCAGAGATTGTAAAACACCAAAAGGCACAAAATGGGATCCTAACTTCCCTGGCTGGGCTGCAGCAGCAAATGTACCTTTTCCATGCATTTTCAAGTGAATAGAAGTTCAAGTGAAAATACAGAGATCACAATCCTCCACTGATAATTAAAGGACACACTTGCAAGGAAAACCTCCTGAAATGGGGGAGGAATTCTGTATCAGATATTGTGACCACAGATTAATAGAGAGGACTCAGGGAGGCTCCTGATTCAGTCAGGAGCAAAAGTGTCTTCAGTACAGCATGGATCCTGATGGGACAGTCAGGTGGACCAGGAGGGAGGGACCAGTGCCTAGCAGATCTGTCCCTCTGAAGTATGCCCACATTGTCCTTTCTCCTCTGGGGACAGAACAGAAGTGCTGGTCTTTGCAGAAGAATAAGGAATATTACTTTTATAATTAAGTACACACAAGGCTTGCCAAATGCTTAAAATACAGCTGAAATTGGACATACAGGAGTCCTGGGATATACAATTGTAGCAGATTTTTATTGTCCTACATATTATATATATATATATATATATATGTATTAGATGTTATATATACTATGGCATATAACATATAACATCTATTATGTATATGTGTGTGCTATATATATATAACATATAACACAATATATAAGATGATATAAATAAAATATATATATTAACATATAATTATATAGAACTAATGTAGTATAAGTTAATATAGGTTCTGTGTCTCATTTTATACAATGTGTGATATATATAAATCTCTAAAATATAAATATAATTTGATTGAAAGACATTCATTAAATTTTGAGGGCAAATAAAATTTAGTGATAAGGTGCATATGTACTAGGTGAAACTGGAGAAAATACAAGAAAACTCTAGTACAAAGTACATTCTAATTTTGCCAGATTACAAAGTAAAACAAACCTTTCATTTTTATAAAAGACATACAGCAGATGGCAAGTTTCTTGTCACACTCGGATGTGCCTGTAATTACTGCATAAAAACAGGGAAATTCCGTGAGTCCCCCAATACTGTAAAATTGTCACCACCGAGTAACATGGGGCAAAGTGTCCTAGCTAGAGCAGAGGTCCGGTAGCATTTTAAAAATAAGTTCCCATTTGGAAAATGTTTTTCAATGATGGAGTCCTTTTTTATTGTTTTATGTAAGACATAAAAAGCCATCATAACTCCTTTAATTTTCCACGAAGTCTAACTAATCATAGTGCTGGCAGCTCAAGATTCCTTCTCCACTGCTTGGCCCGGGGTGAGGCAGCCGCAGGGGCTCCAGGCAACTTGGGATAGAGGCCTCTGCTTGGTCTGCTGCCGGAAAAGGACCTCCCCTTAGCGGACCTCCTCTGGCCAGCCTGGCAAATGCTGCATTTCCAACCGGGTGGGTTGCTGTGGAAACCAACAGCTCTAAAAACCAAAAAGAAAGGAAAAATTAAAAATCCCAGGATAAAGACTAATTTGAGGGGATATAAAAGGGAATGAAACACAGCCACAGGGAGCCAAAAACTTCACAGAAACAAAACCAAAATGGAACAAAAAAAGATGGCGCCCCCGAACTTCACTCTCCCTTCCCAGATGGAGCTGGAGTTGGCGAGAGCCCGGGCAGGTGGAAGGTGAGAGGCACAGGCTGTTCAGGGAGCAGGTGAGCCTCATCTCCCAGCTCTGTCCCCAGCAAAAACCACAGAGGACTTCCCATCTGGAGTAGGACAGAGGACATGGGAGCATGTGACAGAGACTTGAGATGTTGGGCCTGGAGTTTGGATGAGACATTAGGAACTAATGTGTTCTGTCACTCGCAGGAAATTAACTCGAGGCATAAAGTCTTTGAAGAAGACACGGGAGAGAGAGAAACAAGGCCCCCCAGGGTTGGCGGGCCGTTTGTGACCCTGACCAGGCTTCCTCCTGAGCCAGCAGAGTGTACGCCATCTGCCCGGCCTCTTGCCCCCACCACTATGTTTGCTCTCAACTTGCTGCCGAACTGGTGGCTTCTCTGAAGCCAACAATCGGAAACAGCCTTGTTGCCTTTCATTCTAAATCTGTGGCAGAAGAAAGGAAATGACTAAAAGATAATGTTTCGTTTTCTACCCACAAAGCAGATGTTCTTTGTACTACTTCAAATGGACTAGCTTGTGCCCACAGAGCCAAACTCTGTGTTTGCCAAGAGCAAAGGAGCCCTGAATCATGGTGGAGGGAGAATTTCTGAGGAGCGGTTGCTTCCTTCTCGCTGCTTTCACTGGCTGGTGAAAATTTGAGGGGAATGCTCTAGAGGCGGTGGCTGAATTTGTGATCCCGAAATAATTCGCTGAGTAAGAGTGTGTAACGAAAAGAGACCTGAGCCCACATTCCGGGGAGGGGGGCTCCACCCACTTCGAGCAAACAGAATGAGAACACAGGATGGGTATTATGTTAGTCAGGGCTCTCCAGAGAGACGGAATCAATAGGATGTATGTTTATGTAGAACGAGAGCTATTATACAGAAATGACTCATGTGATTGTGGAGGCAGACAAACCCCAAGATCTATAGCCTGATTCAGCAGGCTGGAGAACCAGAAGAGCCGATAGTATAGTCTTGGTCCAAAGCCTGAGACCTGAGGCCCAGGCAGAGTTGGTATTTTGCCTTCAGAAAGCAGGAAAAGCCAATGTCCCAGTTCACAGGCTGTAAGGCAAGAAGAACTTGGGGGGAGGGTCAGCCTTTTTGTTCTATTCAGCCCTTCAACTGTTGGGTAAGACCCACCACGTCAAGGAACGCAATCTGTTTTACTCAGTCTGATGTAAATGTTAATCTCATCCCAGAAACACCCATATAGAAGCACCCAGAATAATGATGACCAAGTATCTGGGTACCCCGTGGCCCAGTGAAGTATATGCATAAAATTAATGATCACACATACTGAGAAGTTAAGCCAGAGTGTGGAGGAGACCCTGACGGGTGCAGCTCCAAGAAGACGGTCCTCAGCCACATGGTTCCATGCAAGGACAGTCCAGAAGTGAGCAGTACAGACACCATGACCCACCCTAGCTAGTTTAAACAGACAAGACATCAGTCTGGCTTTCAGGGAGCTCACAGAAGTTCTTGGAGGATGGGGCTCGTAATCAGAACAATGCCCGAGCCATAGGGCCAGACTGAGCCAGGGACGTCCTGTCTCCCTCCTGCACTGAGACAGGGCGGCTTGCACTGCTTGCCCCAAACCAGTTGCATTCTCCTTTGGTCAGAAAAAGCACCTGCTTTTTTATGCTGCTGTATTCTAATGCAGAACCCAGAGAGAGGATAGCATATTCGCAGAGTCCAAGTCCATTCCTCCTCCTCGGCTACCAGGGAGGATGGGAAACCAAAGTTTCCGGCATGTCCTTGAGGCTGAATGAATGATGTAGGAGCACAGTCGACAGGGGAAGGCTGTTCAGGAGATGCTGATCATCTTCCCACACTATCCTTCCAGCCTCCCTTCAATTCTCAGCTCTTCTGGAAGCATCCCACACTGAACTCCATAAACCATAAGCATCGGGACCAGTATTCATGCAGGACTTGCCTGTTCCCGTTAACGGGACAGTCACAGGCACCCCCCTTTGTAAGTCTTCTCCTGTCACCCCCACATCACCTCTTCCTCTACAGACCTTTGACATCTTTCTTCTTTGTTTTTGTTTATAAGCTCCAGACCTCATTAATCTCTTCTTTGCTATATTTTTTTCTTTGCTATATTTTTTACTCTGTGTTATCCAGTCCCGTCCTTTTTGCTCTCTGTCATGTGCGTTGGTCTGTTGGTTTTGCCTCCCCCACTGCCCCAAAATACCCTAAACTTTGTAAAAACAGGACTCATATCTTTTTTCTTCATTTTGCTCCCCCATAGTACCTGATGTCATGCTAAGTGTACTGTAAATATTTTCTCGTTATTACAGTTCATTAGCTATCTGAATTAATGTTTTTCAAATGAATTTCAGTAGTGTCTATTGAAAACAACTATGAATAGGAAATAAATGGAACAACCAAAAACACCCAGAGCTATTTAGGCCGTGTACCTGATGATATCTAGAAATGCCCATTAGTTTTAGGGATTCATTCAGCAGACTAATTGAGTGCCTCCTCTATACCAAACATTATTGTCTGTGCTTGGAATACATGAATGAAGAAGAAAAAAAGAAACAGACAAAATAGCTGTCTCAAAGCTCACATTCTAGAGGAGTCAGACAGTTAATAAACATGTAAGTTATAAACATTGTAGAACTGATGAGGGTTGTATATAGAAGAAGAAGTAGAAGCAGAGCAGGATAGTATCAGAAGCACATGGTGGCGTTGGGATTGGCATTTTGGGTAGGAAGGTCAGAACCGTGAAGAGAAAAAATTGCTTTAGACAAGCAGAGAAAAACTGAATTTTTGCTGAATATGAATTAATGTAAACAGTTTGTTCCATAAATTGGGTATGATAATGACATTTTGGTTATTTTGTAAGTCTATTGTTTTGGGGTTTTTTAAGAGAGAATCGTAAGGAGGCTCCATGTCCAGTGTGGAGCCCAACATGGGACTCGATCCCATGACCCTGAGATCATCACAGAGCCAAAATCGAGAGTTAGATGTTTTACCAACCGAGCCACTGAGGCACCCCAAGTCTTTGGAAACTGAAGTCTGTTGTAAACTGAAGTATTTATGGGGAAATAATGTGAACTAATATAATTGGGATCCGCCTCAGAATATTCTAGCAAAAAAGCAAGGAGGGAAGGTGGGAGGGAAGAAAAGTTGAGTCAGGGGAGAACAGGTGAAAGGAGAATGGTAGAAAGTTGGTATTTGAGACTCGATTGGTACAGAGGGTTTCTTCATACTATTCTTCCTGTTTGTATAGATGTTCTAAAATTTCCATAATAAAAGTTACATCAGACAGATGAATCATTGAACTCTACCTCTGAAACTAATAATACAACCTATATTAATTAATTGATTAAAAAAATTTTAAATTATATATATTTTTTTATTTTTAAAAAGTTAGAAAAAGGAACTGGTGGTTAGTAAAGTCACTCAAGAGGTGACTGGTTTTTTTTTTTTTCTTTTTTAGAGGGAGAGCAATCAAGTGGCGGGAGGGGCAGAGGGAGAGGGAGAGAGAGAATCTTAAGCAGATTCCCCGCTGAGCATGGAACCTGTCCTGGGGCTGGATCCCATGACCCTGAGATCGTGACCTGAGCGAAACCAAGAGTCAGATGCTCAATCGACTAAGCCACCCTGGTGCCCCAGAAGGTGACATTTAAGCAGACAGGGAGGAGAGAGATACACAGAAGGGTGTTGAATAGAAGTGTGGCATGCAAACGTTTGGTACAAAGCACATTCCCAGAACCCTGGCCTCTGCCTTATTCCTTGAATGGGGGAAGGTATAGGAAATGGGGGCAGGCAGATACTTGGGGGAGGGGCTGGACAGAGAACACAACCTTTTAAGTCACTGGAAGGACTTCAAGTGCAGGTCAGACCCATTAGGGCTGCTACACAGCTGCTTCAGAGGCGTGCTCACATGTATTTTCTTCATTGAACCATTCAGGTACCTGCATTTCTTTGCTCAGATCCCGAGATGAGAGTTTGTAGTACATGATCAGTGCTATCCAGTAGAATTTTCTGTGTTGCTGGAAATGCTCTATCTCTGCTGATCACTGTGGGAGCCCCTAGCCACAGGTGGCCATGGAGTACTTGAAATGTGCATAGTGTGATTGATCCAGGAGCTCCATTTCTGATTTAATCTTACTTTGATTCATTTAAACTGAAATTTAGATGCCCACCTGTGGCAGGTGGCCCCCATCTTGGACAACACAATGTTAGGATAGTTGGTTGCCCTCCAGCATTTCCCTCCACACTGGTTATTACTCAGTTCCAACAACTAAGTCATTCTCACCTCAGGATATTTGCCCCTGTGCCTGGTTGGTTCCTGTGTGTCCTTCAGGCCTGAGTTTATACAACACCTCCTCCAGAGGCCTTCCCTGACCTCCCTTTTGGGGGTAGGTTCCCGCTCCTGATGGTGTCCTCAGTTTATAATTATACTTGGTATTTACTTACTGTCTAAAGCCAAAATTTCCTCAGCGTCAGGGGTTTGATCCTCTTGTCTCCCCGCGTAGCGGGCCTGCAGCAAACACTGAAGTGGAAACAGAGAAGCAGCGGCAGTGTGCACAGTTTTGGGGGATGGAGACGAGGGGCCTCTAGCCCAGTTTGGGTGGGGGGTTGCTGAGTTAGGAGCAGTTTCTCAAACCTGAAGGTGGCCTTTCAGAAGATGAATAGAAATAAACATGAAAGTCATGTTGTAGAAGGGCCTTTCCTACAAAGATCAGAAGCCACTGCAGAAAGGAGGAGTAAGGAACGCAGGGGATGGCATCTGCGGGCCTGTGGGCAGTAACGTGCGGATGGAAGGGATCCTGATTGTGGAGGACCTCAGGTGCCTTGAAGTGTATCCTGTAGGTCAAGGGCAGCAGATTTTATTTTAAGAGCCAAAAGTAAATAGTTCAGACTTTACAAGCCCTGAGATCAAAGCTTCAGAACTCCACCACTGAAATGCAAAAACAGCCTTAGACAATATGCAAACGACTGTGGCTGTGTTCTAATAAAACTTTATTTATGGCCATACATTCAAACTCCAGATAATTCTCATAGGACATGAACTATTCTTTTGATTTTTTTTTTTTCAACCATTTAAAGAGTAGAAACCACACTTAGGGGGCGCTTAGGTGGCTCAGTGGGTTAAAGCCTCTGCCTTCAGCTCAGGTCATGATTCCAGGGTCCTGGGATCGAGCCCCACATTGGGCTCTCTGCTCAGCAGGGAGCCTGCTTCCCTTCCTCTCTCTCTGCCTGCCTCTCTGCCTACTTGTGATCTCTCACTCTGTCAAATAAATTAATTAATTAAAAAAAAAAAAAGAAGAAGAAAGAAAAGAAACCATTCTTAGCTCACAGACCGTTCAAAAATGAGCCACTGGCCTCATTTGTTATCCGGCCGTGTTTGGTGGGAGACATTAAAGGGTTGGGAGGGGGACAGGAAGTGGTCACATCAGGATGCCAGCTAGCTCCCTCTGGCTTCGGTGGGATCTCAGGGGTGTGAAGACAGTGGTGGTTTCTGTGAAGAGGCTGGGCTGCCGTCAGGGTAGGCGATGGTGGGCTCTGAAATAGGGCAACATTAACAAGGGTGGGAAGGAAAGGCCCGCCTTGTGACATACATTCTGCAGGCAAAATCAGTAAGAGCTTGGTGATGGATGTTCAGGGTAAGAAGTAAAAGAACGGTGCCCTAGCTCAGCAGAGTCCATGGGCTTTCACTGATGGGCAGCCAAACAGAATGCGTCTTCATGCATAATTAGTTAGGAGCCCTGTATACAGGGTCTTCCTTTACTCTGCAAAATGAGAGTAGTTTCAGTAAATAGTGCCTCTCCTAGTCCTAAGATTAGTCACTTGGTGGGAACAGTTTTGTTTGCTGTTGAATGGATAACCTAATTCTAGATGTTACTCTAGAAAAATGATACCCCAGTAGTCTGTAATAATCATCTAACCGTACTGACATTTTCTCCCTTCCTGTCATACCAAACAAAGTAGCTAAACAATCTCTTTCAAAGTATGTAATTGCAGAACGTAAAGTAGGCTTCTGGTGTTAGAAGAAATTCTAGTAGTAAGAATCTAGGACGTGAATTATAGTAAAACGCCTTTCACCGTTGACTCAAAAGTGCTTTGGCTTTTTCCAGATCTTTGCTGCTCTTGTGAAGCCGCAAACAGTGAAGAGAGAGCAGGAACCTTGTAACCCCAATAGTTGGTAAATGTTTCATTACCATAAAATTACATAAATTATCTCTGCAGTCCTACAAAGCTACCTTTCCACTTGCCCTATTCTAGGGGATTTCTGCTATGTGCGTATTAGCAAACGCAGAGTTAATTTATGTTATGATTTCGGGTGCCACCTGGGGACACCAAGACTTGGGTTAAATAAGAAAACACGTAGGCAGTGTACGTCCTGCAAACCTGCATTGAGGTAACTGATAAGATTGGAGCGAATTAACTCAGTGCCTTTTTGTAAGGCCACATCCTCGCTTTTCATGATGTTGATTTTGTCCCTCTGTGGACGTTCGTTTTCTCCCTAAATCAAGTAGCCAAGTTCAGCTTCCTTAGCATTTATTTTTCTCTATGAGGTTTTGAGAGATTTGTTTGGTGCAAATCTCTAATACGTAGGCCTAGGGTTCTTTAGCTGTTCTTCATGGTTTGTCTGGTCAAGAAATAGATCAGGTCGCTCAGTGGGGAAAAAAAATGGGTGGTTGGCTGAGATGTGCAGGATTCAGAAGGTTACTTTAGGCAGTTGGCTGGTTAACCAAGGCGACAGTCCTTAAACCAAAAGGTGTTCTTCTCACTGTGGTTGCCCCAGCAGAGGAAGGGCTTTGGATGTAATGTTGTTATTCCCCGAAGACGGATGCCTCGTCCCTGCACTTTGTTTTATGCCTTTCTCCCCTCCAGCGCCCTTCTCTGTGTCCCGTCCAGAACCCCCGGATGCCAGGACTGAGAGCTTAATGGTGACCGCTGTGTTTATGCTTGCTCTGTGAGGCACCGCACTCAGTGTTTCTACCTGCGTGTGGAACTATGTGTTGTTGTCACCTCCACTTTATAGAGGAGTAAACAGACCTGGTGAGGACAAGTACCTTGCCCTGGGCTCCTTGGCTAGAACTGGGTGAGGCTCAGATTCAGACCTAGTGGGAACTGCAGTAGGAGGGCTCTGGGGTTCATGCCCACAGGATCAGCTCTGCGGCACCTGCCTCCTTCCCCCTCCATGTGATGTCCGGCCCTCCCCTGAGCCAGACCCCCGTGGTTCTGTAGACAGGAGCTTCCCTGGTCACCTGCAGGGTCTTTGCTTGTCCTTGCCCCCATCTGTCTATCCCAAAGCATCAGTAGGGCTTCCGATCTGAAGCAGCTCAAAGTGTATGGCAAGGAGTGTCCAGGAGTGTCCTGGTGGACTTATGTATATCACTGGGTACCAGCCACTCCCTTCAAACACTTCCGTTCTGGAGCGCCTGGCTGGTGTCTTTTAGCTGGCAGCTGCCGTGATGCTGGAGTCTGGTCCACTTCATCCCTTCCTGGGTTACTGGGAGGCCTCTTAGTGGACGCTCGGCGTCCAGTCTTGCCTCTTCCCCAGTCCATCCTTCCCCCTCGGCCAGAGGTTTCTATAACAAATTTAATTGCCACCCCCTTGTTTAAATTCTTTGTGACTTCCCATTGCTCTTGGGATCCAGAATGATCCTTTTAGGTTCTTTCTAAAGCCCTGAGTGGTCTGGCCCCTGCTCGCCTCTGCAGCCTTTCCCACACGGGGCTCATGGCCCTCAGGCTGTCTGTCATCCGTCAGAACCTGTGTTTCTCCAAGAAGCATGGCTGTTCCCTTGCCTCTGAGCCTTTGCGCATGCCGTTCCTTCAGTGCCCCCTTCGTGCCTACACCAGACCTGTCCCAGCACAGCACGTGCGTGTCTCCTCACTTGTCTTCACCACTGTGGTTCACGTGATTACAGTTCTAGGCACAGAGGAGCAGCTCAGTAAACATCCCTTGCGTGAACAAATGAAAATTACTCATTCCTTTTGAGATTTTTAACATGAATTTGGACCTATATCCTGCATTCATGAGCTGGGTTTGCCAGTATTACTGCCTCGACTTCATTTATCTTTTCAAATCTTTTTTTTTCCCCTTTCTGTAAGCTACTCTCTTCCCACTCTTCAGGTCCTCCTTTTTAAAGACATTTTGGACCGCTTTCCGGTCTAGTCCTCCTGATGGCCAGCACAGCGATCCTGGGCAGCTCTCGTCCACACTCGGCAGGACTGTTAAAGACTCTGGGTGCAACTCTGACAGCCTGCAGGGGGTCCGTCGGTAGCCCCCCTCCCCACTCCCTGTTTGGACCCTGTGTGCCAGCAGCGCTGGAAAGGATAAAAGAATACTGTGTTTGCACACAGTGTCTTAAAGGGATAGAATTCTCTCTGTTATTTGTTGGAGTGAGCACAGAGGAGCAAAGAGGAAGGCCGTTTGTGACGGGCAGGGTGGGTGGGTTGGTGGGGGGGAATCATGTAAAGTAAAAAAGAATCCCTAACAAGAAAATGTTCTCTGGTTCCAGCGATTCCCATTCTGCATGTGGCTCTAGGTTTGCTTCGCACACACCCCCTGCCCCGGTCCGGGCAGCTACAGCAGAATTGTGGTCGAGGTGGGCTGGGTAATAGTGGTTCTTCTTTGTTGCTTTCTCCTCCCTCCAGAGGTGACCCTGAAGGTCCACATCAGTGACGCCAGCACCCACCAGCCCATCCCAGATGCGCTCATCGAGATTTTCACCAACCAGGTGTCCATCGCCTCCGGCACATCGGGGACAGATGGCGCGGCCTTCGTTAAGTTCCAGTATAAGCTTGGCAGTCAGCTGATCGTCACCGCCACGAAGCACGCCTATGTGCCAAACTCTGCGCCCTGGAAGCCCATCCGGATACCCGGTAAGGCCGTTGGAACCTCTCCCTAAAGCAGAGCTCATGGTCCCCCCTAGTGCTGGAATCAGACACAGAAGCAGTTTTTAAGGTGGAAGGCAGATGATCAGGAAAATAGGGGTTTAGCCTCTGCTTTACTTGTGGGGGCTTTTTTTTTTCTTTCTTTTTTTTTTTTTTTTTTTTTTTTTTTTTTTAATTTTATTTGAGAGAGAGAGACAGTGAGACAGAGCATGAGCGAGGAGAAGGTCAGAGAGCGAAGCAGACTCCCCATGGAGCTGGGAGCCCGATGTGGGACTCGATCCCGCGACTCCAGGATCACGCCCTGAGCCGAAGGCAGTCGTCCAACCAACTGCGCCACCCAGGCGTCCCTTTTTTTTTTCTTTTAAGATTGTATTTATTTGTCAGAGAGAGAGCGCGCGCACATTCATGCACACAAGTTGGGGGGACAGAGGGAGAGGGGGAAGCAGATTCCCTGCTGAGCAGGGAACCCCATGCGGAGCTTGATCCCAGGACCCCAGAATCATGACCTGAGCGGAAGGCAGATGCTTAACCGACTGAGCCCCCCAGGTGCTCCTACCTTTGGGGGCTTCTTATGGGAAGGAAAGGTGGGGTTCTGTATGTCCTCTTTTCTATATTTATTTCAAAAAGAAGTCTCCCAAGGGAGTAGAAATGCAGTCTGGCCTAGGGCTCCCAGCCCATGTGACTGTCCTCCCTCCCGTGAGGGTCTCGGCTGCGTACCTGTCCAGCAGCCTGCCAGGACCCTCTGGGCTTGCTTGCCACGGGTGGGCTTTCTCCTCCTTTTCAAAGCAATACCCTCGGGGGTCTGCAGAGCCTCATCAGACAGGCTGGGCCCTCCAAGGTCAGCCCCTGAGTCTGATTATGTTCGTGGCAAAGCAGATGAGAGGAGGTTGGGCCTGCCTCACTGGGTGTCATACACTGAGAGGTCCTGTTGTAAAGAAACAAAACAGAAAAAGTCACAAAAAAGTTTGTATAAAGACATATTTTTGTACTACATGGGGACTCTTCCTGCATGTCAGCAATAAAACTTCCTGACCTGGAAAAAAAAAAAAGTATGAAGCAGGCAGGGGCTCTCCCTCAGTTTACACACACAACAGAATCAAAATCAGCAGAGTTTCTGCCCATTTCCCCAGCGTCCTCTTTTGTACCTTGTTGATTCTAACTAGCAGGATGGCATTAGGGTAGGGCTCCGGAGCAGACCTCCATTGTTCTGCCTCGTGGGGCCTGAGAGAACACTGGCCAAAGAGGCCAGGGGTGATGGGGACATAGTTTTTCTCCTCCCCCTTCTCACCTGCTAAGGGAAAACCCACTCCTATGTGTTTCTGCCGTACTCTTCCTCACTTCTGGTGCTTCTGACACCCAGCATGTGGGGTATTTTCCATACAGCAAGCAGTTCTCAAATGCTCCATCACCTGCTGTGGGTCCTACAATTTAACTCGGTTCTGATACTGTCTGTCTGGAGACAGCATTGGATCCCACAGGTGAAGGGCTGTCCATGAGACCCCACCCCCCACCCCTGCGTCAGACGCCTGTCACATGTCCACGTTGTCCCCTGGGCTTCTGACCCACCAGCTGTAAATCAGAGGTTCCCCAAACCCCTCCTCGGGTTCAACTCATTGGCCAGAGTGGCTCACAGAACTCAGGGAAACAGTTGGTAAAAAACCAAAGTCGACTATGGACTCTGAAAAACAGTCTGAGGGGTTTGAAGTGGCGGGGGGGTGGGAGGTTGGGGTACCAGGTGGTGGGTAGTATAGAGGGCACAGCTTGCATGGAGCACTGGGTGTGGTGAAAAAATAATGAATACTGTTTTTCTGAAAATAAATAAATTAGGGGAAAAAAAATAAAATAAAATAAAATAAAAAAAAAAAAAAACACCAAAGTCAGCCAAGTAAATTTGAAAGTCTGTTTGGCTTTATTTAAGTGATTCATGAATCAGGCAGCACCCATCTCTCCAGTAGAGGGGAGCTTTAAGGAGTTGCACAAAAGGGAAGGTTTTTATAGGAAGAAGGTGAGGAGTTATTAACAAAAGAAAAGACCTTTCAGGCAAGGTCATATTTCCTTAGTGGGGAAGGGCAGGGGATCTTTCTAGGTGGGTCTGACCTCATCTTCTTTTGAGGGGGAACGGAGAGGGAGGGCCCATGTAACCAGGTACCTCCCTGATGCCAATCAAAAAAATTCCTGACTGAGACAGTTGACTGAATTTCTGGGGGAGGTTGAAAACACAGTCAGGCTAGGTGAGGTATTAAGTTCCAGTTTGGTAGTTTGGCCTAAGTGACACCATTCTGGGCCTGTGGGGTTTTTCTGTTTTTTGTTTTGAACCCAGTTTACTGAGTAGATCACTGGTTTATTACAAAGGCTATTAAAGGGACAGCCAGGGGCACCTGGGTGACTCCGTGGGTTAAGCCTCTGCCTTCGGCTCAGGACATGATCTCGGTCCTGGGATCGGGACCCGCATCAGGCTCTCTGCTTCCTCTTCTCTCTCTCTGCCTGCCTCTCTGCCTAGATGCAATCTCTGTCTGTCAAATAAATGAATAAAATCTTGAAAAATAAAAAAATAAAGGGACAGCCAGAATGGAGGAGATCACACGGGCAAGGGCTGTAGGAAGGGGCGCAGCGTCTCCGTGCCTTTCCTGGGCAAACCACCCTCCCAGCATCTCCGTGTGTACACCTACCTAAAAGCTCTCTAACCTCACCCTGTTGGGTTTCTGCCGAGGCTTCATGATAATCGGGACTGGTGAACTCATTGGGCATTGGTGACTGATGGCATCTCCAGCCCTTCTGCCCTCCCCACGGTCAAGGGAGTGGGGCTGGAATTTCCAACTTGGTTGGTTCTCTGGCCGACCAGCCCCCACCCTTAGGTTATCTAGAGGCTTTCCAGAAGTCTCCTCATCAGCTAAAGCTGCCTTGAAAGGGACATGTTATAAATAACACAAGCCACCTTTATGGCTCTTATCACTTAGGAAATTCCATGGGTTTAGGAGCTCTGGTCCAGAAACAGGACCAAGACCAGATACATGTTTCTTATTATGAATCACAGTGTGAAGTTACCACTCACCACCTCACAGCGCTCGTCTCCCACAGGGACAAGATGGTGCCTGACACAGATTTAGCCTGGGATGGGGTAGGCGGGGAGTTGACATGCCCCACCCCCTTCTGTCCCCTCACCTCAGGCTGCCACTAGCACCTGGACCACATTGTCTGTTGGCACCAGGATGAGGGACAAGGAGGGGCTGAGGGCTGGAGGGAGATGCTGGCAGGGTGGAGTTTGGAAACCGGCTGACCTGGTTCTGGCACCCAGTCTCTGCTTGAGCGCCTCGAGCCTTCCTTGCAGATCCCTGTAGGATGGAGCTAATATCACCTGGCGGATTTGTTCTGACTAAAAAGCAGGGAACGTACATGAACAACCTTAAAGCACCTAAAACACAGTAGGGGCTCAATAAATAGCACAGTGGCTGGCAAAATACCAACGTCGGTGTTCATCTCTGCCACCGTGCCGCTGAACACAGCCCGTCAGAGCCCCCGCCGCCTCGGGGGACACATGGAAGCCAAGTGTGGCTGTCTCTGCCTGTAAAGACCCGGCGTCTACCCTCATTCACGAAAATTCTCTTTAGTTCAGTTTACATTTATTAAGTACCTGTTACGGGCTAGGCACTGCCCTGGCCACTGAGAATAGAGACCAAGAGACACAGAGCTTGTCTCCAGGGAGTTGTGTGGTTAGCTCCAAAGCCATTCCTGCCTAATGGGTCTGTTCACGCATGCATATGTGTAGGGGATGCTAGAGGAGGCAAGTTCAGCCTAGGTGAGGGAATAGAGGCTTCCTGGGGCGGGTGGGAGGGGAGCGGCATCTGGAGGATGAATAGACATTAGCATTAGAAGGTGCTTGTAAGGGGCACCTGGGTAGCGTAGTCGCAGTCCTTTCCGCATCTGACTCTTGGTTTCAGCTCAGGTCTTGATCTCAGGATCCTGGGATTGAGCCCCACATCAGACTTTGTGCTAACTGTGGAAGTCTGCTAAAGTTTCTCACTCTGTTCCTATGCCCTGTATTCCCCACCCCTCGTGGTTGCATTCTGTCTCTCAAATAAATTTTACCCACCCCCCAAAAAAAGGTGCTTGTAAAAAAAAAAAAATACAGATGCCAGGACTCATCCATTTGGTCCGGGGACATTGAACCTGAAGTCTGCAATTTAACAAGTAACCCCTCCCCCCCACCCCCCCACACTCCACTCACAAATGAAAGCATTTACTGATGTTGGGGACCCTGCTTTGTGAGCTACAGAAAGTGGATTTGATATAGGTACAACTGAGGAGATCTTCCAGAAAAATCTTAGAGAAAAGGGGATAAACCTGACAAATTATTTGGCAGACAAAATGCAGTATGCCTCCGGGAACAAGTGAGAGAGAGTAAAGGGCAAGGACAAAACAGAAGAAATGTTAAGTTGAATCTTGGGTTTCTAGCTGGTGATAGAGCGGCTGGAACAAATGGACAATGGGATTAGGAGACCCACCATTCCATGGTTCCCTCAGGTTGACTCAGTTGATGGAGTGGGTTAAAAGAAGCCCCTTTCTTCTTCCCCACTTCCCTGTGCATCCTCTCCCCAGGCTTGAAGCTTAGACAGAGGTGAATGCAGGTGCTAGTGGAGGTGGGGGAGATGGTGGGTCAGGAATGAGTGTTGGGGGTCATCACTGATGATGAGTTTAGTGGAGAGGACGCTGGTTTTGAGCTGCCTCTGGGACACAGATGTGTTTAGCCTTGTAGTTTGAAATGATTTGAGGGTTCAAGGGGTTTGGAGGTAGAAACGTGGTTTGGGGGTCATTAGCTTTGTTGAGATAAGAACCATGAACTCATTGGCATTGTTGAATTCAAAACCATGAATCCACCAAAGCATGGGGGGCATACCTGGGACAGAACTCTGAGAAGGCCCACAAAACAGGAAAATGATCTTTATTAGGTTATATATGAAGAAAATATTGGACCGCCTCCATTTTTCACACTGAAAAATCACTGGAAACAACCCAGGGAATTTCAAATGGTAGCCGGACACCTCGACTCCACCTTTGCTGGGGGAGCTGCTACACACAGTATCAGTGTGTTCTATAAGGTCACCATGGACCCCGGGGGTAGTCAGTACTGAGCCATGGATTTTAGGGGAGATGCAGGTTAGGGTCCTACGGGCTTCCTGTCATAACATTTTCATCAGCCAAACAATACATCACCTTGGTTTATGTGTGTTTGGGGGTGTTTAAAGACACATGATTTAGGGGCACCTGGGTGGCTCAGTTGTTTAAGTGTCTGCCTTCAGTTCAGATCATGATCTCGGTTGGGGTCCTGGGAGATCTGGGATTGAGCCTGAATTGGGCTCCCTGCTCGGTGGGTGTTCTGCTTCTCCCTCTCCCTCTGCTCCAACTCCTGTTTGTGCTCTTTCTCCAATAAATAAATTTTAAAAGCTTTAAAAAAAAAAAAAAGACACATGATTTACTGCATACTGCTGGTTCATGGACATGGGACTCATGGCCCACAGCTTCATAACTCCTTGAACAAAGCTTATCTGACATATATTTTTCCCAGAAGCACCTCCCAGCCGTCCTGCAGTTAGAGATGGCGGCCCTGGGCCTGGGGGCCATTTTAAACAGTGAAATCACCAAAGCAAGCACAGAAATGTGAAAAACTTGGCACGAAATAGATCGCCAGAGGATGCTTACAGTATGTGAGCCGAAAGGGAAAGGCAGAGCTTCCCCTTGTTTGACCTCCACTGGAAGCGCATGGCCCTGAGCCTCAGATTGTTGACTGCTCTGCTCTTTGCACGTATAAAGCATCATGAGGATTGACTGTGGGGTCACAGATGCACGTTAGCAGGGAGCCGCATTCCCAAACGCTGAAACCACGAATAATGGGGGTTCAGTGTACTGGAATTACATTTGTTTCTACTTCGTTAACGTGATTATTTGAAGAAAAGCAACCATTTCCATAATACCCGTTTTCTTAAATGAGTCCAAAAAATGGAAATGATATGGTTTCATTGGAAGGGCTTGGGGCTAGGTGTGAAGACCCCTGGGTTCTCACCCTGCCCGCCTGCCGCCATCCCCCACACGGGGGCCCCTCCCGGCTCTCCAAGACCACATTTCTCATTTCTAAAACTAAATTAATTAGACTGATTAATTTTCAAGGGTCCACCGAGGTCTTTGGTTATGTTTCTCTGCTTGCCTCGTTAATATAATAAAGATACTCTTAACTAGAATCTGACAGAAAAGGTGACCAAACCTTCTACTTGCCTATTGTGAAAGGCAGAGTAAGCTTGTTTCCGTGCTTGCTTTTGGAGGTCAAGGTAATAGTGTTGGTACTGCAGACACCTGGGCAAGGAATAAAGAAAAGTTGGGAGCCTCTCCCAAAACGTGGTAAAAATTCGAAACTACAAAATTCTTTCTTCACTACACTTGCACACACGGTTTCTTTGGCCTGTGCATTCTTCAGAGATTTGGGGATGGATTTCTGTTTTCATTCTTGACAGTCCATCCTGGGCAGCGTGTTGGTTTTGCCCTTGCAAGGAAGGAGGTCTAGATTGGAGGGGGGGAAGCCCAGCATAAGGAGAGTAGCCCTTACCCTTGGTGAACAGCTAAAACAGATTTAGTTCTAGAAAATGCAGTCCGTCAACACAAGACTGTAAGTCCACCTCTTAATTACTCCCTTCTCCGTAGTTATGACTCTACCAAGCCTGTTGCAGCAACCTCCAACCTGGTCCATCTGCCCCTTCTAACCACCTTCTCTATTCAGTGAGCATTCATGTCTTTAAAAAAAAAGAAGAAAATAAATATATATGTATATATTTATGTATACATATATATATACACACACACACATTAAATATACATATTATATGTCTATAATATATACATACTATGTTACATGTCTGCCTAAAAGGCCTTCGGTGTCCCCGGGATAAAGTTTAGACCCTCCCCCCCCAGCCACTTCTTCCTTACGTACCTCGTAGTCTATGTAGCTGGGCAATTTGTTATTCTCTTGACGAATCTGACCTGCCCTGTGTTTGTCCACACTGCTAACTCTTTGCCTGATGTTCTCTTGGAGAGTTTGTCTTAGGTCTTCCGTGCCCAGCCTGGCTGTGTGCTGCTCTGTGAAGTCTTCTGACTCTCGCAAGGAGAGTTAGACCTTCCTTTTTCTCTAGTTACCAAAAAAACAAACGTCTACCTGGAAGGACAAGAACGTCCAAACGTCAGCATCTCCCCTGTGGTGGGGTCCGAGGGTCTCTCTGCCCCCCCCAACCCCCGGAGGCATTCAGTCCCTTCCTTCCCTCCCAGCCCCGGTGGTGCCTCTGCTGCCTCAGCCCACTCATCACGAGAGGTCATTTTTCTCTCCAGGAAATCAGGCTTGAGAATGTTTGCTAGAGTGGATGCCTTATGTATGGAAGTACCAAGGGTTTCAGTTAGAAGTATTAACAGAAGCCCCTGCTGTGGTCACACACATCTCGAGAGACCCATCACAGGAGATGTGAGAGCTCAGAGCCCCCACAGCAGTCGGCACGGAGCTTTTCGGGGCCCAGGAAGTGCCACTTAGGATGTGTGTGAGCTCTCCCATGGGACAGGGCAATCCTGAAGGCAGCATCTGAACAATGATCCTTTCTTCCAGGGCATTAGGGACCCAGTGCCTTTGGGAGAAGGGGTCATTGTGAAAGGAGGTTAAGTGTTCCTTTGAAGTGGTTATGAAGGATTTATCCAAGGTCGGGTCTCCCTGCTTTAGTCCTAGCTCACAGGCATCCCCTGATCCACCCTCCCCCAACCCGAAGTGGACTTTTCTCCCAATTTTGAACTCCTAAGATGAATTCTTTTCTTTTTTATTCTTTATTTTTGTATTTAAAAATACAATTCATATACCATTATATATGGTATAATTCATATACCATTAAATTCACCATTTTGAAGTGTGCAGTTCACAAGAGTATACAGCCATCACCATTGACCAATCCCAGAATATTTTCTGTACCCGCCATGGCCCCCAGGCCCTGGCAGCCACCAGTCTCCTCTCTGTCTCGGTGGTTGACCTAGTCTGAACATCGCAGGTGAATGGAATGCTACAATACGGAGCCTTCTGTGTCTTGGCATCTTTCACTTCAAGTAGCATTTTCATGGTGTATCTGTGGTGTAGAATCTGTATTTTTTTCCTTTTTATGGATGAACGATGTTCCCTTGTATGGACCGACCTCATTTTGTTTCTCTGCTCATTGGTTGGTAGCTATTGGGTTGTTTCACTTTTCGGCTATTACGAATCGTGCTGCCATGAACACAGACTTATAAGTTACCGTGTGAACATACATTCTCAGTTCTCTTGGGTCTCTACCTAGAAATGGAATTGCTGGCTCAGGAGGTAACTCTATGTGGTTTTTTTTGAGAAACCACCAGATTATTTTCACAGCACGGAGGTGCATTCGTGGGTTGTTCCTGCAGTGACCACCTTCCACTTGCTGTATGCCTCAGACCCCTTCGGAAGTAGAACCTCACAGGCCCAGATTGCCTCCAGCGTTGATCTGTTCCACGCATCGGGCACTGGGCTGTGTATATAAGCAGCTCAATAAGACTGTAGAGGGGATATGAAAAGAGAGGTCATGTTCAAGGTCAGCTCACTGGTCTCCTCCTGGCACTATTAAGAGCTAGTAGTGCTAATTAACAGATAGATACTCTCACCACTTGATGTTTCTGGTCCCTTCTATTTTCCCAGGAAGTCACTTTACCTCTCTAGACCTTGCTTTTCTCATCTTTAAACTTGGACTGGAAAAAGCCCAGTGAGTTTTTGAAATTGAGTCAATGTAGCATAGCATTTGAGAATAGACTCCAGAGTTAAGTCCTAGCTCCAGTATTTACCAGCCGTGGGATCCTGGACAAGTTAATTCCTTACCTATAAGCCTGTTTCCTTACCTGTCAAATGGACAAGTTAATAATACTGATTTCACAGAGTTGGGGTTTTTTAAAAGAGTTGTTTATTTGAGAGAGTGTGGGGGGGGGCGGCAGAGAGAGGGAGAGGAAGAATCTCAAGCAGACTCCCTGCTTAGCATCGAGCACAGTAGGGAGCTTGATTGCGCAACCCTGAGATCATGACCTGAGCCCAGACCAAGAGCTGGAGGCTTAGCCGACTGAGCTGCCCAGGTGCCGCCCTAGAGCTGTTTCCAGATTTAAGTAAATTACCAAATTTAAAGCACTTAGAATCATGTCTGATACGTTACTAAGAGTTCATTGACCTTAATGAGTATTGTTTTTGCACAATACGTTTATTTGTTTTCTCCTGGCTTCATGTTCTACCCAGAAGACACGTAGGCTTTGTGAATTTTTTAGCTAAACGTCTAGGTACTTAAGCCAGAATTTTTAAAAAAGAGCACAAGTGCTATCATCTTATTAGTTTCCAGAATAAAGGGGCATGTTCTTGTATCACGTGTCATTTGTTAACCTGAGCACATATTTTTTAAGTCTCTTTTTAACATTAATATCTCACTTTATATATTTTACATTCATATAATGTGTAGCATATTCCTAATGTAAAGAGACTCAGATACTTTGCTAAAAACTTGTAGCAAATAAAAATTAGTCAACTGTTGTAGCGTAAGCAGTTGTTCTATGAGAGACTGTAACACTCTCGTAGCCTCTCGAAAGTCACCCTAAGCAGACTTAAACGAAAAACGTTTCCTTTCCCTCCATTCACAACACTCCTAACACCAAATGAATGGGACTTTTTCTCAATCCAAACAATTCTCCGACTCTCTGGACACCAACTGGGTGTCCTACAGTTCAGTTCAATTCTTACAGTACCCAGAGTTAGTGCAGAACCCCAGGGGAAAGGCTCAGTACCACGAAACTGCCCCCTACTCACACGCAACTCCCAGCATGTCGCCTGTTCTCCTGGCAACTGGCTCCAAATCAGGGGTGCCTGTGACCCCTTCTCAGGTTCAGTAATTTGCTATGCTGGCTCACAGAACTCAGGGACACATTTATTTACATTTGCCAACTTATTCTAAGGGATATCAGAAAGGATACAGATGAACAGTCAGAGGAGGAGATGCACAGATGAGGTCTGGAAGGGTCTTGAACACGGCAGCTTCTGTCCTTGTGGAGTTGAGGTGTCCCACCCTTCTGGCACATTCACCAACCTGGAAACTCCCCAAATCCTGTACTTCTGGGATTTTCATGGAGGTTTCGTCATGTAGGCATGATTGATTCTGAATTTAATCTCTAGCCCCTCTCACATCCCTGGAGGTGGAAGGGCTGAAAGTTATACGCTTCCAATTACAGCTTTCCGGTGACCAGCCTCCATCCAGAAGCCCCCCCCCCACGCCCAACCAAGGTTGCCTCGTTAGAACAAAAGATCCTCCTACCACCCGGAAAATTATAAGGGAATTAGGAACTCTTTGTCAGGAACCAGGGACAGACGCCAAATAATATATATCTTATTACATCGCAATACTAAAAATCAGTATTTTTTATTTGAAATCAGACAATACAAAGAATGCAGTGTACCCCCAATATTAGATTAGGGTGTTTTGATTTAAATTTCAGAATTCCCTCATGTCTGTTTTTGTTTCTGCAGTATTTTCTTCATTGAGCCTGGGCCTGCTTCCAGAACGATCCGCCACTCTAATGGTGTATGAAGATGTTGTCCAGATAGTGTCAGGATTCCAAGGTATGTTGAATATTGAAAGAAAGAGAAGTGACAGTAACTTTTGGGCCAACTTGTAAGAGCTTACGAAAGACAGCTTCTTGTCAGATGGTGATGGCAATGAATTTACCCAGAACTGGACACGTGTGTTGTCGATGTGAGTACACAAACACACTTGAATTTTTGGTTGAACGATCTGCTGGCTGCGATCTTGTTTCTTTAGCGCCAGCCTTTAAGTGTGTGGGAGAAAAGAAGGGACTCCACTACTCTGCCCATATTGTATCTCTGTCTTCTCCAAAGTCGAGATTTTCACCTCGTGGGTTTAGAGCCCAGGACCCCACCTGAGCCTCATGAGCAAAGGTTCAAAAGTATTTGAGGGGGTCGAGTTTCAGTCTTGTACAACCAGAAGGATCTAGAGATGTGTTGCACAAAAATGTACTTAAAGCTACTATACTGTGCATTTAAAAATGGTTAATATGGTGAATTTAGTGGTATGTGCTTTTTAACACAATAAAACAAAACCCACCCCCCCCTTAAAAAAAAAAAGAGAGAGAAGGTTCATAGGCTTTCAAGTGTGGTCTTTTTCTCTCTCGTCTCTCATTTTCTTAACTCACCTGAGATGCAGTGATTGTGTAAATGTGACCTCACACCTTCTAACTTCTCTTGCAGAGACACTAGTATAGAGGCTTAAGGGATCTCCCTTAATATGTGGTTTAGAATTAGTGGGTTAGAATTGGGAATAACACTTAAGTCACGTCAAACGTATTTGTGCCGAGATCAGTTTCTTTCATCTAAATCACAGGCCAGAGAGTGATCTTTCCAGGCTTTTAATAATGTTCCATCGGATTAATTTTTTTATTTACTTCATTTTAATATAAATTTGATAAGAGTCATTCTCTACCTAACCACATTCTTGTGCCATTTGCAAATGAAGAGAACTTACTCATTCCTTTTTTGGCTTAGTGACTGTGGGGAACTGAACAGGCAACCACTATAATTACCATATAACATTGTATCCCTTTTAGGCCTACAACATAATGATTGGATACATGTGTATATTGCAAAATGATCACAGTAAGGCTAGTTAATATCCATCACCCCACATAGCTACAAATTTTTCTTCTTGTAATGAGAACTTCCAAGACCTACTCTCTTAGTAACTTTCAAATATACAATACAAAATTAACTGTAGTCACCATGCTATACATTACATCCCCAGGACTTATTATCTTCTAGCTGGAAGTTTGTGCTTTTGGAGCTGCTTCACCCATTTCCTCCACCCACCAACTCTGGCAACCACCAGTCTGTTCTGTTTCTATGAGTTCAGGTTGTTTTAGATTGTACATACAAGTTAGATCCTGCGGTATCTGTCTTTCTCTGTCTGGCTTATTTCACTTAATGTAATGTCCTCCAGGTTCAACTGTGTTGTCACAAATGGCAGGATTTCCTTATTTTTTGTGGCTTAATAATATTCCATTGTAGATCATATTTTCTGTATCCATTTATCCATTGAGGGACACTTAGGTGTTTCCACGTCTTGGCTCTTCTAAATAAATGATTGGTGAACCTGGGGGTGTGGCAATGGTTTTCTTAAAATGAGGGAACAATCATACTTCTTTCTCATGTTCCTCACTAAGAGAAGAATCTTCAGGGGCACCAGGTGGCTCAGTGGGTTGGGCCTCTGCCTTCAGCTTAGGTCATGATCTCAGGGTCCTGGGATGGAGCCCCACATCGAGCTCTCTGCTCAGCAGGGAGCCTGCTCCCTCCCACCCCAACCACTGGCCTGCCTCTCTGCCTGCTTGTGATCTCTCTCTCTGTGTCAAATAATAATTAAAAAATATATTTTAAAATTTTTAAAAATAAAAAAAAATTAAAAAGAGAAGACTCTAAAGTGTCTTGCTCTCATTTTTGACAACTAAATTCTGATATGGACCAAAATGATCTTTTTCGGAATTTTGGTCTCTATCAGAATTTAACCCAGTGGAAAAGGATAGAGTCAGATGGTTGTAATGAATGGCCTATCTGATACAGGCAGACTGTGCCCACCCATGTATGTCATGGCATAAGTTAGGCTATTCAGAGAATAATTTAGAGCTGACTGCAGCTCTTCAAATAGCAAATGAAAACTATGAATCCCCTGGACCAGACTCCTGTGGCGTTGGAATTTGAGAACTACTTTGCATTTCCCGAGGAGAGGAGTCCATGCAGCCTGAGAGCAAGTCCGATCCAGCCTGGCTGGAACCCTACTGATTCTGATCGGGGCTGTGCCATGTGTCCACGTGGCGGCCAACTGGCACAGCGCAATAAAACAGGAAGTGCAACCCTACAGGTCACAGCAGCTGTAGATGTTCTTTTTAGGGATGCCTTAAGACCCGTTATTTTCTTTCATAACCTTGAATGTTTTGATTTTTTAATTTAAAAAACTGACTTTGGGGCACCTGGGTGGCTCAGTTGGTTGGGTGTCTGCCTTTGGCTCAGGAGTCCTGGGATTGAGCCCCACGCCGGGCTCCTTGCTCCACCGGGAGTCAGCAGGGAGTCCGCTTCTCCCTTTGTCTCTGCCCCTCCTCCCGCTCGTGCACATGCGTGCACGCGCTCTCTCTCTCTCAAATAAATAAACTAGATAAATCTCTTAAAAATAAATAAATAAAAAGTAAGAAATTGACCACCTCCACCATGTCACGCAGCGGTCTAAGTTTTCCTCTTCATTGGCCCTTCCCTCACCTTTTCCTCAGACTTAGTCCTCATCTCCTGTCTTAACCAGCTGTCATCATTCTTTGTTCCAGTTTTCTTCTGCTTTCTCTGAATGGCCCAATCTTTCCTGGAGAGCTTGGTCCACCAGCATACCCTGTGGTAGGAAGGTCTCAAGTAGCTGGGCAGCTGGGCTTCTGCAGTGTGGACGTGCCCGTAGGCCTCCGTAAATGGAGAGGAGCCAGGCTGCAAGATACAGAGCAGAAAGGGACGTTGGCTAGTAGATCCCTAGTAGAGCCTCTCCCCGCCCCCCACCCCATCCCTGCCTGCCCCAGCCCTCACCCAGTATCCTCTGGGCACCAGTATGGCTGTAGCAGCAACTTTCCGCCTCTTCTCTGAGCACCGCCCCCCTTCCTGGTCTGAAATGTCCCTGAATTCACACAGCCTTCCCTGCAGCCTTCTCAGGTGGGGGCTGAGCTCACATGACTTGCCTTTTTCCTCCTTCCCTCCCTGCGGCTGCTCGGAGGCGGCTGGACCACTCACCACTGGGGCTTGCTTTCCTCCTGGGCTCATGCTGTTAGCTCCCAGTTCGCAGGTTCACAAAGCTCCTGTAATTGCTTCTTGGGAATGTTGGCGTACATGTGGATGACCTCCCCCCCCATACCCCGGCTGCTGTAACACTCCCGGGTGCTACTCTGCCCTCCTCGGTCACCCTCTTCTGCGTCATGCCTTAGGCCTCATCATTCCACCAAATGCACCACCTCCAAGCTCAGCTTCCTCTCACCCTGTGACAACAGCTCACACACCACTGAGGGCTCCAGAGCCATGACCAACTGTGTCCTCCCTCCCCAGCCTACATGCAGGGCTCTTCGTTGAAATTGTCCCCTTGCAGATGCACCCCCCACACACACACACACACCCCCGCCAGCAGTGTTGGTCCTCTCTCCTTCTGCCATGTTTGTCTGACTCAGTAGCTTGTGACCCTCAGTGACCTGAGGCACATCTGGCCACCGCAGCCCAGCCACACGTGGCTGGATGGAACCTCAGAGTGGCAGCGACTGGTTGTACAGCTGGTCATGACCCCAGACTCTGGATGGGCATCTGCCCTGCAAGACGGGGGCCATTTCCTAGTCGTTTGTTTTCTGAGTCTCCAAGATGACTTCGACACCCTCTTCTAGAGCTCCTGACTTCCTGTGTGTACAGCCATACTCACATCCTTGCTCTCAGCTCGGGATGTCTCTAGTACTTCACGGAGAAGCCGAGAACCTTACCGGCCCACTGCTCCTTGTTGCGTTGAAGGCAGTGTCCCTGTCCCAGCACACGCCCGTCCCCCTGTTTGTGCTCTGCCTCCCATTCTTCTCTTCCACAGGGGTTTAAGTGTTTCCCCTTCGCCCCACCCCACCATTTTCCCCCATGCTGGAATGGACATATATGATGGTTGTGCTTGTCTGCGAATTGCTTCCACGACCATCCTGGCTCTAGCCACTGCCCTGTGTTTCTGCTGTCCTTTTGGAAGGACATCTGCATGCCTTTGTTTCCTGCCCCCTTGCCTGTCTTTCCCTGTGCATGCCCTGCAAGGCGCTCTCCTTCCCTAGCACTCCGTACAGACTGCTTTCTCCGAGTCTCTTACAAGCCCCTGTGGCCAAACCCAAGGACGTCTCTCTCCACATCTCCCTGGACATCTCCACAGCATCCCACAGAGATGACTGGTCACTCTTTCCTGAGACTTTCCTCTCTTCACTTACATAACAACATGCCTTGATTTTCTTTCTCCTCTTGGTCACTTCTGAGGACACTTTAGTGACTGTCCTGGGCCAATATTTCTTCTTTCCAGGTCTCTCCCCCAGAAGATCTCATGGGCCCATGTTTTAAGCTCCCAGGACACAGAACTCCCTGTCTCTCACCTCCGTCCCCGACTCCCTGTGAGGGAGGCCCCCTGCTGGCTGCTTCTTGCCATCTCCACTCGGGTGTCTAATAGTCATCTCTGGCATCACGGAAATCTGGCTGTGTTCTCTCCATCTCAGTAGAGGGTGCCTCCCGGGTCGAGCCAAAGCCTGGAACTATCCCTGACCCTTCTTTCCTCACAGCTGGCTCCCTGGGAGAGCTGCTTCTCCATCTGGGTTGCCACCATACCGATCTAAGGCCCCATCCCTCCCAGGAGAGCCGCAGTAGGTTTTGAATTGGCTGTCTGTCTCGTTCCCACCCTCGCAAGCCCATACTCTAGTCCTCATCCAGTTACAGCAATCAAGTCCCCTTGCTTCCGCTCTTCAGCGGTTTTCCTGTTGTACTTGGAATAAAATTCCAAATGCTTACGCTCAAGGCTGGGCAGCCCCCCGGCCCTGAGCCTCAGTTGGTGTGCAGTTACCTGGAAGGTGAGGGTCGGTAAGAAGGGGCGGAGAGTGCGGTATTGGTATGTGTGGTCTCCTGAGGGCAGGCGTTCTGCAGCCCGGCCCCCTCCACGCATACTTCCTGGTCCCAGTTCCCATCGCAGACTCTACTCTCCTCCTTCCCAGGTGCCTTTGACTTCCACTCCCACATGTGTGACCCCTTCTCAGTCCCCCTCTCCCGGGGCGGGGGGGGGGCACTAACCTTAGCAAGGTGTTTGTGACAAGGGCTCACACTGCAGCCCATAAGGCCTATTGCTGTGGCCCCACTTTATCCCACTGTGGCTGCCAGACCTCCTTGTCACTGCCTACTCTGCCCCTCCCTGTCACCCGCCAGCCCCGTGACCTCATTGTCTCCTCTGGTGACTCTGAGGGGCTTCTTGAAGGATCTCAAAATCATGTCATGTACCCTGGGTAAGCAGGCACCTTCTCCCCATGTACAAGTTGTGTTTGACCTTCATCTCCCCTTCTCGTGCTCCATGACTCAGCGTTCCAGTGCCCCGGGCCTGATACCCTGAGTGATTTCTGCGATGTTCCTGTGCTTGCTCAAACTTGCCTTGTTTCTGCTGCCCACGTGTTGCCCACTTGCATTGCCATGGGCTATGCAGTGATTCAGGCCCTGGTCAGTCTCCTTGCGGACCTTGCAGTAGCCCACAACGGGTGTGCTTGGCCTCTAGTCTTTGAGTTAGGATTGGAGCTGAGCGTGAGATTAACCAGACTTCCCAGCTCTTGTATCTCCTTTCCAGTACACCTTGCACTAAATGGCCAGAGGCGTCTTCTGGGAGCAGAGCTCCTGTTCTTTCCGTGTCCCAGCGCCGCCCCCCCCCCCCACTGTTTGCCCTAGAATAAAATCCAATCTCCTTACACAGCACACACTCCCCTGATGATCTGGTCTCAGCCTCCCTTCTCCGGGTTCTTCTCCTTCAGGTATCAAAGGAGAAAGTATTCTAGCCTAACTGAAGTTCCTTTTCTGTTTTCCATCTGGGGTACCCACCCCACCTTCCAGTCTGTCTCCAAACGCTCCCTGGACATCAAGACCAGCAAAGGCCACATCCTCCCGGAAGTCTTGTCTCCCATCTTCCCTGGAGATGTGACTCGTGCAGGCGCCTTGCCCTTCAACCTCAGTGGCCATGGGGCTTATATCCTGTGCCCACCGGCTCAGGGGTAACCAGTCCACGGTACAGCCAGGGGCTGGGAGAGAAAATCTGGAGCCATCAGTTCTTTCTCTTCCTTTTACTGGGATTGAGCTAAGAACCCAGAAGAGGTGAGATTCTCAGTAGAGTGGTTGTGAGGAGTAGTGTGTCTGTGATCATGCCAGAACACCTAGAAGCCCTGGTTAGAAAATTTTGAGTAAGGAAAGGAAGTTGCTTGGTAGCAGGACAGAGAGAAGCAGACTGGGGATTAGCGGAGTCCTGTTGATGACGCTGTGTTGGAGTGAAATCTACAGACTCCTGCTGTGTTGCCCTGGGCTGCCAGGAGCCCAGAACAAGGCACTCCTGCAGCTTCCATGCCCTCTGGCTCCCACCCTTGTGTTCTGACCCATCCCTGTCTCCCTGCCTGCCCCAGCAAGTCCTTATCAGTAACAGAAGAGTGGATTAAAACAACCCTCCCGCTGGGGGTTCTGTATCTTTTTCTGATAACTCCCTTTCCTGTATTTGGTAGTATACCTTATCTCTCCACCTAACTTTTTCCAAAATCTGAAGGTAAAAAGTACATCCTGTTCACCTTAAAACCTTCCCAGGGCCTGGCCATATACCTGCCTCATGATAGGTAATCAGTGAGCAATTCATTGAACGACTGAATAAAAAAAATTTTTTTAGGGGCGCCTGGGTGGCTCAGTTGGTTAAGCGTCTGCCTTAGGCTCAGGTTATGATCCCAGAGTCCTGGGACTGAGTCAGGCATCAGGCTCCTTGCTCAGCAGGGAGCCTACTTCTCCCTCTGCCTGCTGCTCCCTGCTTGTGCGCTCTCTCTCTCTCTGACAGATAAATAAAATCTTCAAAAAAAATTTTTTTTGAAGATTTTATTTACTCATTTGAGAGAGAGCGAGAGAGAACAAGCACAGAGAGAGGAGAAGCAGACTCCCTGCCAAGCAGAGCGCCCAACGTGGGGCTCGATCCTAGGACCCCAGTCATGACCCGAGCCGAGGGCAGTCATAACCGACTGAGCCGCCCAGGTGCCCCTAAATAAAAAATGTTTAAAGTATAAATAACAAGTGCTTTTTGCACTTCCTATAGGGATTGTCCATGCCCTGGTCAATTATTTCCTTGTGGTTTCTAAGAAAAATGCAGCTCACACCCAGGCACATGCATCATGGTAAGAGTAGTTGAAGAGCTTTTTCTCTATGGAACAGGAGGCACCGTCCTATTATAGGAGCATAAATCATTCAGTTAGGTTTTGTTACAGTTAATGTGTTCAGTCTCACTCCCTCCTGTTTGGACATAACAAAAACAGAACCCTCACTCCCTTCCTAAGATCTCATTTGCATTCCAGCTTTTTAAAATTACAGAAATTTTTGCTAATTTTTTTATTTTTTTAAAGTAGGCTCCACATCCCCTGTGAAGCCCAGTGCCAGGCTTGAACTCACAACCCTGAGATTAAGACCTGAGCTGAGAATAAGAGTCAAGCACTTAATCGACTGAGCCACCCAGGTGCCCCAGAAATTTTGTTAATTTTTTCACTGATCCTTGCTCATGAGTGTAATAATTGCTACTTGTATTTTTCCTTGTCTCAGTAGCATTGAGACATGACAATAATAATGCTGCGTGTTTCAGGTCTTCTTACCAGTTGAAAGGAAAGCCATAAGTAGATAATTTTTGGTCTTTGCCATTCTGTTCTATAAAATTAATATAAAACTGAGTTTATAAAAGCTATATTAAATTTTTGTTCTCAGATTGGTCATGTATAGGTGAATTTTTGGGGGGGGATGGATTCAGAGGAGAAAAATCAGTTTGTACTTAATCAGAAATGTAAGTATCATAAGTCTTTGAATTTTAGCATGTTGCTCAGATGTAGCATGTTGCTCAGATGTTACAGTGTGTTACACGCTTCTGAGAAAAGGTAGGTGGCGTGACAATCGTTCAGTAATGAAGTTTCTCGCGTTATGTGCATGGTCTTAGGTGATATCGCCCCATTGCTCAGTTGTTTGTTTTTTTTTTAAAAGATTTTATTTTATTTTTTTAAATATTTTATTTATTTATTTGAAAGAGAGAGCATGAGTGAGGAGAAGGTCAGAGGGAGAAGCAGACTCCCCGTGGAGCTGGGAGCCCGATGCGGGACTCGATCCCGGGACTCCAGGATCATGACCAGCTGGAGGCAGTAGCTTAACCAACTGAGCCACCCAGGTGCCCCCCATTGCTCAGTTTTGTGTGACACTGAAGTCAAAGCTTTCAGAGAAGGAAGACTGCTGGGTGGAGATGAAAACAGAAGAGGGGAAGGAGCCCATTGTTCTCATTAGTTGGATGCTTCATGCTTCAGTAGATGTTTTTGTTTTGAAATGTTTATGCCCAGGTAAAGTAGACTTAATAAACACATGGAAAATGACAGTGTTCCTAGAAAAATAAAAAGACTGCTCACTTGTTTTCTCCTCTGTAGGTTTGGTATTTGTGTAAATTCTGAGCAGTTGACCTGCAGCTCCAGCTCCTAGAGCATCCAGCAGACCTTCATGGGTCTCAGAAGTTGGGCATCTTGTTGACTCTGAATTTGAGAACATATATAAGAGGGTATCATATCTTGTACACACACACACATACACACACACACACACACACACACCATGGAATAGTACTCAGCCATCAAAAAGAATGAAATCTTCCCATTAGCAATGATGTGGTTGGAACTAGAGGGTATTACGTTAAGCTAAATGAAGTCAGTGCAAGAAAGACAAATATCATATGATCTCACTCATATGTGGAATTTTTTTAAAGATTTTATTCATTTATTTGACAGGGAGAGATCACAAGTAGACGGAGAGGCAGGCAGAGAGAGAGAGAGAGGGAAGCAGGCCCCCCGCTGAGCAGAGACCCTGATGCGGGACTGGATCCCAGGACCCTGAGATCATGACCTGAGCCAAAGGCAGCAACTTAACCCACTGAGCCACCCAGGCACCCTCATATGTGGAATTTAAGAAAGAAAACAGGTGAACATCTGGGAAGGGAAGGGAAGGGAAAATAAAATAAGATAAAAACAGGGAGGCAAACCATAATAGACTCTAGGAAACAAACTGAGGGTTGCTGGGGGGTGGGTAGGTAGGTGGGGGATAGCATAACAGAGTGACCGACGGGCCTTAAGGAGGACACGTGATGTCATGAGCACTGGGTGTTCGCACAACTTAATGAGTCATTGAATTCTACTCCTGAAACTAATAATACAGTATATGTTAACTAAATAAAATTTAGATAAATAATAATAAGATACCACAAAGATGCCTTTGAACCTGACTGCTCCAGAGGTGGGGGGCACCAGTAGCACCCACTGATTTCTGGTCCCCAGGGCTCCGCTATACGCCCCACCCACCTCATCCACACCACACCCCGCACTTCTCCGCTCAGTGACCTTACTCTTAGCAGTGACCTCACCATGTTTCACAGAGAGGAGAGGCCACCGGGGAGAAAGATGGCTTGGTGGCTTCTCTCTGGCCTTGTGACGCGCCTGCTATGGCCCCTCCTCCACCACCAGCCCCTTCTCTCTAAGGTGGTTCTGCCCTTTATCTCCTCCTCAGGCCCTGTGGTTTTCCTCCTGCTCTCCCTCAGCTTCCTGAACGGCAGCCTGCCGTTCCAGGAAAAGGCCTTCATAACCCCCCTTCCTCCTTCAGGTTCCACCGCATTTCTGCCCTCTCCCAAACCAAAGAAGCGTGGCCACTGGGGGCCTCCTTCCAGGTCCTGGTCGCCCCGTGAGGGGCTTGGCTGGGTGGAGCTGCACAGACCTAGGTGTCCTCCTGGAGGATCGCTTCCCACTCGTCAGCTCCTTGCCCCTCTGGCCTCTTCCCACTCTTTCTTCCCTGCCTGTCTGTCCGCCTCCAGCTACCTCTTCAGTTTCTATCCCAAGGCCCCTGTCTTTACCCGGCATTCTGTCCCTTCTCACCTGAACCCCTTTGTGACAGCCGCTTGGCCCACCTCCGGCCCCTCCGCCGGCCATCAGAACTGGGTGAGCACAAATGCGATCTTCTCCTCCCATCCCGGGAGCCCTGTCAACACCCCTGCAGGCCGCCTCCCCTGCGGGGCTCACACAGCCTGCACCTGGCTTCTGGGGTCCCCCGCCCTCCCCAGCCTCCCCCGTCTCAACACACTGGCCCTGCTTCCAGGTGTGCGCTCCCCTCCATCTACCCCCACTCTGCCTCCAGACACCGTCAGGGATGCCACCCACAAAGTTCTCTCGAGGTTTCCTCTGTACTTTTTCACATAGAGCTCCTCTTTTGGTGCTTAAAACACTGGTAATTAAGCCGTGCCCATGAATCCTTCTGTACTCCTGAGCCCTGGGACAGCGGACCCTTTGTCTTCTTCATTTTCATGTATCCAGTGCCCCTTGCAGAGGAGACTCTGGGTGCATGTCTGGACCACCATCAGGAGGCTCAGAGCATCTGGTGCAGTCATTCCCAGACTGGGGCAGTTTTGTCCCCTAGGGACGTTAGGTGGTAGTGTCTGGGGACTTTTTTGGTTGTCACAACTTCAGAGCTACTGCTGGCATCTGGCGGCTGGAAGCCAAGGGTGCTGTCAGCTGTGTTTCAGTGTGCAGGCAGCCCATGCCCCTCTCCCAGCAGCTCCTGGGCCTGAAATGTCAATAGGGCTGAGACTGAGGACTCCTGACCTCATCGGAATGGAGACCGATGGCATTTGGACTTCGTGAGCTGCTGGATATGGTTGATCTTTCCGCGTAGTTCTGTAAATCTTGTTGAGTACCAGCAACATCTAGGACACCGTGCAATGTGTTGTACAGCACACCTGCTTTCAAGGAGCTTCCACCCGGAAGGGGAGAGGAGATGGGAAGTTCGTGTTTATCCTGTACCTGTTCTGTATGTGGAGGCACTGCCAGGCATCGTACATGTGCGCTCTGATCTAGCATCACAGCAGCCTTATTACGAGACAGGCATGATCCATACCTGTTTTAGAAATAAAGAACCTGGGCGCCTAGGTGGCTCAGTGGGTTAAGCCACTGCCTTCGGCTCAGGTCATGATCTCAGGGTCCTGGGATCCAGTCCCGCATCGGGCTCTCTGCTTAGCAGGGGGCCTGCTTCCCTTCCCCTCTCTCTGCCTGCCTCTCTGCCTACTTGTGATCTCTCTCTGTCAAATAAATAAATAAAATCTTTAAAAATAAAATAAAATAAAAAGAATCTGAAGTCCAAAGTCACTCAAATAGAAGACGGCAGAAGAAAGATTTAAATGTAGAGCTGAGTGATTCCCCTGATCCATGATCTCGTCTCATGGTTCCTCTGATTAGGGAGATGTATACATTTCTAAATAAACCTAAAAGAGGGCACAGTAAAATCCGTGCTGGAGGAGCGCCTGGGGTCCCAGTCAGGTAAGCATCTGCCTTCAGTTCAGGTCCTGACCCCAGGGTTCTGGGATCAAGCCCCTCCAGTCCAGCCCACTGCTTACTGGGGAATCTACTTCTCCCTCTCCCTCTGCCCCTCCCCACCATTCGTACTCTCTCTCTCACAAATCTTTTGTTTGAAAAAATCCATGCTGGAGAAAGATATAAAGAGCATTTAGAGGTTGGGGTGGGATCAAGGGCGTCTCCATAGAAGAGGTGGCATTTAAGACACATCTTGGAGGACGTGTAGGACGTGCAGATAGAGACTATGGGGGAAAGGCACGAACACGTGTATGGAAGCACAGAGCTGTGCAGTCCTGCTTGGCCAGAGGGTGAGAGGTAGGCATGGTGTACCAGGAAGGGAAACTGAAGTTAGGATTGCAAGACTTCCTTTTTGCCTCTTATAAGAGAATGACTGTGGGCAATTCACTTAACCTTTCTGGGCTTCTGCTTCCTCGCTCATAGAGAGGAGAGGGTTCTTTCATCACAAGATTGTTGTAAATATTAAGTGAAATACTATGTGTATGAGAACTTCGTGGGGTTACTTGGGTGGCTCAGTTGGTCAAGTGTCTGACTCTTGGTTTCAGCTGGGGTCGTGATGTCAGGGTCATGAGATTGAACCCCACCGAGCACAGAGTCTGCTTGTCCCTCTCCCTCTGCTCCTCTCCCTGTCCTCTGTCTCCAGTCAATAAAATCTTTTAAAAAAGAACCTGTAAATTCTTATGTCTGAACTACACCTCTCCCTTACAGGACAGGAACTGTAGTAGTCTGGGTCTGTGCTGGTCTAGAATTGTCCCCGCCATCATTGTTTGCTGAGTGGTGGCCATCCACTGAAGGTCTCTGAGCGGAGAAGGAATGTGACCAGAGTGACCTTAGGAAAGTCTGTGTGTCCGTAGATAGAGCAGCAGAGGGGAAAGGCTGGAGCACAGTTAAGGCAAGGGGTAAGGTAGGGTGGAGGCAGAAAAGGAGATGATGCTGCTGGAATTGACGAGAGGAGATGAGCCACCCCGGGCAGTGAGTGGATGCTTAGAAAAATCGAAGGGGAAAATGACGGTGGCCTGGAAGCAAAGCTGGTGTTGAGCAGAATGGGGGTGTGGTGAAGTGGGAGAGGAAGTAGGGATGGTGTTGGAGTGCCTGCGGGGCCTCCAGGTAGAGGTGTCCGGAAGGCAGAGGAAGTGCAGACACGGGGCTTGGAAGAGCATGAGGCAGACAGGGAGGCCACCGTGGAGGGCAGGCAGTAAGGTAAGAACCCAGAAACAGAGGAGGCAGCTGAAAGCAACCCCGTAGGAACTGCTTCATCCGGAGGTGGGAGGAGAAAAAACATACTTGCAGAGGAAAAAGCTGGCTGACTTGAGCGAGTAGCATGCGGGACTGTGAGCGCCAAGCAGGAGGGGTTTCTGGGCGGGGGTGGTGAACAGTGTGGACCATTGTGAAGAGGTCAGTGAGGAGGATGGCCGAGAAATAGTCCTGGGCTTGCAGATTGTACAGTCATCCATTGACATTTCCGAGGGCGGTGTGTGGTGTGGGTAAAAGCCAGATGGTTGGGGGTTGGGTGGAAGGAGAGGAGGCAGTCCCTTAAGGGGACAGCAGCACTGAAGTCCTGTTTTGGTGTTAATTTCCTAGATGAGGAAGGAATGGGTGTGTTTGTTGGCTGTGGAGGAAAGGCCAGTGGAGAAAGATGATTGACAAAGGCAAGAAGTCTTGCAGCATCAGAAGCAGAAGTTGGGGTAGAGGCTTGGGTTGACCCTGGAGGAAAGCAGGGACAGAAGGCGCAAGAAAAGAGGAAAGAGAGAGATTTTGGAGTACCCAGTGGTTTTGGTAGCACAGGGGCTGAGCACTGGGGATGCAGGTAGAACCCCAAGTCTGAGAAAAATAGAAAATTTGAGCACCCGCTGTTGTGGGGAATGCGGGAGAAGCATCCAGAGAAGACCTAGCCAGGCTTGTCCCCTCAGTCCTCCCAACCCCAGCCAATCCCGCCTCGTCCTGGAACTGCGGAAATCCAGCCGTGCTGATAGAGGAAGATGGGCGTGAGGACATGACTGCTCCCCCAGCCACTCACAGACGCTTTCGTGCCATTTACACTGAGGCCTAGAGTAGCTTCGACCCTTCCCTAACTCCTCAGATGCTTCTTTGGTCATTTCAGCAGGCAGAGAGAGGTCTTGCCTTTGCTCTGTGTCTGGGGGTGTGTTTGGTCCCTCAGCAGACAGGGATCCGTGTCATGCTGGTCACAGCTTGTGTCCAATCAGCTGGACAGGCCATGTCCCTGGCTAGTTAACCTGCCCCCGGCATCACCTCTGTTTGCCCCCCACCCGCCAGCCACAGCAGATAGACCCCAGATGTCTGGCTCGTGACCAAGTCCTCCTGCACAGAAAAGGAAGGGGAGGCAACTGAGGGAGGGCAGAGCAGGGGTGGGGAGGAGAGAGTTGCATCTCCCAACGAAATGCATGATATTCCAGAGAACAAGAGAAGGCTGCAAGTCTGTTAGAGAGAGGGAGGTAGGGAGAGGGGGAGGGGCAGCCAGAGGCCCCTGAGAGCCGAAGAGCGGCTGGTTCTGGGGTCTTCACGTTCCAGGCCAGTCCCCATGAGGGGGTCAGTGTGATTCCCCCTTCACCTGTCAGCAGCCACCCTTTTCCAGAGGCCTGAAAGGGGGCAAGTGTCCCACCCTGTTCTGCCTCAGCCCTCATGAGGACAAGTCCCTCTGCCCTGTCATACTGTAGACACTTTTCTTATTTAGCAAGTCCGTTTCCCCCACATGTGTAACCCAGGTGAGCATCGGCAGCATTGTTTAGATTGAAGAACAGTAAAGAAAGAGAAATAAGTTCTCGGAAAGTCACTGTAACTGACAGCCATAATAGGAGCAGGGAAAAATGTTGCGTAGCTCAGGTGAGGGTGTGAAAAAGAAAAGGTTGGCTTTGACTTTCTATCTCCAAGCGCAGCAGAGAGAAGAGCAGAGAAGCAGACTACTCCTCCTCAGGCATGGGGATTCCTTGAGGGTGCAAGGTATCCAAACTCTGTGCAGACCGAGGAGGGGACAGGAGGAAGACATCAGTCTTCTGTGACATCAAAGGAAAAGACCAGACTGAGCAGAGCTGGGAGTGAACAGAGACAGACACTTGGAGGCTAGTGCACGGCCGTGGGTTGTTTTGGGGGTAGAGATGCCATGGGGCTTTGAGACCAGGGTACGTATCTGTCCAGTTAGTTTCAGTGGAGGTGACAGAAGGTAGATAGGAGTCATGACTTTAGGCATCTGGCTCCCAGGGGCCTGAAAGTGGGGCCTGTGCTTCACGGAGTGGAGAACCAGTCATCTGAGAACTCAGGTGATTTTTAGGTGCTTTGGGGTGCATCTCATTCTCCGCTACCTCAGTGGTACTCACTCCAGGTACCCCAGACTTCACATCTGTCAGGCTTCTGCGGCCTGGCTTATAGGAAGAGAAATGTGGCCTCTTTGGGGTGCCTGGGTGGCTCAGTTGTTACGTGTCTGCCTTTGGCTCAGGTCATGTTCCCAGGGTCCTGGGACTCCCTGCTCAGTGGGGATCCTGCTTCTCCCTCTCCCATTCCCCCTGCTTGTGTCCCCTCTCTTGCAGTCTCTGTCAAATAAATAAATAAAATCTTTAAAAAAAAGAAATGTGGACTCTTTGATACCTTTGAGCTCTGAAACACCCTTCTGCTAGAACCCTTTTGGATAAGCGTATTCCCCACTTGAAACTTTCTGATTAGGGTTAAAAGGAACCCTGGGGTAGGTAGACATAAAGACCATGGGCTCAGACAGCCCCAGATCTGGGCCAGGGAGCCCCTAACCGACCGCAGGGGAAACCACAGGCCCCGGGGCAGGATGTGACCAGCACGGCTGGGCGGATCATTGCTTTTGAGGAACGGCTCTTCTAATCCACAGAAGTGTGTAAGTGCCACCACAACTTCCACTTCTATTAATTTGTGTCTTCAGGAGGTTTTTGCTGGTTTTGCGCAAAACGACTTAGCACCTTGACGTCTTGTGATTGTCGCCATAGCATTAAGGGAAAAACAGGTTCGGGTTCTGCAGTCAAAACAACATCTGGAGCACACGCCGCAGACGATGTCTCCACGGGGAACCGCCTGCAGGGGCCCTGCCCGTCCTTCTGCACAGAGGAGCTGCGGGCAGCAATGGGAGCATTTCCACCTCCTTTCAAGAGCCTCCTCCTCAAAGAGGCAACATAATGGGCGATGAATAGGGTGCCCCCCATCCCCAGAGACCAGATGCCATGGCAGCGTCTGCAGAAGCAAAAGCATTAGTTACTGTTGGGCTCTTGTTTGCAATTCTTGTCCGGGGCTGCCCGTGGAATTCCCTTGCTCTGCCTCCACTTGGTCTGTGGAGGTAAAGCAGATTTTACCAGAAGATTGAGGAGGTGTTTGTAACAGTCTCAGAGGGTATTGCTTGCTTTGTTTACATAAAGAGATGAACCGTCATCTGTTCCTTTCACCCGTGTGGACTTCCTTTCCTAAAATGTTGCCCCCCTCCACGGGCAAATGCTGGGCAGTGAAAAGCTCACTCACAAATAGGACTTGGAAAGCTTTTATGTTAAAAACCTAAATAACATCCTGTGTCAAAACAAACGTGACAATGGGCTATTATTTCTAGCCCTATAATAGCATGTTGTCACATCTCTATGCCCTGCGCCAGTGGGGGAGGGGCGGAGATGCGGGGACCAGGGGGAGGGGCGGGGGAGGCGGACGCGCTGCTGCACGGAGAAGCGCTTCCTGGTTGCCGGAGATTTACTGCTCCTCTGGGAGGTAACTCAGAAGTTCATTTCTGCAGGTGCCCGGCCACAGCCCCGAGTTCACTTCCAGAGGAGAGCTCTGCGGCTGCCTGAGAACACCAGCTACAGCGACCTCACGGCCTTCCTCACGGCCGCCAGCTCCCCGTCCGAGGTGGACAGTTTTCCTTATTTGCGAGGACTGGATGGAAATGGAACAGGTAATTGGAGTCTGTTCTCTTCTCAGCTGGGGTTTCTGTGTCTGAATTTTTGCATGTGGCTCGAGGCGTTAGGACTAACTGGAAGAACCAGAATTGTGAAGTTGGAGCGTGTTGGAAACGGTGTTAGGGGTTCCTGTCTACACCACGGCGGGAATACATGTGAGTACGTTCCTCTCCTTCAGCCATCCTGCCTCACGTCCCTTCGGAGCTCCCCTTTGATAGATTAAATGTAATTCAGAGAAGTGCTTTTAATTGAAGTTGGGTTTTTTTCCCCCAAAATATAAGGCTCTCTGCCCCTTGTCCCACTTGTCTCTGGAGTGGGTGCCCCCCCGCAGGGATACCCAGCTCCTCCCACCCACGGGTCACAGCGGGGAGGGGAAGAGGGGCAGTGGCTCTGATGCAGAGAGGCAGGACAATGGGCCCTGTCATGTCTAGGAATCAGGAGCGTTTAGGAGCAGGAGCCTCGGCTCTCTACCGTGTGTCACCCCGCATTTTCCCACATCTTCCCATCCTCTGCACTGTTCTCTCCACCTTGACTTGGCAAACAGCGGTCAGGCTTTGATGTTGATTTGAATCCAGGCCTCTAAGTCAGCTCGGTCTGTGTCACCCTAGACTGGCCTGACACAGAGCTAAAATATCAGAGAAACTAAAAACCAGCAGCCAGAAAGTATGTAATAATTCCTTACCGGTAAAAAAAAGGACTGGCTCTCAGCCAGTGGTGCCTTTGGCACTCGCTGGGTCCCTACTCCTCGGGACTGGAAGGTGGAGGCTGTGGAGGTCCTGAGTCATTTCTTGTCTCCCTTCTTCTTTTCTTGATACTTTGGACTAGTCACAACATAAACGTGAAAACTGGAGTCTGTTCTGGGCGAAATCCCGCTAGGTGAGGAGGTGACCGCATTTTCCCAGAAACGCTTTTATTGAATTTCCCTGACTTGTCCGGTGCTTTCCATAAATGGATCTTGGGTCCTTCTGAAAAAGCTTGTACACCTGCAGCATCTGATTCATTTTGTAGAATGCTGCCGAATTTCTGGTGACTGATCAAAGTGACCTGGTAGCTGGTAACTCCCTTTTCGCCTGTCGCTGGCATCTGCTTTCAGAAATGGTTCTTCCAGTTTTATGCGTGATGAAAATGCAATTAAGATCAGTAATTGGCCATCAGATAAAACCGCATGGCAGTCACTTTAAGTAAACATTATTGGGGGAAATGTTGGCTTTTACTTTAAGCGTATGGCTTGAGGAGAAAAGTCGTATTTCAGGGAACACGAAAAAGTACAATTTGAGACCATCGTGCAACCTCCTGCCAGTGTCCCCAACAAATGGTGCACAATCACAGAACCCTAACTTGGAGGGACAGCCTCATTCCTCAGAGCTCATTAATTTTTCTGTGCCCCACTTCCAAGAGCTCTTGAATAAATTATGAAACCCGAGATGAGGAGGAAGGGAGAAGAATGCAAAGACATAGAACTATTGATTTTAGTGGGGTTTGCTTTATTTTAAAATCACTCCGTTATTTCAGAGGAAAGAAGGAAGGTCTTCAGAAGGTTACATACAACTTCTTTTCCATTGAAATAACTGACAGCTGATGTGGGAAGAGGAATCAGACACTCCTTGAGCGCTGCCAGGAAAGGCGGCCACCCCTAGGCGTGTTGGTTCACACTTGTGAGGGCAATAGGAGCGTGGGCTTTGCTGAGCACCCCGACATCTCGTCAACTAGGTGCCTGTCTCTGGTTTTGTGGTGCAGAGCCTCTCCTCCCCGCACCCCCCACACTTGCTCATGGCAGGGCCACAAAAGCCCGGCCTGGCCCGGCCCACACATAGCTATGAAATGGCGGGTCGTAACTGGAGTCTGGGAATGGTGAATGCAGGCCGCGAATGGGACTGGAAAGGGCTCTGGAGGCTGGTTTTCTCGGAGTATTCTTGGTTGTGTCCAGTCAGTGGGAGTTTCCAGAGTTGTAAATAGAACAACTCAGCCAGATGGAGGTTTGGCCCACTTTCTCATTCATTCCCCTGCGTCCACCTGCTCCACAGTTTCCTGGTGTCACACGGGGCAACCTCATCCCCCACAAGGGTCAGAGATGCTCCACTTTCCCGGCATCACACTCCCCACTCTGGTTGCGCTAAGAAGGCACACCACTGCCCTCTGACATTCCCAAAGGTTTTCAAGGAATGACTCCTGCTAGTAACTCCAGGAAGACAGAGAGGAGTCGGTAAAATGACTAACAACCAGCAAAGCTGGTAACAGAAGTCAAAGCTGGACAGAACCCTAGATGCTCTCCGAACCGAACCCCTCATATTACAAGGGATGGGTTGGAGGCCTCCTAAGCTTGGTCCAGTGGTGCTGCCCCTCACCCTGCTGGCTTTGCCTGACTATGATCTTTATTCGGTCATGACAGGAGCCTGGTAACATCAGGAGGGAACAAGAAGGAAAGACCTTATTATATGCAGACCTCAGTGCTTTGTTGCAGTCTTAGAATAAGGCCTGGAAGAGAAACAATTGAGCCCTTCCAGAATAAAGAGAGTGGGAGGGTAAAGAGAGAGTGTTTGGGAAGGCATAGAGTAGGAGTGGACATTTAGCAGGGCACTGAGAAAGAGAAAAGAAGCCTCAAGAAAGCGGGTATCACTGCCTACAGTGTCTTCTAATGGAGAGCTTTTAAAAGAACCTTAAATCCCATGAACCTAATGTATATTGCTTTAACTAAGATGCCCTTTTCTGCAATGCTGTACTTACTTCTGAATGTTTATAGCTGAGTCTGTTTTCTTTCCATAGGCTTATAGGAAAGCATCTAGTCCAGATGATGCAGATAAGAAAAACAAATCCCTCAGGAGCAAAGTAACTTGCCTGAGGCCACGTGTGCAGCTAGAGGGGGGCATCGGGTACTGGAAGCCCGGCTTCCTGGATGAGGAGTGTGCAAAAGAAAAAAGGAAGGGAGAATTCCTGAGTGGGCATGAGGAGGTGGAACTAAGTGGGAGGCAAGGTTGGGTGATGAGTCTGGAAGGTTTTTCTAGCCTACCTGCTGCTTCCCTCTGCGGACCTCCTGCTCAGGTTTGCTGGCGGCAGCAGCACTCCCCAGTTGAGAACATAGGTTCAAGTTGTTTATACCAAGTCTAGTGAGTTCCTGAATTTCTCTTGGTTTTCACTTCTGTCTCATCCAGAGAGTCTAACAGAACCTAGAGAGGTACATGGTAGACCTACCTGGCTTTTTATACTCCTGTGTCTTCTTGGGGCAGTTGGCACGTTTAGGTCTCCATCCAGAAGATGCTTTGACCAGAAATCTGGTAAATCCTGGGTTTGGATTTTCTTTACCCTAAAGTGAAATGGTCAGACTGCAAGATTTCAGAACTTGAACCTGATTCCAGGATGGACCTTTTGATGAAATTCCCATCATCATGCCTTTTCCTTCAAGGACAGAGATGGGCATAAATTGTGAAAGGTAGCACTGTCGTGACCCATATATACATTGTCCTACAAAGGGTTTAGCTATAACTGGTGTTGAACCCTAAAATTCACTTAGATTCACTTTAAATGTTTATATCTAGTCCTAAGTGGAGGTTTGCATTAACTCAGGGAGTTGATGGGTTGGTAAATATCTAAGTACCGTAAGAAATCCTATAGATTATGTTCTGATGGAGCTTACATTTTTTTTTATCACCATGCTTTTGTCATTGTGCTCAAGATTTAAAATTATAACAGAAAACATTTTGTGTGATATTATATTTCACTGGAGAAAAATTATCCTGAAATGGATTACTTAAGTATATAAATATAATATCACTGTCATAAGCATTCCCTGATTTATCTATAAAGTAGGCAGTCATTAAAGCATAGGCTTGGGTAAAAGCCCTCTAATGTAGAATAATTGGGGTATTAAATTCCTTTTAAACAGATCAAAATAACAATGGCAACTAAAATAACTCATAAATATTTCAAGTCCAAGTTTTCAGTAGTTTACTTTTAGTAGAAGCATTCCTTGGGGGGAAACCCCCCCCCCTTTTTTAAGCAGTCTCTAATTTAAAACATTTGGTTTCACAATGGGGCTCTGCCAAATAATTTACACGTGCATGGGGCTGACTTTGTCTAGGAGTTGATGTCAGGGATTTCTGCACATCCTGTCCTCTCACTTTATAGATGAGTCTTTTCCTTTTGAGGTCCCTTTTTGAAAGCAAAGCACCGCAGTGTATTTGGAGTCGGCAAACCTGAGCTTGGATCCCAGACAGACCCCCCACACCCCTGGGGCCAGCTCCTATGACGACTGCCCTCCGTGAGCCTGTTGCTTTTACGTATAAAATGTGGATTTTGCCTGCCTTACAAAGATGCAGTGAGGATTTTAGAAATGCCAAGTGCTTACTACAGTCCCTGGCGTGTAGGAGGCACCGTACTTTGTGAATGGTGGGTGCAGACAGCGGCCTGAGTCCCTCATAGGTCCCTTCTGCACGTGTGATGGAGAATCCCTCTTGCTTGCAGGAAATGGCACCAGGTACGACCTGACCCCAGTCACGGCCGTCAGCGTCCACTTGCTCAGCGGCGATGGGACGCCAGTGCTGGTGGATGGGCCCATTTATGTCACCGTGCCCCTGGCCACGCAGAGCAGTCTGAGGCACAATGCCTACGTGGCGGCGTGGCGGTTTGACCAGAAGCTGGGTAAGCGAGACTCCGTGATTGGCTAGCAGGTGACTTCATGACTGATGGATTTCTCTTTTAAGAAGCCCGTCCAAGTCTCCTTTCCTTGCAGGTACTGAATGCACCGTGAGGTTTCTGGCTGGTGAAACTCACGCCACTGGGCCGTGCAGGTGCACTCTCAGAAGGGTCCTCTTGCTTTTGTTTTTGTGGTACATTTAAGCTAACTTACTTGAGCCTTTAAAGGTTATTAGAGCTAAAATCAGCTCCGCTAATCTTTAACCTTTTATCCTGTGAAAGTTCTATCCTCTCTCTCGGTCATGTGTTTTTTTAAGTTAATGAAAAAGGAAAAACATTGCCAAAATGTCCCCAAAGAGAAACTAAAAAGGAGCCATAATCCCCCTACCTAGAGAAAAACCACTCATCGAATTTTGCATTACATCCTCCTGGTCGTTCCGCCATGCACGTATGTGATAGGTTTCTGTTGCTGGATGACAGATTGCCCCAAGACTCAGCAGCTTCAAACAACACTGAGCATCTCTTAGCTCACGTTTCTGGAGGGCCAGGGGTCCAGGCAGAGCCCAACTGGGAGGGTGGTTTCTGGGTCAGGGCCACTAGCAAGCTTGCAGCTGGGCCGCCAGCCAGGGCTGTGTTCATCTCGGGGTCCGGTAGGGGCTGGTGACGCGCTTGCAGTCCCGCAGGGCTGTTGCAGGCCTTGGCTCCTCACCAGCCTTGGTCTTTAGGTCGGAAGCTTCCATTCCTTGCCAGGGGGTCCCCCCATAGGGCTGCTCACACCATGGCAGCTTGCGTTCACCGGAGCAAATGACCCAAGGGAAAAAGAGTAAAATGAAACACAGAAGGACAAGTGGGCAAAATGGAAGTCACCCAGTATTTTACAGCCTAATGTCAAAGGGGCACACCGTCACTTCTTTCCAGATGCTATTGGTCACAGGGCCCAACGTGGGTACAGGGTGGGGTGGACCGTACATGTGTGTGAATGCCCGCAAGTGGGCATCCCTGGGGCCCTATTAGAAAGACTGCGTTCCACAAAATATATTTTTAACAGGAATGGGATTAAATGCTGTACGCTGTTCTGTAACTTGCCTTTAAAAATCACTAGCATATCATAAACATCTTTACCTAGCATCCACTGTGAGTCCGCAACGTCAGAATTAATGATTGCGTAGTATTTCATTATGTCAGTGTGCCATAATTTGGTGGCCCTGTGCCCTAGAACTAGAGAAAACATTGCTGTTCTTACCAGGGCTGGGATAAATATCTTTGTAGCTAAATCTTTAGGCATGGCCATGATTGTTTCCTTAGGATAAAATTTTAGAGGAAGTGATGCTGCTGGATTAAAAATGTATGCAATTCTAAAGCTTTTAATACATCCTTCCAGACTGTTCTGTAGGAAGTTTTATAGTTGATACTCATCACAGCAATATGGGCTCCCATGTTTGTGTGCTTGGATTTCCATACCGTCTTCATTCTTACACCCCTTGGGTATGCCGTCCCTTGAAAGTCAAGCTTGAAAATACCAGTTTTCAGATGCCCTCGTCCAGGATTTTAAAGCATTAGCTGATTTTGCACAAAGATTATTGGGAGATGTTTGATGTCCAATGTGTTTTCAAAGATACCTAATTCCATGAGTAGTCAAATCATAGTTCTGGGAATTTATATTTGAAAAGAAATGCCTGTTGGGTAGGGTAGGGTTTGGTTTGGTTTGGTTTGGTTTGTTTTATTTTGTTTTGCTTTCCAAATAATTACTAACAGGAGCCATAATTGTGTGGAATTCACTGATTTTACTAAAGACGTATTAAACTTGACATTGATGGATGGACGGTGCCATTGCATTAACATACACTGCACTGAGATAGGCTACCACCGACATGTGTACTCCATGACTTAGGACATAAGGAGCCCAGCACCTCCCAGAAGCCAACAAATTGAGAGGGACCTGACTAGGAGAATCTCAGAAGCACACAGGAGAAAGTAGGAAGGAGAAGGGAGACAGCTCGCATTTTATATCCTGAAAACCTGGGTCTGCTCTTATAAAGCTGTAAGTCCCACCTTGGGCAAATCCCCATGCCTGTTTTCTCATTCAGATAAGACATGTGTTTGTCGAGGCTCTTATTTCTTTGTATATTCTGCTTCTCTCCCTTCGACCTCCCAGTTGGCCGCAGACGTGCCCAGGCCAGTGCTCTGGAGCCACAGCATGGCATGTGGTTAAGAGCAAGTGGTCTGGCGGCACACTGGATTAGAACTCCGACTCCGGTACCCACTGGCTGTGTGCCCTGAGCAAATTACTTAACCTCTCTGTGCCTGTTTCCTCAGCTGTGAAAATGGTGATGATAATAATAATACCTAATGTTGTTGAAGTGAGTGTACTAGACAAAGTTCTCCAGAGAAATAACCAATTGTGTGTGTGTGTGTGTGTGTGTGTGTGTGGTGGATAGGTGGGTAAGTAAAGGAGGAAACCGATTTATTTTAAGGAATTGGCTTATACATTTGTGGAAGCTGGCCAGTCCATAATCCGCAGGTCAACCGGTAGACTGGAGATCCAGAGAAGAGCCAGTGCTGCAGTTTGAGCCCAAAGGTAGTCTGCTGGCAGAATTCTCTCTTCCTTGGGGGAGGTCAATCATTTTTCTTAACGCTTGCAACTGACCAGATGAGGCCCACCCACATTATGAAGCATAATCTACTTTACTTAGCCTACTGATTTAATATTGTTAATCTCATTTTAAAAATACCTTCACAGCAACATTGATATGTGCTTGACTAAATATCTAGGAACCATGGCCTAGCCAAGTTGACACAGAAAATTAACCAGTCCAAGGATAAAATGAATTAATGGTTGTAAAAGGCTTAGTAGAGCACCTAGCACAGAGCAAGGACGTTGTAAGAGTTTATAAAGTAAACAGAAGTCTCCCTGTCCTGTAGAAAGCTCTCACAGACTGTGTCCTCTAAACCTCTTAACCCAGATCTCTTGAAGGACTGTTCTTCATGTGCTGCTTCCATTTCTCAGCCCACCGTGATCCCGTTCCTGCTACCAACTCATGGGAAACAGGGTCACCAAGCAGCTGCACAACTCTGAAGGCAGGTGACCTCCTCATCTGCCTTGATGTCTCTGCAGCATTTGAAGGGCTTCCTTCCTTATGAGGGGCCCTCCTCTGTTGACTCTCTGACTCAGTTTTCCCCTGGGTCCTCCTCATCTGCTGGCTGCTGGCCTCTGCCCTCTGCCCAGCTGCTACCTTACCTTACATGAGTTGCTGGGTCATCTCACCTCTTCCCTCACTCCCATGGCTCCCCATGCACCCAGGTGCTGGTTTCTGCTCTGTGTTTCTGACCTTCCAATAGACATCCATTTATGAATGTGCCATGGGAAATTCAAGTCCAAGATGCCTAAAATTAAGGCTTATTAGTGAACTCTCACTCCAGCTTCTAAACCTCTTCGTGTTCCCTTTCTTGGTTAAGGATATCGCCTACCAGATCATCAGAGTAGAAACCAGAGAGTTGTCCCCACTTTATTCCTGCAGCCACATCTGGTCCTGTGTTGCTGTCAGATCAGCACTTTTCAAGCTTTCCCTCTCCCCATCCTCTCCATGTCACCTCTGCCTCGGTTCAGACTCTTGCCCCATTTTCTGCCCAATTCCTGTAGCTGTTGGCGTGCCTTCCATCTCTCTTCCCTCCACTAGGTCTTCTGTATCGCTATGTAGATTATTTTTCCAAAGCACAGACCACTTTCCCATGTGAGATTGTCCCCAAGCTACTCGTAGTGAACCAGTCCATGCTTCTCGGGCACACAGATGCCTTCAGAGCCAGCCCCTGCCTATCACTCTGCCTCATTTCAAGCCACTGTCTTCTGCACACCTGCATTGCTACAGCACCAAACTGTCTGCTCTTCCCCTTTCCCGGCTGCGCTAAGGGGTCCCCATAGCGTGTCACATTATGTGGGCGGGATCTCTGTTTTCAAATCCCTTTCTCCAACCCCTAAATAGTCACGTAGCCCTTCTCACTTAAATTGTATGTATTACAGGGATACTAGAAAGACATATGGGCAGGACCTTGCATTTTCTTAGTTATCAGGGCAGTTGAATGTATTATGAAATAACATTTGTACTTCAGAGGACTGTCTACACAGAAGACAATCATATACGTATGAACAGAGAGATTGCACGTACTGCGATCATGGCAGTCCTTGTGAGGCAGACAGGAGGAGTCAGAACCGGAGAGATGGCAACAGGGTGTTGGAAGCAGAAACTCAAGTGATGTCCTTTGACTATGGAGGAAGAGGTCACAGGCCAAGGAACACAGGCAGCAATGAGAAGCTGAAAAAGGCAATTCCACAGATTTTCCCCTGGGAGCCTCCTTCCTCCAGAAGGATCCAAGCCTGTGGACACCTTGACTTGGGCTCTGGGGAACTGACTTCAGACCTTTCACTTCCAGAACTACAAGAGAATACAGTTGGGTTGTGATTTTTTTTTTTAAGATTTTATTTATTTATTTGACAGACAGAGATCACAAGTAGGCAGAGAGGCAGGCAGGGGGTGGGGGGGGAAGCAGGCTCCCTGCTGAGCAGAGAGCCCGATGCGGGCTCAATCCCAGGACCCTGGGATCATGATCTGAGCTGAAGGCAGAGACTTTAACCCACTGAGCCACCCGGGTGCCCCAGGTTATTTTTTTTTATAGCAACCTAAAGAGACGAAGATGCTGGAACACAACCATACCCATTTGTGGATGGTCTGCATGAGTGCTGTCTCATTATGCCCGTGGAGCTGAGTGGATGAGACAGAGACTGGATGTCCCCACAAACTTAAAATACGTACTGACTTCATACAGAAAAATGTGATCCTTGATCTAAAAGGCCTGCAACAGGGAAGCTCTTAACCGTTCTAGTATTAGAACGTAGATTCTAGGGGCGCCTGGGTGGTTCAGTTGGTTCAGCATCTGTCTTCGGCTCAGGTCATGATCTCAGGATCCTGGGATCGAGCCCTCCATCAGGCTCCCTGCTGCCTCTGCCTGCTGTTCCCCCTGCTTGTGCGTGCTCTCTCTCTCTGACAAATAAATAAAATCTTTAAAAAAAAAAAAAATGTAGGGACGCCTGGGTGGCTCAGTTGGTTGGACGACTGCCTCCGGCTCAGGGCGTGATCCTGGAGTCCCGGGATCGAGTCCCGCATCAGGCTCCCAGCCCATGGGGAGTCTGCTTCGCTCTCTGACCTTCTCCTCGCTCATTCTCTCTCTCACTGTCTCTCTCTCTCAAATAAATAAATAAAATCTTTAAAAAAAAAAAATGTAGATTCTAGCTCATGGTCTGCAGGCCCGAAGTGGGGGTGCCTGGTGCAGCCACAGTCCGTACTTCCTGCCCTCCAGGTAGCCCTCCAGCATTGTGCCAGGAGTGAGAATTGATGCCCAGAGTGATAACAGCTTTGTTATAGGGCAAGACTTCAAACTCTCTAAAGAAAGATGAAATCGCTTTTACTCCCATGGGACTTTTATTTGAAAAATAAATCCGCATGTTAACACTAACTTGAATACCACAGTCCGTGACTGCCAGATAACCAAAGTGTACTCTCAAGAGAGGGACCTAGAGGGGCTCCCTTTAAGACATCGTTAGAGCGGGCTCCGTATCTGATGCTGCCATTTATCGCTCTTGTCTTCTGCTTTCTTTTAGTGGCTACAGTTACCTTTTGTCTTTCTTTTGGAACATACGAGAAATTTTCCATTATACAAATTAGCCACGTGTTCGTCGGAGGATGACCGAATAGATCAGCACTCTGAGAACATAAGTAAAGTTGGATTTTGTTTAGTATGTTACAGCAGTTTGAATTGGCTCATTGTTACGTGTCCTTTCCCAAAAAAAAGCTTTTTTTTAAGAAGTGTAGCTTGCATATACTAGAATTCAGACCTTTGCTGTATTTACATGCAGCACTGAAGCTGTCGTGTTCAAATGCCACTTGATGCTGCAAGGGGTCGGTGGGGGGGACTTGGTATAGTGAGCACAAGTCTTTCTTTTGAGTAGTTAGCGGATTTCTTGAGCTTACGATCTTCTAATGGTGCACTTTTGCAAACTAGAACAATGCCAGTGTCTGTGTCATGGGTGGGCACGGGGGAGGGTGTCGTGGACATGCACACGGCCTCGTCAGTCACGTGCGGGGGTGCAGTGTGTCCTTTGGAGGAAGTGGTTTTCCTGTCCGGGTCTGGCACATGAAGTTTCACTGGTCCTGCTGAATGCATCGTAGCTGAGGCTTTCTGGGCTGTCCAGGAGCATTCTGTCAGCTTGCTTTTACAGGCATTTGCTCTCTCGCCTAGAACTGGGACAGCAGATGGCTGTCCAATGTTCCCCAGTTGTCAGACTGTGATCTGACTTGATGCCCTGAGGGTCAGTCACTTCTGAGCATGCAAACCAGGTCAGTGGTTCGGATTGAAAGTGACCGAGTGACATTGGCCAAGAAATCAACCTTTCGGTTTCTGGATGTGATAAGTTTCTGCCATTTAATGATCAGTTGGGTTACTGGATTTGAATACTCTCATACTAACGAGATGACAGAAATAAAAGCATCTTCTAAGTGGAGCTACATTGTAGAATCCAGTTTTAACTGCCTTCCCAAAACACAGCCTGCAGAGTGTGTGTGGGTTGCTATAGAAATGGCAGTTAGTGAACCACCTCTTAGCATGCCTGTATGGTGCATATGTAGCAGGCAGTCAGGATCCCCTCTCAGAGCTGGCCTGGAGGGGCTTGGTCTCCGCTTCAGACAGTGAACGTGACTGCCGATCCCGGGCTCTCTGAATTAGTCCATTTTGGTAAGTTACAGACAGCCTGCCCTCTGAGGTGGAGCTTGATTTAAAACATAGATCTGGATGTTTTTTCCATTTCATTGTATTTTTTGGTGGGGGGAGGTAGGAATGGGAGTTCTTATAGCACCAAATTATGTTTGGAACTGGCAAAAAAAAAAATGAACCTAATATCACTGCCTTATTTTCTTTCTCTATCCTGAGCCCTACATCAGGAGGAAAGGTGACATACCAAATACTGAGTTGTAAAGACTGAATTATAAGGATGAACTATATTATACAGGCTGGGCAAAAGTTAGAACAAAAGGAGTTCATGTTTCTAGCAATTAAGTGCATATTTACTTGCGTGATATTAATTTTAGAACCATACATGCCATCGTTTATTTTTTCAAAAAGAACAGACTCTGGGGACACCTGCGTGGCTCAATCAGTTAAGTGTCTGCCTTTGGCTCAGGTCATGATCCCAGGGTCCTGGGATCGAGTCCCACATCAGGCTCCTTGTTCAGCGGGAAGCCTCCTTCTCCCTCTGCCTGCCACTCCCCGACTTGTGTGCTATTTCTCTGACAAATAAGTAAATAAAATTAAATTAAAAAGAACAGACTCCGTAGGTAAGAGTACTACAAAGAAGGAAGCAGACTTACCTAATCTTAAGTGTGATGTCAGTAGATCCTTAAGAAAGATGGTAAGAAGTAAGTCTTCTCCCAGAGAAGGCTGTTTCTTAGAAACAAATAAATAACTCCCAGGAAAGGAGTCTCCACTTCCCCAGATGTTAAAATTGCCTGCAAAAGTGAATTCCGGCTTCTGTTGGATATGTCAGAGAAACCAAGGTAATTTACCTGCAAAGAAAGCCGACTGAAATGATGGAAAGGAGAGAAAGGGACACTGGAGGGAGGGACAGGATGTCATTTGGGGACATGGTGGTAATCCGGCGGAACTCTCGCTGACCGGAAATCTCACCTGCCACGTGGCCAACAAACTGGTGTGGTTTCGAGACACAGATGGGCATCTTTTCGCCACAACAGACCATGAGCATCACCGCTTTGATGCGCGGCCCCCGTTGTCCGAGGGGAGAACGCTCAGGCTGAGGAGCCCGTGTGCTGCCGGTGGGGAGAACAGAGGCACAGTGATCTCAGAACACGGACCTTGGTTTTTCAGTTGTTGCCTAGCAACTAAAAAAACCATTCTTGTGATATCAATCCATTCCTAGGAATCGTTAAGCCGTTAGTGTTTATAGCCACCACTGCACCCCACCCCCAGCCCTGAAATGAGACTTTTCAGAGAATAATGAATACCATCACATGGGCTACATTGTCGCTGTGGTTCGGGGCCATTTTTGTTCTGAGACCTTATTCTTACAGACTTCATCTTCCCAGTTGTCACTTTACACAGAACTAGAACTTCTGTGCTTGAGTTTCCCCGAAACCGTTTTGGGGAAGCTTTACAAGTGACTGTTGCCCGCATCGTGGCCTTGGAGTGTGTACAGATCGGTGTGTTCCTCCTGGAAGGAAATGTGTCTTAGGATCAACTCTTCCTTGCCACTTACAGAATATTCACGTTGTGGATTTTCTGTGGCAAATTTTATCCTCCCGCCGGCCTCCCGGTCACCTGGAAGCCTCAGAGCCCCCTTGCGTTGCCACTGCCCCTTGGCCTGCGTTTGAAGCGCTGTGTCCGCCGTGGCTCGTTCTGACGTCATCCTGGGTGAAAAATAGGAAGGTGCAAACTTCCATAATTTACTTTAAAACCTAATAATTTTAAAATGTCTTCTATGTTCAGTTCTCTCCGTTGAAATGGATAATTACCGGGGAAGGTATTTCTGATAGAATTTGCACCGTGTTTAGCAGGAGTCTATAGAGTATGGGCAGCGTGAAGCCCAGCAGTTGAGGCAGCTTGGGCTGGGACACTGGCTCCTCCTAGTAACCAGTGGGTTATTAGTTGTGTGATGTAGAGCAAGCATCTTAACATCCCTGGGCCATAAGTTGGGAACAATGGTAGAGAGCTCTGGGCATGTTAGCCGTCATTATTACAATCATCCCTGCTGATACGGAGCTCATGTTCAGCTTCTACAGTAGGGGTGAAGCAGGATATAAGAAAGGACAGGTACAGGAAAGTCCTAGTGTCCTTAAATTGAATATCCCCTCTCAGCCAGGGCTGCCGTGTGGCTGGGAGGCCCCAGGTATCCAGTCTGACTGGCTGGTACGTACCTTTGTTTCATATTTGTATGAGCTGGTCTATGTTTTGAATGTCAGTGCTGTTTCCCTATTTCCAGATCATTCTTACGGTTCAAAATAGGTTTTGATTTGAGCAAAGCAGGCACGTAAGTCCCCTGCTGTGCCAAACAAGTGTTAGCCTGGCCAGCTGCCCAGTGTCCTAACTTCAGCCCCAGCCTGCTCTAACTTCTTACAATTCTGCACCCTTGATCTTTACAGCAACCTGTGTTATTGTCCTGACCTCCCAGGTGAGGACCCCAGAGAGGAGGACTCAGGTGGGACGAAGATCCCAAGGTCTTCGCTTTGCTGAGGAAGATGCCAGGTTTTTCCAACTGGAACCTTTTGGCCCAGAGAGATTCTTTGGTGTATGGGAATTATTCGCCAAGGGTTTTAAAATCTGAGGTTTGGGTTCTGATATTAATCTTGTAAAACTTAATATGAGGAACATTCTGCATCATCAGGATGCGATACTGAATTTAAAGCTACCGGATACCGTCATTGGCTGGATATACACTAAGGAGCGGACTAGTGGATAGAATAGAATCGCAGAGAGAGAACTGAACTGGGTAGCTGCCATTCATCAGGGACCCCATCATATTAGAAAAGGTAAGATCAAAGTCTGTGGAAAGAGGAGAATTTCTTGGCAAGTTCAGCTAGAAAAAGGTGGCAGGAGAATGGAATCATAGCACACTGAGTTCAGAAACTTCACCCAGGGGCACCTGTGGGTGAAGTGGGTTCAGTGAGTTAAAGCCTCTGCCTTTGGCTCAGATCATGATCCCGGGGTCCTGGGTTGGAGCCCTGCATCGGGCTCTCTGCTCAGTGGGGAACCTGCTTCCCCCTCTCTCTCTGCCTCCCTCTTCACCTACTTGTGATCTCTGTCTATCAAATAAATAAATAAAATTTTTAAAAAAACAAAACAAAAAGAACAAAAGAAGCTTCGCCCTGTGTCTCGGTCCTGTTTATACAAGTGACAAGTGCCCCAGAGTCATCAGGTACTACGTTACATTGCTGTTTTTTATTTTAATTTAATTTGAAATTTTATAGCCTGTTTCTGTTTCTTTTTTAAACTTGCTTTGGTTTCAGACTTTTGTATGAGCTACACTCTTTTATATTGGGATATTTTTAACACATAATGACTTCTTAAATAATTTGAACACATTGCATAAGAATTTTGTTTCCCTTCTAAATTAATTTTGTACGTTAATCAGGTCTGGAAATCATCAGAAGGAAAGATAGTCCTGGCCTTTGCCTATTTTAGGCAAAGTTTCATCAACACTCCAGATTTAATCTTGGAAATATATGTACTACTGAGAAAACCCTTTACATAGGTCATTTTATCTTTTGAACTTTTATTTATAAGATTTATTTATTTATTAGAGAGCACAAGTGGGAGGGACACAGAGAGAGAGAGAGAGAAACCTAGACACTGCGCTGAGCGCAGATCCCAACTCGGAGCTCAGTCCCTATGACCCTAAGATAACAACCTGAACCAACACCAAAAACCAGTTGCTTAAACAACTGTGCTACCCAAGCACCCCCATTTTATCTTTAGGAATAAAATTCTGCCTCTTAGTGCCTCTGACCCTTGGGCAGTACCACCCTTAGCCTGAGCAAGATGGGTAGTTGCTCTAACCCTCCACGTTAAAGGACCTCACTCTGACCCTCATCCAACTGTGTCCTCTCCCCATGGCATAAGACATCCACTGACCTAAAAGGATATGGTCACCTAGAATCTAGAATACCCTTCTGGTACCCTAGACTCCAGGGTTCCCTGCCCACCCAGTCCTAAGCTGGTTTCCAGGTGCCATACCCCAGGTCCTTCTCCCGAAGGGCAGACCTCTCCACGCATATACACATAAACATGTCCCAGAAGGGTGGCCGAGGAGTGCCCGCTGGCTGGGTCATGAGCCTGGACATGGAGTAAGGATCCACATATGCAAGAGGCAGAGGGTGAGTTGAGAAGGGATAGAGGTCTCAGACCAACTCTCCTCATGCCATTTGTTCCAGCACATAACTAAAAGCACTGAAGAATTCTACTGCGGATTCTATAAAGTTATGTTCAAGAGGGTAGGACACTTTTATTTAACAACACAATCACGTGCTTTGTAACTTTTAAATACTTAGATATGTTGTAATGGACATCCATTTCTGCTCTTGTCTTGAGTTCTGCAAACGTTAGGGGTGAGCCTGTCCTTGGGCAAATCACTCCCTTCTCTGAGGCTAGTGTTGGTAGCCTCGGAAATGATAGAGAGAATACCGACCTTTCAAGGTTGTAGAAGGACTGGAGAGAGACAAGGTCCATGAAGCACCTGACATATAACCAAACAGAGATGATGTTCTATGTTGATTTTTTTTGCCCCTTATCCGGAGTTACTCCTTTGAAATTATGTGTGTTGATACGCGTATGCGTGCGTAAACCAGATGCACACACAGAGCAAACCCAGCCTACAGAGGATGCACTCTGTTCAAGGGGTCTGCAGAAGATCTGCAGAAGGACCCTTGCTTGCTCCGAAGTATGACCCAGAGACGCAGCTGTACGTGGCTGCCCAGGGATTTCAAATGGGCAGTTCGAAATGTGCCTGCATTGATGGGGAAGAAAAATAGGATCATTTGGAGAAAGGTTGGGTTTTTTCCTTCCCCTACTCATTCTTGGCTGAGCTTATCCGTTAGCAAAGCAGTTTATATTACTATAAACCAACATTTCTCCTCATTATTCTCAGAGCAGCCCTGGGGGTGGGAAGCTACCATCTTGCTTAATCAGAAAGAAGCCAAAATTCAGCACAAGCACAGCATCCCAGGGAGGGCAGGAGAGACGCAAAACATGATTTCCTCTGGACTCCAGATCCTTCCTTTCCTAGTATATGGGATTCTACTTGCATTCCTCTTCCGTGCCAAGACTTGATGCAGCTTAATAGAACGATGCACCGCATCTAGGAATGCAGAACAGCCCATTCCCGGGGATGTTCGATTTGGCCCATGCGAGTGGTTTGGGGGCAGTTGTTTGTTTGCGGTGTTTTAATTTACTGCCAAAATTTTAAAATGAAAGATTTCCCATGGAATTCTTTGGGCTTCTCTTTTCTGAAAATTGAAGAGTTCAGCAAATATTTATTGAAGAGCTTCTTTGTGCCCTGCTTATTCTAGGGTCAAGGCAATGACAAAACAAAGCTGGGAAGGTTCCTGGGATTGTGACGCTTTCTCTAAATGAAGGCGACAGACAGCAAGCCAGCTTGCTTCATAGAACCTAAGTACGGTAAGACTGTGAGGTAGAGTGATGTCAGAGAGAATGATTGGTTGGTCAGAGCCTTTGGAGAAGTGACATTAGGGCTGAGGTCCCCTAGATACCTAGGAGCCTAATGGGAATATCTTGGGGGCAGAACATTCTGGGCAGAAAACAGTCAATGTAAAGGGCTTAAGGTTGAGATCGATGTGGCCCCATCCGGAGGCAACAGCCGGGTCCGCGGGCATCACTGCCCCTTCACAACCACATCTGTAGGCATTTGAATTTGCCAACTCGTGGCTGGTCCTCTGACGAGTGACTGGGTTATTTTTTTAAATATTGTAGAAATTATTTCTGAAGTCGCATCGAGCACTGGCTGTCCAGTTGGTGCACCACGGCAGCACTGTGGGAAATGCAATCATGGTTTTCCGGAAGAATCGCCACGCCCACAAGAGTGCCAGTGATTTAGAGCTTTGCTGCTTCAAGCGTGGTCCACAGCTAGAGAGCCTGTTAGAACCTCAGATCCACCGAGTCAGAACCTGCCTTTTAACAAGCTCTCTGTTGCAGCAGGCTCTTCAGCAAGCATTGGTTTGAGGCATCTTACTGCATCTGTACAGATGTTTGTTAACTTCTCTGGTACGCTCTCCTTCATCGGGAGGGAGTTTTCTAATGCTGGGGAGTAGTGGCTGTGCCTCCCACAGGCCTGGTCCGCTCCCTCCACCCAGTCTCTTCTGACATATAATTGCAAGATGGATATCGGATTTAGTGGGTAATGAACAAAATTTCCCTCCATATGGGTATAATTAGCCTGTACTTTGATACAGAATATCAAGAAAGAAATAGCTACTTTCTAGAAATTTATATATACCTATTATAAATCCAAAATTCGCTCATTAAATTTTATTAATACTATTATGTATCCTAATGCTTTCAGCTACCTATTTAAGGCATACGCTTTCTATAACTTTGCCAGAATCTTAATAGTTTACCATTACTCTTTTCTAATCCTTGGCTCAGTAAGGCTTCTGATAGCTCAGCTAAAGCTTCAAGGAAAAAAGAAGAGTCACTTGCTTAAAGTTATTTTTAAGAAGGTACTTCTCAAAAATTACCCTAAAAATACCCAGGGAACATGGTGTAGCTGAATACAGGTTCATTTCTTGTTTTAATTTCTAATAATTCAGCGTATCTCTGATTTTATGCTTAAACGGAAGGTTGTTGGTTGTAGTGAGTTGCCCTTAATTTTATTCTTATTTAAATCAGTTCTGAAATGTGGTTGCCTGAAGCCCTAAGACTCCAGCCATCTGTACAAAACTTTTTCCTCTTCAGTTTGATTGCTTTCAACAAGAATGGTTGGATAATTGACACAATGTAAATACTTTGCTATGTAATTAAGAAGAAATGCCTCCCCCTCAAAGATCTCATGGAAGAAAAATTCTAAAGAAGGAAGCATAGCTACTCAAAGGCATGAACTTGAATTTGGGGAGAAACAAGAAGGCTGTGCCACAGTATCATCAAAGTAGAAATTGTCGCCACTTCTGCTATACTGATACCTGTGACTTAGGGCTGATGGAGTTGTATATTTGTATATTCGTATATTCACCGTGCTAGTTACTGAGCAAGGGTCACAGAGCTGGAAAGAGAACACGGTTACTGGCCATGGCCAGCAGCTGAGAGGCGAGACCGTCGTGGGTTCCTACCACAGGTTCACACCTGTCCCACCTCTCACTATAAATGTCCCCAAATATCTTGCAGTGGAAAGTGCAGGTGTAGGAGTCGAAACAGCCATGTTTCACAGCATGGCTGTTCAGAACTTCTTGGAGGTGGGTTTTCTGAGTGGCTGTAGAATGTCCTCATGAGTCCCAGCTCCTAGACCTAGAGGCATTCACCTCAGTCTCTTTCAAGAGAAATAGAACAATTTGAATATGTCAGCTGCAGAGGGAGAGCACCCAACTACCAGTACCTGCCTGAGGATCTGACAAGAGCATTTTGAAACAGCTCCAGGATTGTTCCTGGGACCCTTCAGGCCCTCTGCCGCGCCCTCTGCCGCATGTGCACAGTTCACATAGCTAAAAAGTGGCAGAGCTAGAAACTCACCTGCAGGATTGTCTTACGCTGGGGAAGGCGTCCATGCAGTCAGCTGGCCCTTCAGACAGCTGGACTTGTGTCGGCCCCGTGTCGGTGACATGCCTCACTGCAGGAGCAGTGGGTTATGTCCCTGTGTATCGCCTAATGCACAAGGGGTCAGCTTTGGCAATTAGTTCAAGTGTCAGTTGTCACTTAGAGTTTCCTTTTCAAAATCAGTAGTGCTCCCAATATCAGGGTTTTCTCTGCCTGTTACCAGATGCAGAGATGAGTTAGCATGGTTCCTATAAAAGGGACTTCCAGGAGGAGGAAATATGGCAGGCAAGAGAAGCAAGGCAAATATGAACCCTACAGGGCATGTTCGAGTTCAACATGGGTTTTGAGCCCTTTTTCATATTTTAGAATTTTGATAGCCATTTGTTATATTTTTTAACTCACTTTGCTTTATATTTTGCAAATAAAGGCTGATTTCATGACTGCTTGGTCACATAGCAAGAAGGTAACACTCCTGGTGATTGCTAAGAGAGCCCATCAGATCTTACACGTGAGCGGAAATCTTGCCTTTCTCTTGCCTGTCAGTTATTGGGTGTAATAATCTTTGTGGTTAAGCATAGCTTCCAAATTAAGAACTCATGGTGATTTATGCACAACGAACCTTGCCAGCCGAATACATAACTAATTCATTTTCAAAAGACTAGGATGACTTTCCAGCAAAGTATGTGTTCTTGAAAATATCTCTCCATCTTTCTACTGGGTAAGGTTTAACTCTAGAAAATGATAATCCAGATAAAAACTGATCTGAGGGTATAGTGTGGAAGGGAAGAAATACTGAACTTAGATTCGGAACACCACTGCTGGATAACTGGTGTTGTTCCCCAGTCCCTCACACTGCCTCTGGACTTTACTCAGACACAGTTTTAAGAAGGTGGGTCATCTAGTTCTGATGGCCGACTGTAGTGGTGGGCGGGGGGGCCGGCGGGGAACCAGAGCTGGTAACAGGAATACTTTTAGCAGGATAGAGGAAGGGAAGGGAGAAGGAAGCAGGGGAGAGAGGGAAGGATCAAGCGTATGGGAGGGTATAGCAAATGTAGGAGCAAACACTTCCATTCTTCAGTAGGGACCTAAGGGCATCAATAGCTAGCATTGTGGTTGATCGTGATCATGGCCTTGAGTTATCCTGAACAATCAAAACTATATTCAGTTTTACAAGGCAGAAGTAAATGACACCTTTTAGAATGTTTGTTAAAACTTCTATTTCACATTTTGGCAAATAAAACCCAAGCTGTAGAGAAGAGCTTCTAAACCACGGTGAGGAGATGTCGTGGCGTCGCTGTGGTGGGCAGCCTTGGGGGAGGAGGGGGGTGCTCGTCACCTTCCTGTGGAGAAACTCATCCTATATCTTTTTTAGGTATGAATTTCTGTTTAAGGTTTCATTAGAGGGAGAGAGTTCCAATGCTTTACGAAACTATTTGAAAGCCACTGATCTAGACTTTTCGGTAATGCAGAATTCCTTTTCTTGGTGTCACTCACATTTCCCTGCACACACATTCAGTCCCCAGTAACAGACCTGCCGCGGACCTGGGTCAGAGCCACACGGAGCCACCAGCCCACTCCCGACAGACCCCCCCAATAACAGCTGGCCAGCCCCTCAGGGCAGTAGCTGTGCCTGAGGAAGGTGGCAGCCTGGCCCGGCCAGTGGGATGGGGCACGAGGAAGCGCAGGGGTCTGCCTGCACACCTTCCCGAGGTGCCTCGCCCTTGACACTCTGCATGTCCCAGCTGCTGCCTCGACTACCCACCTGTGAAGAGGACCCTGAGAGAGTACAGCAGGCCCTCCTCGGGAAGTGATGGAAAGAGGCCGGAAGCACGAGTTCAGAGCAAGGAGAAGGAGAACCCCTGGGTAAGAGGGACCCCCACTCCTGGCACCCTGGTCCCAGGGGCTGTGCTCATGTAGCCCTTATTCAGCGGAAGAGCCTTTCCAGAGCCGTATTTGTTCTGCTGGCCAGGATCACCAGTGAAGCTTCGCGGCACCCGTTCCCTCACGGGGTACCCAGGAATCTCTCAGCGTGTGCCGGCTCCTCAGGTGGGGAGGTCGCCCTCATCCCGCGGCATCAGGATCTCACTAATGAGAAGCATATGTTCTAGCGCACAATTCATTCATTCTCGTATTCCCCGTGGTTCATTTCCTCCCACAAAGCATGGCAAGCTTGGAAATGGCGTTTGCCAGTAACAGCAGGACTGCTGAATCCTGAGATAGTGTCTCCCTTCATTCGCTGAAAACATAGGCCAAATAAATGCTTCTTTCCCAGCTGCTTGGTTCCCTTCAGTTTGAATGTGAGCCACACTTCTCTAAGGATGTCTGTTCTGACAACCACACCCGGCTTTTCACAGAAGGTCCTCTTGATAGTTTTGGGGTTGCATGTCGAGCCTTCTCATGCTCAGGTACTACTGAGCTATGCCGAGGATATTTCTTAGTGCTGGGAAGAAGACAAAAGAATATAGGACCCGGGCCCCAACTCACGGAGTCTCCGGTCAGAGAGAGGAGGCAAGACACGGGCCAGGGGTTAGCAACGGAAGCAACATATATTTTGGAAAAGTGATGCATCGACACACGTCCCAGGAGTGCTGAGACGTGGGACAGTCCTTGAGTCCTAGAGACACTCAAGATAAGCCCATGACGTGACTTGAATCTTGAAAGATGGGGAAGTTTCTGGAAGAGAGAAAAACCATGGGCGATTAGAGCAGCCGTGGCGGGCAAAGCCACAGACTTAAGTCTGGTGTATACCATGTGAGCTGACGTTTGAAGAGCAGAGGGTTGGGGTGGGGCGCTAAAGGGGCAGGTGGGGAAAAGAGCTCTGAGCTCCCCCAACCTCCACCTGCAGGGCCCAGGGCCTCCCTTTTTTTTTTTTTTTCCTATTAAGTTTTTGATGTTAATTCCAGTTAACACGGTGTTGTCTTAGTTTCAGGTGTACAATATCAGGATTCAGCGCTTCCACACAACACTCGGTGGTCATGGTGATAAGTCCGCCCTTCGTCCCCTTCACCTGTCTCACCCCTCCCCCCACCCACCTCCCTTCTGGTGACGGGCAGTGTCTTCTCTATAACTAAGAGTCTGTTTCTTGGTTTGTGTCTCTCTTTTCTTTTTTTCCTTTGCACATTTGTTTTTCTTAAATTCCACGTATGAGTGAAATCATGTAGTATTTGTCTTTCTCTGACTGACTTCTCTCATTTAGCGTTATACCCTCTAGCTCCGTCCATGTTGTAAATGGCACGATCTCATTCCTTTCATGGCTGAGTAATATTCTGTTGTATGTTTACCACATCTGCCTTATCCACTCACGTATCGCTGAACCCTGGGGCTGCTTCCGTGATTGAGCTTTTGTAAATAATGCTGCAGTAGACAGAGAGAGCATGGATCCCTGAGAATTTAGTGTTTTCCTATTTGGGGGGCAAATACCCAGTAGTGCAGTGACTGAATCGTAGAGTAGTTCTATTTCTAACTTTTTTGAGGACCCGCCATACCATTTTTAGTGGCAGTGGAAGCCCTTTCCAGCCCGTCCCTCCCGCTCCACCCTGCCTGCATCCCATCCCCAGGGATCTTCCCAGCACTTACCCTGCCTTCCCGCACACTACCTCCTCCTCTTCTTCCTCTTGGTGTCCTCCCCACCCCCTCCCTCAGCTGACAGTGCTGCCTGTTTTTCAAAACTTACATCCTCCAGAAGCCCCCTCCGCCTGCCCTGTGTTCCCAGAGCAGGTGCACAGAGCAGTGGCGTGGTCTCCAGTCACTGGCCTCTCTGGCTTCTGCCGGCACCACTGCCACCACTGCCGAGCCAGGGCCGTCCAGGCTGGACTGGGAAACTTATCAGCTGGGGAATTGGGGGCTCCATTCACCAGGCTTGCCCCCAGTTTAGCTGGGAGCAATTTTCAAAGTGTTTTTCTAGTTGATGTGCTCGTGTTGTCGAAGGCAGAGGCAACTTAGCTGTCAGGTTAGGTTTGAATAAGCAGCAGTTAGGATCCATGAGCTTCAGGTCTCTCTGTCTGGATCCCTTCAGCCTCAACGGATATCCACACCCTTTGCAGAGCATTGACTGAAGAATCCAGCCTGGGGAAAAGAAACCAAAGAGTACAGGCCGCCTCCTGGCCGAGGGGGAGATCCTGGCAGCGCTGTGTTGTGCGGGAGCCCCAGGCAGAGTGGGGTGTGGCATGGAACCAATCAGCATGGGATCCCCAAGTGGAAAACTAGAAACGGTCGCCAGTAGTCTGCTCCCTGCCTTCGGGGAAGCTTCCTTCCCAAGCCTAGAAGGTCCTAAGCTACAGGTGTCAAAGGTCCTGTGTTTCCATTTCCTCAGGAGTGCTTGTTAAAAAACACTCAGTGGAGTAATTTTAAGGATCTAATTGGCTTTATTAAAGGATTCATGAATTGGGCAGCATCCCATCTAGCAAGTAGAGAGGGGAATTCTGCTGAGAGAGAGAAAGGTTTTTAAAGGCAGAGTGAGGGCACAAACAGAAGAAAGGACTTTATTGGTAAGGTTGCTGTCCTAAGAGGAGCGGAGGGGGTCTATCAGGAAACTCCCTAGTATTTACCGGGAAATTCTATGTTGATTGGTTAAAGGTCACATACCTGTGGGGTTGAAACTGCCGTAGGTGAGGTACCAAGTCTTGGGGCCTTAACTTAATGGCACCATTGTGGGCCTGTGGTCTAGTTTTTTAACACTCTGGAGAACTAAGCGATGCTCTGAGGAGCTCCGTCCTCTCTCGGCTGGTGTTCTTCAGCAAGTGAATCTGAACTGGGCATCCTTGTTCACCGACTCAGCTGAGAAACTTCCCAGTTTGTATTCTTGTCTGATGTGAATGGAAATCCTCTCCAGGGGCGACTCAACCTGTTGCACGGGAAGGTCCTTCCCGACAATGCTGGGCGCTTGCTAAGAAGCCTCTCCGGCCTTCCTCCTTTGTTTAAGCGCTGTCTGAGCAGAGGAGGCAGCAAAACTGGAGGCTTTGCCAGGGGCACCTTCCACCCACTGCATTTGAATGTTGCTATAGCAACTGACAGGCCCTAGAGGCAGTGCCAAGTATTGTTTCTTTCTTCAGGGAGAACAATCCACTGTTACCTCCTAAAGTGTGTGTGGTGGGGGGGAGGTAGGGAGGAAGGCAAGGATTTGGAGACCGGAGGGGAGAATGGTTGGTGCACATTGGTGTTCAGGCCTCGAGGGGACCGGGTTGCGCCCTTGGCCGTTTCAGGGAGTGGGACTTTACCGGAACAGGCTCAACCGTGGAACTCCCTGGGCACTGAGGCAGGGCAGGAGACCCGCTGAGTGAGGCCGCCACCCCAGTGGGCTGGGGTGAGTGTGCGGGGATGGCTGGAGGGCTGGCCAGCGCTCTCCCTTGCCTTCCGCTGCCAGCCTCAGCCATGGGCCTCAAAGCAAGGTTCTCTGCCTGTGAGACAGGTAACGGCCAAATGACCTTGGGCGCTGGGTCTGCGTCTGGAAAAATTAAAAAGGGCAAAAGTCACCAGTGTTGGGAAGGTTTATAGGAGATGCAGCAGGGTAGATGAGAAGTAGCACTGGCACTGAGGACGGACAGATGGACAGATGTGAATCTGCTCCTGCTCTGTACCCCTCAGGATACCTCCCCAATGTCCAGTGCCCTTGTCCAAAAGAGAAAATAAGTCCTGTTTCTATAGTGTTGCTGTGAGATTATAGACAGTGCCTATAAAATACATCTGCTGTGACCAGCCTGTACATAGTAGGTGCTCATTAATGTTAAATACTAATTAATAACTGAAAGTGCTGACGCGGACATATCCAGTGTTCTCCAGCACCAAAATCAACTGGAAGCTTTTTAAAATACTCACCTAAGGGGTGCCTAGGTGAGTCAGTCGGTTAAATGTCCATCTCTTGGTTTTGGCTGGGGTCCTGGTGTCAGGGTGGTGAGATCAAGCCCTGCATCAGGCTGCACACTTGGTGGGGAGTCTTTTTGGGATTTTCTCCCTCTTCCTCCCCACCCCATCCCCGACATACTCACTCTTTCTCTCTCTTTCAAAATAAATAAATAAATAAATCTTAAAAAAATAAAATAAAAATACACACCTCTAAACTAGGTTTACTGGGTTAGAATTTGCAAAAATGAGACCAAGAATTCTCTGTATCTTCTTTTAAACTTTTGTAATTCCAATGTAATCAGTGTGTAAATTTGCTTCTTTTCTTGAGAGTGAACAGTATAAACAATGCTGCATTACCTGCCCTCCCCACCTTTTCTTTCTACTCCCACCAGCCCTTGTCTTGCGACCTTTATTCTACTATACTCCAAAGTTTTCTGGTAGAATTATCTGTGTTTGCAAGCAAGGATGTTTGAGAAAGTGGTTGAAAGTAATATTTAATCAGAAAGGCAAGGAAAAAATGTTTCCATTTTCCCTGAAAGCTGAAAAGAATCCACGAAAAGCTTATGCCATCTCTAGATGACTTTTGGACCATGTTGGCTGCCAACATGACACTAGAACATGACTGGTGTGATATGTGTAAGCCTGAAATAGGTGTTTAGCGTGCGTACAGCTGACGTTTTTTCTGCATCCCACAGGAACGTGGCTGAAGAGCGGTCTAGGCCTCGTGCACCAGGAAGGTAGCCAGAGGACGTGGACGTACATTGCCCCTCAGCTGGGGTACTGGGTGGCTGCCATGTCTCCTCCCAACCCAGGTAACACGAAGCCAACACCCCCGATGGTGGGCAATGATTTCTTTGAGGGTCCAGGCTAAGTATGCTTTTGGGAAATTACTTCAGCAGGGAGATCCTACTCAGAAAAGGTTGAGAAGGGCGCCTGGCTGGTTCAGTCGGTGGAGCCTGTAACTCTTGATCTCAAGATTGTGAGTTCAAGCCCCACGACTTTCAAAAAAATGGTTGAAAATCTGAAACTCAAATGACCAAACGAAGGTATTTTGTGGGGGTGGAGGAGTTCTGATTGTGACTCTCCCATCTAGGATAAGAATAATGCACAGAACATATTCCTGTCTCTTGTCTCTGTTTTACTCAGACAGCTGCCATAGGGAATTTCCTAATCTAACCACCACAGAGGCAGTTCAGACCTCCTCCCTAATTCCAGAGACAGCTGTGGCCTGTAGTAAGGGAAATGTGGGGGCAGGGTACTCTTCAGAGCCGCTAGCAAACAATCCCCATCAGAGCCTTCTTGGGGCAAAAGGCTTGATTTCCTAAAGGCTTAAAAACAAACTAGTTGCTTTGTGTCTAGAACAATATTCATCTCCATTAAGCAAATGTGAATTAATTCATATTTTTTAAAGCATAACTAAAAAAAATTTTTTTTGACTATATGCCCTAAGTTATCTCCGTGAATATTCTAGAATTGTTTCTTAAAATAGTCAAGTTTGGAGAATTCTGTCCAGTGATGGCTTCTGATACTCAAAATGTCTTTAGAATCTGTATCACTTAGACCCCTTCCTTAGTGAGACGTTTCGTTGGTGGCAGATCTTGATGCTCAGAGGGTTCCTTGGATTTTTCTTAGACATATCTAAGAGTTCTGCACTGCCAAGTCTGGTGAATAAAGTAGGTAATTGAGCTAGGTCAAAATGTGCTATAGTTTAAAAGCTGTCTCTTGTCATGAAGGACTCAAATATGTCAGCAGTGGAATGATCACCGGAATGAGCACTCAGACTCCCAGAGTAACTGATTTGGTGGGGTTGTTGAGACATCAGTCCCATGCACTTTCTGGTCCCATTCTAAGAACATGTACATTTCACATCCATTTTAAGAGACTGTATTTCCCTTTGGGATAATGTTCTTGGAGCAGTAGAGGTGGTGAGCCTGGTACAGAAATGCCCCGGTCTCCAAATTTGAAATATCTAGAATATGACTAAGAGGAAGGAAGGAAAGAAAAGGAACTCCTTAAGTACCCAAATAGAGGCCACAAAGCCCATGCGTTATAGTTAACTTTGATTTGAGGTAGATTTCCGACAACCATGGCTTTCAGTTTGCCCATCACGCCACAGAATAATAGATCCTCTGTGAAGAGGGCAGAAAGAACCTCTTGCTGTAGGTCCACCAACCCTTCCTAGCAGCAAAGGAAGAGACAAGAATCTATAAAAAACATACAGAGCATAGCCCCTGGGGGCATTGAATGTAGAAATACATACATTAGTAACCTCACAGCTGTCCCTCTTATAAAAACAAATTACAGAGATGCTGTGCCTTCATGAGCCCAAAACCAACAAGAAAATAATTAGGGCTTTTTTTCTTTCATTCTCTAGTTAAGAAGGAAATGAAATACGGCTGTAAATTTTCTAGAGATTTCCATTGGCAGAATTTAAGATAATAACATTTTAAGTACTTCAAGGTTTGAGCTTGAGTTATTTGGAAATGATTTTTATGTGTACCCCAGATTTCTTGGTGGCTCCCACCAAGGCATTGCCCATGTCTCTGGGGGTCGTATCGGGGTAAAAAATTATTTCTCTGAATGACTAAGGCAGTGTATAGTTGTCGGTTATTTTTCCAACTTTTATATCTATGAACACCACTCACCCCATTGAAGTGAATTATGTTTTGGAGAGAATGGTGGTACCTTTTGAACTTAAGTAATGTCACTATTTTCAAAAACTAGTACCCCTCCTTGGGCTTATCTAACTCTGAAGTGGTCTCCTTGCAAAGATTTTTGAGGAAATCTAACCCTTAAAATATCAAGAATCAGTAAGTAAATGGGTGTTCATGGTACATAGTGATCATAACAGTGCCAGTGGGACATAATGAAAAACTACATTCCTTCCTTCCTTCCCATCTATTGGCTTACTGCAGGGATGCCTGGACACCAGTGTGTCCCCAATATTATAATTTGGGGAGGTTTTCATTGTTGCTTTCAATCTATCATCAGTGCCACTAAGATGGATTCTTACTACTATTGAACATAAAGAGTAAGTTAAACTCCCTCTTGGGATTCTTTACAACATACATTAAGAAGAAAATACTTTAATCTCTGCTACCTTGTCTGTAAGTTCTGAAGAGCTCTGTGGCCAAGGTCAGCTTAGCCATTTAGAAAAGGCAGTGTAGAGGAAGACTTTATTTTTTTAAATGGAAGACATTTTAGAAACACTTGACAACCCATGATCTGTGGATTTTTTTTTTTAAGTCATAGCCAATTTAGATCATACATTTCAACTGATTTATTTAGGCAAAGGGCCCTCCACACAGTAATAATCGTCCAGGGAAAGTGCAAATAAAATCTTACGATTTTTTTTTTTTCTCCTGCAGTACGAAATCCCTAGATATTCAGGGATTTCTGAATCTTTCTGAGTTTGAGTCCCACTCATTATGTTATCATGCACCCTTTTTCTTTTATTGAAAGATCTTGTCTGTAGAATGCTGAAGGTGCTACCGAGGGCAGCTGTCTTCCGGGCTGTGGAGGGACCCTTGACACTGCATTTAGTATTTGTGTATTCAGACTGCTCCCCGGCCACAGCTGCTCCAGGGACAGTCGAGGTAGTCCCTTTCCATTGGGTGAAATTCTGGTGATCTGTAAGCCCATCACCTAACGGGTGTTTGCATCTGGTCCCTGCTCCACGCCCCACCTGGGAAGAGGAAGCAAAAGAGACGCTCTCAGTTTAGTGTGTCCCTCTTCTCCTTTCAAGGTGTTCTCCAATCTAAAATGCCCTTTTCTGACCTTCTAGGTCCCGTTGTCACACAGGACATTACCACGTATCACACGGTGTTTCTTTTGGCCATTTTAGGAGGAATGGCTTTCATACTTTTGGTTTTGCTGTGTCTCCTTTTATATTATTGCAGGTAAAGTTTTACCTTTTTGGCAATCTCTTTTTTTAATTTGGAATTTCTTGGGCGAGCATTAATATTGAGGTCTTTTTTTTTTTTTTTTTTTTTTCCTGAATGAAGGTCCTTTTTGTCTCATGAAAGAATATCTAAGAACTGAAGATTTATCCTTAAAGTTGTGAACAAATGAACATGATGTGGGAGGGCATGCTGTTTATAAGTTTGCTCAGAAAGGGAGTTTGGGGTTTGTTTGTCTTTTTTAAGTTTGACAGTTCTCATGACTCGTTAAGAATATTCCTGAACACTGATTAAGAGATGGTGTTCTCAAGGACAAAGCAGAACTAAAATTCTTATTTTGATGTCTCGGCTGTTCCATTTGTGAGAATGTTTGTTGTCGACTCTTGAGGGACCATTTTTGAATGAATAACTTGGTTGAACATCTCAAAGCCTGCAGGTGAAATCTGCAGCGTGTGCTGTTTTGAATCAAAATAAGTCCAAGGGTGTGGGGTGAGAAGGCTTCTGGCGGCTGATTAGTTGTTAATGTTTCTTCCTGTGGAAATGGAGACGGGATTTTGAGTGGAACTTTACTGCTCCAAGAATGTTTAACCTTTTGGTTTGGATTTTATCTTTGTTCGCAGGCGGAAATGCTTGAAACCTCGTCAGCACCATAGAAAACTGCAACTTCCGGCAGCCCTGGAGAGTTCCAAAAGGGATCAGTCAACTTCCATGTCTCACATCAACTTGCTCTTTGCTCGTCGGGAGTCAGAATTCCCCGGTCCCCTCTCTGTCACCAGCCACGGCCGCCCGGACGCCCCAGGGCCCAAGGAGCTGATGAGTGGGGTCCATTTGGAAATGATGTCTTCCAACGGAGAAGTGGACATGCACACGCCCATGCTGAAGCTCTCCTACAGTACCTCACAGGAATTCAGCTCTCGGGAAGAGCTTCTGTCTCACAAGGAAGAAGATAAAAGCCAAATCTCTTTTGATAACCTGACACCAAGTGGGACGCTGGGAAAAGAGTACCACAAGTCTGTGGAGATTTTCCCCTTAAAGTCCAGGAAATCTCTAGAAAGAGAAGGCTGTGAGTCCCCCGGCAACAGCGAATACAGGAGGAGCTACAACGCCATGCTCTCCCAGCCTTTGTTTGAAAAGCAAGACAGAGACGGTCAGGCCTCTGGAAACCATATTCCCACAGGAAGCAAGCTCACCATTCAGGAACACATGTACCCCGCGCCTTCATCTCCCGAAAAGGAGCAGCTGCTGGACCGCAGGCCTACTGAGTGTATGATGTCACGATCAGTAGACCACCTGGAGAGACCCACGTCCTTTCCGCGGCCAGGCCAGCTGATCTGCTGCAGTTCCGTGGACCAGGTCAATGACAGCGTTTACAGAAAGGTCTTACCTGCCTTGGTCATCCCCGCTCATTATATGAAACTCCCGGGGGACCATTCCTATGTGGGCCAGCCCCTAGTCGTTCCAGCCGACCAGCAGCTGGAGATCGAAAGACTGCAGGCTGAGCTCTCCAGTCCCCATGCAGGGATCTTCCCGCACCCCTCCTCCCAGATCCCGGCGCAGCCCCTGTCCTGCCAGGCCATCTCCCAGCAGCACTTGCAGGACGCAGGCACCCGGGAGTGGACCCCGCAAGGTGCGTCCATGTCAGAGTCGCTCTCCATCCCGGCGTCCCTGAACGATGCGGCCTTGGCTCAAATGAACAGTGAGGTCCAGCTCCTGACGGAAAAGGCGCTGATGGAACTCGGGGGTGGGAAGCCGCTCCCACACCCCCGGGCGTGGTTCGTCTCCCTGGACGGCAGGTCCAACGCGCACGTTAGGCATTCCTACATTGATCTCCAAAGAGCTGGAAGGAACGGAAGTAATGACGCCAGCTTGGATTCTGGCGTGGATATGAATGAACCAAAATCTGCCCGGAAGGGAAGAGGAGACCCCTTGTCTCTGGCGCAGAACCACCCGGCTGGCCAGGAGCATCCGCCGAAAGAGCCGAGGGCCACGGACAGCGCCTCCTACACGCAGCTCGTGTACCTGGACGACATGGACCAAAGCGGGAGCGAGTGCGGCACGACCGTCTGCAGCCCCGAGGACAGCGCCCTGCGGTGCTTGCTGGACGGCTCCGGCCGGAGAAGCGGCGGCCAGCTGCCCAGCCTGCAGGAGGAGACGACCAAACGAACTTCGGACGTGCCCCCGGAGCCGCTCGCCAGCTCCGAACAGAGAAGATCTGCTCAGGAGGACGACGAAGAGGAAGATGAGGAGGACCAAGGAGAAGACAAGAAGAGCCCCTGGCAGAAACGAGAGGAGAGACCTCTGATGGCCTTTAACATTAAATGAGCCATTGCAGAGCCACCCGACCGTGGAGTACAATACAGTTGCCAAAAATTCTTTCTTACGGAAGCGTTTACCTGTCAGTGGAAGACATAGGACGGCGGCGCCCGTGGGAGGGGACTTCCGCTGCGTCAGGGTTTACTGTGTCATTGTCAGAAGAGACAGAGTAAAGGATGATGTTAACCGATGCCTCGCCTCCAGGGAGACGGCTGAGCATAGCGCCCGGGTGTCCCTCGGCGTCTGGGACACGGAGAAACCACAAGTGATGTTGCTAAGGTTCTGCTGATAACCTCAGTTCTCCCTCAGATTCTGGAAACGGATGAAACTCTTTTCACATTGCTTGAATCCATTTTATCATGATCATGCTCCTGTGAAGTTATTATTGAGAAATTAGCTTAGCACTTAGTGTCTCGAGGTATGCATTATCTCAAAGGAAAGCTATGCATTGCTGCTTCGTGCTCTTACTTTGCTTAGGTTTTTTGCATTGGTTCGATTTTGTTTCGGGTTTGCTTTAAAGACAAAAACAAAAACAACGCAGTTTGGTTGTAAAGATTTCCTTCGTTCGTTTTCATCTGTTCTGCTTCTTGGTGGTTTATTTCGGTGTCTCCTTCTGGGAACTCCCGAGTGTCACCTCTTAACATCCAAGCCTTTTAAATGAAATCGTACTGAAGTTTTTATCAGCTGAGAGCCCTTCAATTCTGGTCCCATTAACTCCAAGTGCCTTTTTTACAGTGACAACAACAGTCCCTCACCTTTCTTCTTCTTTTTTTTTTTTTTCTTTCTTAACTCCTTTAATTGAACTGCCTGGATTTTATAAAGTTATTAAATGAGACCCCTTTTCTTTAAGCTGCATGATGCCAAGTGCCCGTTTGTGCTCCAAATTCTCATTTCAACGCAGTGTTCTCTCTAGTTCCCATGTGTGACGTGGATTCTGTTGAGCTAAGGTAGACTAGAGGACACTTTAGAGATCCCCTTCCCTCCTCTATCCCTTCGGCCACTAGCCACCATTATGGTTTCACTGGCTGTCTGTATATACGGTTATGTATCAACTCGGGAATCCTATGGGCTGATCTTGCTCACCCAGACATGGAGTATGGACTGAGCAAGTGAATGTGACTATTACAGAAATCGTATGTACTATCCAAAAGTGCCAGAATGACTCTTCTGTGCATTCTTCTTACAGAGCTGCTTGGTTATCCAAAAATGAAAATTCAAAATAAATGCTGAATAAAAAAAAAAAAACACAACTATCCTGTCATCCTTTTCATTCATTCTGAGCCATTATTTGTTGTTTTGGAGTTGCTGTTAAGAATTGGCTTTTGGGGGGCGCCTGGGTGGCTCAGTGGGTTAAAACCTCTGCCTTTGGCTCATGTCATGGTCTCGGGGTCCTGGGATCGAGCCCTGCACCAGGCTCTCTGCTCAGTGGGGAGCCTGCTTCCTCCCCTATCTCTGCCTGCTTCTCTGCCTACTCGTGATCTCTGTCAAATGAAAAAAAAAAAAAAAAAAGAATTGGCTCTTGGGCCCCTGGGTGAAGCATCTGCCTTTGGCTCAGGTCATGATCCCAGTGTCTCAGCATCGAGCCCAACAAGAGACTCCCTGCTCAGCAGGGAGCCTGCTTCTCCCTCTGCCCCTGCTTGTTCTTTCTCTCTCTCTCTCTCAAATAAATAAATAAAATCTTTTTTTAAAAAAGAATTTCCTCTTCATTCCCCAGCAGTCTGAAATGCTGGTTGTTGAACTTCTATTCAGAGACTCCAGAGTGGACATGGCAATTAAAATCTACCTTTTTTGTTTAGTTTCATTCAAGAACACAAGGTAACATTTTGTTGTGTTTCAGATAGGGAGAAATGTCTACCGTTTACCAGAACACTGATGTGTTCTATTGTGTTCAACATTGATTCACTTGGAATAGCTTCATAAGGTTTCATTACAATGACCAGAACCATCCTGATGAAGTTCTAGAACCTAGTTGAGGTTCGGTGGGCTGAGGTCTGGAGCCAATGACCAGGAAAGAATTCTTGAGACTTCTTTGGTGCAAAATGGTGGTTTATTAAAGCACGGGGACAGGACCCGTGGGCAGAAAGAGCTGCTGCCCCGTTATCCTGAGGAGTGGCTGATTATATACACAGGAGTTGGGTGGGTAAGGACAAAGGGGGTGATGTTAGTCTCTAAGGAATTTTGGAAGCAAGGTCTCCAGGACCTTGAAGGGCTAGCTATTGTTGGGAGAAAGGTTATTTATTACTAGTAGTAAAAATCTTCTTGTGAGACCCTTTAGATGTCTATCAGTGGGCCATATGCTTGGGAATGATTCTCTACACTCTCTCGGAAATCTAGAGATAAAGTTTCATATTTCTCCTAGCAAGTGACCTTGTTAGTGAGATTTGGGTTTAGAAGAAATTTAACTTTATTTAGGGCTTGAGGAACTGAGTTATTTGCCTCTGGAAATTGTGCTATTATTAAATAGCTTTTTTCTTGTAAATCTCTAGGACATTGGTAAACCAAGGGAAACTCCTGTCTTGCAGGACTGTGATCTCTGCAAGTTAACTATTTGTTTTTCTTTTAGGGCAGCCAGAGGTGCCTGAGGAATGTCACACATATTACTGAGGGGAGTGGGTGGAGATGGGATGCAAGGTGCCAGCTTTTGCTTTGTCCTCAGCCAGCCTCCTGCTCCCTCATCAATCCCAGATGGGTGAACTATTAGAATCATTCCTGGAGACATCAGAGCATAGAACACATTCAACTAAGCTCTGTTTACAGTAATAGCTTCATTCCAAAATCTTTATGCGTGAATTCTTTGTGGACAGAAAACTAATCCAAGTTGATTTTTATCACTTTGATTCTCAAAGGTTGATGTATTTTACTTTTTAGGGGGAAAACATTTGAGATTCCCCTATGGTGCTGGGTCATCTGAATGGATGGGAGTCTGTGGTTTAACAAGTGGGGGACTGTTTGGGGTTGAACATTCTCACCAGTATTTGCAGACTTCACTCATAAAGACTACTTGTCAGTTGCCTTCCAAAGAAAAAGTAAGTGGCTTCTCCAAGAATACCTAGGGCTAGACATCGATGATTGGGAAAATGCTGGGAGACTCTGAGGTCTTTCCAGCCCTGGCGAAGGTGGCTGTCAGTGCTTATTAAAGCATCAGTTTCCGGAAAAGGAATAATTTACAACGCAGTTACCTGTGAAAAGTAGGTAACGCGTTTCCTGTGAGAACTGATTATGGGAGATTTGGTGGGATGTTTGGAGGGAGAGGGGTTTTTCTCACCCCTCCTCATTCGGCAGGACAAAACTGATTTGGCCACAGTTATGAAAAGTATGGAGCAGCCAACTGTGGTCATAAGACATCGCGTACCCAGGAAGGCGAGGCAGTGGGTTTGCGGGAAGAAAATCAGTTCTGCCAAAGGTAAAGCTTAACTTGTCTTTTGTTCAAAAAGAGGATCAGAGGATTATGTGTTTGCTCAAGGTGCTAACACCGATCACCAGACTAGAGCCGTCTAGACAGAACACTGTGACTGCAGACTTTAAACATTTCGCTTATTTTCTTTCTAGCCTGTTAAAGGTAAAATACGTCTCATTATTAAAAATCAATTATGTTGTTGGAAGAACGAAAGCCATCAAAGGTATCTTGCTCTGCCACCTAGTGGTGAGGTTTCACCTGCCTGTTAGAGATGAGGCAGACGCTTGCTGGCTGTCCAGGCCAGCTCCAGAAACGCGGCGCGGGTATGCGCACGGGGATGGCTCCAACACTGGTTCTGTCCTCCAGACAAGGTGAGCAAGGAGATGGGGCAGACGGTTGTTGAGTCATTACCCTAAAAACCATATATCGGAAGCCATTATGCATTTAATTCTCAAATGCTTGTGAGGGAGTTATGTTCATTCCTTGTTTTAGCTCCAAATAAATGGGGGCTTGGGGATTAAGTATTTGAGGCTGCTCAGCTAGAATCAATGGGACGTTGCATAAACCACCAGCTCTCTGGAAATGAATGCATTTAAAGTCATAAATGTTCCTGATAAAGGATATAGGACATGACTTGTAGATCATAAAGCACATAATTGTCAATTCCATTTGACTCTTGATTTCCATAGAATGCTTTCATTGATTTTTGTCGTAGCTGGCCTGTTGCAACTGACAAAATGATGTAGTTCTGACATGCGCATCTCTTTTTTTTTTTTTTTACATTAATGATTAACATGGAACTGAACCGAGGAAGACACATGTTGGAACTTAAGTCACTGAGTGACTTCTGTGTTGAAGCAGATGAAAGTGTTCAACTGCTGAAAGAGTATTTCCTCAATTTTTGTGCTATTCTCAATATAATGGTTCCAGACATGGTACCATTACAAGTTTAATCTGCATTATTAACATTTTCTCTGTCTCGTTTTTAAATTCAGACAATCAGCAGGTCAAGCCTCTTTCTGGAGCATTTGCCAGTTTCCATGGTGTAAATGCTCCCACGTGGCCAATTTCAGACAATAGAGTGATGTCACTGCACACTGGAGTTGGGAAGAAATGCACAGTAGCGCGGCATTTTATTTCCACCAAAAGGATACAATAAAGGGAAATAACCCCAAGAGCATAATCACATGTACAGTTGATCTTCATCATTTGGGGAGTCCATATTTGCAAACCTGCCCACTTAACTAAAACTTATTTGTAACCCCAAAATCAAGACTTGAAGTGCTCTTGAGGTCATTCACAGACATGCAGAGCAATAAGTTTGAGAATACATGTATTAGATGAGCATTGTTCATGTGTGAGTCATAGGGCTGTTGGCTGTGAGTTCAACATTAATGTATCAACAATATGTATTAAGTAAGATGTACCTGGAGAGAAACATACATCAAACAAGATGATGTTTTGATCGTGGATGAAATGTGACCAGGGACTCTTGGAATCCCAACCCTGAATTTCCCCTGATTACAGTGGTTCTAATATTGTACTCACAAATTCAGGGTTCAGGGTAACTTTACAGAACATGACTACTACTAATTAGGAAGTGGACTGTGTAAATAATAAGGACATGATGTGCTTCAAGTGATTAGTAACCTTGCTTTTTATATCATTTTAATTAAGTTGTTTTATGTTTTTTTATTAAATTATTTGTAAATTGAGTATAGTTTTTAAGAATGGCTTTGTCTGAGGATGCCTAGGTGGGTCAGTGGGTTAGGCGTCTGTGTTCGGCTCAGGTCATGATCCCGGGGTTCTAGAATCAAGTCCCATGTCAGGATCTTTGCTTGGCAGGGAGGGTGCTTTTCCCTTTGCCTGCTGCTCCCCCTGTTTGTGCTCACTCTCTCTCTGACAAATAAATAAAATCTTTAAAAAAAAAAAAAAGAATGAAAATAGAACTGCCCTATGACCCAGCAATTGCACTACTGGGAATTTACCCTAAAGATACAAATGTAGTGATCCAAAGGGGCACGTGCACCCGAATGTTTATAGCAGCAATGTCCACAATAGCCAAACTATGGAAAGAACCTAGATGTCCACCAACAGATGAATGGATCAAGAAGATGTGGTATATATATACAATGGAATACTATGCAGCCATCAAAAGAAACGAAATCTTGCCATTTGCGACAACATGGATGGAACTAGAGCGTATCATGCTTAGCGAAATAAGTCAAGCGGAGAAAGACAACTATCATATGATCTCCCTGATATGAGGGAGTGGTGATGCAACATGGGGGCTTAAGTGGGTAGGAGAAGAATCCATGAAACAAGATGGGATAGGGAGGGAGACAAACCATAAGTGACTCTTAATCTCACGAAACAAACTGTGGGTTGCTGGGGGGAGGGGGGTTGGGAGAAGGGAGGTAGGGTTATGGACATTGGGGAGGGTATGTGCTTTTGGGTAAATTGGAAGGGGAGATGAACCATGAGAGACTATGGACTCTGAAAAACAATCTGAGGGGTTTGAAGTGGCGGGGGGGTGGGAGGTTGGGGTACCAGGTGGTGGGTATTATAGAGGGCACAGCTTGCATGGAGCACTGGGTGTGGTGAAAAAATAATACTGTTTTTCTGAAAATAAATAAATTGGAAAAAAAAAAGAATAATAGAAATTAAAAAAAAAAAAAAAGAATGGCTTTGTCTAACAACTGACATTTCAAGTCCTCTCTGTACCCCAGCATGCCACTAGCTAGAAGGTGGCAGCATATGAATAAAGTCTTTCTGACTCCATCACCTGGTCTCTTGCTTTTTCAAAGCATACATGGAAACCTCTACTTAGGACAAAAACAAAGCAAACAAAACAAAAAAACTAGGTGCAATTGCTTTCCAGGCTTTAGTCTAATTTAGCGTAAGATGAGTCGCCTTCGCTGGGAAAAGGACCACATTCTTTATCCAGGGGTCGGTCCCTGCAGGACTTGGGAGGAATTTATGAAAGAGGGTGTCCTAAACCATCCCAGGAGATACACAACACCATTTAAATAACAGAGACCCTGTGCCTTTGAAACCTTATTTAGTATAAACTAGCCCAGATAGATGCTAAAACCGTGAGGCAAAGCACCCAAAATACACACCAGAACCAGAAAGGAAATAGACCACAAAACTGAGGGGCACCTGGGTGGCTCAGTGGGTTAAAGCCTCTGCCTTTGGCTCAGGTCACGGTTCCAGGATCCTGGGATCGAGCCCCACATAGGTTCCTTGCTCAGCAGGGAGCCTGCTTCCTCCCTTCTCTCTCTGCCTGTCTCTCTGCCTACTTGTGATCTCTCTCTCTGTCAAATAAATAAAGTATTTTTAAAAAACTGATAAACTTTATATGATTTCTTGTATTTATCCCTTTCATTCTTTTTAAAGATTTATTTATTTTAGAGAGAGAGAGAGCAGAGGGAGGGGCAGAGGGAAAGGGAGAGAGCATCCCAGGCAGACTCCCTGAGGAGCATGGAGCCTGACGCAACACAGGGCTCCATCTCAGGACCCTGAGATCATGACCTGAGCTGAAATCAAGAGTTGGACACTTAACTAACTGAGCCACCCAGGACCAGGGGATTAAAAATGAGTATAGCTATAAATAGAAATGTGTGGTAAGTTTTCAACTATTTCAAAATTGTGTGATTTCTTTTGTCTTTATTATTTTTTTGACCTAGAACTTTATATTAGGTGCATAGCGTGACTCAGTATTTGTATCTATTGTGAAGTGATCACGACATTAATCTAGTTAATAGCCATCACCACACATAGTTACAGAATATCTTTTCTTGTGATGAGAACTTTACAGATCTACTGCCTTAGCCGCTCTCAGATACATGGTACAGTATTAGCTCTCCTCTCCATGCTGTCCATGACATCGCCAGGACATACTTAATTCACTGGAAGTTCGTGCCTTTTCCGTGATTTCTTGTTGGCTGTTTTGAATATTTAAAGCAATTGCAGTTATGTTTTGGGGCCCTTATGATAACCCTCGACATCACGCAGAACCTGTTGAAGTAGGCATGATGGTTTTCAGGATCCATGAAATCAAAGGAGAGGTGAGCAGTGGAGAAGACAGAGCCGTGGACATAACAGACATGGGCGAGATCCAGCTACATTTTTCAGGTGAAGCAGAAATTGCAAGCCTTCCCCCACCCCCCCCCCTGAAAACTGTGTTTCCGAAGCTGTGGATATAAATACCAAAATCCGTGGTTAATGTTTTTGCCATTCTTTACAGTGATGGTGACTTGTTTGACGTTAGTGTTCGGGCACCTGCTAGCTGGCTAATAATTCCTCTAAGACCTTTTCCACTTCAGCAGGATGATCAGGAATGAGAGCACCGGGGCTCATGGAACATAAAAAATCCTTGATAATCTCACACGGGAGGAACTGGAGCCCAGAGGGGGGGAGATGACCGCTCCGCGCAGTGAGAGACCTCTGTTCATCCGCGTCGCTATCACAAAACTCCGTAGACTGGGGGTCTTAATAAACAGCAATTACTTATTTCTCACAGTTTGGAGGCCGGAAGTCTGTGATCAGGGCACCAGCAGGGTCAGATGAGGGCCCTTTTCCTGGCCCACAGCTCACACCTTCTCATGTGCTCACGTTGTGAAAGGGGGCAGGGAGCTCTGTGGGGCCCTTGTTACAAAGTCACTAACCCCATTCACGAGGGCTCTACTCTCATGACCTAAGCACCTCGCAAGGCTCCACTGTGATGCCATCACCTGGGACACATGGGTTCCAAAGCAGGATTCTGCGCGGGGACACAAACGCTGCGGCCGGAGCACAGGACGGGCGCCCATCACCAGGTCCCTGGCCCCATGTGCCTCCACCTCCTCCACCAGTTCTTGGTCCCCTGCTCTTTCTGGCCAGCTCTTCCACACTCCCCATCCACTGTTCACAATCTGTGCACAATATATATTTAATTCTCAGGGTAGAAGGCATTGCAAGCCATGCCAATTATTAAAATTTTAGGGCTGTGGGAAAAACCCTGACTTGGACTCCAAGCACCTTGGCATCAGACCTGACTCTGAGACCAGAGAGGAGACGGACTCCGATGGCTGTAGAAGGGGGGCAGTGTCATCTGCTCTGCTTACGTCTGTGGGTAGGTTGTATCCAAATGAAATAATAGGGACACCTGGGTGGCACAGTTGGTTAAGCGTTTGCCTTTGGCTCAGGTCATGATCCCACAGTCCCGGTCCCACACTGGGCCCCTTGCTCAGCAGGGAGCCTGCTTCTCCCTCTGCCTGCTGCTACCCCTGCTTGTGTCTGCTCTCTCTCTCTGACAAATAAATAAATGGTCTTTTTAAAAAGCAACAATAAATATTAAATTTCATTGTAAACCGTAAATTGTGGCAAAACAGAAGGTGTTACTCTTTTTTTTTTTTTTTTAAGTGGAATGCGGGGCTTGAACTCATGACCCTGAGACCAAGACCTGAGCTATGATCAAGAGTTTGCTGCTTTACCGACTGAGCCACCCAACCACCCCAAAAGTTATTACTCCTCTTAATCATTTTCTGATTCCCTAATCCTCTTGCTACCATGTAACAATGATCATTTTTTGTTATACCAGCCACTTCTCAGCTGCTTAGGAAGATGGTAGGCAAAACAGCAAGGTCTCTTCTGTCCCATGCTGACCACTTTCTGCATGGTTTGGCTCAGCAACCTCTCCTTTCGTGCAAGTAGGATGATTTACCAGTTGTCTGATATTAACCAGGGGCCTCAATGAAGATGCCACCTCCTTATATATTGCTCTAGACACTGCTTACAAGGCAGTAGGGTTGAGATAGATGCCCAATGACCATAATTTATTTGCTACCAGCCACAGAGATAAATTCCCTTGAAATATATGACAACAGCCTTTCTGTTCCTTAATGAAGTGGACAATCATATGCTTGTAACTTCAGAACACTGGTACTTGAATCCAGAGGCAAATTATTGTCACCTACGAGCAGGAGAAACTGACATAGCCAGGCCCCACCCCAGACCCATCAGACTCAGAACTTCCGCAGGTAAAACCTGGTACTAGTGTTGCTTTAAACACACTTCCCCCAGCTGATGCTGGCGACATAGGCTTGTAAACCACTGCTTTGGCAATTCTGAAGATACTTCCCAGTTTGACAGCAGCTTCTGTTAGGTGCCGGGGAATGATGGATTTCCCCTTCATTTCAAGGGCCCTAGATTTGCAGCTGGAGTGGGCAGACATGTCCAATAACACGCTAAGCGGCAGATGTGGCCAGGGCCCTGCTCTGCAGTGTGCACACTGACTGCTTGTTGAACCCCAGATGTTGACCGACCCTGGCTTCTGTCCTCTATCCTGTTCCCATACTACACGTCGCCCTTGTGATCAGATCCACGGCCATCTCACAGCACTGCCTGTGAAGGACCCCCACTACCGCACCTGCAGCCCAGACCTGCTGTTCAGACTGGGCATCTCCATCCAGACGACCCTCAAGCATGTCAGACTCAGCTTGTCCTGTGATAGAGTCATCATATATCACCCCGTGAACCTCCCTGCCGATGTGCCTCAAAACAGCCCTGTTCTAGTTTCCTCTGTATCTGCTACCCCAGTAGAGAGCTTCCCTGTATAGCTTTCCTAGCCAGAAACCTCAAGGTCAACCCCACCACCCAAATTCAGGCACCAAGTCCTATCGATCCCACCTGCTACCAGAAACAATGTGACTATTTTGGGTTGCCAGCTAGCCACGGCTTTCTGAGCAAAATTTAGGGGCATCCTAGGTATAAGGCTGAGTGTAATCATTCCTTGGAAGACAGATAGTGAATTACGACACAGAGATTTACGGGTTGATCTCCCCTCAAGCCATTTGTTTGCATTCATTTATCTTCATTTACGTGTGTTGTAATACATAGTGACCTCCTTCCCCTTCTCTGCCCAGAGAGGGTTTGTTTTCGTTAAGAAGTTACTTTCTCTCCCTCTCTGAATGGGAGGGAGCAGCCATGCCGTAGAGTCTATAAAGCACCTAAATGTATAATTTGGGCATTCCTCTCCAATAGTATGGATCCCCTTTTAAAGATTTATTTATTTATTTTTAGAGAGAGTAGGGGAGGGCTAGAGGGAGAGAGAGAATCCCAAGCAGACTCCCCACAGTGCGGAGTCAGAAGCCGGGCTCGATCCCATAATCCAAAGATCAGGACCCGAGCCAAAATCAAGAGCCGGATGCCCAACCCACTGAGCCACTGATGTGCCCCCCCATCCCCTTTATATGTGCAATGTGACATGTGCCCTACTGCATTGCAGTGAAATGGGGCAGAGAGTAAAGATATTTTTTAAGTCAGCAGTCCGTCTGCCTCTGATCCGGTAACCTTGTTTCTACTGTCAGGATAAAATAAATGTATCTATAAAGACTTATCAAATGCTCAGTATCTCCCAGACCTGATCTTGTTGCAAATGACAGAACCCAAACTCAGACTAGCACAAATTAAATGAGGCACTTCATCATTAAAGGATACGTGGGAGATAGACGACAAGGGGGTAATATTGTGATTTAAAGCAAAAAATAAATATTTGGTCCTTGTCCTTCTTCCTCGTGGCACCCCTTGATATTTCTTTAGTGATAAGAGCGATAAAGGTGTCTTGTTATTCATAACAGATCCTCCCAGCCACACCTGAATGTGTCCTGAGGTGACCTTTAAGCAGTGCCTAAGGATGCGCCTGGTTTCCAGGAAAACCAGCCATGTGACTCGAGGATAGGAAATCTCAGTCCTACCCCCTTGACCTCAGATGGAGGGAGAGTGGCTGGAAATTGGATTGTTCACAGGTAGTCAATGATTTAATCAATCCTGCCTGTGTAATGAAGCCTCCATAAAAACCCAAAGGGATGGGGTTCAGAGAGCTTCTGGATAAGGGAACACATAGAGATTTGGGGAGAGCCATGAGCTTGGAGAGCATGAAAGTTCTGTACCCTTCCCCTCCCCCATTCCTGGCACTCCACATCTCTTCCATCTGGCTTTTCTGAGTTATATCCTTTTATATAAACCAGTGATCTAGTTAAGTAAAATGTTCCTCTGAGATCTATAAACCACTCTGGCAAATTCATGGAACGTGAGGTGACGTCACAGAAACCTCTAATTTACAGCCCTGGGATCGGCAGCCCAGGGTACAATCTGAACCTGTGATTGGCGTCTGATGTGGGGGCCTGGGGAGGGGGGCAGTCATGTGGGACTGAACCCTTCCCCTGTGGGATCTGACGCTGTCTCTAGATAGGTAGTGTCAAAACTGAGTTCACCTGTAGGACCCCAGGCTGGTGTTGGAGAATTTCTTGGTGGTAATGGAAAACCCACACACATCAGAATCGGTGTTGGAATTGTATAAGGGAACCAAATCACAGAGGACAAGGAGTAATAATAAGGGCTTCGTGTTTATAGACTATTTTCATAATGCATTATCTTTTTTGACTCTCAAAACTCCCCTGTCATATAGCTAGAGCATGTGATATTAATCCTCTTTTGTATCCAAAGATACTGAAATTAAGTGTGTTGCCCAAACTGGGGTAAAGAAAGACCCAGGATTTTAACAGAAACCCAGAAGCTTTGCCCAGAAGCCCGGTATTCTCCCCATGGCACCCAGCTGCCTCACAGAGATTAGCTCCAGGGATAATAACAGCACTAACACTGAGTCTTTCCTATGTTTCCAGCAGGTTCCAAGGCCCCCTCTGTGGATTAGCTCACTTAATCCTAACCACCATAGCCTGTGAGGTCCATTTCACAGGCAAGAAAACTAGAGAAGCAGAGTCATTTGCCTTACGGACCTATGCTCTCTGACATTCTGCGATGCTTATGGAAAAGGGTTACTTTCTTATGGAAAGCTAAGCATTACGTTTCCCAGCATGCTAACAGTTTGATACAGAGCTAAAACAACTGTAATTTCTTTAGGGGCATGGTGGTGGTTATTGATCTCCTAAGTGATCCTGTGTACTCCTTAGAAAGATAATTTGATCCCTACTCCCCAAGCTGGGAAATTCTGGAGTCCTGTGATGATAGTCACTCCTTCAAGGCGAGGCAAGGTAGGAAAGTGGGTGATGCAAGATCAAGTGCCCTGTGGTGGAAAATTTCATGTCTGATATCAGAAGACACACAAAAGGGACAGAGGATGACGAATATATATTTAAAAAAAAAAAACTTGAATTAGAGAATAGCTCAAATTGCATTGGAAATCAATTACCTTTTTCCTTATAAGAGGCCAGAAAAGTAGATTTTCCTTTTCTTGGGTGAGAGAGGCTGAGTATACACTGTTTCTAGGGGAGGAGGTTGGCCTTTTTCTGGGGTGGAGGGTGAAAGCTGGAGAGGGCTATCTTCAGAGGAGCATCACAGAGAGGCGAGGATTCTTGACCAGAGATACTCACAGAGTCTCATGTGAGCTGGTTGTTTTTTAAGAGGCTGTAATTCTGTAATACGGAGGCTAGCTCCTTTTGAATTGGTATTGGAATGAGAGAGTATCAACCAATAAGTAGGTGAGGGTGTCATCATGAATGGCAATAAAACACTTTTTGTTTGCTTTTGAGAGAGAGAGAGAGTATGCCCACAAACAAGTGGGAGAGGTAGAGGCAGAGGGAGAGACAGAGTCTTAATCAGGCTCCACGCCCAGTGCAGAGCCCAACCCAGGGCCGATCCCAAGACCCTGAGATCACGTCTAGAGCGGAAAGCAGACACTTAGCCGGCTGAGCCAACCAGACACCTCTGCAGTGGGATGCTTTATGTAAGCATCTGCTATTCCTTTAATGTGGTGAGAGCTGTCATGTATTCTTTTTTTTTTTTAAGATTTTATTTATTCATTTGACAGAGAGAGACACAGCAAGAGAGGGAACACAAGCAGGGGGAGTAGGAGAGGAAGAAACAGGCTCCCCACTGAGCAGGGAGCCCGATGCAGGGCTCGATCCCAGGACCGTAGAATCATGACCTGAGCTGAAGGCAGACTCTTTTTTTTTTTTTAAAGATTTATTTATTTATTTATTTATTTGACAGAGAGAGAAATCACAAGCAGGCAGAGAGGCAAGCAGAGAGTGAAGGCAGACTCTTAACAGCTGAGGCACCCAGGTGCTCCTATTGTGTATTCTTAATAGAGTAGAAGAAACGACAATAGCTCTCACCACATTAAAGGAATTTAAGAATACAACACACTCTTTTAACTTAATTTTTTCACTAGAATAACACTTGGACTGTCAGGAAAACCTTACGGTGGGAAAAGACAAGTGTACTTGCTGAGACACACATACGGCATCAGCTATGGGCTATCCAGCTAGAATCTTCACACACCAAAGGTGAGCATCAGGAGGGAAAGAGGAAACATAATGGCTTCTTGGAGCAGAAACCCCATTTTTCATTTTGCATCCTGAGATCTGGGTGCTGTGTGTGAGTGTGGGTGAGAATGTAAAGAAGAAGAGAAGCAGTGTATATAAGATCTGAAAAGAAACACTAGCAAACAGGAGAATGTATTTAAAAATTAGAAAAACGATGTAACTAGGGACGCCTAGGTGGCTCAGTCAGCCAAGCATTTGCTTCCGGCTCAGGTCATGATCCCAGAGACCCAGGCTCCATCCACATCGGGCTCCCTGCTCTGCAGGGTATCTGCTTCCCCCTCTCTCTCTCTGTCCCCGCTTGCTCGCGCTCTCTCTCGCTCTCTCTCAAATAAATAAATAAAATCTTTTAAAAAGAACAATGTTTCTAAACCATGTGGTGACTTTTGGTGTTTCCTCTCTTTATAAAACAAGTTACTGGCAGATGGAAAGATGTTTGCTAAGTTTTCTCAATCTCCTTTTTCCTTCACATTCTTACACATAATACCCAAGGACATTTCTTCTCGTGTGTATTTTCTCTACCTCTCAGGTATTTCTAACTCTTTTTTTCTGGAAATGATGCCCAATAGACAGGCTGGAACCCAACGCCCTCCCTCTAGGATGGGAGTATGGTGATTGGTCCTCATCCACAGTGACTGATCCAGAGAGTGGCCAATCAGAATTCCTTGTACCTTTTTTTAAACTAGAACTTCAAAAGGCGCAGCTAGTGGTAGAGCTACACGTATGAATCCTGGAAGTTGTTAATGGCCCTATTCCTTTAACTATCTGAGTCACCCCACTAACTTCACAAGGAGGTACCCCGTCTTGCCTAAGGCAGTCAGGCCGCAATCAGATCATAGGAACTTGACCCGGAGGGAAAGGCTGAGAGAAGAACCTTGACAACGTCGGGGACTCCCGTCCTAGTTGCTCTCAAGGCTCAACTGAAATCACTTCCATTCCTTTAAATTTATTATCCATCCCCTTCCTTCCATTATTTAAAATATCCCACTGCTCTTTCAATAAATTCCCCTTTGTTTTCAGCAAGCTTAAATTTGTCTGTCGCAAGTATCTAACGGAGCCTGGAAATAAAACATCCTACTAGCCAGATGTAATGAAACTGCGAGTCTTGTTGCTGTTAAAAACCTATGTGTGATTTTTTTTTTTTCCCCAGTTCCGACCAAAGACATTTACAAAGTTTTGCCTCATGGGTCCCTCGGGGGAAGCTGCCTTCCCACAAAAGACTTGCTGCCAGCTCAGTGCCCCTGCAATCTCTTGCAGCCAAGGACTCAGCCACAACCCCCACCCCCATCCCAGTGGCATGGCAGGCGCCTGTGGTTCAGGCCCCCTCTGCACTAGGATGACCCCTCTCTTGCTGACCCACTGACCCTCAGCTGGCACTCTCCCACGGGGAGAGGAGCACTGAGGGAGTAGGCACCATCTCTTGTGTAAGCTCTTGCTTATATTATCACAGTAAATGTAAAGACTTGACTGCTACCATCACTTTGGCAAATACACTACAACTTAGGTATTAGAAAACATGCTTGTGCTTGAAGAGCTTAATAAGCTGGAATATATACTTCTGGAATTTTTTAACCTAGCTTCTATGAAAGTATAGTTAACCCTCGGACAGCATAGGTTAGGGACACTGACCTCCAGACACTGGAAAATCTGCAGTTAGCTCTGGACTCCCACACAACTGAACGACTAATAGCCTACTGTTGACCTAAAGCCTTACCTGTAAGATAAACAGTTGGCTAACACATATATGTGTTATATGCTATATCCTTACAATAAAGTAAGCTAGAGAAAAAATAATAATGAAGAGAAAATACATTTACAGTCCTGGGTTTATTTTTATTTTTAAATCTGCATATAAGTGGACCCACGCAGTTCAAACCCATGTTGCCCAAGGGTCAACTGTATATGAAAATTCTCATTATAAAATCCTAGATAACTCACACTACCCAATCATTAGACTCATAAGTCACCATGACAAAACAACAAATTCTCATTTTGTTGCATTTTAGATGTTCTTCATTCTTTCAATGAGAACTACAGTGTTCTGAATTCTCCCCGCCTCTGTGTTCTAGAATTTTCCCATGAGAGATACGAAGGTATGTAAGAATCATGACTTTTGTGAATGGTAATCAAAATCATTCTGTTGGCACAATCTCTCATCTTGAGGGAGTAAGAGCAAAGATTGTCGTCAGAGCTGAGATTCAGAAATTGTCTGGCAAAGAATGGATTTTTAAACAGACTTATCTTTTAAATCCCATTTTTGCGTTGATATAATTGTTTTTAATTCATTTAAAAATTCTTCTCTAAAGAATCAATGAAACAAGATGGGATTGGGGGGGAGACAAACCATAAGTGACTCTTAATCTCACAAAACAAACTGAGGGTTGCTGGGGGAAGGGGGGGTTGGGAGAAGGGGGGTGGGGTTATGGACATTGGGGAGGGTAGGTGCTTTGGTAAGTGCTGTGAAGTGTGTAAACCTGGCGATTCACAGACCTGTACCCCTGGGGATAAAAATATATGTTTATAAAAAATTAAAAAAATTGAAAAAAAATTCTTCTCTACCTCCTTTTTTTTTTTTTTTTTTTTCTTGACTAACTCTGCGTCTTTCTTTTAAGTGCTCCATCAAACCTTCCACCACCTAGGCAGGCACAAGGACAAATCCACTTGTCATTGGCTTCATGATCACGTGTTGTCTTAACACACACCCATTCTATATGCTCAGAGCACATAAAATAAACATGTACCCCAGCTTACCTGACTGAGGCATCTATGTCACATGTCAACTTCGGAATAAGTGCCCCTTCTGCTGCAACAAGCCCAGAATGACAACCAAAATTCAAAGGTAAAATAGGTAAAGGTTAAGATGATACAGAGAGCCTGGAGGGCTAGCCTGGTAAGGTCCAAGGAGAAGGTGAGGTTCGCGTGCAATTTAGAGAGTCAAGCGAGAGAGTCTTCCAAGAAAGGAGGAGAGGAGGCAGTAGGAACCAAGCGTAGGGGGAGGTCAGTTTATAGTCTTATTTACCAGAACTTGGCTCTCCAGTTCCCAAGCTACATTTCTCTGCGTGTTTATTCTTTGTGCCAAAATGGTCGTAACCAGAAGATGGAGAGCTGAACGGACTACCCCAACATCTTGATTTTTTTCAAGGGTAGCTCAATTATTTATTTGAACTGAAAAAACAAATTTTTTAATCCCCTATTTGCAGCTGTACAGATGGACCTTGAGGGCATTAGGCTAAGTGAAGGACCCAGGCAGAGACAAATGCTGCCTGGCATCACTGATATGTGGAATCTAATTTTTAAGAATGTCAAATGAATAAAAACAGAGAGTAAAAATGGGGTTGGAACCCCAGGGACCAGGGAGGGGGCGTGGGGGGACATGGGAGAGGGTGGTAAAGGAATACAGGCTGTCAGCTAAAAGATGAATAAGGTCGGAGGCTCTTCCATAACACAGGGTGACTATAGTGGACAGCACTGTGTTATAGAATTGAAATTTGCTAACAGAGTGGAGCCCAAATGTTCTCATACACAAAGAGATAACCAACCATGGGATGTGATGGATGTGTTAATTAAGCAAATGGTAGGAATCCCTTCATGAAAATATTTCTTTAACTTTATCTTTGAGGACATTAGCTGTCAGATGATGGCCTCTATGGTGAGTCAGAATCTCTTGGTTTTCTGAAATACCATAGTAACAGTGTTCTTCTTCTTCTTCTTTTTTTTTTCTTTTTTCTTTTTTTCATTTTAGAATAACCTTTGGGATAATTAGAAAAATGCCTTTGTGTGCCTCCCTGTGTCCTCTGAGGCCTGTAACCCTGACCTGCCCTAGGAATTCTGGATTCCAGAAACCCTTGGTGAATGAAGTCAGCACGTGGTCTAGGAGATGACTCACCCGTGTGATTATCCGTTATCTCTTCTCTTTGAGAAAGTCCTGACCAGTTGTTCCAATGTGTGGATCTGCTGATAAAGCCATTACACTTCTGTTGTCCACATTCCTAGCCAAGCCTGCCGATCACCCAGATAATAACGGGGAGGCACCTCTACCTGACTCACTCCTTCCAAGTGTAAGCAGCTGCAGTGTAAATTCTTTGAGTGTTTAAAATGGGTATGAAAAGGAAATTCACATTTTTGCTTCAGTTGTGGAACCCCTGAGCCTTCTGAGGACCCCAAGCCCCATAGCTCAAGGCTTGCTTCCAGGGAAGGGGCTCCAACCACTTCATCTGTCCCACTGCCGTGATCCGGAGGGAGCGGGCTCCTTCCCACTTCCCCGCGGAGTATGGGGCTGTCACCCTTGCTCCTCCTTACACACTTACAATTTTGCCAAGGAAAGAAAAACACCTAACTTGAGAAATTAACAGTCCAAGTAGACGGGATTTAAGACTTCGATATCTATGTGGGAAACTGTCCCACCTGAAGAATGGCTGAGTTAGGCTTATTCACCCAGGAAAAGGAAAGGAAGGAGTCATATGGGTTCCACGCAGGACCCAGGAAACCTGGGGCTATGGCCTGAGCCAAAGGCAGACGCTTGCTTAACCAACAGAGGCACACAGATATTCTGTCAGCATCTTTGAAAGACGAGTTCTGACAGAGAAAATGAGGCCTGTGGAATTCTTTGAAGTGAAACATCAGCTGCTCCCATGTGGAGGTGACCACACAGCAGAGAGTAGGGACCCCTTTTGCTAAATGGTGTCGTAGCCACACATGGCAGAGTGCAGACTGCAGAGAGGTCAGGCACACTTACGCCACCAAGTTCAGGGTTCCTTTTGAAGAATGAGTTCCTCTTGCAAAGAATGCCTTGAATGGTCAGTAAGAGAAAGGACATCGCCGGAAGTTAGTACTGGGGTAGCCGAGCGTCACGGGCAGATCTTACAAAGGAAATGTTTGGGAACTGGTTCCACGACACTTAGCCCACTTACAAAAGGGTCAGAGAAAAAGAGTGAGAGCAATTGGGAAGACTCCTTTAGACAAAACAGGGCTGTGAACTCCAGGCACAGGGCCAGACCCCAGGGAGGGAGCAGAGACCTCCGTGGGCAAAGAGACTGGAGTCACAGAAGGAGGGGTGCTGCCCACAAGTCTCCTCTCTCCCCCTGGCCACGTGTCTGCCTTACAGCCAGCCCCATCGGGGAGGGCAAGACAAGACTGAACGCCAAACTAGCAGATGCTTGCTTATTTACAGGACGGAGCACTCTGATGAAAAAATTGAGACACATTTGGTCATTCAGTGGTAAGACTGTTGTTCCTCGAGAGTGACCAGAAATGTCGTCAGTTTGATAGGGTTTTTGTTTTTGTTTTTGTTTTTAAGATTTTCTTTATTTGAGAGAGAGAGACAGCTTGAGCAAGGGGAATGGCAGAGGGAGAAGCAGGCTCCCCGCTGAGCAGGAAGCCTGACCCTGAGGCTCTATCCCAGGACCCTGGATCATGGCCTGAGCTGAAGGCAGACGCTTAACTGACTGGGCCACTCAGGCACCCTTCAACTTTACAGTTTTAAATGGACAGAGGAAGCATCCCCCTGCTCCCATCAAAGGGCAGTGGGAGAGAAAACCAGGTTAAGTTGTGTTTGATTATATAACAAGTTTAACTTAAATTTGGTTTTCTCCTGTATTTTCTCCTCCACTCTCCTCTAAGCATGTAGCAGAATCTGTTTCCGGCTTCACATCTCATGTAAAAGCATCAGCTCATTTAAAAAGATTGTGTGAAGGGGCACCTGCATGGCCCAGGCGGTTGATTTTGGCTCAGGTCCTGATCTCAGGGTTGTGGGATCGACCCCCACATTGGGCTCTGCCCTCAGCCCTGAGTCGGCTTGAGGATTCCCTTTCTATCCCTCTCCTCCCGCCCCTTCTCCTGCCAAAATAAATAAATATTTAAGGAGATTGTGTTTAGAGTGCTTTTGGCAATTATAAGGAGGAAGAATTATATTTTCAGGAGCTCAAAGATCGACAGTAGAGAGAATGGCTGAAGGAGGCCGAAAATGCGTAGTGAGGCAGGGATGGCTGGTGGGATGTGGAAAGATGCTGGGCCCTGGGCATCAAATAGCCAGTCTTGCCCAAGATGCCGCTACCCTGGCAAGACTCAGGGGCAGTAAAGCCACTGGACAGAGGAGAGCCATACAGACCTGGATCACAGTTGTCTGGCAGAAGCCACAAGGAAAGACATGTACAAGTACACTGGTACCAGTACGACCCCTGGACATCTTTGTACAATCTTGAGGGAGGCGAGATGGTCCAGTAATGCCCAAGACTGAAGTTCCCACTGATCCAGGTGCCTGGTGTCTCAGACTCAGGTCTCAAAAATAAAGAAATGGATGTTCCTTCTACAAGTTTGTAGCCGGAGATCCACACCCATCGCAATAGAAAGGAAATAGTTGTCATTAAGATGTGGGAGCAACCGGGCGCCTGGGTGGCTCAGTGGGTTAAGCCGCTGCCTTCGGCTTGGGTCATGATCTCGGGGTCCTGGGATCGAGTTCCGCATCGGGCTCTCTGCTCAGTGGGGAGCCTGCTTCCTCCTCTCTCTCTGCCTGCGTCTCTGCCTACTTGTGATCTCCCTCTGTCAAAAAAAAAAAAAAATCTTTAAAAGATGTGTGAGCAACCAAAGAAATAATCAGCTGTCAGGCTACAGACTGACATTTTCACCAATTTAGGATTTCCCAAATTCCAAGATTTAGTTTTTTGCACTATTTAACAGATGTTTTCTTCCCAGAAAGTATTTTTCTGCGGTAGTAATAAGTACTTAAGTGAGTTGGCAGCCAAGGCATTTTTAAGGTGTATTTTAGGAAAAATTATTATTAGGAGAATTATGGTTATTTTCTTGGTGTGGTGGACACCCCTGGCTTTGCCTGCCAGAAACCCCTTCTAGAAACTGCCCTCCCATTCCACTCAGTTGATAGGCTGCAGGAGTGGGCTACTGGCAGACATGTTTCCAGAACACAACTATTCCTGCAGTTGATTAATTCACAGGTTCTCCAAAGGGTATGGTGCCCATGGTTAGTGGCCTTTGAACTCCCACTCCTCCTTGACACTATCACGTAGCCATCACACAGAAGCTGTACAACTTCGGTAGCATTTACTGTGGACATGAGCCCTGATTTGGCCAAGATGGTGAGCATAAACACATCCTCCTTGCCCCGTGATTGGTTGAGGAGTGAGCACATAGTCTAAGTTGGTCTAACTAATGTGAAATTGGAGATGCTTTTGTTCACCCATTGGATGAAAAAGAAACACTCTCTGTACAGTGAAAGCTGAAACTACTAGAGTCCATCTGCTCTGAGGAACTCAATGGATGCAACTGATAGAAATCAGGAAAGCAAACCAAAAGAATCACAGAGAAATTGAATGGAAGCCCTGATCAAAGCAAACCTGAAGCCTGCAATGCCTTTGGGCATTTGAAATACGATTTAATAAATCCACTTCATTATTTAAGTCCATTTAAATTGTGTTTTCTGGGTGCCTGGGTGGCTCAGTGGTTTAAGCCGCTGCCTTCGGCTCAGGTCATGATCTCGGGGTCCTGGGATCGAGTCCCACATCGGGCTCTCTGCTCAGCGGGGAGCCTGCTCCCTCCTCTCTCTCTCTGCCTACTTGTGATCTCTCTCTCTGTCAAATAAATAAATAAAATCTTTTTAAAAATATTGTGTTTTCTGCTGAATCCTGATATGTAAAGTTTGGTTCCATCGAGAGCGGAATTACAAGTAACAGACCCTAAAACGTGAAATTGACTAAGTGAAGGATGTGGAAAATAGTGAAACAACTCGATTTTATGTAGTGGGAATGATAAATTGGGATTCAGAAGATGTGCCTACCACGATCTTAACATGAGATTTGGTAGAAACATTCAAGATTTTGGAGTGTATTGATTGCTTATTGCAGCTTTCCAGAAGATTCCACAAGAAATAGCTTAGGCTTTAGAGAAAGAACACATTATTTTGCTAAAATATGATTTTAGCACATATCTTAGCAGAGCCTGTGATTCAAGACATCTGAGGGTATCAAGATCTGGAGTCTGATATGGTTGAAAAAGCCAAACTCTTCAAGTCATCAGAAGAAAATCTTGCAGGGGAAATGAGCAGGGTTTGAGAGAGGCATGACTCTCTCCACCGAACACAGAGATAGTGACTGTAATTGCACAGATGGTTGCACCAGAGCAGCAGAAACAGAGAAATGGTCCCTCCCCATCCTAAGTCATTATTCTGAATTTTCCTGGGGTGAAAGAAATCTAGACAGAGCTGGGTCGTTAACCAAAGTCTAAGAATGGGTAAAGTAGAGAGAGCAAAGACAGCTCCAGATCTAAAGGCTATCTGGCTTTGGTTACAAGCCCATGACGTTGACTATATTCTTATTTTACTTAAATAGAGTTTCTCTAACTGCAACCTCGTGCTATGATGTGGAACATTTCCTGTTCATCTTTCTTTAAATTGGCTCTAGTTCTGGTAAAGAGACAGTTCTGTGTGACTCACAGCCTTTGGCTTCCCAATCCCAATATATTTTTTTCTTTATTTGGTTGACCCAGGTCATAATGTCCCTTAATATGAATGGGAAAATGGAAAATCCCCCCAAAAAAACTCTCTTAAAAGTTGGTCTTATTTCTTTTCGCTGTATAGTTGTAACAGCTAAGGAAGCAGGTGGAGTGTTTTTACTGATGATTATTTTTTCCCATAATTATGGTTTCTTTGGTATTCTAAACAATTGCATTTTTTTCACTTCAGTAGAATTAACTTATTGTTTCATATAGTGATGTGAAGAGAATTTCTATTTTTCTTATTTAAAATATTTTTATTTACATTCAATTAATAAAGATATAGTGTACAATTAATTTCAGAAGTAGAGTTTAGTGATTCATCAATTGCATATAACACCCAGTGCCCAATACATCATGTGCCCTCCTTGATGCCCAGCACCCAGTTACCCCATCCCCACACCTACCTCCCCTCCAGCAACCCTCAGTTTGTTCCCTAGAGTTAAGAGTCTTTTTTTTTTTAAAGATTTTATTTATTTATTTGACAGAGAGAGATCACAAGTAGGCAGAGAGGCAGGCAGAGAAAGAGGAGAAAGCAGGCTCCCCGCTGAGCAGAGAGCCCAACGCGGGACTCGATCCCAGGACCCCGAGATCATGACCTGAGCCGAAGGCAGCGGCTTAACCCACTGAGCCACCCAGGCACCCTAGAGTTAAGAGTCTTTTATGGTTTGTCTCCTTGTCTGATTTTGTCTTCTTTTATTTTTCACTCTCTTCCCCTATGATCCTCCGTTTTGATTCTTAAATTCCACATATGAGTGTAATCATATGATAATTGTCTTTCTCTGATTGACTTATTTCACTTAGCATAATACCCTCTAGTTCCATCCATGTCATTGCTAATGAGAAGATTTCATTTTTTTGATGGCTGAGTAATATCACACATCTTCTTTATCCATTCATCTGTTGATGGACATCTAGGCTCTTTCCATAGTTTGGCTATTATAGACATTGCTGCTATAAACATTGGGGTGCACGTGCCCCTTCAAATCACTATGTTTGTATCCTTTGGGTAAATACCTAGTAGTGCAATTGCTGGGTCATAGGGTAGCTCTACTTTCAACTTCCTGAGGAACCTCCATGCTGTTTTCCACAGTGGCTGCAGTTTTTAGGTCATTCTAAAGTATACCAGGGCTATGTGAGGTAGGAAGCCATGACAGGCTCCTCCAACCTTTGCTGATTTATATACTGTGGGTCCAGTGTAATTACTTTTTCTACATTTGATCATAGCCAAAAGATCAAGAAGCTATGTGATTATTTGTTCTAAGATGATTTCACTTTTTAAAAAAAAAGATTTTATTTATTTATTTGACAGACAGAGATCACAAGTAGGAGAGAGGCAGGCAGAGAGAGAGAGGAGGAAGCAGGCTCCCTGCCGAGCAGAGAGCCTGATGCGGGGCTCGATCCCAGAATCATGGGATCATGACCTGAACTGAAAGCAGAGGCTTTAACCCACTGAGCCACTCAGGTGCCCCGATTATTTCACTTTTTAAAAAAAAGATTTTATATATTTATTTATCTATTTTTGCAAGAAAGAGAGAGAGCATGGGGGGAGAAGCAGACACCCCGCTGAGCAGTGAGCCGGGTGTGAGGCTCGGTCCTAGGACTCTGGGATCATGACCTAAGCTGAAGGCAAACACTTAACCAACTGAGCCACCCAGGTGTCCAAAGATGATTTCACTTAAATAATATAATAGTAATAATAATGTTTGAGGACTGTTGTCCTAGGCACTGGCCAAAAGGATCTGTTCTTAGCTAGTAATTGTGCTGTTAAGCTTTAAAAATACATAACAAATAACAGAAGGAGAGAAATGGGTGGAAGGAGGAAGTGGGGGCATCAAAACAGAGGAGGGTGTATCCCTGCATGCAGAGGGGGGCTCACACCTAGAAGCAAGTCGTGTACCCTGTGTCTTCTGAGGTAGCAGCAAGATGTCTACACTGGCTCTCAAGGAAAGGATTAAGGAGAACAGGAATGGCTAAAACCGAGCCATTTAAGGGATTTAAAGAGTTAACTCACAGCTGACCTCAACGATGTAACCTCAATAGGAGAAAAACATGCAGAGAGAGAGAGGGTGGCTGTTTCCGGAGCTCATCAGATGGTTTGATATCATCACAGAACAAGTAGCAAAAGTCCCTCTAAGGTCACATGGTCCAGTCTTCTCATTTGCAGATTGAATAAAAGACTGAACTAAGGGAGATTTCAATGTCCAGGCACAGGCCACCTGCAGCTGTGAAAGGAGGCGGTGGCCAGCTGGCCCTTTACACATGGCTATCCCGCTCTAAAGAGAGAATTATTTGACAACCTTCAAAGACAACATGTCAGGAACTTGGTCTAACTGGTGCGTTTTTCCCGTGCTCTCTGCCTTGCGTGTGGATTCCCCAAGCACCACCTAGCTGAAGCATTCAGCTGCACAGATATTTGGGGGAGTGATGGCTGAAAAATATCTATGCATGAATTACTCATCGCTATTTTTAAAGTGAATTTGCATGAACCACTACCCGTTCCTTGCTTTATTGGGAAAGGTGGATGAATTCCTTTAAGCCATACTCTCCTGTTGCTTCAGAGTTAGCCCATTTTACCTTTCTAGTTTTTCTAATGATTCCTCTTGCATATATGACATCCTGGAAGGCTGAAATAGTGGAGGAAAGACTCTAATGGTTGTGATCATGGCTCACTTCACAGGATGTCCTTCAATAGTTAGCGTCATGTCTCAAGTCCCTCTGGAAGAGGGCTGAGCACACATGCAGGGGCTGCTGCAGGGTGAACCAGACCTTCCATAAGAACAAAAAAAATGCCACTGAGTGGGAGCTCAGGACCAGCCAAGTCCTGGCAGAAGAATCATTGGGGTATCTGCATCCCCTTCTTGCCAAATCTCTTCTCAGGACCAATGTCCAGCCTTTGAGAACATCCTACCATGGGACCAGGGGTCATGAACTTGGAATTGGGCCCATGTTTTCATTTGCGATCTTTGTCTTGCCCTTTTGTTCATAAGTGCATAAATAGGGTTTTCGTGTTTCTAAAGCCTGGTGCTGAAGGATGCTTCATTTGACTCGGTCGCTTGGTGTGTGAGGGAGAGCTGAAGTCGGCTGTCCGACGGTGACTCACGTGAGCCCCCAGGTCCCCCCCGCCCCGATGCATCGAGAGTCTGAGAGACGCATGGTAGAGGCATGCGGAGTGTGCGACACCGGGGTCATGCGGTCGTAGCTGCTGAACTGGAAGCTGTCTGTCCCACAGGTAATCCAGAACATTCTAAGGACAGAAGACCTTCTTCCCTCCTCTCTACCCACCGCCCAAAGGATTTATTCTCAGAGGCAGACGTGAGGATGACTCTGTAGCTCGTAAAAGAGAGAGGAATTGAAAATAAGATGTAAGAATACAGAGCTCGTGGACTCTAGGGAGGAGACTGACAGCCCTTGCCTGGTAATGGCAGAAGGAAAGGCACTACCGACCCATGTGCCCAGAGGCAGAACCACTTACCTGCCTGCTTATCTGCAGTGAGTCAAGGTAGAGACCTGGCTAGATGTTTGTCTGTTTTTAAGATTTTATTCATTTCTTTGAGACAGAAAGAAAGAGAGCATGTGCAAGCAGGGACAGTGGGAGAAGGAGAAGCAGACTCCCTGCTGAGCAAGGAGCCTGGCGTGGGACTTGATCCCAGGACCCTGGGATCATGACCTGAGAGGAAGGCAGATGCTTAACCAACTGAGTGATCCAGGCATCCTCAGCTAGATGTTTTTTTAATTCCTAGAAGAATCATGTAAATTGCATCAGTGTAAGGCAAACTGCATCCACTGACTTGGGAGAAAGATCTAGTAGGACCTTGCATCTTTGTCTTGGCAACATTGTCTCCCCAGGGAATGGTTCTGTCTATTTAAGGTGCTACGGCTATTTGGGAGGGAAGACTCGCATCTCAATCCCTTCTCTGCAGTATTTCAAGTTAGGGAAACCGGCAGAGGGCTCTGTTAGCTATGGAGAAAAAAAAAAAAACACCACATAGCACTAAAGATCTAGGAGATCCCTGAAATAAAATGACTATGAAGATTGAAAGAGAAAGACCGGCGAGTAGGACACTGCTCTGAGTCCGGGGTGTGGGGGGACATCGAGACAAGAATGGTTGTGTCCACAAGCAGGCAGAACCTCTTCTAGGCTGACCTCCCAGGAGAGGGGTTGACTGAGAGAATCCCGGGTGTAGACCTTCCTGTCCGCAGCAGCAGTGGGAGCAGGGAGGCCTGTTCTAAAGTAACCAACTTCCAGGAGGGGTTGAAATGTTCTCCAGCTCCATCTTTGAACACCCCTTAGGCATGATGGGGGGCAGGCCAGTCAGACCCTGACATTCCCAGCTACAGTGAATCACAGAAGGACTTAGCGTTCTGGACAGGTTAGACTTTGTCCTGCTTATCATGCCACATGGGGTGGAGCTGGACTGAGGGGACCCCGGGCAGAGGAAGGGCAATATTTGTAAATCTGAGCTGAAATAAATAGCTTCTTGGGCTCTTGAGATTGGCGCGGGGGTCTATGGCCATACCACCCTGAACGCGCCCAATCTCGTCTGATCTCGGAAGCTAAGCAGGGTCGGGCCTGGTTAGTACTTGGATGGGAGATTGGCGGAGGTGGGGGTGGGGGGGAGGAGGCATCCTGTCTATACTGTCTTTGATGGAACCCAGAGATGGAAATCTAAGATGCTAAGGGTGGGAAGGAGACAAGTCAGGTTCGGGGTGGGGGTTGGGGGGGGGTGGGCTGTCCCTTCTTCACATAAATGTAAGAGCAAGGGCACAAGCAAGGAGAGCTATTGTTTACAACGCTTGATGCCAACCTAGAAGCAGAAAACACGGCCTCCACAGCTGATGCCACCAGGCAAACTGTGGTCATCCTACCATCTCCTTGACCCTTGCCCTCTGCGCAGGCTTCTACAGATAATGCTGGGCCTTTAAATCCCCACCAAGGTGGGGCGCCCCGCTGGCTTAGTCAGGGAAGCATGCATCTCTTAATGTCAAGGTTGCAAATTTGAACCCCACACTGTGTGTGGAGATTACTTAAAATCATTAAAATGTAAAAATAAATAAATAAATAAATAAAACAAAATAAAAATTAAGTAAGTCCCCACCAAGGGCTCCTTTGAGACCTCATAGGTATAGACCGTGACCCAGCGCAGCCATTCATGGGGTGACTCACATGGAGGACCCAAGGAGACGGGCAGCTAAGAGCGGAACCGTGTTTGCTGAGACGTGCCCAGAGCTGGTTACTCAGCAAGCTGAGGACGCAGCCCCGTTGCCCAGCCCCACCCTGTCCAAAACCCGCGTGGAGAAGGCAGAACAGGGTGAGGAATACATTAAGGCCAGAAGAGCAGGCACGAGGATGCAGGGGCAGGTGTTAAAATCCAGGATCAAAGCCAGATACAAGACCCCCGGCAAGGATAAACCAAGAAGCCAGGCGTTCAGAGCCAGGAATTAAATGCACCTGACTTTCCAGTCCAGATGGAAGGTGTCCAGTCAGAGGCAGGCCCGGGTGAGGAAGCACGACGGCTCAGGAAGGACTCGAGGAGGGCAGGGGCCCCACGGGAGCTGGTTCTTCCATCTCCCGTCACCTGCTCAGGATCCTTATGCTTACTCATCCCAGAATGAAGCATGGCGTAACCCGAAGTTTGAAAGGGAACTAGAAATTCCACTGTCCTGAAACCCACACATGCCCTGCTTCGTCCCTTCCATCAGGCTTGGACGTCCCATCCTGTTCCTCCTCTGCTAGAAGCCGGAGCCTCTACAGGCCACAGCTGGAGAACCACGGGAGAGCCAAACAAAAGGCTGAGCTTCACCACAGTCAACTTGACCTTTCCTTTCTCTTATACCATCTTTGCCCTCTGGAGAAGTTTGGTTCCTGAAAAATCTCCAAAGTAGAATGACACCTGTCATCTTTTCTTCTTACTTTACCCATGGAAGAAGCTAAGGGCAGAGGCCAGCAAGGCAGCTAGATGCTGATTTGCAGAAGAGCGAAAGCCAAAAAGGGCTTTATGTAAATAAAATAGTGGGATGTAGAACATTCGATCCAAAATTGACTATTAGACTTAACATTGAGGGGGAGGTAACTTGACTCTCATGGTCTCAATAGTTATTCTCCTAAGCCCCAAATAGTCTCACATAAAATGGGGGGAGGGGGAATGGTGTGCATTCAAATGTTGAAAGAATAAATAGAAGAATTAATCTATCTACCAATTCGTGAAATATGGAAAGTGATGTGACATCGTCCAGAGGGATGATCTTAAAGCAACATAAAATTAAAAAGCTGACTTCTCTTAATGTTATGCCACTGAAAAGGTCACAGACATACACATACCCATATAGGAAGGAGCTTTCTCAAATGGCCACAATTTCCAAAGCTTCCAGCTTCCTTAAATTTGTATCAAAGACTCTAAATGTCTCCACGATCATTTTCAAACATCACTGTCTGCGTAGACTGACCCAAGAAGGGGTGTCTGAGGACAGATATGGTGACACATTGTAGATAGTGAAGGATGGGAGTGTTGCGGCCTTCAAGCTTTGAATAACTTAACATTTAGAGAGCAGTTCATTTTATCACACTATCTGAGTATTTTCCCAAGAGTTGGTGTGGTTTTCAATTGCTATGGAGTTACGTGTAGTTGAACATGCAACCTGGCGTGCTATTCTGTTTTGGAAAATAGAGACTATTTAATAGAGTTTTCTTCCCAAAACTCTGAAAAATAAATATACGAAAATTCTGGTTTTGGGCTTGATCTCCAAAAGATTTCCATGAGTTTGCTTATACCAGACAATAAATAATTTTAGAGAAATGAAGTACAAGTTAAAGCATGAAGCATGCCTTGCAGGTGTTACACAATCTGATATACTAGTTGAAAAAAAATACGAAAAGATACACTTAGTTGGATAAAGAATTCACTTAAAAATTTTTTTTGAAGATTTTATTCATTTTATTTGTCAGAGAGAGAGAGCACAAATGGGGGAGCAGCAGGCAGAAGGAGAAGCAGGCTCCCCACCGAGCAGGGAGCTTGATGTGGGACTCGATCCCAGGACCCTGGGATCATGACCTGAGCTGAAGGCAGACGCTTAATGAACTGAGGCACCCACACGTCCCAGAATTCACTTAAAATTTTATCATGAATATTGGATGTGCTTTTAACTTTAAAATGGTACCTCCTGCACACGACATCAATAATTCCTATAGAAAAAAATATATTTCCTGAACTGTTCACCATTAGTTATAGTCATAAAATAATTCCTTTTGCTGAGGAAAGGGTTACATTTTCCAGTAACCTTAATTTTTTTAAAGATTCCATTTTTAGGTAATCTCCATACCTAATGTGGGGCTCAAACTCACAACCCTGAGATCAAGAGTAACATGCTTTATAGACTAAGCCAACTGGGTGCCCTTTCTAGTAACTTTCAAATGCTTGGTTAAAATGTCTGAACTGATGTTCTAAGTGAAGAGGTTACTTTAGACTTTGGGATGTCATCCTGTCCTTCAGACCTTCCAGAGCTCTCCAGATTTCATCCTGCCATCTGGTCTTTCCTGCACTTTTATTCAAACCTAACTGGTCTCCGCACTCACTACATCCTGGACCATCCTAATGACTCTTAGACCTCGATCTCGGATCTCAGAGGCCAAAATTTTCCGGCTGGAGAACCCTTTCCTTGCCTGCCTTCTACTCCCCAAAGTCCCCAAGCAGATCAGCCTCTTAGGACAACTCGTGTTCTTTCCCTTCCATACCTCCCAACCAGCCCACCCACCGTGACATGGTGCCCCACCCTATCATTTACTTCTGTTGTATGGCTTGCCGCCATGACGAGATTAAGCTTAGAGGGCCAGCCAAGTCTTATTTTTCCTTTAATGCCCCATGGATGTCCAGGTATGAAGCCCAGAATTTGATCTGGTGCTGAGAGAGAAGGCCTGAGTTGAAATCCCAGCCCTAAAAAAAAAAAAAAAAAAAAAGAAATCCCAGCCCTGTCCAAATCCTAGACTAGCAGTTCCTGACCTTGTGCTTTGTCAGCACTGTGTTCTGCTGGGCAATGGAAAGCTGCATGGGGCATGGCTACCACTTTCAAGGCCCTCAGGACTGAGGTGTGTCCTCCCCCCACCACCACCAAATTCATATGCCGAAGCCTTAATGTCCCATACAGCTATATTTGGAGGTGGGGGCTCTACAGAAGTAATCAAGGTTAAAGGAAGTCTTAAGGGTGTGGTGAGGAAAGGGCGTGGTCCTGTTGCTGGAGGGAAAGGCGGGGGCTGCTCTGAGGTCCCCGAGTCCCTGACCAGGGATGGTGAAGACCTCAGCACCAAGCGGATCTCAGGGGTTTTCCTAGAATCCAAGGTCTGCTTTCCTAAACTCGTTAGTGCTTAGGGAGTGAACAGCAGAGCTAACCTATGTAAACAGTACTCTTAGTATAAGCCCTGGTAGCAACCCCACCACCACCACCATTTTTAGTTTCTCCCCAGAAACTAAAAATGAAATGGAGGACAATAGATGATGAAGCAGTAGCATTAGCTGAGGCAAGCCTGAGGCCTCAAGCTGATTCTCTAGAACATGGAGTCAACAAGGACAACTGGCCTGCCATGGCTTCTCCCCTCTGGCTACCCTACCCTCTGCGAGGCATCGGGAATTTATGGGTGGGTGTTCACGGACTGTACTGCCCCACCTCGATGTGACTCAGCATTGCTCTTGGCCTCCAGGTTTTGTTTTGTTTTGTTTTGTTTTGTTTCCTTTTCTTTCTTTCTTTCTTTTTTTTCTTTTAATTCTCCACCCTCTGCTAAATGAAAAACCATTTTCCTAAATCTCCAGTTCAAATTCCCAAAAGAGAGAATCTTTGATTTTCAAACCCCCTTTTGAAGGATGCTCTAATAGAGGGTGCCTTGATGGTCCTGCCTACGGCAGGCAGGCGGCTCTGGTCTCCCTGGCCGTGACCGGTGGGCGCGGCCCTCTCCCACAAAGCGGGTGGTGAGCGTCCCCGGCGTGTGGGGGCGAGCCTGCCCTGCCTATATGGGTTGGGATGCTCTCAGCTGCGAGTCACAGAATGTCCAAATACGAGGAACCTGAACACTAAGAGATTATTTTTCTCCCCTAACCAGAAGCCTTCCGCTGGTGGTCCTAGACCTCAGAGGCTCGCTGACCCCACGGAGGACCAGACTCTTCACATCTTTCCCCTCCACCAGGTGTCTGGCCAGCAGTCGAATCAGTTCAATGAATACAGGACACGTTAAGATCCCCCAGGGGCGCCCAGGGGGCATCTTTACGTCTCCCTGACAAAGGGGGTCATAGCGCCACCTCTGGCGTCCAGAGAGGCAGCAAGCGGAGCATCTGTCATTTACCGCGTCGTCGACAGGGGCTGGTAGATGCCGACGACATGTAGAGGGTGGCACATTGCGTAGGCAAGTGTCTGCTCTCACAAGGAAACAGGCAACTGCGACAGGGCTGTAAGTGCGAGGAGAATTTGCTAAGACACTATTTTGGATAAGTTACATAACCTCTTTGAGGCTCGGATTCCTAAATGGGAAACGAGAATAATATCCACAGCACGAAGCTGTTGTAGAGATTAATGGGAAATAATTCCCATCACTGTCACATGTAAGAGAGGCGCTGCTTCTATCCCTGGCATGCAGCAAATCCCCATTGGCTTCGCCTTCCCTGTCACCGACAGCAGAAATATTCCGGAAATACTGGTTAACCAGATACAGCACCGCTAACCTGGAACATTATCCTCTTGAATTTTGTTGGCTATTTGTTGTTTAAAAAAAAAAAAAATCAATTTGACGCGCAAAGTAAAAGTAAACATCAAAAAAATGCAAAGGCGGGCATGCTAGGAATTAATTTCAAATGCAAACGTGCCTCCTTGGATTTACCAGAAAGCTCAGGAACTGCGTTTAAGCATCTAATACATTTCCCCCTAGATCATCTGATTACCCATTGTTCCTCTGCCTTGGGTACCGAACCTCTGAATAAGCTTCCATTCCTTCCCGCAATTGGCTCATGGCTGAGGTGTTGGGGGATTTTTGTTGGTGGTGGTTTGAAATTTTGTGTATGTTTAGTATGGGGTTTTTTCTGTCTGCTCTAGAATCTCTGGGACAGACTGGGGTTGCTTCTCATCTGAAATAAGTCAGAGTAACCAGCTGTTTACCTCCAGATGCTGCTCCTTCCAAGAGGTTCACGACACCGTGGTTAAAGCCATTTCTCCCACCTGTATCTTTGACAACATAATCGGTGGATGCTTCTGCAGCAGATTCAATTTATTCACATTTGATTTCAAGACTCTTTATCAAATTATCCTAATTATATCACTTCCCAGATTCTTTCCCTGCCAATTATGCAAAAGGCATGTGGTTTCCTTCTTTCCCTTTCAACATGTCATCAGAGGCTCCTGCTGTCTACCCAAGATTCAAGCATTCTTCCTTTTATTCAAAATTCATCTCGGGGTGCCTGCGTGGCACAGTCGGTTAAGTATTCAGCTCTTGATTTTGGCTCAGGTCATGGTGTCAGGGGGGTGAGACCAAGCTGCGCCTTGGCGTCTACACTCAGTGGGGACTCTGCTTCCTCTCTCTCTCTGTTGCCCCCCCATCACCCCAAAGCCCTTCTCCTCTGGGAAACTTGTACCTGCTAAGTGTGATGTCATATTTGTTTCTTAGAAATGCCATAACAATTGCCTACAAACTTACTTCGGTGGCTTAGAACAGAACCAGTTTATTCTCTCAACAGTGTGTCAATCAGAGCCACACTCTTTCTGAAGACTGTAGGGGAGAATCCTTCAGCCTCTTCGCGCTTCCGGTGTTTCCGCGCCGTGGTATTCATTGGCGTGGGACGGTATGATCCAGTCTCTGTCCCCATCTTCCCTCCTGTGCACCCATGTCCTCCTTCTTCTGTCGAATCTCCCTCCACTTCACCCTCAGAAGGACCTGTCACCAGACTTAGAGCCCACCTGGGTAATCTGGGGTGATCTCATCTTGAGATCCATAAATTAATTACATCTGCAAAGATCCATTTTCCAAATAAGGGTACAGTCACAGGTTTAGGGGCAAATTTTACATTATGTACATTTTTTACCACAGTTAACAACTTTTTAATAAAAAAAAAAATAGAAAGACAATCAGTTCCCTGAGGTCGAGCTTCGTCACCTGAGAAGTCTGTCTACTCCTGAGAATGTAGCCATTTGCTTGCATTGCCCCTGTGGGACTCAGGGTCAAGGGAGACTGACACAGATATACTCATCTCCTGCTTCTTACCATGCCTTGAGACAAAATCCTTTGTCTCTGAACTAGGAAGCTCGTGTCTTCCAGTAGCAATAAAACACTAACAAGCATACTTGTTAGCTTGCAAGCCTGGGAATTTCACAGATGGCTCACAGTACTGGACACATACTGTTGCATGTCCATCACTGTTATCGAGTGGACATAAAACCAAGTGTGCTGAGCCTCAAAGCCCATGCTCCAGCTCTGGAACATTCTGCTCCCTAGTCCTTGCACACAGCTCTCAGAAAATTGTGCCCATGATTCCTGGAAAAGACCATAGTGGTGGAAGGAAGCTAAAGCTAAATTCAACTCAGCAAAATTTCATTATGTGCCTGCTTGTCTGCCAGGCCCCCTATAAGACGCTGACAATGGAGCTTATTCTCAAGAAGCCCATTGTCCAGGGGAGACGCAGACGTGGGACAATAATGAAGTGTGATTATCACGATATATATCAAGTCCAGAGGCTGCATGGTAGAGAGTGACAGCTCTAGGCCAGAATCAACCGTCGACTCGTGCCCTCAATTGTCACCTTATATACATTTCCTGAGAAAGGCATTGTCTGTTTTGACATATGCTTTCTAAAATATGAACACAAAAATGTATCATCTTTATTAATGAAAGAAAAATGAACTTTGGCCGTGCACAATCCAGTGATGTGCTGGTGGAAAAAAGCTTGGGTATATTCAAGGAATTTGGCAAACAGCATGGATTGAAGAGCTTGGGCACCTTGCACCTCGGGCTGTGGCCCCATCTCACATCCTCTGGGACTCTCCCTGCCCTTAGATCCCACCTCGTCCTCCAGGGGCAAGACACACTCAGCAGCTGTGAAGTTCCATAACACAGCCCATATGCAGGATTCTCTGTAGTCCTGCCCTACTGGCTTGAACAAATATGAAAATTCCCCAGCAAAACACTAAGCTGCTGGAGTATGCAATGTTCACACGCAGAGTTGCCCATCAGAAGTGCTTCTCAAATGCAGTTTCCAAAGGTACAGCACATTCATAGGTTCCTACACAATTAGTAATGGAGTCACTTTCAAAAAAAAGATGAAGTCAAACAGGAGTCTGAAGCAGATCAGCTATTGGGAACAGACAGCACAACGCAGACATGATGGGCAGGGCTTGGGGCACATAGAGTGGAAAGTGTAAACTGCTGATCTGGCAAGAGTCTTTTTCAAATATAACTTGATATACACACAGTAACCACAACTGATTAGAAGGAATGAGTCGGTCCTTAAGATTTCAAGTCCTGGGGCGCCTGGGTGGCTCAGTGGGTTGAGCGTCTGCCTTCAGCTCAGGTCGTGATCTCAGGGTCCTGGGATCGAGTCCTGCATCGGGCTCTCTGCTCAGCAGGGAGCCTGCTTCCTCCTCTCTCTCTGCCTGCCTCTCTGCCTACTTGTGATCTCTCTCTGTCAAATAAATAAATAAAAATCTTTAGAAAAAATAAATTAAAAAAAAAAAAGATTTCAAGTCCTGGGGTCTCCTGGATGGCTCAGTCGGTTATGCCTTCCACTCAGGTCATGATCCCAGGGTCCTGGGATCGAGTCCCACATTTGGGATCCCTGCTCAGCGGGGAGCCTGCTTCTCCCTCTCTCACTGCCCTTTCCCCCCCACACTTATGTGCTCTCTCTCTCTCTCAAGTAAAATCTTTTTTAAAAAAAAGATTGCAAGTGCTTGTCCATGTATGTTCTTTCCAATTCTGCTTGCAAATGCTCCACTTCTTTCCTTGGCTCATCTCTTTCTTGCTGAACCCCATCATATGCAGTTAGGAGTAACCAACTGACAGTTTGAATATTCCACCTTGAAATGATCTTTCTTCTTTTTTTTTTTTTTAAGATTTTATTTATTTGACAGACAAAGATCACAAGTAGGCAGAGCGGCAGGCAGAGAGAGAGGAGGAAGCAGGTTCCCTGCTGAGCAGAGAGCCCCATGCGGGGCTCAGTCTCAGGATGCTGGGATCATGACCTGAGCCAAAGGCAGAGGCTTTAACCCACTGAGCCACCCAGGTGACCCGAAATGATCTTTCTTGAATCTAAGGTATATTAGATATATTTTCTATCTCGTAAGTTGCTAAGGACAAGAATTTTACCCAAATGTTTGGATGCTACATAACATGGGACACCATATTTTTTAGCCTTTTATGGTTTCATTACCACTTTTCCAATCTCTGCCTGCTGCCCAATTGTAAAGCCAATAGCATACATTTTGCGTGGTAACATCCTGTGTTTACATTCCAATTTCTGTATTAGTTACCAATGGTTCCATAACAAAACATACAAAATTTAGCATCTGGAGACAATCTCACTTATTATTTCTCACAAATCTACAGGTCTGCTGGGTGACTCTGCTCGTTTAGGCTGAGCTCAGCTGATTTTTGTTGTGATCATGAATGTATCTCCAGTCAGAGGGCAAGTGAGCTGGAGGTTGGCTGGTCCTAGGTTGGCCTTGTCTGGAAGAACCCTAGAGTCTCTTATCCTTCTAGGAGGTCATCTAGGCTCATCTTTGTTGCAGAGGCAGGATTCTGCGGGAAAGATTGAGAGAGAGAGGGGAATCACACGAAGCCTTTTGAGGCTGGTCTTGGATCTGAAACACTATCACTTTCAACACATTTGAATGGCTAAAACAGGTTAAAAAGCCAACCTAAACTCAAGCACTATTGGGGAAAGAAAGACAAAGTCAGATTATAAACAATACGGATACAGGGAGAGTTTAAGAATTGGGTCCACTTTCGGGGCACCTGGGTGGCTCAGTGGTTTAAGCCTCTGCCTTCAGCTCAGGTCATGATCTCGGGGTCCTGGGATCAAGCCCCAAAGCAGGCTCTCTGCTCGGTGGGGAGCCTGCTTCCCCCTCTCTCTCTGCCTGCCTTCTGCCTACTTGTGATCTCTCTCTGTCTATCAAATAAATAAATAAATAAAAATCTTAAGAAAAAAAAAGAATTGGGTCCACTTTCTTTTTTCTTTTATTTTCTTTTTTTATTTGAAGATTTATTTATTTATTTGAGAGAGAAGGCATGCACAGGGGGAGGGGCAGAGGGAGAGGGAGAGGGAGAGGGAGAGAGAAACCCAAGCAGCCTCCCTGCCAAGCACGGAATCCAAGGCAGGGCTCAATTCCATGACCCAGAGATCATGACCTGATCCCAAACCAAGAGTCAGACACTTAACCCGCTGTGCCACCCAGGCGCCTCTTGGGTCATTTTCTTAACCAATCTAAGACGATGTGCCTACATTTAAAAAAAAAAAAAATCTTGCCAGTAACTGGGTATACATAAATCCAATGGTTCATGTTTTTCTTTAATCATGGAAAATAGACTTACATTACCTTCTCAAATATAGTGTTCCCCATTTTCTCCCTCTGACACTCATTCTTTCCTTCTGAAACTTTTGTCAGATGAACCCTAAACCTTTTCATTCTATCACCTACGTTTTTTAATGTCTTTAAATTTTTCATCTTTTTGTTTCTCTGAACTGCTTTCTGGGTTATTCCTCAGGTCTATCTTCCTATTCATTAAATCTCTTTTCAGTTGTATCAATAATTCACTATCCTCTGAAGAAATGGAAAACTGTAGGTTGGGTCCTCCTTGTATTACCCTTCCAAAATGAACCTTTAGATTTTGAGTATAAAAATTAATTTTTTTTTTAATTTTAGAGAGAGAAAGAGAGTAGGGGGGGTCAAAGTGACAGGAAGAGAGAGAATCTTAAGCAGACTCCATACTAAATACAAAGCCCAAATCAGAGCTTGATTGTCCAACCCTGAGACCATGACCTGAGCTGAAATCAAGAGTTGGATCCTTAACCAACTGAACCACCCAGTTGCCCCTAGATTTTGACTATAAATAACATGATCTTCTTGGACTTTTCCTTTAGAATCCTATTGTCAAATTCTCTTAATTACCTCTTTCTGTAATCTTATCACCCCCCTCCCCACGTTTTCTTCATATTATAGTATTTAGAGATGAAAATAAGAGACAATATTCAAATTGATCTTGAGGTTAAGTACTACGTAGTATTACTTTAGAGCTAATGTGTAATATTCTTCCAACAATTGACTTATGTAAGAATTTTTTCACTATAATTAAGGCCCGTCTATGGTTATCACCTCATGTTACCTAATGGACAACAATTGCTACATGGGGTCTATCCTTCCTTGTATTAGATGTGACTTTAAAATTTTTTATTATTGTGTTGGTCTTTAAAAATGTGCTTTATAGGCAGAAACAAGGATTATATATAAATCTCTGTCTATATCAAGAAGTTACAGCACCTCACACCCATCAGATGGCTTGCATCAAAACCCAGAAAATAGCAAGTGTTGGTGAGGATGAAGAGAAATCCCAACCTTGTGCACTGTTGGTAGGAATGTAAAATGGCACAGTTGCAATGGATTACACTATGACAGTTCCTCAAAAAAAAAAAAATTAAAAATGGAATTACCATATGACTCAGTAATTCTACATTTGGGTATACATCCAAAAGAACTGAAAGCATGGATTCAAAATGATATTTTTCATCCACATTCATAGCAGCATTATTCACAACAGGAAGAAGTGGAACCCACCCAAGTGTCTATAGAAGGATAAAGGGATAAACAAAATGTTTATATCCATATAATGGGATATTATTCAGCCTTAAAAAGGAAATTCTGACCCATGCTACAACATAGATGAACCCTGAAGACATTATGCTAAGTGAAGCCAAGTGAAGCCATGCCCCAAAAGACAAATAGTGTATGATTCCACTTGTATGAGGTATCCGGAGTAGCCAAATTCATAGGGACAGAAAGCAGAATACTAGCTGTCTGAGGAGGGTAGTGGTGGAGTTTTCTGTTTTCTTTCTTTTTTTTTTTTTTAAGATTTATTCATTTGAGTCAGAGAGAGTTTATGTGCATAAGCGCCCAGGCACTTGTGTGAACAGAAGGAGAGGAACAGAGAGAGAGGGAGAGAATCTCAAGCAGACTCCCCACTGAGCGCAGAGCCTGATTCTCCGGTTCCATCTCAGGACCCCAAGAGCATGACTTGACCTGAAATGAAGAGTTGGACGCTTCACCCACCAAGCCATCCTGGCACCCCAGAAATGGGGAGTTGTTTAATGCATACCATTTCAATTTTGCAGGTTGAAAGAGCTCTGGAGATTGGTTGTACAATGATATGATTATACTTAACACGATGGAACTATACACTTAGTCATGGCTAAGATGATCTATTTATTATTATGTGTATTTTACCACAATTTTTAAAAACCAAAAATTTACAGTAGTTTAAATAAAATAAGACCAATTATACTATTATGGTCTTACACCTATAATAGGAGATGAGTTAGCAGGATAGAAAATTTTCCAGGGCCTCTTTAACACACTAGGGGCTAATCGACAGTACTCTTTTTCCCCACGTCAATCTTGGATCTGAGATTCTAGAAGATGCTGCTTGGTTCCAATTCCCCAAACTCTGGGATTAGATCAGGGAAAGAAGCAAACATTTTTAGAAATAGTCAATCTCCATACATGACAATAGGATTTGGGAATCTCCAGGGTCATCTGCAAACCTTGCCCTCCTTCAACTGATTAACAATGACAAACACTGTATTATATAAAAACTCAATCTTGTACTGAACAGACGTCTGCACCAACTTCTTTCCATTCTGGGAACAGATGTTCCCTGTTTGTCATTGTTTTCCAGCGTTAAACTGATTTTTGATGCCCTCATTTTATTTCTCCAGGATTGTCTTTTCTTTTTTTTCTTTTTTTGCGGGGTTTTTAGTCAAAGCTTCTTGCAAATTCAAACAAGTAAGTTTCCTTTGCTTTGTATTTTTAAAATCTTTTCAAGAACCCTTCTGATCGGTGAGTGACTGGGCAGATAGACTTGCTCCTGGCCATGATCCTGCTGGTTACCCAACTAGGTTACAGTTATCTGACTATTCATGTTCATAGACAAGAGCTGCAGGAAACTCTCTGATCTATATTTGCCTTTATTCTAAAGTTTGAAGCCAGAGGCCACAAGGGACTTTCTGCCTCCGAAATAGTTGCAATTGTGAAAGATAGTATTGTATTTCCTTCATGTTTTGGCCCCATTTTGCACTTCTTACTGAACCTTAGCAGGCTCGACACCATCAGCCATAAAAGGCTGATGGGCTTTGAAATCGCTTTGCAATTTTTGTCTTTATATACTCCACCTCATTGCATTTTAAGGGCATAGTCTCCCCTTGGTGTTGGGGGGGGGGCACAAAATGCTCCTAATATTTTCTGCAGAAAATGAACCCACACCAAAAATTTCAGGTGGCTTTTAAAATCCAATTTTGCTCCTTGAGCAGTTTCTGGTAACTGTCTTTCCGCTGTCTTTGTAAACCTTCCCGTGGTCCAGCAGGACTTTTGAACACCAACCGTCACAGGAAAGCTGTGTACAGAATGCAACAGCAAAGAAGAGGCTGAACTTGACCGTCCTTTTTATCTGGCAATCCGTGTAGCAGCGAGACCTGTCCCTCCTGCATTCACGGGTCGACACAGAGGGTTTCAGCCAGAGGACCATCTACTTTGGCTTGAAGGTGTAGGTTATGACTTTCACGGAGCGAACCAAAGTGTCCTAGCTGACACTGTCCGATCCCCCAGCGTCATGGGACATTACCCCAATTCACCTAAGATGATTGTTCTGCTCGGAGCTGGCTATCTGTTGTGTCCACGGGAACAGAACAACTCAGATTTTTTCTCTGTTTAAGAGTTTTCGGGGTGCCAGTCTGGTTGGAATGGGGAGGTGGGGAGGTGGGAAGCACTCTGTTTTGACTTTGACTTTGGTTTTACAGTGCGTTGGAAAGATAAATACAAGCAATGGAATTTTTGGAGAGTATGTGTATGTGTGGGAGGCTTCTAAGAAATCATGGGCCTTGGCACGCCTACTCGAGTAAAAGATCCCTGCAATGGTTAAAATTGCTTCCTAACCTGTAGAGGTGTAAAATCGCCGGCCCTGCGTTTCAAAATGAAGACTCCAAGGTTTGGAGATTGTCTGTGGCCTCATTCAGAGACCGACACCCGGCCGAAGCGCGGTGCAAGCTCCGGTGGCAGGGCGCCGCGCCAGCGCCCGCCCCCCTGCTAGCGACCACCCCGCACCGCCCCTCGCCCTCCCCTCCCTTCCCCCCACCCTCAGGCTCCGCGAGTCGCGCCCACCCCTCCCCGCCCCCGCCCCCGCCGCGGTGGGCGGGCCCAGGCCGGGCGGGGCGGGCGGGCGCGGCGCCCGGGCTGCTGGCTCTGAGGAGACTGCGGGCGGCACTAGGGGGAGCTGCTCGCGCCGCCGCCGCGCGGGTCCCCCACGCCCGCGGTCCCGAGCGCCGCCTCCCCAGCCCGCGCCGCCGCGATGGCGGAGGACAGCGAGTCTGCGGCCAGCCAGCAGAGCCTGGAGCTGGACGACCAGGACACGTGCGGGATAGACGGGGACAATGAGGAGGAGACGGAGCACGCCAAAGGGTAGGCGCGCGGGGCGCGGGAGGCTCGGGGCACGGGGACAGCGCGCCGCTCGGGTTGCGCTCGGACGCCGGGTCCGGGGGCGCGGGCGGGGCCGGGGCAGCTCTGAAGGGGCGGGCGGCCCCCAACCTGCTGAGGTCTGGCTCCCGCGGCTCCCGCGCGGCGCGGCGGAGGCGAGGCCCCGGGTGGGCGGCGGGGCGCGGGGCCCCGGTGGGAGGACCGGCGACGCCGATGTCACCTGCCGCGCGGCCGGCCGGCCCCTGCTCGTCCCCGCCTCCGCCTCGGCCGGCGGGTGCGACGCGCCGTCCTGGCCGGCTTGCGACTCGGAGGGACCGATGGGGAGGCGGTCCCCGTCCCTTTGTGGCGGCCCGGTTTATGGGAAGTCGTCGTCCTTCGCTCCTTGTCATCCTCTCCTTAAGTCCTTCCAGACCCTCCCACCCCTCCCCCAGCCGCTACCACCTCCAGAAAAAAGAGGAGCTGATGGGGGGAGTGGTTTTAGATTGGCGCGGGGTCTTTTGCGCTGTTGGCGGGGAACTGCGGAAAGTTGTGCTTGCCCGCGCGGAGCGAGGCTGGGGTCGCCGGGGGTCCTGGGGCCCGCCGCTCCTGGGGACGCGCGGGTTTGTCACTGCCCCGCGTGCTTGCAGAGCTCTCTGAAGCAGGACGGGTCCGCTGATTTGGGCTCAGGCTTAGGGGATCTGAACAGATCTTGCTTGCAAAGCGGGTGTTTGATCTCCAAAGCCAGATGCACCAAGCGTTTTAGCACCTGATCAGGTTTCTTCTTACCCTTTTCACTGGCTCCCTTTTCTCCCCTGGCAGACTTGATTTGCTTTCCCTTTGGAGAAAAGATTGCTTCCGGTTAAGGGTACTGAAGTGCTGTTTTTAGAGTGCAGGGGGCGGGGGTGGTCATTTTAAATAAGACTGGTGTCCTTAAAGGTGGTGTTTGCATTACCCTTTTCCCCCGTTGGATTCAAACTATGCGCTGGCACGGAGCACTTATTGCTGCCCCTTAGATGTGAGATTTTTGCAAACCATGGTGACTGGTGAAGAAGTGGGTCAGCTTGAAAACATGATAGGGAGCCCTTAGTCACAGATGGCTTATTTATTCAGTTCATGGAGAGGATTCTTTAAATGATTGATGATTTAAAGTGTAAAGCATTTGCATTCTATTTAACGTCTGCTTGAAGATTTGTTTAAGAAAGGAACTTTTACTGAGCTTTCATGTGTTATAAAATATTAAAAGAGATCAAGAAAAGGAAAAGCTGACTAAATGTTTCTCCCATTGGCAAGTTGCTTTTTATATTTTTGCAGTGAATAATACTTCGGTGGCAGCTGCAAGTACCGAATGTTACAATTCAAGTCTAGAATTTTTTTTTTTTAAAGAGGAAACGAAATTCGACAGAAATCTAAGCCTGAATTCTGTCTATGCAAGGATAGAAATTTGCCTGCGATAGCTAACTACATATAAGTATGCTTTCGAGACAATCGCATTAGTGCTAGAATGGGCCCAGGTGAAATGTGATGGATTACTCAGATAACTTCCCAAATAACTGCCCATTATCTTTCTGGCGAGACTCCGGACTTCTGTCTTCTCCACTGTAATTTATGTTTATTATTCATTCTTTTGAAGGCTTGGTTTGTATCTCCTTGCTTACACAATCCAGAATATTCATGTTACAGAGAAATACTTACCGTGTTTCCATTGAACTGGGGCCTGGCCCAGGAAGCCTTGCCATGCATAGGCTGCTTGAAGTTCCAGAAGACCGAGAGGCATCTCCACAGAGATTTTCAGTGTTACACATTCACATATTGTATGTTAGCATGGTTACTCACCATTTAGAGATGACCGTTAGACTGAGGGTTTTAACCAAGAGCAAATAATATAAAAACTTCTAGTGGGGAGAGAGTACTAGAATGGATTTCTTTGTAGTGTGTTAGGAGGAGATCAGTAAAAATTCGAGTTGCACTTGTTGGACTGCTTTTTTGGATTTGAATTTAGATGGCATGTGCCAAGTTTGTGGATAATTGTGTTCTATTTTGGCTTCTGTACTGATGATGATGTGGCTCAGTAGAAACCCGGATTTTTTTCTCGTGTGTCTCCAGTTTGTTGATGTTCAAAGTCTCCTCTTTTCTGACCTCGGCCTTTTCATTCTCTACTGGTTTAAATTAAGTGATGAATAAAGAGCCTTTGGAGGAATGCATAGGTAAACACTTTACCTTTTAATGATGAATTACCGCTTTGAGGCCACTTGGTATAGGTAAGGGCACAAAGCAGTAATTTACCAAATAGTACCCTTGTGGCCTGAAGGAATTAATTTACCCCCACAACTGAGTATGCAGATGACCCTTGAACAACACTGGCTTGAACTGCATGGGTCCAATTATATGCGATTATTTTCTCCACAGATAATGCAGCACAGTTCTATAAATGTATTTTCCTTATGATTTTCTTAATAACATTTTCCTTTCTTGGGGCGCCTGGGTGGCTCAGTGGGTTGAGCCTCTGCTTTCGGCTCGGGTTATGATCTCAGGGTCCTGGGATCAGGCCCCACATAGGGCTCTCTGCTCAGCGGGAAGCCTGCCTCCCCCTCTCCCTCTGCCTCCTGCTCCCTCTCTGCCTGCCTCTCTGCCTACTCGTGATTTCTGTCTGTCAAATAAATAAATAAAATCTTTAAAAAAAAATAACATTTTCCTTTCTCTAGCTTACTTTATTATAAGAATACAGTATATAATATGTGTAACATACACAGTATGTGTTAATCATCTGTTTATGTTATTGGTAAGGCTTCTGGTCAACACTATGCTGTTAGTAGTTAAGCTTTGGGGAAGTCAAAAGTTACACAAAGATTTCTGATTTCCTGTTCTGTCAAAATTCCTAATACCTGTTCAAGGGTCAACTGTCATGTATTTACTACTCATTTTAGACGTACTAAGTTGCAACTAAAACCTCAGATAAAAGGAAGATACCAAAATTAGATTATTTTGCACCAAAATGTAAACATTATTACATAATATGCTTTTTTTTTTTTTTTCATTTTTGTAGAATTTTTCTTATGGTCTAATTCATTTTTGTGGATAATGCTTCAAGTCCATGAATGACATATGTTTTATGCTTAATGAGAAGAGTAATAGACCATTACCTAGAAGGATTGTTTAAATAACTCCCTTTAATGCGTGACTTACAATTAGGGGAAGTAACCAGGTCCTTGTAGAGGGCTTAGAGGGAACCTGAAAACTTTCAAGCAAATTCAGAGTTCTAAGGTAATCAGTTTTCAACTCTTATTTTTAACAAGACTTTCTACATAGATAAAAATAGCTTTCTGTGTGAATTATTTGAAATAGTCCAGATTGCTGAAGATTTCTGTTCTGGTGGGGGTGGCTGTGGTTACCTATAGGGTGTCTTCCCCTGAAGCTTTCCCAGGTGGGTTCGAGGTTAGATAAATACTCAAGGATCTTTAATACTTATCTCAGTTTGATACATGGGTGGCTTCTGTTTCTTTCTTAGGAAGGGATTTGGGTAACCATTGAGAATGGGGCATATTGTTGAAGGATCTTCGCAGCTCACTATCTTCTCATTCTAGCCCCTGTTTTGTTCCTCGTTTCTCCGTTTGAAAAGTAACAGTGGGTAAGTGGTAATTACCTCGAATTCAGCCGACCACTCCACATGGAGCATTCTTACTGTTCAGTGTTAGAAGCAGGGTCACACGATTGGCTCCAAATACAATTAGTGTTCAGGTTGGCACAAAACCAAATCATCTCTTTTCTGGCTTTACAAAAAAAAAAAAAAAGGAAAAAAGAAAAAAAAAATTCCTAGACAGATTGATGTTTTTCATCTCCTTCCCACTAAGAGCTTTTTCCTCAGTATTCACTGTGATGGAATAGGAGGCAGCTACCAAGAATATTTACTTAGGGAGTAAAATAAGCATATATGAATATGCTGTTATTGGCAGATAAATGACCAAATTATTCCCTGGGGTAGATATGAAATAGTTTTAGTATTTGAGGGTTATTCTGAGACATTTTAAAGCATTTCTTTCCTTAGAAAAATTAAAGATCTGGTGTTTGGTAAAGATTAAAATTTTGGAATTCCTACAACAAAGAACATTTCTCTTCTCCCGCACCCAGTATGGGGGGAAATTGAAGTTATTCTCCATGTAGTGTATTGTTATTTCTTTCTATGTATCGTTGAGACCAGCGGTGGGAATTTTTCCCGAGGATTATTCAGAGCTGTACTTTCTGAAATTTGATCTGTTATCAACTCTGTAAATCGAAATAGAAAGGTATGTTAACAGCTTATGGCCAAGGAAATCCCTCAGTTCAAGAAATACAGTTTGAAATCATCAAATGTCTGCTCAGACTTGCATCTGAAATGTGATACTACCCTTGGGCCCCAGACAGACTTTTTTCCAGAAACTTAGCTAAACTCTGGAAAATTTCTAGGTATAGGACACACTCTTTGTTGTGTTGAAATTGTTTATTAACACAAGTGTCCACAGTAAATATGTATGAGTCAGAGTCAGTTGCTCAGTTAACTCAGGGATTGGAACCAAATTCTGTACCAAGTTCTAGAAAAAGGTTAGTTGATTAGTTTTTTTTGTTACCATATTTGAAGATCTATTTCTGACTTTTACTCGTTTTAAGAGTAAAATATGATTTATTAAAAATTCAGACAATAAAGTGTGTAAGCAGCAGAAGGCCCTTGGTCATATTATTTGCTAGAGAAACCACTACTGACAGTTTAATCAACTAACATTTTAATATATATATAAAAAAGTGCATATTTAGCGTTAATAAGATCAAACTTCACATGGACTCATTTGTTATTCTGTATTTTTCACTGTTTGTGTTGTCTGCTAGAACTTTCTGCAGTGATGGAAATGTCCAAGACAGAGGTCACTAGCTACATGAAAGGTGGTTACTAAGGAACTGAATTTTAAATTTTATTTAATTATAATTAATTTAAATGTAACCAGTGCTTTCTGGGTAGTGTGTATCAGATTGGACAGCTCAGATCATACCCTGTTTTTGACTTTTAGAAGCTTTTGTGGTTCTCAAAATACCTCTTTATTGTTCTCTTGTCTTTGCAGAATATTTTTCATTTCTTCCCTCTAGCAGTTTAGAAGTTCTACACCCTCCCCCTCTGGGAATGATCTTTAAATTTTGAGCAAGCATGTTTTTATCTGTATTTCTGTCAATGTTAAAAATTAACCATTATTCAAAATACTCTACCATTGAACAAAACAAAACGTGTAGGATGTTTTAACTTCTCCTTCCTTTACGTGCCCTGGGTTTTGTTGGAATAGTCTGGAATTTTAATTCCATGTGGCTTCTTTTATTTTTGGCCTTGTATCCCATTAAAACTTTCTTCTTAACTGTTACATTATATTCATAACCATATTGTTGAAAACTAATTAGACTCCCCTGTTTTTGTTGCTTATCACTATTCCTTGTAAACCATACCTTCTTTTTTGAGGACTTTCTCACATAATTTTTAAATTAACATATGCAGATGATTCTGAATTCTTGTGTATCAGAAGATGCCATTCTTTTGTCCTTGTGCATAAACTATAGTCTGGGCATGTGGGTAATTCTGTAATAATCATTTTTCTCCAAACTCCACAAATGCTTTGTTATCATCCAGCATTTAGTGGCGCAGATGCTGTCTCTCTGCCAATCTGCTTCTCTTTGTTATACAGGAAACCTCAGTCTTTTTTTGTGTTTTGACTTGTTTTTAGTCTAGAAGTTTCTAGGACTTTCTCCTGGTCTTTCTATAGCCTGAGGGTTTCCACATCCTTTTACATTCTACAATCATACTTTTCTTTAATACCTAACCAGAGTACTCAAGCTGAGACGGAGGGATGGAGATTTCTTGGGGACTGAGGCTTCCAGCTTTCACCGTCCCCTGCTGCCCCTGTTGCCTCCAGCTTCCCCATCACCTGTTCTGAACGCTTTTGGCTTTTGACTCCTTAACTCTTTCTCATCAGACCTTTGGCACTGGATCATTTTGTTTGTTATCCCCTGCCCCCCAAAAGCCACTCATATCAGGCTGCTGTGCACACCACCAACTGAGGGTTTTGTGAATAATGAGGGGAGAGGCTGGATTATTGCATAAAGGCAGAAGACAACTTCCAGGTCAACGTCAGACATCACTGCTCAGCAAAGGGATTTAGTTAGTGTCCGTGCCCCTCCATAGGCCACAGCTTCCCATGTGTACTTGGGAGTTCTCTCTCGTAGGGTGTTCTCTGCATCTTCCCACCTCCACCACCCTCCAAGTTCAAGGTGAGAGGTTCCGGTGTCATTTTTTCAGAAAGGCTTCCGTCGGAGGTGATGAGCCCTGTGAAAGGCCCTATCACTCTCACTGCCACAGGGAGAGCTGTGGTCTTCTTCAGGGAAGGAGCTAGTAGACAAGGCCAGCACCTCAAAACATATTTGCAGGACACGGACGTGTGTCTCCCTGTCTGCTTCCAGGCAGACTGAGCGTGGAGACGGTGCTTGCGGGCTCTGTCTTTGCCGTATCTGGTGGTGGCTTAACAAAAGATTTGTTCAGTGGTCTCAGTGGCTCTGAATCTCCACTGACATAATTTCTGATTTAAAAAATTTACCCCTATGTGCAGGAGGGCTATGTGAAGGATGTTTTTTTTTTCCCCCTAATTCTAACTGAAGGGACTTGGACTATAGATTCGCACTTTGTTTCTATGCTGTCTAGACCCCAGCGTGGTCAAGTAATTGCTAATTTTCTGAACTTTCAGCATGCTCTTCCTACTTCATACGTACGTTTTCCTCATTGAACCTTTGCAACTACAGATAAGGAGATGTGTGCTTTTCCAAGCTTTACAAACTTGTCCAGGCCTCATCTCAGATTCACACTTACTTAGATCGTGGGCCTCTTGCCACCTGACTGTAAACGCTCAGCCCTGCACTCAACTGCGGGAACCATAAATCAGGAAAAAGTGATTTGTCTGATAGTGTTTCAAGCTCCTCTCCTTTTAAGTCAGAGATGACCAACTTGAGTACCTCTAGAGTCAGAATTCACCAGTGTAATGAGTGCAGGAAATGTCAGTGGATTTAAAAAGAAACGAATACATTTCCTTGTTTAAAAAAATACTGCAACTTGATTACAGAGAGCACTCTTGAATTTCTCTTCAGGTCTGTTCAAGGACTAATTTTATTTTTTTTTCTTTTTTTTTTTTTTAAAGATTTTATTTATTTATTTGACAGAGAGAGATCACAGTAGACAGAGAGGCAGGCAGAGAGGCAGGCAGAGAGAGAGAGGGAAGCAGGCTCCCTGCCAAGCAGAGAGCCAGACGCGGGACTCGATCCCAGGACCCTGAGATCATGACCCGAGCCGAAGGCAGCGGCTTAACCCACTGAGCCACCCAGGCGCCCCAAGGACTAATTTTAATGATAGCATCACTATTTTGCAGTGAGATCTTTTTCCTTCCAAGCCTATTTCTTGGCAGTCTAGTCCCTGTTCTAGACCAAGTTCTACAGCGGCCCCAGTGTGGCCTCCTTCCCCTGGTGCCCTCCACCTCCCAGGACTGCGGTCAGTCAAGTCTTCATGGGCTTTTGGCCATTTGGAAGCAAAATGGGCTCAGGAATCCAGTATTGAGCATTTCAGGAGGATAGCGCTGCTGGAGGAATTCACGTGAGCCTTCTGGTTCCCCAGCTCCACAGCCAGCCTCTGGCGCTGGAGTGGGTTGTGCTTTTTTTTTTTTTTTTTTTAAGATTTTATTTATTTGACAGAGAGAAATCACAAGTAGGCAGAGAGGCAGGCAGAGAGAGAGAGGGGAGAAAGCAGGTTCCCTGCGGAGCAGAGAGCCCGACGTGGGGCTCGAACCCAGAACCCTGGGATCATGACCTGAGCCGAAGGCAGAGGCTTTAACCCACCGAGCCACCCAGGCGTCCCTGGGTTGTGCTTTTGTGGGTGTTTTGAATTCCTATAAGTCAGGGCCCATCAAGCTCCCCAAGAGGCAGGAGAAAATCCACTGCACAGATCACCTGGCAGGGGGTGTCCCAAACCAAGCTGAGATTTGAACTTTACAGTTTCTCTTTTGTTAGTACATTGCCTTTCTGTTAACTGGCTTCAACAAACACACACACACACCAGGGAAATACGAGCTCCTTTCTTCCCACGGCTGAGTTCATTCAGTGTTCAAGTTCATGTAGTACGTTCCTGAGAAAGATGGTGATTCAGTTAATATTATAATTTTCCATAGTCTCTTCATTTCGGGTTTTTTTTGGGGGGGGGAATGTAGGGATACTTGTTCATTACTATTCTTTGGGTGTTTATTAACATTTTATAGAAACTGAAGAAAGAACCAATGAAAGAGTTCTTTTTTGTTTTTCCAAATGAAGTTTTTTAAAACATTTTTTTGCAAAAGCACATCATTTTTATTTTATTTCTTTAAAGATTTTATTTACTTATTTGACAGAGAGAGATACCTTGAGAGAGGGAACACAAGCAGGGAGAGTGGCACAGGGAGAAGCCAGCTTCCTGCTGAGCAGGGAGCCTGATGCCGGGCTTGATCCCCGGACCCTGCGATCATGACCTGAGCCGAAGGCAGACGCTTAACGACTGAGCCACCCAGGTGCCCCAGCACATCATTTTTAATGTAGAATGTCAGAATGTATCATCAAGCAGTGCCTTGGTGTATTCATATATACATGTATTTCATATATATAATTCATGTGTACATATATACATTTTCCTATTCACATGTATTTACAAAAAGCAAATATACTCTTTCCGTTGTCCTGGAAATTCCTGTCATTTGATGTGCCATGAACATCCTAGCCCTCCCTGAGACCATCCCAAGGCTCTGTGGAGACTCATTATCTATGCCGTCTGCCGTTGGGCTCTCGTGCTGAGGCTGCAGGTGGGCCCCATCATCCAGAGCAACGCCGTCCTTTCCTGCCACCTTGTGTTTCCCTCCCCCCTCCACTGGCCAGGATATGCATGTGGTAGAAAAATTGCCTTGGACCAGCTGAACCCAGCAGACATCCTGGGGATGGCAGTGAGCAAGGTAGAGAGCCTGGCCCGTCTTCTGGAACTTACTTTTGGGGGCAAGCAGAGATTCAGGAGAGCGAAGTGAGCTCCTATGTCGGATGCTCTGTTATTTGGGACATAACACTCCCACTCCCCGGGGCAGCCTGACCTGTATGCTAACTAATACAACCTCTGTATCTTAGCTTTGGCTCTGTATCCACCTTAGTTTTTTAGATTTAAAAAATATTTTGAGTCGGTAGAATGAGCATAAGGTTGCAAAATTCAGAAGGCACAAAGGGGTATCCAGTGAGAATTGACACTTTCTCTCTCTCTTACTACTTACCCCTCTTCAGGAGCAGCCACTGTTGCCAGGTGGTGGCCTGTCCTTCCAGCAGTGGAGGATATGGTATGCACATGTATGCATGCCCCCCTTGCGTGTGCCTGTGCTGGTACTGAAATCAGTAAGTATATCAGGCCACATAGACCAAACTCATTTTTTTTTTTAAAGATTTTATTTATTTATTTGACAGAGAGAAATCACAAGTAGACGGAGAGGCAGGCAGAGAGAGAGAGAGGGAAGCAGGCTCCCTGCTGAGCAGAGAGCCCGATGTGGGACTCGATCCCAGGACCCTGAGATCATGACCCGAGCTGAAGGCAGCGGCCTAACCCACTGAGCCACCCAGGTGCCCCTCCCCCCCCCTTTTTTTAAAGATCAAACTCATTTTTAAAAAAGATTTTATTTATTTATTTGAGAGAGAGAGAAAGTAAAAGAGCAGGAGAGGCAGGCAGAGGGAGAGGCAGACTCCTTGCTGAGCGGGGAGCACGATGCGGTGCTCCTTGGTAGGGCCCTGGGATCATGACCTGAGCCAAAGGCGGATGCTTAAGTGACTGGGCCACCCAGATGCCCCTAGACCAACCTCATTTTCTAAAAGACTATATGTTATTTCATTGACTGGCTGTACCATTTTTTTCTTTAATAACCTGTCCCCTATTCTGTGCTAGTAAACAGTGCTGAAATTAATATACTTGTGTGTATATCACTTCTCTAAAATATTTCATAACAAATATTTTAGAATCTTGTTATGCTAATAAGTTTTAGGGAGGCTGTGCAGTGTATTGAAATCAGTATTAAACCAGGGATCAAGAAACTTCCATCACTCACCCTCAGTTTAATTTCTCTGAGCTCTGGGGTGGTTTCTGTGTTTTTAAAAAAATTCCTTATTTCTTTCCTCTACCATCCCAAAGTGGACTGTTTAGCTACCCTCCATCCTTCTGTGTTTGAGGTCATGTCCTTCTCTCCAAGTTCACGTTTGGTATTCCAGGTGATGACTGATGACCTTTGCTTTGGCAGCCTCATCACTCCAACAGTGGTGGTGTTTCCCCCATACCATACAGATGTTGCCCCTCACTTCTTCATGGGATTTTTCTGAAGGAGAAGAACATAATATTTTGCCACACTCTGTCACCAGAAGGATTTCACGTACTTATGGAATGTTCCTGTAATGGGAGATTTGACTTGGTGCATGATCAGCATTGGGATATAGAAAAGGAGAAGTAGAAAATGAAACTTTGATTATGTAAGGAAATTTAGAAATAGGAATATCATTTGAAAAGCATGTTGATTCTTGGTTGACTCTAGCAATGAGAATCCATTATTGAAGTGAATCTCAGCCAGACAAAAGATTTATTTTTGACTTGTTAACTACTATTTGCCTCTCAAAGGCCCAGAAATGAGAAAAGTTGTGTGAGTAGGAGCTAGTGTATTTCAGTCAGAAAAACATTGTGGGCACGGGTGAGAGAAAACTATAGGAAATAGGCGATTTTTCTCTAATTTGGACTCTCTTGAAGGGTATACTCTGCCAACTCCCTCAAGCCTTTAAAAATTTTTTTTTTCTACTTGTTGTATTCATCATTTCATCTTCAGGAACAGTTTTGCCTAACAGGCAAAGAAGTAACCCTTTAAGAAACTTGTTCGTTGAATATCTGAACAACTTGTACTTTGTCTTTTAATTATATATCGTGAACTTAAAGATGCATTTAAAATTTTCATTTACATTTTAAACATTTCCTCCTTTATTCTGATCATGGACTATCTGCAAAGACAAATCTTAATTTCACAAACTGTAATTCATGCTAAGCTAGTTTCTAGCCGAAGCATATTGATAAAATTTTATTGTAATTAACATTAACTCCTATCAGAATTGGGTTTTATGGGAAGTATACTCTGAAAGTGTTTGATAATACTGAAATGATTATGGAAATAGAAGGCTGAAGAGGTAGGACACAGTTTCCCACATTGACTTTATGGTAAGAGTTGAAACTACTGAGAACTTGCAAGCAACCAAGTATCTGAAAAAGGGGGTTTGGTTGATCAGAACCTAGCAAAGGGAGTCATCCAGGTTCTTCTAGTCCAGCTAGGCCTGGGTTGAATCTAGGGCTTGCAGAAACTACTGCCCAGAGCTAGCCACCCTCTGCCTCTAACACCGGTGTAAATACTGAAATTGTTGGCCGGGCCCACCATGACCTCCGCCCAGCATTATGATCTCAATCACTGCAGCTGCCAGCCTCCTTGGCTGACCTTTATAATGATCTCTGACCTTCACTGGTCATAAACTTGGGAGCATCTTTGAACTCTGAGCTTTTCAAAGGCTTGTCCATGACTTATGCTTGGTCAGAGATCATCTGGAGAACCCCGGACTTGGATTTCCTGTGTTAACCCTCTAAGGTGAGGAATGTGCTGGGAAAGGGATGAAGCCACCCAACTGGTGAGGTGGCTGAAATCTTACTTTAGGTCGGGCCATCACAGAGCTAGATGATGACATCTGGAAGGGTGGCTTCCCGCTCTGGACTGAAGGTTCCACTTGGGGAGAAAATGGGTGAAGAAGTCATTGCTGGAATTGCACTGACTGAGCTACTGACAATAGACTGCCTCTCGAACCTGAAGTGTAGGTCAAATCCGTGATTGAACTGGGCGGCCACGTGATCACCTTGTGAACGCTGGCCCGGATCCAGCATGAGGAGAGATGCGCCCGGCCCACGCCCCCGGAGCACCTGCCTCTGCCATGGCCGACTTCTGCAGCTGCCAGTGTGAATCGTCTCCTGTCTGCAGGGCAGTGTGAAGCATCTTTACGTCCCCTTTCTTCCTGTTGTTCGTAAACTGTGTCAAAACCTCGGCACAGAGTTTGTCCCTTGTAGTGCCGTTCCATCTCGTAAAGGGATGTGGCATCCCATCATACCACACTCGTTCAAAAACAGTTAGGCTGATGAAACCTGTCCGGAGATCATGAATAGGCAGATGACCCAAGAGGAGCCAAATATTGCCAGCATATATCTCAGAAGACGTCTGGTCTGTGGAGAGGCGCTGACAAGAGGCCATCTTGTGTAGCCACGGCCCGAGTCCTGGCTTGGCCACTCCTTACCGGTAGCTCCCAGCCAGGGCCAGAACCGCTCTGTATTTCCGTTTTCTCTTCGGTAAAATGACAACAACAGCCCCTATAGCACCTGCCTTCCAGGGCTGACCTGTGTGAAGTGCTTGGTTGGCACAGCACCTAGTGCGTTCAGGGCGCCACCTTGCTGCCACGCGGGCGGTGATGGCGGCTCCTTCCTGATTGTTCTCCCCAGCGGCCTGGTCAGGCGTCCGGGAGTTCCTTTCCCTCCCACACTTCCGATTTCATCAGACTTACAGATGTTCGACAGATCAGCCGATTAAGAGTAGAATCCGAGGCGGTTTTCTTTTCAGATCCCGTACAGCCATGAGGTAGAGCATCTTGTTAAGACTCTCTTAGCTGTTAGAGATTATGCTTTCGAGCGGCACTCATTCGCCGCCCATTCTTCTGTCAGTCTTTTGTCTTTTTCGTATTGATTTGTTTTATTGATTTCACATTCACCCAGCAAATATTTATTGAGGACCTTTGGTATAGCAGACACTGTTTTAAATGCTAAGAATACAAAGGGAAATGCTGTTTTATGGACCTGAGGCCCTGACTAGAGGAAGAGAAATAAATACCTAACACAATTTTAGCTACCAGTAGGTTAAGAGAAAAGGCGAGGCAGGGCAATCACGTTAATAGCTAACATGGATTGAGTGATTTCTATGTGCTAGCTACTGTACTAAGTTCTTACGTGTAGTAACTGGTTTTGTCCTCACAATTTTTCTAATAGTTTCTACTGAAAACTCGATCCTTTTACAGCTGTGGAAACTGAAACAAAGACAGGTTAAAATAATACATTCCAAGTCACACAGCTAGGAAGTAGTGGAGCCAGAGTCAAAACCAGACCCTGGCTAATGCCTGCATTCCTGGCCAGGGTGTTGTGTTATCTCCCTATCCTGTATTGGAGATACAGTGCAAAGGGGGAACAAGTTTTTTGTGTATTCTGACTATTAATAGTATTTTATCATGTGTTTTATGAATATCTTGCCTCATTCTGTAGTTTAAAATATTTATAATCAGCTTGCCACAAAATCTTTAACTTTGATATAGTCAAGTTACTGCTTTTTATTTATAGTTGTACTTTTGAGGTCGCCCCTATTTATTCCTTTTTTTTTTTAAATTGAAGATGAGTTCACATACAACATAATGATTCCGTATTTAAATATATTACAAAATGGTCACTGTGGGACGCCTGGGTAACTCAGTTAAGCATCTGCCTTCTTCTCAGGTCTTGATCCCAGGGTCCAGGGTTTGAGTCTTGTATTGGGCTTCTTGTTCAGGAGGGTGGCTGCTTCTCCCTCTCTCTGCCATTCCCTCTGCTTTTGCTCATGCTCTCTCTTGCTTAGTCTCTCTCTCTCACAAATAAATAAATAAAATATCTTAAAAAAAAAAAACAACAAAAAATGGTCACCACAATAAATATAGTTGCCATTTGTTACCATACAAAGTTGTTATGATATAATTGGCTGTGTTCTCTGTGCTGTACCTTATATCCTTGTGCCTTATTTATAACTGGAAGATTGTCCATCCCCCCCCACCCTGTAACCATGAGCTTATTCTCTCTGTATTTTGTTTGTTTGATTTTTGTTGTTGTTGTTGTTTAAAGATTTTATTAATTTATTTGACAGAGATCACAAGTAGGCAGAGAGGCAGGCAGATAGAGAGAGGAAGAAGCCGTCTCCCCACTGAGCAGAGAGCCCGATGCGGGGCTCGATCCCAGGACCCCGGCATCATGACCTGAGCCAAAGGCTTTAACCCACTGAACCATCCAGGTGCCCCATTTGTTTTGTTTTTTAGGCATTAAAGGATATAAAGCATACAGTACTTGTCTTTGTCTGACTAATTTCACTTAACATATACCCTCCAGGTCTATCTATGTTGTCACAAATGGCACGAATTTCATTATTTTTTATGTCCGAGTAATATTCCATAGAGAAAGAACAAGATACCTAGGAGTAAGTTTAGCCAAGAAGGCGAAAGATCTATACTCTGAAAACTGTAAGACCTGAATGAAGAAGATGGAAGAGGACACAAATAAATAAAAAGATACACCATGCTCATGGATTGGAAGAATTAATATTGTTAAAATGTCCGTATTGCCCAAAGCAATCTACAGATTCAACACAATCCCTATCAAAATATCAATGGCATTTTTACCCTCCAGTGATATTTTTCACAGAACTAGAACAAATAGTCCTAAAATTTATATGGACCACAAAAGACCCCAGATATTCAAAGCAGTCTTGAGCAAAAACAAAGCTAGAGGTTTTACACCCCTGGAAGAATGTGTATTCTGTTTTTGGATGGAATGTTCTGTATATATCCATTAAGTCCCTCTGGTCTAGCGTGTGGTTTAAGGCCACTGTCCTTTTTAGTTTTGTGTCTGGGTGATCTAAGTGGAGTGTTAAAGTTCCCTACTATTACTGTATTACTGACAATTCTCCCTTTATGCCTGTTAATACTTACTTTGTGTATTTAGGTGCTCCAGTATTGGGTGCATAGGTATTTAGAAGTGTTACATCTTTTTGTTGGATTGATCCTTTTATCATTATGTAATGGCCTTCTTTGTCTCGTGTGGCAGACTTTGATTTAAAGTATATTTTGTCTGATATCAGTGTTGCTAGCCCAGCTTTATTTTCATTTTTGTTTGCATGGACTATCTTTTCCCATCCCTTCACTTTCAGTCTGTAAGTAAGTAAGTCTCTTTTAGGGAGCATGCAGATGGTTTTTTTTTTTTTTTTTCCCCTCTTCTGTCACCTTGTGCCTTTTTTCCTGTAGCATTTAGACCATTTACATCTCAAGTAATTATCAATAGGTATGTATCTATTGCTGTTTTGTTTACTGTTTTCTGGTTGTTTTTGTAGTTCTTATTTGTTTCTTTTCTTGCTCTCTTCTTTGTGATTTTTCTTTTGTAGTTGGATTCCTTTCTCTTTATTTTTTGCATTTTTATTAGATAGGTTTTGGTTTGTGGTTATTTTATGTTTTTGATATCATATTTGCATCTTTTAATTTTGTGAATTTCTTAACTAATCATTGTAGATATAATTAATTTTACGGCTTTTGTCTTTTAATCTTCAGACTAGCTTTGTAAGTTATTGATCCACTACTTTCTGGGTTCTGTATATGCATGTCTTTACCAGTGAGATTTTTTTTCTATCACATATTTTTCTATTTATAGTTTTGGCTTTTTTTTTTCCTTTAAGAAGTCCCTTTAATATTTCTTTTTTATTTTTTTTAAAGATTTTGTTTATTCATTTGATGGACAGAGATCACAAGTAGGCAGAGAGAGGGGAAGGGAAGCAGGCTCCCTGCTGAACACAGAGCCTGACACAGTGCTTGATCCCAGGACCCTGAGATCATGACCTGAGCCGAAGGCAGAGGCTTTAACCCACTGAGCCACCCAGGCGCCCCCCTTTAATATTTCTTACAAAGCTGTGGTGATGAACCCCTTTAGCTTTTCCTTCTCTGGAAAACCCTTTATCTTCCCTTTAATTCTGAATAATAATCTTGCTGAGTAGAGTATTCTTGGTTGTTAAGTTTTTTCCTTTCAGCACTTTAAATATTGTGCCACTCCCTCTGGTCTGCAAAGCTTGTCAAAAAATGAGTTAACAGTCTTATGGGACTCTATGTGACTAGTTGATTTGTGTCTGTTGCTTTTAAGATTCTCTCTTTAATTTTTGACATGTTAAATATAATGTGTCTTATTGTGGATCTCCTTGGGATTATCTTTTTTTGGAACTCTCTGTGCTTCCTGGACCTCAGTATCTGTTTCCATTTGCAGATTAGGGAAGTTGTTACTTTTCATATAAGTTGTTACTTTTCAGCTGTTACTTTTCATATAAGTATTTTGTCGCTTTCCCTCCACCCTCTTCTGGGACCTCTATAATGTAAATGTTAGTATGCCTGATGTTGTCCTAGAGGTCCCTTAAACTATCTTCCTTTTTCAAAATTCTTTTTTCTTCTTGCTGTTCAGTTTGGGTGATTTCCACTACCCTGTCTTCCAGTTCGCAGATCTGTTCTGCAGCCTCTCACCTGCTGTTGATTCCCTCTGGTGTATTTTTCGTTTCAGTTAACTGTAGTCTTCCACTCTGACTGTTGTTTTTTAATTTTGTTATATGTCTCTTTGCTGAAGTTCTCACTGTATTCACCCAGTTTTCTCTCAAGACCACTGGGCATCACCCCTATATTGTGGCTGGGATTCCACTGGTAAGGACTTGCTGCTGAGCAAGGCTCATCCCCAGCCTGGTGGGCTGTGAGGCCCTGCCCAGACTGCTGTGGATGCGCTAGTTGGCAGGGTTATCAGCCTGTCTGCTCTGGGGTTAAAGGAGGAACAGGGTTGTGCCAAACTCTTAGCAGAACATGCCTCCTGGCTTTAGCAGTCTAGAGGAACAATTCCAAAATGGCACCTGCTAGTGCCAGGATCAGCATGGCCAAATAAGTGCAGAAATTGCTGACCCCAGTGTCTCAGTCCTTGGAGAGAGGCCCAGGTGCCTCCTGCCTATCTGGGAGGCACTCCAGATTAGTAAATGGGTCTCCTTTACCTATAACCTATGTACTTTTCTATCTGGAGCTTTGCACTCATTTCCAGGTCTAGGGAGTCTGTGTGCAAGCCCTTTAGGAGGGGCTTTTTCCTTTCCCTACAACTCTGTAGTTTTCTTGAATGTACTCCCTATTGGTTTTCAAAGCCAGGTGTTTTAGGGGCGCATCTCTCCTACGCAGGATCTAAGTATTGGCTTGCCTGGTTTGGAGCTTCAATCTCTTGCTCCTTAGGGAAAATTTTCTTTTCTTTTTTTTTTTTTTTAAAGATTTTATTTATTTATTTGACAGAGAGAGATCACAAGCAGGCAGAGAGGCAGGCAGAGAGAGAGGAGGAAGCAGGCTCCCTGCTGAGCAGAGAGCCCGATGCGGGCCTCGATCCCAGGACCCTGAGATCATGACCTGAGCCGAAGGCAGCGGCTTAACCCACTGAGCCACCCAGGCGCCCGGGAAAATTTTCTTATAGCTAGGGCCCTTCCTGATTGGAATTCCATGGCTGGGGTATGGTAGTGGTTTTTTCTCCCCTCAGTGAGACCATATCTCTACCTCTTCTGTCTACCCAGGAGTGGTGGCATTCCTGTTGTGGTGCTCTGTTCATCTGGTTTCTAGGTCCCTTTCTGTATATAGGTGTAGATGTGTTGTCTTTGTGGGAGGAGGTGAGCTCAGTATCTTTTTATGCCGCCGTCTTAAACCTTCTTCTGGAGTCTCTTTTCTTTCTTTCTTTTTTTAAGATTTTATTTATTTATTTGACAGAGAGAGATCACAAATAGGCAGAACGGCAGACAGAGAGAGAGGTGGGGGGGAAGCAGGCTCCCCGCTGAGCAAAGAGCCCTATGTGGGCCTTGATCCCAGAACCCTGAGATCTTGAGTCTAGCCGAAGGCAGAGGCTTAACCCACCGAGCCACCCAGGCGCCCCTGGAGTCTTTGTTCTTAACCATTTTAGGCACTGTAATTATTATAGACACTTTAGAAAATACGTGAAAATAAAACAAACCTTATCTATAATCCCATTATTTTCTATGCAGAAATAGTAAATCAAGGGGAAAAAATTTATAAAATAATTGAAACATCAAACCATTAAGAGTTTTTGTGGGGAGGAACTAAGTAATCTCTGGTGAAATCCAAAATAGTTTTTTTGGGGATTCACATACCCTAAATTGAATTATTTTGATGTCCTTAATATTAATGTATTAGTTACGATAGGGTAAACTGCTGTATCAGGTAGGCTCTAATGTGCAGTTTGCTCAATGGAATGAAAACTTCCTTCTTATGTCACATATAACAGCCACATGAAGGTGTTTGGATGGGTGCAAGAAGGCTTTTCCTTCATTCTATCAGTCAGAGCCTAGTCGTCTCCCATCATGTGGCTCTCCCATTCTCTGTTGTCTCATCCTATGTCTGCATCCCATCACGTGGGAAGGAGTGGGGAGAACACCCAAGAGAGTCTCTGGGCGGGCAGAAAGTGGCAGACCTCACTCCCACGCCCATCCACTGGCTAGACCTTAGCCACATGGCCATATCTGATGGTGAGTGAGCTGGAAAACGTAGGCTGGTTGTGAGCCTGGAAAGAAAGGGAAGATGGATTTTGTAGTCAGCTAGCAATCTCTACCCCACTTGTTTCTCCTGGAGCATCTGCAGAATGTTTGCTTGGCTATAGTCCCGTCTATAGAATCTTGGAATATGTCTTTGAACAGAGTTGCTGGATGTATATATTAAATATTTGCCATTTCCATGGCTGAGAAGGAGTTTATTGGTTAACCTTCTAAGATAAATGGGGTTTGAATACATTAGAGATTCTCGGTGGGCACAGACAGAATTACCTGTCCTTCCTGGGGTAGGAAAACTGAGTGGCTTTCTGCTATGAATCTTTCGTATGAAATTCTGGGGGGAAGTAGGAAGTGCAACTTCTGTTCTTTAAGAACCAAGAGATCTTTATAAAGAGGGCTGTGTGAGTTCCATGGCTAACCTGTGGTTCAGGATTTACTTTTGAGTCCCAAGGGTCTGAATCAGTTATTCTTCATTGGATTTTCAAGAACAGTCTTCAAGAGCAGGGATTTTTCTTTATTATCCCAAGGCCCAACAGCATCTGTATTACCTGGGGGCTGTGACATCTCTGTGTGTCATCCACTCCTCCTTATCTGCAGGAGGCAGGCCACCATCACCAACTCTTGGTCTGCAAAGGCCTGGACATCATCCTACCACCCCCAGGGACAGGAGTTGGACTTGCCAGTGTTTTAATAGCTTTTTTGACCTACAGTTCACATACCCTACAATTCACCCATTTAATGTGTGCGATTTTGTGGCATGTAGTATTTTCACAGAGTTGTACAAACACCCACAATCAATTTTAGGACATTTCATCACCCCCAAAGGAAACCCTGGGTCCCTTAGCTGTCACCCACCCCCCCCTTCAGTGCTCTTCATTTTCCCAGCACCTGACAAACACTAGTTTATTTTCTGTCTCTGTGACTTCCCTGCTCTGGACATTTTGTGTAAAGGGAATCCTATAGTATATGGTCTTTAGTGATTGGGTTCTTTTATTTCGCCTGATGGTTTCAGGGTTCATCCATGTTGTAGCGTGGGTCAGGACTTGATCTTTTGTTGCTTAATCCTACACCATGGTACAGATATGACACATCTTCTTTATTTGCATATCCGTTGGTGGGCATTTGGGTGACTTCTGCTTTTTTGGCTGTTATAAAATGATGCCTCTGGGAACCTGTGTGTGCAGGCTTCTAGATGGATCTATGTATTTGCTTCTCCTGGGTATATACCTCGGAGTGGAATTCCTGAGTGGCATGGTAGCTTTAATGGTTAGCATTTTGAGGAGCTGCCCAACTGTTTTCCAAAGCACCTACACTATTTTGCGTTTCTGCTGGCAGTGTACGAGGGGTATGATTTCTCTACATGCTTGCCAACACTTTTATTACCTTTTGTGATTACTCTTATCCCCACAAGTGTGAAGTCCACCTGTCAGTTCTCATTTACCATGTGTTCTCATTTACCGTTATCTCATGTACCAAGTGGTACACTGGAGGCTTCTGGGAGAAGCCTCATTCAGTCCTCATTCGGGGTGGGGGATTTCTGCTTTCAATGTGGAAATACTATCAGGTATGTCTGGGAGTTTGGAGGGAGGGGATGGCTAATTTAGTGCCCATGAGAGCAAAGGGAGAAAAACAACAACAACAACAAAACCCTTGAGCACTAGAGTTAACAGCTTCTCCATCATAACCAAATAAGATAGTATAATTTTAACAAGATGGTATTGGGAAGTGGAGGAAGTTGTGGTGTGTAATACCAGACCCCAAAATACAAATTAACAGAAAACTTCATCGTGTAAGTGTCTGAGAAGTTATGGAATCCATGATGTAGGCATATTTAAGGAAATTTTGGTGAAATAATCTGTTTTTATTTACTTTTTGTCTCTGTATCAACTTCAGTTTCCATGAGTTTGTTTATCTTTTTTTTTTTTTTAAGACTTTATTTATTTATTTATTTGACAGAGATCACAGGTAGGCAGAGAGAGAGGAGGAAGCAGGCTCCCTGCTGACCAGAGAGCCCTATGTGGGACTCGATCCCAGGATTCTGGGATCATGATCTGAGCCGAAGGCAGAGGCTTTAACCCACTGAGCCACCCAGGTGCCCCGAGTTTGTTTATCTTTTTTAGAAAAAAAAAATCATTGATAGACACAGAACCAAAATATCTGGATTCTTTGTTGGTCCTGATTCTTCCTTTCTGTCCATTGGGTAGGCATCCATGCCAGTCATAAATTACCAGTTTGTATCCCTCTGGATGAAAGCTTCTTGGAAATTTGAAGATATTTTAAACTAGGTGTATTGGATGGAAGAGCTGTAAAATCCTGGGCTCCCAGTGGTTTCTAGAAAAGCCATAACCAGCGGCAGTAAAAGAATGAGGCAGGACAGGGGTATGGGTTATGAAGCCTAGGGCATGTCCCTGATGACTTTAGTTACCAGCACTCCCCTCCCCCAACTCACCCCTATGCCCAACACACTATTGAGCACATAGTAGATGCACAGTAAAAACATGATACTAGGCTGTAGTAAGTTTACCCTGCACATAGGGAGAATGTAGCTTTCAGAAGTGGTCTGCCACCTGGCAATAGGTGACTGGAGTTATCTCAAGAGCCAGCGATCTCAAGAGAATTATTCACTCATTCATTCAACAAGCATTTGAAATAAAATTTTGCTAGTGTCAGGCATTAAAGTACTACAAACCTTGGGGGTGCAAATGTGAATAGCTTTTGTCTGTCCCCCCCCCCAACACTGACACCACACAGGCATAAGCCCCACCACCACAGTTCAGCAAGCTCACGGTTGCACAGTGTGCCAGCCATGGGAGCGTTGAGGGAGGAAAGCCTGAAACACTTGCCCTCCCGAATCAGAGAATTCACGAAACCATACTTGCCCACGGCATATTTCCAGCTCTGCTGTGTGGCTCTCATGTGTTTGTTTAAGCCCAGTTGCTAGTCGCATATTTATGGTTGTCTTTAGCCACACATGGTTTTAAATGTAAACATCACAATAGTCCAAATTTGATTCTGCTCAGATCTGATGAAAATAAACCACTCATTTTGGGGTGGGAACACATTACTGTTTTTAGACCACTGGGGTACCATTTGGCAGGGTCTCCATGTGTCTCCAAAAATGTACACTACTTTCTGTTTTAGGACCAGGACTAGGGAACTATGAGTCTCTGTCTGAAGGACTGTTCTTTGACAGTTTTTCTCACTATGGAAGTTACCTTACATATTTTGACTTTACAGAGGAATGATTTGTCCATTTTAGAATTGAGAAGTTTCTGATTTTAGTACCTACTAACCGACAGAAAGAGGAGTCCCTTTATGGCCTTGGGATTGAGTGAGAGGCTAATGCTTTGTATCAGGTAGTAGACTTTAAGTAATCCTGAGCTTAACCAAACAAAAAGCCTCTCAGTTCTGTTGTGTAAGTCAGTCTCCCACACACACTGTGTGGGTGCAGCCAAGGGCCTCCACTCCTTCGAGGTACGCGGGGCCCCAGCTAGGCGGGAGGCTCCATCCTCTCCTGATGGCCATCATCTTGCCTCAGGGCTGCAGGGATTGGCTGGGAGGACAGTCAGCAAAGAGGAAGGTGGAATGGCTCTCAAGTTGCCACCTGGGAGCGACACCTGTTACGTGTCCTCATCTCCCACTGGCTAAGCAGACTGCCTGCCCACGCCTCACTTCCAAGGGGCGGGGGATGTTTATGCCTCATACTTTCCAGCACCCACAGGAGAGGAGATTCCGAAATACTAGTGAGCATGAATAACGTTTACTACGCATTTGAGTAGGAAAAACCCAGCTTTCCCACTGTGTTTCTCCTTCACCGTCACGCTGCTGCCCTGTCACAGCACTGGGATACCGGGGTTGGGGGCATCCATACCAGGCAGTTCTGCCACACCAGCTGGGTGTCCTCTGCATTAACTCGCTTCCCAGACCACCTTCCTGGGGTAGTCCTACTGCCCCTGCGGCAAGTGCCGGTCCTGAGCACCCGTCGTCACCCCTGCTTCTGACCGAGTGCCTATATATTGGGAGGTTACCATGACTGCCTCCTCGGCTTTGATTAATTTGAATTCCCCAAACTCAGGGAAATAGGTGTTTACCAGCTTATTATTTAAAAATGGGATAAAGGGAGGCGCCTGGGTGGCTCAGTGGGTTAAAGCCTCTACCTTCGGCTCAGGTCATGATCCCAGGGTCCTGGGATGGAGCCCCGCATTGGGCTCTCTGCTCGGCGGGGAGCCTATTTCCTCCTCTAGCTCTGCCTGCTTCTCTGTGAGCTCCGTCTGTCAAATAAATAAAATCTAAAAAAAAAAAAAAAATGGGATAAAGGATACAGATACACATTCAGATGGAAGAAATGCATAGAGCAAGGTATGTGGGAGGAGGCACAGAGCTTCCTTGTCCCCGCCACCCCATGCGCCACCTTCCCAGCACCCCCACATACTCATCAACCTGGAAGCTCTCTGAACCCTGGACATTTGGGATTTTAGTGAAGCCTTCATGAGTAGGCATGATCCATCATTGACTCCATTTCCAGCCCCTCTCCCCTCTATCGAAAATTCCAAACTTCTAATCGTGGCTTGGTCTTCCTGATGATCAGAGACTGATACATATTTTTCTACTATTTTGTACATTTTTCAGAAAAATGAGAGTCATTTTGTTCCTAAGGGGCTTCCACTGTAGTGGGAAAAGTAGATAAGAACACCAGGTTAGAGTGTGCTGAAGAGACGAAGCTCAGATAGCAGGGCAGTCTTTGATTTGGCGGCCCCTGATTCAGATTTGGGGAGGAACCAGAAGCTTTCTCCAAGAAAGTGATTCTTGGCCTGAATCTTGAGTGACAAGCAGTTTGCCAGGCAGTGAAGGAGGGAAGGATGTCCTGGCAGGGGAAACAACATGCTTCGCTATATAATAATAGTACCTACTACTTATTGACTGGCTTTCTTTGTGCAAGCCACTAGGCTACACGCTTAGAGACCCTGTCTCTAAGACCCACAAATGGGCCTGCCATCTGTGTATTATCTATTTCATTAGAAATACATGTGTCACAAAACAAGACTTTGCTTTGTTTGTTGTTAAGTGTTTATGTTCCAGTAACTGTTGCTCTGTAAAAAAAAAAACAGCGCCCGTTTTATTAGGCTCACAGAGCCTGTGGTTAGGAATTTGGAAACGGCCCAGTTGGAGAAGCTTCTCACTGGGGGGTCTCTCAGGTGGTCGCATGCAGATCTCAGCTGGAACTGCAGTAAACCCAGGGCTCCACTAGACCCGACCCCCAGGTGGCTCACTCAGGTGGCAGCTCAGCTTGCTTTTCACTCAGTGCGTCTACCTGCGGCCTCACCAGCAGGGCAGGTCTCAAGGTCGTCTGGAGAAAACATTTCACAAGTAGTGCGTGGGAGCTGCTTGCTTTCCTCACTAGACATGGAAGTCACATACTGACACATTTGTTGTGAATGATTAGTTGTAAGTGAGTCACAAAACTGTAAGTGCATACATCCAGGGGAAGGGAGCTATAACCAGGGCACAGAGGTGCAAAAGCACCAGGTTTCGGGGGTCTCAACCAGACTAGGGTCAGGTGCTCATCGCTGACAACATCCAAAGGTAGAGAGATGAATGGTGGTGAAACAGGAAAAGAAATTATTTCTGTGAGGCCAGTACCAGAAAGTCAGCAGACTAGTGTCTCAAAAGACTGTTTCCAAAGTTCTGAAAATACTCCCAGGTTTATATAAGCAAAATGTGGACAGAGGTTGGTGGGTACAGGAGAGGGGCAGTCAAGTTCAGGTTGATCATTGCCTTGCGGGTCTTGCTGGGGTCTGGGGGTTCCCTATTGCTTGAGGAAGTAGTTTTGGGTCCTGTCATGGGATGCTTTGTGTGGAAGGTCTTCTGCCTGGGTTAAGAGGTAAGTTGGGAAGAAGAACTTAATTAGTTAGAAAGTAAAGACTGAGGTAAAAAGGAAGGTAGTTGGAGTCCTCTTACAAATCCCCACTGTCGGGGCGCCTGGGTGGCTCAGTGGGTTAAAGCCACTGCCTTTGGCTCAGGTCATGATCCCAGGGTCCTGGGATCGAGCCCCACATTGGGCTCTCTGCTGAGCAAGAAGCCTGCTTCCCTTCCTGTCTCTCTGCCTGCCTCTCTGCTTACTTGTGATTTCTGCCTGTCAAATAAATAAATAAAATCTTAAAACATAAAAAAACAAATCCCCACTGTCAAAACACCATTCCATTTCTGTGGAAGGAGAAGGGACCACAGCCATTTCTTAGGTAGTTACTTCCTGCTGACCAGGGATGATGGAGGGTTTTTGGAATGGAAGACTTCGACAGGGTAGGAGAACTTCATTTCTCGAGTTCCTCCTGAACTAGACAGCAAAGGCATCTGCCGGCATGTGTGAATAACACAGGCTCCTGTTTGACGAATCCAGAAAGTCAAACAGCAACCTAAAAGAACAAGAAGTAATAGCAATGCTTAGCAGGGCATATTTCTATTTGGAAGGAATCAAATTTAGATCCTGCTAAAAGGATCTAGAGCTAGAGCATTTAAAGCAGTGATGTGTTTGTTTAAATCTTCTGTGGCTTCAGTTACATTTTTTGAGTAATTTGAAATACAGACACAACATTCTGTTCTAATGAAAGCATGGGTTCATCTTTGGGCTGCTCTCAAAATATCAAGGGCCATCCAGTTTTGAAGGACTATTTCTCAAATTTATGTGGTTTCGTCATTTAGGAGGGTGAGTGGGTTCCAGGTTTAATTAAAGATGGCCGCTGTATGCTTAGGTAAAAGCCTCTACTTGTAATTCTACATTGTTAGAGGCAGCTCCTGGGACAAATACGATTAAGGGATAAAACTATCAAGAAAACACCTTGCCTGATATCTGGCTTTAACAATGTCCTACTTAAAAGGAATCGCTGGCAGGTGGGAGGCGCTCCTCTTGGGAGATATGGACATCCCCAACTGCATCATCGATTTTACTCATGAGGAACATTGGGCCGTCCCTCTCTCCGTAAGTCTATAAGCTAACCCATGGAGCAGGGTCTGCTCTGGCTTTTTTCTTTTTTTTTTTTTAAGATTTTATTTAGTCATTTGACAGAGATCACAAGTAGGCAGAGAGAGAGGAAGGGAAGCAAGCTCACTGCTTAGCAGAGCCCGATGCGGGGCTCGATCCCAGGGCCCTGGGATCATGACCTGAGCCAAAGACAGAGCCTTTAACCCACTGAGCCACCCAGGAGCCCCAAGGGCTGCTCCAGCTTTTGAGGAACGGAACATAGAATCAGTCAAGGTGATAGTTGAGTTACACAGCTGGGGAGTCCATCCTGTTGTCCATCTATTAAAATAATCACATGCCCATGGAGTCCTGTTATCCCCACAGAGAAATAGGTAAGAAGAATGTCTATACACAAGCTCTTGTGGCAATTTCTCTGAAGTTTACCTCAAGTTGTCTAGGTTAGGCAAACATTTAAAGACAATCAGAGGTAGACTTTAACCTCTCCAAAGGTATGTTATTGAAATATAATTTTTCTCTCTAAAATCTCCCTTGGGGCACCTGGATGGCTCAGTTGTTAAGCCTCTGCCTTCGCCGAAGGTCCTGGGATCAAGCACCGCATCAGGCTCCCTGCTCAGCGGGGAAGCCTGCTTCTCCCTCTCCCATGCCCCCTGCTTGTGTTCCCCTCTCTCGCTGTGTTTCTGTGAAATAATTAAGAAAAATCTTAAAAATAAAATAAAATCATCTTCATTTCCATCAGAGGTAGCCAAACAAAGACTAATTTGTTTATAAAATAAGTCTGGTTTTAACAGAGTTGGCCTGATTATTTACATAAGCACAGCAAGAATACTGATTGACATTATAAGTTCTTATAAATCTGCTTTGCTGGAACTTTTTATGAGGTATTTCAGATTGAACTTAATAGCCTCTTAAGGCCAGAAACCAAGCCAAATACTTGCTGTCAGATTTGCCTGCAGTGCCTGTAGGTTTGGGTGAGTTCCACTTCAGGTCCCCAGAATATCCTGAAGTTTCCTGCACCTGCCAGAAAGTGACAGTCTTTACTCACCCTCGTAAGGCTGATGGGAACTATAAGCTATAACTATAAGTTAAGTATCAGGCCAACATTTCCAAGGGGCTCTGTTGGCACCATGAAGTCAACTTTAATAGTTCCTTAAAGCCCTCTGGTCTCATCTGAGTCTATGTGTGTCTCTCTAGTAATGACATTCCAGTCAAAACCTCGGTAACATAACTTGTGTTTCAGTAGTGTCCTGTTAAGACCACATAGTTATTGAACTTATGCAAATAATTATAATTGCCACCAAAGAAAGAAAACTCATTGAGAGTTTCTGAATTCTAGAGGGTTTGGGAAGGGAGAAAAAAATAAATGCTTCAGTTTGTTCACAAAGGAATATTTTACCATGTTTGTGTAAGTCACAGATATCCTAGGAGAAACTGATTCCTTAAATCTGGAAGAGCAAACATTGGAGAACCAGCAAGGTTTCAAGCAAGAGTCACGAAAACTATAATCATCTTCCTCAGTTCACTCAGTCCCATGTTACTAATTCTTGTTCTGTTTGAATGCAGCTTTTCCTTTAGTTCTAGAAATTCTTACCCAGTTTAATTTTACGATCTTAAAGATCTCAGAAACCTGTATTTGTCAAAAGTCCTTTCAGTGAAAATCCTTAAAGATGAAACAGATTTTGTAAGATCATCAGCACAGTAATTACCAATGACTCAAAAATGCCCATGTTTAAAGATCTGGTGAGAGTTCATTATCATGCAGTTAACAAGGAAATCTAGTTTTTTCAGTGATTAGAATGTCAAGTGATGACCTTACACCAAGACTTACTAAAATTTAAGAGAGTTCATATAATGTCTACAACAGTGATAGAGCATTTTACCCATACAGCATACCCTAAAAGGTTTATGATCGTTTGCTTGATAGTGTTCCCAAGTAACTGAACGTACCAAATAAACCTAATCTAGTCACAAACAATTCATGTAGATTTGAGTATTTGGGAACTTTTGCTAAAAACCTCAGAAGGTTTTGAAGCACTTACCAAATAGGATTATAGATTATTACAAAACTTAATATTTGGGCCACCTGGGAAGCCTCTGCCTTCGGCTCAGGTCATGATCCCAGGGTTCTGGGATCGAACCCCCACATCGGGGCTCTCTGCTCAGCAGGGAGCCTGCTTCCCTTCCTCTCTCTCTGCCTGCCTCTCTGCCTAATTGTGATCTCTGTCTGTCAAATAAATAAATAAAAATATTTTTAAAAAAAACTTAATATTTAATCACCCATTTAACCAAGGTGGCAGTAGTTGATTCTGTAGAAGCCTACTTATGGGCAAAACTTAGCTCCTTTCATATTGAGATGTTTCAGTTCTCTTAAGTAATCAAAGACCTGAGAATGACAAAGCTAGAAACTTTGGTTTTCTGGACAGATGAATAAAAAAAGCTTCATTTTCAGTTTCTTATCAAGAGCAAACCAACAATCCAAGAAAACTGCGCGTTTTTAACAGAGAAGAGCCAAATTTCAGTCTTACATAGGTATACTTTTTTTTTTTAAAGATTTTATTTATTTATCAGAGAGAGAGAGAGGGAGAGATAGTGAGCACAGGCAGACAGAATGGCAGGCAGAGGCAGAGGGGGAAGCAGGCTCCCTGCTGAGCAAGGAGCCCGATGTGGGACTCGATCCCAGGACCCTGGGACCATGACCCGAGCCGAAGGCAGCTGCTTAACCAACTGAGCCATCCAGGCGTGCCTACATAGGTATACTTTTAAAATTCATTTCATTCCTGGGCCGCCTGGATGGGTCAGTTGTTAAGCATCTGTCAGCTCAGGTCATGATGCCAGGACCCTAGGATAGAGCCCAACATTGTGCTCTCTGCTCAGCGGGAAGCCTGCTTCTCCCCACCCCCTTTACTCCTGTTTGTGTTCCCTCTCTTGCTGTGTCTCTCTGTCAAATAAGTAAAATCTTAAAAAAAAAAAAAAAAAATTCATTCATTCCAGGCTGAGTCCTGACCACACATAAAATTCTTTTTCAAAGATTCCCTTCACAAACCTGCTACAACTTTCTTTTTACATTCAAATTTTGTCTTAAGCTTTCCTTCTCTAAGTAACCAGTCTCATTTTAGGACAAAATTACTAGCTTTTCCCTCAACAAAAATGTATTCCCCCTCCTCGTACTTTCCTTTCTTTCTTTCTTTCTTTTTTTTTTTTTTTAAGATTTTATTTATTTGTCAGAGAGAGAGAGAGAACACAAGCGGGGGAAGCAACAGGGAGAGGGAGAAGCAGACTCCCCACCAAGCAAGGAGCTGGATTACAGGACTCAATCCCAGGACTCAGGGATCAGGGCCAGAGCTAAAGGCAGACACTTAACCAACTGAGCCATCCAGGTGCCCCTCCTCATATCTTTCTTATCAAAACACATCTTGGGACACCTGGATGGCTCAGCCTGTTAAGCATCTGACTCTTGATTTCAGCTCAGGTCATGATCTCAGGGTCCTGGGATCGAGCCCTGCATTGGCCCCACACTGAGTGTGGAGCCTGCTAAAGATTCTCTCCCTCTCCCCCCACCACTGGCATGAGCTTTCTTTCTCCCAAAACAAACAAACAAACCAAACACATCTTAGTTTCCCTGCATACAGAGTTGCTTTCCTTGTCATTTCTTAGAAATATCAATTATATTTATCACGATTTTTACTTTTAGAAACCTTAGTCTCCATTGAAAACTAAGTAGTAACCACTTGTGAACTATCTGTCACATGCATCTTCCATCTTTCATTTTTCTTAAAAATATTGAGGACATGTTGAAAACTACCACAGCCCATCTTCTGGCCAAAAATTATTTACATTCTCTCACATTTACCCTCCCTGAAGCCCTTCCCAAAATCATGTTGTGTTTTGGCTTAGATATTAGGTTCAGGCTTGAAGTCTGGGATCTCATGTAAATAAAGTCTAGGTCTGGCTGAGGGCTCTTAGGGTCTGCTGAACACCATGAACCGAGAATGTATCGTGTCTGCTTTCCACACATCCTCGTGGAATGGTGGACAGATGGAGGAGAGCCCTAAAGGGAGGAAGTAGAGTGCAAAACACAGTCAGTGGTCCATAGCAGTTCTGAAATCCAACCAGGAACGTGTTGTCAACTCCTGGATTTGTGGTCAGTCCTTCTTCTTGGGAGCTATCATCTGTGGCTCTGGGCTCTGCCCTTGGGGCTCTTGGTTCTGGCGTTCCAGTCATCCTTCCAAAAGATAACTTCGTGCCTTAGTGAGTAACCTTTTTTGTCTGTTTCCTCCCTGTAAAAGGCTGCGGGTCCAAAGGCCTCTCTTCACTTTGTTCTGCCTTTCAGGCTGCTGTGCTGCTTTTAGAAATGTCACGGGCTTTCCTCTGTGTCCATTTATAATCCACTCTGTTCGACAAAAGTTACCCTGAACTCTTTTCTGTCAGATAATCTTTTCTGTCAGGCGCCTGGTGAAGGTGCTGTGGGACAAAGGTTCTTAGAAGCTCTGCTGTATCCAGAGGATAGATGAGGCCCATCCTTCAGAACCTGAGGCCTTTGTCTGTTTGGAAGGGTCCAGAGGCCCCATTTTCCGTCTTCCTAACATCCTAACAAAGGGCTTACCGCTCCACCCTTGCTGTGACTTTCTGTTCTTAGGTCATTTATTTTTTCTTTTTAAGATTTATTTATTTATTTATTTATTTTTTAAAATTTGACAGAGAGAGATCACAAGTAGACAGAGAGGCAGGCAGAGAGAGAGGTAGAGGGAAGCAGGCTCCCTGCTGAGCAAAGAACCCGATGCGGGACTCGATCCCAGGACCCTGAGATCATGACCTGAGCCGAAGGCAGTGGCTTAACCCACTGAGCCACCCAGGCGCCCTAAGATTTATTTATTCACTATTTGATAGAGAGTTGGGGGGTGGGACAGGGGGAGAGGGAGAGAGAATCAGACGCCCCCTGAGCTAGAACCCCGAGGCGGGCTCAGTCCCACGGCTGGTGAGATCACCACCTGAGGCCGTTTCTTCATAGGCAAATCTTTGCCTTCTGGAGACTCCAGGATGAGAAACAGTTATTTTTTAACCTACAAATTACTAGCTGAGTGTATCTGTTCTCTTATTTCTACTCAGAAACTAGCTTATTCTGGAGTTGATCTCTCTCTTGTCTCATTATAGACGAAGCCAGCAGCTTCAGCCCTCTCCCCAGCGATCTTCTCAGTTAGATCATCATCAGCTCATTAGGTACATTTTCTGGTTTCCACATTATTGCTGGCGACAGCTTTATAAACACACTTACTGAAATAATCATTCCATGAAACTCTGTCTGTTTGAGTCTCCTCCCGGCCTTGTCACCTGGCCTTGGAGCAGTTGCCTTGTGTTTTCGGGTTTTCTTAGAGTGGCCCTCCATTGTCAGGCCCCCAATTTATGATCTGCTCTCTGTTGCTCTGTAATAGGTCATGCCAGAGCTAGTGACCTAAATAAAAGAGCGGCCACTTTGTTACACTTGGCAGATTCTGTGGGTAGGAAGTTGGAAAGGCAGGTTCTCCCTTCAGGCCTCTTGGGTAGGTGCACGCTCCACGGGGCTGGTGGTCTGGCTGAGCTCCCTCCCTCGGCCCTAGCTGGTCCTGCTGGGGATATTAGGTGCTGGCCCGGCAGTCTCCAGGCCCTTGGGCCTCTTCCACGGCTCCTGGCTGCCCCCAGAATGAGCATCCTGAGGGAGCCAGGTAGAAAAGGCATGGCCTTTTGTGACCGAGCCCCCAGAATCCCATGGGGTCAGTTCTGCTGCACAAAGAGCAGATGACAAGCCAGCCCAGATTCATGCAGAGGGGATGAACCTCTTGTTGAGAGAAGTATCCAAGAATTTTCAGATGTGTTTTTGATACTGCTTGCACCTGGAACAGTGTCCGGCAACAAGGGAACCTCATTATGTGATTGTAACCAGTAATCAGGCAGATCTCCCTCTCTTATAAAATTTGCTTATCAGTCTTTGGGTGCTGCAGTGTGACCCCGGTATTAACAAGTGACGGTAGTGCTTGTATTTACTGTGTTTCTGAAAAGTAGAGGCATGGGCATTTCACACTGTATACCTTTTATTCTGAACAAGTCAGAAAGCTAAATACTATTTTCCAAAAGTCACAAAGTTAGTAGAGGAAAAACATAAAAAGATGTTTATGTGGTTTTGCAATAGGGAATGTCTTTCTAACCAAGATTTAAAAGCCCAAAAGCCACAAGGGAAAATTTCTTAAATGTTAGACTCCACCAAAATTTTAAATGGCTGTGTAGGAAAAGATACCATAAAAAATAAACCAGATAAAGTATTTGCAATCTGAGTAACAGACAACAGCCTAGGCAATGTACTACAGACATAAAGTAGTATCTCACAGAGCTGTTGCAAGGATTAAATGAAATGAAAATAGCCAAAGTAAAAATACGTAACAACTGGTAGATTCTACCCATGCTTTTATAAAGGCCACTGACAAGTCAATTTTTTAAAGAGATGGGTAACAGAAAAAGGATATGAATGAGCAGTTCATGGAAAAAATATAAATGGTCATTGAACATATGGAAAGATATGTATAGCCTTGCTCCTGATTAAATAAAGAAAAATTAAATCTGCAGTAAGGGTTTTCTACCTATAAGTCTGTCAGAGATGGAGGGGCAGTTGGGTGGCTCAGTGGTTAAGCGTCTGCCTTTATCTCAGGGCATGACCTCTGGGTGCTAGGGTCAAGCCCTGCATCATCGGGCTCCCTCCTTAGCAGGGAGTTTGCTTCTGCCACTCCTCTCTGCTTGTGTGCATGTTCTCTCTCTCAAGTAGATAAAATCTTAAAAAAAAAAAAAAAAGAAAAAGACTGTCCAAGATGAAAAAAATGTTGATATTTTAGTATTGGCAGAGAAGTTGGGAAATTGACATTCCCATTGACTTACTGTTCCTTTATAGGAAAAGCATATTTTGCCCCTGGCTTCTTTCAGCATTTTTTTTTTCTTTAAATCTTTGATATTCTGTAGCTTGAAAAGGATATGCCTGTGCTGAGGCATAGTGTTTCTTGGCGTGCATCCTGCTTGGTGTTCTCTGAGCTTCCTGGATCTGTGGTGTGGTGTCTGACTTTCATTGGGGGAAATTCTCAGTCGTGATTTCAGATATTTTTTATGTTCCTCCTATGCCTTCTGGTATTCCCATCACGCATGTGTTATACCTTGTGTAGTTGTCCCATCGCCTTTGGATATTCTGTCCTGTTTCATCACTGTTCTCTTAGATTTTCACTTTTGGAGATTTCTTCTATTGTTGTGTTTTGTTTTTGTTCTTTTTTGAGAGAATGTGTGCTTGCGTGCAAAGGGTGGGATGGGGGGAGCCCCGTGTGGGGTTTGATCCCACAATGCTGAGATCATGACGTGAGCCAGAAATCAAGAGACAGACACATAACTGACTGAGCCATCTAGGTGTCCCACTTCTGGTGGTTTCCGTTGCTGTATCTTCAAGCTCAGAGATTCTTTCCTCAGCTGTGTCCAGTCTGCTAATAAGCCCATCAAAGGACCTTTGCATTGCTCTTAAAGTGTCTTTTATTTCTGTCATTTCTTTCTGGCTCTTTCTTGGGTTTTCTGTCTCTCTGTTAACGTTGTCTGCCCTTTCATGCTGTCTGTTTTGTTCCTTTGAAACCATAGGATATTAATCTGTCAGTTTTGAATTCCTGTTCTGACAGTTGTAGCATCCCTGCCCTGTCCGATTCTGGTGCTTGGTTTTTTTTCCCGGTTTGTTTTTGGCCTCTCAGTATGCCTTATAATTTTTTCCAGATAGCCAGACATGAGGTACCAGGTAAGAGGAGCTGCTGCTGGCGCTTCAGTGGTGTGGTGGTGAGAGGGGAGGACATGGGGGTTCTGCGGTCCTGCACTGCGGCCCCTCCCAGCCCTTACCGAGCCTGGGCCTCTGGGCTCTGAACCTGCTCATGTTTCCTCTGTATCCTCCTCTTCTCTTGTGTGGACTGGGTTTGTTTATTTCCCCATGTCAGTTAGGCTCTGGTCGACCAGTTCCTTCTAGGGGCAGGGCTTATTGAGAACAAAATGCTCTGGCTTATTTCAGAAGGGTCCCTGTTCCCTCCCACTGCTGGAAGCATGAGGTGACTTTTGTCTGCTGTTTGTTCTGGGAAAACTCACGAAAGTCTGGGAGACCCCTGGGACTGGGTCCCCCTGGTTCAGACACAGGCCCCCGCACTGGGCAGTCACACCTCCTGTTTTCTTACCTGAGTACAGCTGCTGTGGGGGTTTGCATTCCTGAGGCTTTGCTGGAGGAAGCTGCAATGCCCTGTGTTCATACCTGTCTGGCCGGTCTTGGGGCCAGTCTTAGTCCTGTGTCCTTGCCTTTCCCATGAATCCAAGAGGAGTTGTTGGGTTTTCAGTCTGTTAAGATGGAGTGGTGATTTCAAAGCTCCGTATGTGTGGACCCAGGTTGGTGGATTGGGTATTGGCACAGTATTTGGTAAAGCAATCTTAATTAGCTACTGAAAGTAAAAACGTGCATGACCTAGTATTTCCACCTTTGGACATTACTGGCACGAATGCATAAAGATGTAAATATCAGATTTTTTTTTTCTTACAGCATTAAAAAAAAAAAGATTTTATTTATTTGAGAGAAAGAGTACAAGCAGGGGGTGGAGTGGGTGAGAGAAACAGACTCCCTGCTGAGCAGGGAGCTGCCCTGGGGCTTGATCCCAGGACCCCAGATGGTCACCTAATTCAAAGGCAGATGCTTAATTGGCAGAGCCACCCAGGCGCCCCTACAGCAGCATTTTTTAATGTAGGAATGGTTAAATATGATGTGTTTACACAACGGAATGCTCTCTAGCTGCTTAAAAGAAATGAAGTCGCTCACTATATCCTGACATGGGAAGGAATCTAAGACACATTGTTAAGTGGAAGGAGGTAAATAGCAAGTTGGCAAATGGTATGTTTAAGATTCAATTTTTATTTAAAACTTATTCACAGTGAAAATGAAGGGGTGCTTAGAGAAGAAGGAGAAATTTGGAAGAATATGTACGAGAAAAACCATGGGTTGCCTCTGAGGACCGTGTTACAGGGCTGTTAATACATAGATATCAGTGACATTTGTGTCTTGCGTCATGCATAGATACTTGATAATTGGGCAAGAGCGAAAGTAGGCAACAGCAGATACAGTTTATTGAGGGCAGTACAGTGGAATGGTATGTTTACATCACTTTTCCCTACATCCAGGCAATAATGTAGTAACAGTCTCTGAATTTCAACTTCCCTCCTGGGAATACTGTGGTAGTGTAGACCCAAGTAACTGGAAATTGCACATCTCCTGGGGTCTCTTCCGGTCTTTCAGGGGGTGACAGCCATAAGATGACAAAAGAGTTCCAGACAAATGTTTTACCAGTGAACATTTTTTTCCACATAGAGTTTTTTTTATTGTTAATTCTTCTTGTTAAATGATTTATCAAGGAAAATTTCCCCTTCTGCAAAGAAGCGGTTTCCTTGGTTCGGTTGTGTTGAGCTTTGTGATTTGTTGTGCCCAAGAGAAGTTTGTAATGGAATTTTTTTTTACAACACGTATCTCTCCCTTAAAAGGCTACCTAAAAAGTTGGTTAGCAGATCCGTGGTTCAGCAGGAAAGCTACTTGACTTTCATCATAAAATACGGTTTCTAGCTACAGTTTTCCTGCTCGAATGCTATCTGAGAACCTGCAGTGTGACTGCGTGTAGACTAATAATTCTTCTGAGTTCTTTGTCCTGTTAACTTCTCATCTGTCTAAATTTCATTTTCCACTTTACATCCCATTTTGAGTTTCTGGATCTAACCCTATCATGTGCATGTAGGTGGCAGGCTTCTCACAAGACCCTGGCAGAATTTTCATTTAATGCTGTTCTGATACGTTCTGATTCAGTCTGCCCAGGGCAAAGGTTCAGTCCCACAGGACTGCTCCCACCACATACCAACCCCTACTTCAGAGGCCAGTTGCAAGCAAGCCCAAGCGATCCCCTGTCCTCGTGACCCACCAGCATATATCGGAGGGTCCCACGGTCCCTTGCTCAGATTTGATTTTGATTTGCTGGAATAGCTCATGGGAGTAATAGAAACATTTTCTTTACTAGATGACTGGTTTATCATAAAAGGGAATGGCCAAGTGGAAGAGATGCATAGGGCCAGGTATGGGAAAAGGGCACCGAGCTTCCATGCCCCACTTTTCCCGAGTTTGTATGAGGGAAATGCTGTTTTCCAGGGATTTTGTAGCCCTCTGATCACAGGGCTGGCACCACTGGCCACCAACTCCCACCCTTAGGCACTTTCCACAAGTCACCTTATTAACATAACACATTTTTTTTTTTAAAGATTTTATTTATTTATTTGACAAGACAGATCACAAGTAGGCAGAGAGGCAGGCAGAGAGAGAGAGGAGGAAGCAGGCTCCCTGCTGAGCAGAGAGCCCGATGCTGGACTCGATCCCAGGACCCTGAGATCATGACCTGAGCCGAAGGCAGCGGCTTAACCCACTGAGCCACCCAGGCGCCCCAACATAACACATTTTTAACCTCTTTTCACTTAGGAAATATGTACGAGAGCCATGTATTAGGTCATCTGAATGATCAGATACATATGTTCCTTATAAATTACAATATGAAGCTTCCTAACCTAGTTTTCTTTTTTTAAACTCCTGGGTATAGTTTGCATTCTTCTCAATGATTAATATTCTTTTTTTTTTTTTTTTAAAGATTTTTTATTTATTTGTCAGAGAGGGAGATAGAGCACAGGCAGACAGAATGGCAGGCAGAGGCAGAGGGAGAAGCAGGCTCCCTGCTGAGCAAGGAGCCCGATGTGGGACTCGATCCCAGGACACTGGGATCATGACCCGAGCCGAAGGCAGCTGCTCAACCAACTGAGCCACCCAGAAGTCCCTCAGTGATTAATATTCTATAATGATTTTTTTGTTCTTGTTTTATCCTCTGTCATTTTCCTTAACAGAAGTCCTGGAGGAGATTTGGGTGCCAAAAAGAAAAAGAAGAAACAGAAGAGAAAGAAAGAGAAACCGAACTCCGGAGGCACCAAGTCAGACTCGGCCTCTGATTCCCAGGAGATTAAAATCCAGCAGCCTTCCAAAGTGAGACCCCAGTTTTATTTTAGCCTCTGTGGTTCCTCCTGCATGTGCGAGCCGGAGGTGTACCTGGGGTTTTGCCGTGACCTTGTGCTGGGTGGCGCTGGTCCCTGGAGGGCTTTACAGCCTTCCTGCTGCTGATGTTGGTACCTAAATAAGAGGTACAGACTGTGTTTTTGTGTGTATGGGGATACAGGCTGCATTTTTCCTTTTTCTCAGAGCAAATTAGTACATAGACTATAGTGATAGAAATCCGTCTCAGCGTGAGCTTCTTAGGTGTGTGTTGTTGTTTTGAAGTTAAGCTTAATATTTCGTTACTTTCAGTTCAGAAGATATTCACATTTTAATTTTTCTGGGTATCTGTCTAATTACCTGAATAGCACCCCACGATCTGGCAGCAGATTCCCACAGGAGCAGCCACAGGTAAGTCTTACGACCTTGAATCCGACCAGTAGGCTTGAGCGGCCATGCTTATTACATCCCATTGCTGAGGGTGGGACGAAGCTCCTGACAGTTCCCGCCAGAGAAACACCCACCTGAGACCCAGCCAGCAGTTGTCGCTAAGTTCAGGGTGGGCGGCTGGCCGGTCTTGCGAGGTTCTGGTGGAGTGGATGGCAGGTGCCCCCACCTTGGGGCCGACCCTGGTCACCCTGGCTGGGAATACAGGCCTTGTGGGTGCACAGGGCCCTCTCCGTGCAGGAAGCTTACAGGGCACGGGGTTGGTGTTAGAAGTGTGGTGAAGCACACGGATGATCCTGATGTTTGCCATGCCACGTCCATTGTCCTGGGGGTCGTGGTGTGGCCGAGGGGCTCGGGAGCACACTGGGAAACACGGGCTCGGTCCCGGCCCTGTAGCTCGCGAGCTGTGTGGGTGCCACCCTCCATGAGCCAGTTTCCGCATCTGCCGGGTGGGAGTCGTGCCTTCTGGCCCCAGCTCACGGGGCTGCGAGGAGGTTACAGTTAGGGCCTTTCTGTTAAATGATCTGAAAGCATTGTCGATATGGCAGCTGTTACCTAATATTATACAACTTGTGCAGGGTTGGAATTCTTTCTTTCTTGCACACAGTTGACACTGTATCGTGCCAAGTGGGTCTTGCAGGCAGTTTTCGTTGTTAACTGTTTTACACGTAAGGACCAGGAGTCACTGAGAGGATACTTACTTTGCCCAGTTTTCCCTGACTGCCTTGTGGGGTGAGAAGAAAATGGGGTGTTGTACCCTCGCTTTTCAGCTCGTCTCTCAGGTAATAAATACTCTTCTCCACTGGCCCTCCTTCCCAAGGTCACTTGTATAAGGTATGCCATCAACTCACAAGACATTTTTCCCATTTCTCAGTGTTGCTTCCTTGGATAAATGCGGTGTCGCATATATGCGTTCTGGCCCTCCGTATTGCTTCTACCATTACCATCAGCTTGCACCCCTCGCTGCACCCCCAGCCACTTTGAGCCCTTCCCTTACTTCTGGTCGCTTATAAGAAGCTAGAGCTAGCCAAGGCAGGAGGAGCGGCTAGCATTGTCTGGTGGAGACGTTATTTTCTTTTACAATTAAGAATAAATCAGGATTGTGTTAATGTGGGCCCTTCTCCGTTGCATTTTTTGAAACTGGAGTTTCTTTCCCTTACACAAAACGCTAGCTCTAAATAACAGTATAAAGTACTTTGGATTGTGTGTAGAAAATATTCCATTCTGCACCCAAGAACCAGAATAAGATGATAGGCTCCTTAGCAGTGGAGGACTTGGACATTTTTCCAAGATACTACATTTTAGAAAGGAAAGGGTACAGAGTACCATTGGAGTATAGTATTCTGTGGAGGAAAAGAGATGCTCCTGTCTTAGAGATGGTAGTGGGAAGCTAATGTGGTGGGAAGTGAGTGGATAGGGTTAAGAATGTATCGTAGCTGAATTTTCCTTGCTGCTTTGTCACTGTGGATTTGAAAATTATGCTTACTTGTATCCACTTTAAGAAAGCACTTAAAATAGTGAGCATTCAGATATAAATATGTCATGAATGGTCGTTTTATGGAAAGACTGCTAGTCAACCCGCCGAGGCTAATTAGGGTTGAAACCACTCTGAGGTCTGTCTTCACAGAGTTGGGATATTATTGGCTCCTTTGGAACAAAGATGCTGATTCATGTTTGCTGCAAACTAGCTAGAGCTTGGTATATTTGTGATCAAGAATTTAACTCCAGAATTAGGAAAGAAAAATCCCCATGACAAATTTACTATAGGCTTTGTGGGTTCAAATTTGCCTTTTTAAAGATAAATGGGTACATGCTCAAGCATTCTTCCTTGAAATATGCTGTGCTCAGAGTTCCTGTTTAAGCTGTAGGTCTTTTAATAGGTTGCCTCGTTAGGGGTTCAGATGGATGTCAATTTCATTTTACTGGAAATCGGTTACTATATGTTGGGAGGTTCAGAAGAGACCCAAGCAAGAATCCCAAGGAAACCCAATAATAAAGCAAAGACAGGGAGGTGTATATTAAGTAAAACTTGTTTGTAGGGTGTGGTGTAGGTAAAGCTTCCCAAGTTAGAGGATTGGCTCCAGACCACAGATGGCAGATTCGAGGTTGACCAGAAGTCCAGAGCTAACTATTAATAAACCAGCAAGGATTCGTGGTAGCTTTCTTTGGTGCCCCAGGTGTGTTGGCACACAGGAATAGCAAAGGGCTCTGAAAGTCTTGTTAACCACTTCTGAATGACAGTGAAGGTCATTCTTTGTGTGACATCAAAGTTCTAAAACTAATAATTTGACACACTGAAAAAAGTTGATTTTCCCATTGAGCCCTAAGTGGAAAGTATAGGCTCACTTTCCATGTGGGTTTACATTATCTCAGGGACTTTCCAAAAAAAGAGCTGGGGAATCTTCAGAGATAAGAGAAATATTGGCTTCGAGGAAGGAACTTGAGATTTGAAAGGTATTGTCAGTTTTCCAGACTGAGAATATGTTTTCCTGAAAAAAGGTTAGTTTCCAACACTTGGCGTGGGGAAAAGAGGCTGCGGTTGCCAAAGATCTAAACTCACAGAAGAAACTGTTCTCGTCGGGAGGTTTGTGTCTGGAGGAGCATGGGAGCTGCGAGAAGGCAGGGTGTGGTCCTGGTGGGGGGCACACTTAGAGGTTTCCATTCTGGATTAACTTCTTCCCAGCTCAGCCCTCAGTTTACCTTTCTTCCTTTCTCTCTTCCCTTCCATTTCGTTTTCCCTTCCCTTCCCTTCCACCTTTCCTTTCCTCTTCCCTTCCCTTTTTCCTTCCCCTCCTTCTTCCTCTCTGTTCCCTTCCCTTCCATTTCCTACTCTTCCTTTCCCTTCCCTTCTTCCTTCCCTCCCCTCCCTCCCCCCTTCCCTTTTCATTTCTTTCTTTTCCTTCCTTCCTCTTTTTTTTTTTTTTTTTTTTTTTTTAAATGAACTAAAATTTCCCTTGCCTGCCTCGTTTCCATTCTAGCCGTGATTTCCTTTGGCCCCACATTGCTGCTGAGGGCCTCAACCCCAGCTGTGAACCCGAGGGTGTGCCTGACGGGCTGCTGTGGTCATAAGGCTTGTGTGCATGTCCCTCCTTTCTGCTGCTCCACCCAGATGAGTGCGAGTGAGGACCCTCTGCAGATGGGGGGGACCTTGAAGCGGGGGGGTGGTTGGCTTTACTTCAGATTTCCCAAAACTACCAGAGCCCCGTGAAAACTCCTGTGCTATTGTTACCCTTAACGTAATGTGTTTGCTTCTATTTTAATACGTTAGCCTCCTTGAGCCCGGTCCCCAACCAGACTTAGAGGAAGGGGGATGGTTTTTGGTGTTGTGGTCTCCAGGGCAGATGGCATGTGTGTTTGGCCCAGGTTTGGGAGTGGGTGGCGGCTTCCTCATTTTTGTGTCTGTGTGTCTTTGCTGTTCTAGAATCCCACCATCCCGATGCAGAAGTTGCAGGACATCCAGAGAGCCATGGAGCTGTTGTCCGTGTGCCAGGGCCCTGCCAGGAGCATCGATGAAGCTGCCAAACACAGATACCAGTTTTGGGACACACAGCCGGTGCCCAAACTAAGTAAGCTTTTCTGCATTTCTTCTCCCCCCACCTCCAAAACCGCTGGGTTAACAACAACAAACAAACAAAAAACCCACAAAAGAAACTGGACTTCCATATTGACTTCCATAATCTGTGTTTTATCACAGATTAGCAATATACACAAAAGTCCTATTTTTCTTCTTAAAATAGAAATATTGGGTAGTGACACTGGCTTTCAGTAGACACAGTTTTAGAGTCTAATTCCTTTTTCTGTTAAAAAAAAAAATCAACTTCTCTCACTTGAAACCTTAGTCTATGAAAAATACGCATAAAACAGAGAGTCTCGTGTACCTTTTTTGGTCCTGAGCTTCATGGAATTGTTTTTCCTATACATAAATTTTTAGCAGTCTCACATCTCACTTACTCTAAAAGACATAGGATATTGGCCTTGAAATGGAAAATGTGCTTGAGTGTTTGCAAATACAAGCTTACACATCACTTTCACACAGCATCTTTCCCTGATTAAACCTTTTCCCTTCCTGGAGGCTGCCCTCCCTCCGTCCCCACCTGGCCGCCATTTTTATCCTACTTTGCCATCACGGTTTCCCTGGCATGTTCCCCAGTGCCTGGCACTGAACAACAGACACTCAACACTGATCTGCTAACTATTACTCAGCCATAAAAAAGAAGGCGATCTTGCCATTCAATGTTGACCCTGAAGGCATTATGTGAAGTGAATTAGGTCAGAGAGAGAAAAACAAATACTGTATGATTTCACTTATACACAGAATCTAAAAAAAAACCCCCAAATTCTGAATTCCTAGACACACAGAAATGGAAATGGAAAATTTCGTGCTGCTTGACGCTAGGATCCTGCTCCCTGAGCGCCAGTGTGAATTCCTAGCAGGCAAGACCACTACAGTGCAGTAAGGGCCGCGGGGCCGTCATGGGCACTCTGGGGGCACCGTAGGCACGTGGGGATCTTGGCAGCTGGCCTCTGCCTCAGCATGGAGCCTGGGCCCTCATGTTCTACTCAGACTTGCGCCTCCTAAGTTTCTATAAACATCATTTAGCTCTTCCTCTTTTCACAATAGAAAAGGTGATATAAATGCACTAAAAATGTTTATGACGGCATTAAAAGCTAAACCTGCTGTTTTCTATTGTCCTCCTTTGAAAATAGATTATAATTATTTCTCTGTTCTTCTTTCTTGAGTGTTCAGGTTCCAGAATCCGTGTAAGAGAAATGATTGTCTTCCAGATCTCTTAATAGTCCAGTTATATACAAATAATCTGTTTTATCGCATAAAAATCCAGGGTCAGTCCTTGTCTGTGCCCTCAAATAATGATTTTCAACCTTTCTGAAGTTCCACTCTTCTCCCAACCATGTCTGCTCCACGCATCTGGAAAAAGCACGGGCTCGGGAGTGTGAAAGATCGAGGAGAGCGATTCTCCCTTGTCTTTTCCTTCAGGCTCTAGAAATATATGTGTTTGGTCCTGGAGGAAGGCTCTCTAGAAAGAATTTGTAGGATTTTAAATGCCGTTGAATTGAGTGACCATTAGCGAAAGGGATACGAGTCTGTTGATCTGGATATATTGGGTTTAGCCAAATGCTCCTTGGCAAACTGCTGCTGGCTTTCAGTTCCTGGCCCCGGGGCCAGGCAGGCTGCCTCCTAACATCAGAATACGTCTTTGGGAAGATAGCCGGGGTGCACCACATTTTGGCCTGTCCCTAAATCCCTGCAGGTTTTCCCCCAGTTCCTTGAATGCCCATTTGCACCTGAGTTCAGGCAGCAGCAAGGTTAGCGGGGGCCTGGGGTTGTCCCCAGTGTCCAGTGGGGAGCCAAGCTCTAGGCAGATATCCTGAAGGGACTCTCTGGGAGCAGCTGAGAATCTGGCCACTCTGGCTGACTTGACAAAGCCTAAGGTATTATACGGGGTGGGCTGGTGCAGCAGTAGTGACCGACCAAGTCAGGGGCTAGAAAGAATGAAAATCAAGACCCCTTGGAGCTGGTAGAGCCCCTGTGGCTTCCACCTGTAAAAAGATGAGGACAAAACCTCTACCTGAGGGTCATTTATTTAGCAGATAACTGTTTCTTTTTGTTTGTTTTATTTTTTTCCTGGTTGTTCATGTATTTCTTCTTTGAGTTATCAGTGACATAGAGCACTTTATCAGCTTCAGGTGTCAAACGTGTTTAGAGACACTGTGAGATGACCCCCCCCCCCACGCAGGTCTAGTTACCATCCCTCACCACACCGACTTACAGAATCTATTTCTTGTAATAAGGACTTTTAAGATCTACTGTCTTAGCAACTTTTCAGATACGCAATATGGTGGTATTAAGTGTGACCACCATGCTTGTTTTATGTCCTCAGCACTTAACTTGCTTTATAACTGGAAGTTTGTGTCCTTTGACCCCCTTCACCCATTTCACACCCTCCCCCACCCCACCTTTGCCAACCACTAGACTGTTTTCTGTGTCTAGGAATTCAGAATTTGGGTTTTTTTTTTTTTAGATTCTGTGTATAAGTGAAATCATACAGTATTTGTCTTTCTCTCTCTGACCTAATTCACTTCACATAATGCCTTCAGGGTCAACATTGAATGGCAAGATCGCCTTCTTTTTTTATGGCTGAGTAATAGTTAGCAGATCAGTGTTGAGTGTCTGTTGTTCAGTGCCAGGCACTGGGGAACATGCCAGGGAAACCGTGATGGCAAAGTAGGATAAAAATGGTGGCCAGGTGGGGATGGAGGGAGGGCAGCCTCCAGGTAGGGAAAAGGTTTAATCAGAGAAAGACGCTGTGCAAAAGTGATGTATAAGCTTATATCTGCAAACACTCAAGCACGGAGAGCAGGGGAAGGGCTGTGAGAGCAGAGGGAAACCCCAGTCGCCACGAGCTGGAGCTGGCCTTGGCCCCCCATTCAGCATGGATGAAGCTGGAGAGCAAGGCCAGGTGGGCGGCCAGGTGGGATCAGCCACAGACAAGGGCCTGGGTGCTATGCCAGTCACACTGGGAAGCTGTGGGGGAGGAAAAGGGCACCTTTGTGGAGGTCACTGGAGACGTGGATGACTTCAGCTGCACTGTCAGCAGTCCCAAAATTAGTTGTAGGTGTTGCTGGGAAGGGTCAAAGGTCACTGTAGCCCTCCCGCCAACCCACCCTAGGGTTTTGAAATGCAGAGTAGAAAGAGAGCATTTTCAGGCTGTCACTGGACCTAAGCTGCCCACTGCGGCAGATCTGCCATCTGGGGGTTGAGGCTGAGAAGTCATAGTCATGTCATAATATACACCTTGTCATTGCATGAGAAACGATTGCTCCTTTTGTTAATTGGTGAGATAGCCTTCCCCACTACCTAGCTACCCTGTCTCACTCAGGAAGTAGCTGAAATAATAGCATATTTTCGTTGATGAAATGAAACCCAAGTCCCCTTAGAAATGATTTCGTTTTCTGGGACGGACCATTTGGACCATCAGAATACTTCGTCATGAATATTCTCTTTTTGTCTGTCTCTTTTCTTCTCTGCACCTCCCCAGATGAAGTCATAACCTCTCACGGGGCGATTGAAGCAGACAAAGACAACGTGCGTCAGGAGCCCTACTCCCTGCCGCAGGGTTTTATGTGGGACACCCTGGACTTGGGTAATGCCGACGTGGTGAGTGACGCTCTTGAGCGCAACAGCTGCCCTCGCACACATTGCTTCAGGGGGCGGGGGTTCCGAGCACCATAGACAGGACACTCGCTTGCTCTTGTAGCTCAAGGAGCTGTACACACTGTTAAATGAGAATTACGTGGAAGATGAGGAGAGCGTGTTCCGGTTTGACTACTCGCCCGAGTTCCTGCTGTGGTGAGTCAGGCCGGCCGCCAGGGGGCGCCCCGGGCGCGGGCAGTCGGGGCGGCGTGCCTCGGTCTCTCCCTGGTTTCCTGGACACTAACCGGCGCCAGTTTTCCTCATCTGCTTTGACTTCAGGGCCCTGCGTCCCCCCGGCTGGCTCCTGCAGTGGCACTGTGGGGTCCGAGTGTCTTCGAACAAAAAACTAGTAGGGTTCATAAGTGCCATTCCAGCAAACATTCGGATTTATGACAGGTACCTACTAAAGCTTGTCCGTGTCGGTTTCTTTTCCAGGAATTGCCATTACAATAGGCTTTTTTTTTTTAAAAAAAAAGATTTTATTTATTTATTTATTTGTTTGTTTGTTTGTTTGAAGCGGGGGGGGGGGCTGTGGGCGGGTGGAGCAGGCTCCCTGCTGAGCAGAGAGCCCAATGCAGGGCTTGATTCCAGGACCCTGAGATCGTGACCTGAGCCAAAGGCAGAGAGGCTAAACCCACTGAGCCACCCAGGCACCCCAGGAGAGAGATTTTATAAGAAATCTTTTTATCCATAGGATAACTAATGTTGCATTTTTGCTCTGGGTCTCTGGCCTAGAAAGTCAGAGATCTAATGCATACCAGGGCTGTTTACCATAGTAGGGCTGTGTATCGGGTTAGTTTCTTTGCTGCTAAAAAGCATTTGATGTCAAGGAGTCTCTGTGCCACATGGAATGCCTGCATATCTAGAACCAGAGCAGGGAATGGGCTTTGAAACTCTGCAAGGTTTACTGGAGCTCGGAAAAACACCAGCTCTCTTCTGATCAGGGCACCTCTCCGGATCCTAGGAATTTCGTTATCCTCCAAAGCAACATCTTACCAGATTGTGCAGCTGGGTGACCCAGTTAGTGTCCTAATTGCGTACATTACAGAAAAGAAAAAAAACAAAAACAAACAAAAAAAACCCAGATGTAGAAACTTTGAGGCACATCTTACCTATTTTCCAAAGTGAAAACTTAGAAACAAAAAGTCTTAAATTTATTGAGGACAGGGGGGTTTGGATCTCCATGACCTAGAGTTATAATCATTTTAGCAGGGGATCTGGGGACTAGTTTATTTATCTGAACTTGTGAAATGCCTAAATGATGGGCTCTTTTTCTTAAATATTGTGTTGAGGGGGGATCTTTCAGTTTCTTACTTTAAATGTCATGGGTGTTGTTTTATTTTTAAAAATGTTTTTGTCGTACGTCCCCTCAAGTCTTTGACATCTTTCTCTTTTTTAGTGTGAAGAAGATGGTAGAAATCAACTTTCTTTGTGTACATAAGAAATTGAGATCAAAACGGGTAGCCCCAGTGTTAATTCGAGAAATAACCAGAAGAGTGAACCTGGAAGGGATTTTTCAGGCCGTCTATACAGCTGGAGTGGTTCTTCCTAAGCCGGTGGCCACCTGCAGGTAACAGCACCTCAAGCCTTGCTCCCCTGCTGTGTTGCTACCAGTTTTTATTCTCACGTGTAATTTGTGGATTTGGGCTTACCTGGTATTATGTAGTTGGTTGGGTAGCACAGGGGAAATTAGACCCAAGAAACACCGTGACCAGTGTTCTTTCCAGTTTGCCATATAACTTCATGATTTAAAAAAGGGGGGGGGATCTCTGCTTTTTAACATTTTCTGGCTAATGATGCTGGTTCTATATTTCTTCGTACCTTCCGTTGGAAAGACCAGCGCTGCCTCTCCCTTGGGAAAACCCGGGGCATTGTGATCTTGAAACATCCAGCCTGCTAGCATTTTCTTTCCTTCCAGGCACTCAGGTTTATATCAAGCTGTGCCCTGGATGTCAGGGAACTGTTGCGAATGCTTGATAAACACCAGCTGAGAAGCCCAAACAAACTTGTTTGCTGAGAATAAGAAAAGGCTTCAACTGTTTTTATGACTTCTTCTGTTCTTATCAAACTTTCAAAGGTTAATCCAGGGAGAAAATGGTATATCAGATTAGCCCCTGGACTAACCTGTTCATAAAGCCTTGAGGCTTTATCTCTTGACTATTTTTGACTCAAATAAGATGAAACTTTTGCTAAACATAGTACAAAAGGTAAAACTGTAACAACTATCTCCCATTAAATTATTCATAAATAACCTAAACATATAAGACTTCTCGCAGGTGTGTTTTAATACAAATCATCTAGTACCTAAACTGGAATCGCTAAAGAAATTCAAGGTAGTTTCTCAAAAAGTTGTTTGCCTTGGTGTGGATTATATAAAAGTGACAGCTACTAATTTAGGGAGGATGTTTTCATGTTTTTAAACTTTTTGGTCTGCTTTCTGTAGAATCAGCACTGGTCATTAAATACTTGCAGACTGGGCATTTTTTTTAAACTTTATTTTGCAATTTTATGATTGCTCTTTACTGAAAGAGATGAAAGGTCACAAACTACAAAGGAACATAACTAGGAAAGCAAGGACGTATTTTAGATTTTAAAAAACAGCTGATAAAATAATTATACAAGAGGAGGGCCGGCATCCAGCGTTGTGCTGGGGACATCATGAGTGTTTGAGTGTTTGTTAAATGCTTCTGCAACAGCTGAGCTGAGACAAAGAGGAAGCAACTGGTAGGGTTAGAAACCAATCAGATTTTGAAACCCTTACTGTATTCCAGATACTGGCATCGATCGCTAAACCCCAGAAAACTGGTAGAAGTGAAGTTTTCTCACTTGAGTAGAAATATGACTTTACAGAGAACAATGAAGCTCTACAGACTTCCAGATGTAAGTAAGAATGTTCTGCAGTTTTTGGAAGCTGTGACCTTAACTGAAGCTTTTAACATAGAAAAGAGTTATTTCCAAGAGTCTTAAAAAACTAGCTCATGTGTTTGAAAATGTGAATGTGTAGCTTTTTGGAACTCTGGGCTAGGAAAAAGAGGCGTGCTGAAAACACCAGTTTTTTGTTTTGTCTTTTTTTTTATTTTTTTTTTTTTTTAAGGCTTTTTAAGTCTTCAGTTTATGGTTGGATGGGATTGAACTCAAGACATGTAAGTTTTGAAATTTCGAGTATATAACATTTATTACATAAGAAGTAAGAAAACTTGAGGCTTCTGATGCTGCTTTAACAAAAAGGAACTAAGAAATAAGGCTTAGTGGAGAGACCAAGGAAAGGAAATAATGTCTCACTAAATTACCGTCTTTTTAGGGGCACCTGGGATGGCTCAGTTAGTTAAGCGTCTGACTCTTGGTTTCGGCTCAGGTTGTGATCTCAGGGTGGTGGGATCAAGCCTGGAGTTTGCTCTGTGCTCATTGGGGAGTCTGCTTGAAAGATTTTCCCTCTGCCCCCCACCACACCCTCTCTTGAATAAATAAATAAAATTTTAAAATATACACACATATATAAAATATATATTCTATAAATAATATAAATAAAGTAATATAAAACAACAAATAACTAATAATATAAATAAAATATAAATAAAAAATAAAATAAAATTCTACAAATAATATAAATAAAATAACAAAATAAATAAAATCTTAAAAATAAATAAAAACAAAATATATATAATAAAAATGTTTTATAAATAACCATATTGTGTATAAAATATATATACATATATTTTTTAATATTTATTTATTAGAGAGATTAAGAGAGAAAGCATAAGTGGAGGGGAGAGCAGAGAGAGTGCAAAGCAGACTCCCTGCTGAGCAGGGAGCCTGACCTGTTCCATCCCAGGCCCTTGAGATTGTGACCGAAGTTGAAGGTAAATGCTTAACCAAATGATCCACCCAGGTGCCCCCTCAAAAAAAAAAAATCTTCTTAAGCCAGCGAGTTCCCAACATGCTAAGTTATCTCTTAATAGAGGAAAAGTTACATGTGCTTACCAATGTTGCCTTTATTTAAGGCTTGGATGGTGTGTTAGTTATCTGTCGCTGTTGTGATAGATTACCACAAATTTAGCAGTTTAAAACACACATTTATTATCTCCTAGGTTCTGTGGGTCAGGAATCAAAGCCCAGCTTTCCTGGGGCCTCTGCCCCAGGGTCTCTCATGAAGTTGCCATCAAGGTATCCCCTGGGGCTGGGTCTCATCTGAACACTTGACTGGGGGTGGGTTCACCTCCAACTCACAGGGGTGTTAGCAGGCCTGAATTTTTGCTGGCATTTGGACTGAGAGCTTGAATTCCTTGCTGACTGTCAGCCTGAGGCCTCCGTCAGTTCTTCACCAAGGCAGAGTCCCCATAGGGTAGCAGCTGTGACAACATAGCGGCTTGCTCCGTCAGACCCAGTGAGGAAGTGAGTCTACAGAGATAGTCAGCTAGCAAGGTAGAAGTTAGAACCTCATGTAATCAGTGCTTGCAAGTGACATCCAGTCACTGCTGCTCTATATGTCACTGGTTAGAAGCAAGTCCTGGCTTCCACCCACACTCAGGAGGAGCACAAGGGTATAAGCACCAGGAGGGGGCATCACCAGGGGGCCATCTTAGAATTTGTCTGCCACAGATGGGATCTTCCGTTCGAAGTTTTGATTTTGCCAGAACTGTTCTTTCTCTTGGGCTGGTTAGAAGGTAGTTTTGTGACTACTTTAACTTGATTTGAGGGATTCCCGTGGAATGTCGCCATGTTCATCTCGAACACGGGGACGCCTTCCCTGCAGTGGCCTTTCTCTGTGTGGTGGACTCCTCTTCTTTTTGTCTTTCGGCCAGTAGTGTGTTTACTGAGTTCATGTGAATAGCTACGTGAACTGATGTATTTTTTTCTAACGACGGACAGGAAACAACTGATTCTGATCTTGCACAGAATTTCATGAGGAGAAAAGGGGAGGTGAGGAAACCAGATGTGGGAGATAATCGGGACCATCATTCTAGAGCTTTGTAACCTGGCAGAAGGCCTCTTCTTCCCTTCAGTCTTACTGTCCTGGCAGATGGTGGGGCTCAGACTAATGAACCCACTGCCTCTGAGGCCAAGGAGGGAGAGGAAACCTAGACCAGAAAGAAAGGAAAATAAAAAATCCAGGCAACATGACAGGCGGGTCCACAGGACCAGGGGAGGGAGAGCCAGCCCCTCATGCTGGAGTGACAGAAGGGAAGGTAGGCGTGTGGAGAGGTGGACATGGAAGACATTCAGAACAGTCACACTAGCAGCGTGACATTGCATACTGACTGGCCAGGATTATTCTGATGCCAGGGGCAAGACCTAGAGTGACCTAAGGGGGACGGTCATATAGAGGCACAGGACACGGCTACAGTGAAAACATGCCCCCTGCAGGCCTTTCTGTTCTTAGCAGCCTCTTTGTCAGCGGTTATAAAGACTTTGCCATCCAGGAGTGGACATTAAAAACTTCAGGTGTGCCGACTTTTTTCACTAGGGGCTAACGCTGTTCTCCTGTGGTCTCCCCAGTTCAGTTTCTTGAGCCTGAAGCCGTCCAGCTTGTGTGTAAGGAAAGTTCCCACTTCCTTGTAGGCTGCCTAAAATGAGATGAAGGAGGAGTTTTAATACTTGTCATTGGTTTATTCGGGGTGATCAGACTTTGAGCTGCTGAGAGTCTTCTTGACTTTTGTTCCTCATCTTTTGTTTTTACACAAAAGTCAGTCAAGTAACAGCGTTAACAAGTTGGTAATAAATCACGGATCTGGCATTGGGAGTAGTCCCCACTCCGCCCCAACCCCCTGCCCCGCGCCAGTAACGTGAAGTTTACAAAGTGCTCCCACATGTGTGTATGTATTCATGTTATTCTTTTTTTTTTTTTTTTTTTTGACAGACAGAGACCACAGCAGGCAGAGAGGCAGGCAGAGAGAGAGGAGGAAGCAGGCTCCCCGCATAGCAGAGAGCCCGATGCAGGGCTCGATCACAGGACCCTGAGATCACGACCCGAGCCGAAGGCAGAGGCTTTAACCCACTGAACCACCCAGGCACCTCTGTATTCATGTTATTCTTACAACAGCCTTTTGAAGCTGGTGTGTCCTGTCCGCATTTTGCAGATGAAGAGATTGGGGCTTATGCAGTTTGACACTTAGGCACAGGCCTGTCACTAATAAGTGCAGGACTTGGGATGCATGCCCCAGACGTCAGGTTTCACCTGTTAGATCCCTTTGCTCCTGCCATCACCTCTCGAATACCTCTGGGGGCATCGGGGCCTGGTCCCACCAGGTGTCTCACCATGCGGAGGTGAGCACGAGAAAGCATGATTGTCAGGGTCCGAATAGTGCTGTTGGCATGATTCAGTCTCCTTCCCTGCTTTTAAGTCCTGGGGAAGGAGAGAAAAATGAAGAGTGAAGTAATGCAGAAGAGAGGGTAGAAGAGTTAAGAGTGCAGATATTAGGAAATCGGAAGGCAGCCACTGAGCCACCTGGGAGTGTGCCCTTTGAGTTAGAAGCTGGACAGGGCAGGGGCGCCTGGCTGGCTCAATCAGTAGAGCTTGAAACTCTTGATCTCAGGGCTGTGAGTTCAAGCCCCGTGATGGGTGTAGAGATTACTTAAAAATAAAATCGTTAAAAGAAAAACAAAAACAAAACAAAACTGGACAACAGCTTCCCCACATTGGGGCCCAGTTGTGTGATTTAAGAACATTTTTGTACCCTTCAGAGTAAGGAAGAAGAGCCTTCTGCATACAGCTTTTTCTCTCTGGATCAGTCTCCTCTTCTGATCCTCTTTGTGCTTACAGTGCCTGCTTTAGGTCTTGTTTGTGGACTTCTGAATATAAAGAGTTAACATCATTATGGCCACACCATTGTGCTAGACAGTGGACATCCGTAGTCTCAGCTGTTATTCAGGACAGTCCTAGGAGGGCAAGGCATTCTCCCCATTTCACGGAAGAGACCTGTGAAATTGGTCTGTACAGAGTCGACATCTTCTAGTTAGGAGAGAACCACCCAGAGCCCACGCCCCCAGCCTCTGCTATCTGCAATGCTAAGGTCTTCCCAAGAGTAATGCCTTTCCTTACCTTGTGAGCATCAGTTTGTTTTTCATTTGCTGTTAAGCATTTTCTTTTCTTTTTTTTTTTGAGATTTTATTTATTTATTTGAGAGATAGTATGAACAGGGAGGGGAGGGCAAAGGCAGATGGAGAAGCAGACTCCACACTGAGCAGAGAGCCCTACATGGGGCTCTATCCCAGGACCCTGGGATCATGACCAGAGCTGAAGGGAGACACTTAACTGACTGAGCGCCCCAGGAGCCCCACTTCTGAGCATTTCCTTCCTTCCTTTTAAAGATCTTATTTATTTATTTATGAGAGACAGAGAGAGAGAGAGGCAGAGGGAAAAAAGCAGGTTCCCACTGTCCCACTTAGCAGGGAGCCTGATATGGGACTCGATCCCAGAACCCTGGGCTCATGACCTGAGCTGAAAGCAGATCCTTAACCAACTGAACCACCCAGGCGCCCCACTTCTGAGCATTCTCAAACAAAGTTGGAAATTTTTTTTTTTGTCAGTGGTCTTAAAGTTGAAGGAATTTAAAGCAGGCAAATAGCCAGAGTCACATTAATTGCTTGGTGTCCTTCCGTGGTGTGGCAAGAAGGACGTGCTAGTGAAGACATGCTAAGACACATGGAGTTCTTCCTACAGTGAGTTGCAGTAGATGCTTTTTTTTAGTGATTAGCGTCCTGCTGCTGCTTTTTAATCAAATCCCCATAATCACTGCTTACATCTCTGCTCTGGAATCTTGGCTCTGAGACAATTTACACCACATAGTTTGACAGAGAACAACGCGGCTTCTGTTTTTTAATAGACCTCTGAGCCTTTTTTCCTGTATGCACTGATAAGCAGATTTTACACATATTCCGATGTACGGAGAGTCCCAACAAGTCATGCCTGCTAGTTGGACCCTGGGAGAGTGAGTCTGCCCGAGATAATAGAGTTTGCGTGTGAAGTATGAGGCTTTCCCAGTCACTTGAAATGTCTTTTTGTTTTTTTTGGAATTCTCTGGAAACCACCTTCCTTTTTTGGGTTATGCCAAAACTTAGCATTTTTTTTTTTTTTTAATTTAGGCTTCACATTCTCCCCACCTCTTTCTGAAGACCACAGCTGTAAATGAAGGGTTTATTTTATATTTTCAAATGTATTTCCTGCTTCTGTAGATTTTTTTTTTTTGGAGAGTGTGTTACTTCACGATATTAAAAAGAAACACATTTAGGCCCTGAAGAGACATGGCCATTGTGAGTTGGCAAAAGTAAATATTCTTCTCCTGTTTTTGGGATTTTGGCTTTTTTTTTCCCTATAGCTGATACAGTCTGATGTTCTCCTTTAAAAAAAAAAAAAAAAAAAAGCTTCTGTAAAAAAGCACTTCAAGGGCTTATAAATTGCCCAGCGCATATACTTTCTCTCTCCCTGTTCGCCCAAACATAATGTTTCACAGAGTTTTCTGTCTGCCACTTCCAACTACCCATCATTCTGACCTTTGGAGACCTGACACAGCAGTTCTCAGAGTTGGTCCTGGGACCCCTGAGCAGTCCACGAGTTTAGCCCAATCCAGGGGATGGGGGACCTGTGACAACAACACTATTTTTATAATAACAGTGAGACAGAAAATGCATTTTTCACTTAATTTCCCTACAGATGTACTGTGGCATCTACCAGAGGCATTACGGAATGTGTGCTTGTGCGTTTTTTGGATTTAAAGTTTTCTCAGTTTTAATTTCTAGCATGATAGGTGCAGGTGGATATAACCCACACACGCAGAACTCGCTGGGCCTACTCCGTGTTGAAGAGGGTAAAGGGGCAGGTGGGGGGACGCCTGGGCGGCTCAGTTGGTTAAGCGAATGCCTTTGGAGTCCCAGGGTTGAGTCCCGCCTCAGGCTCCCTGCTCGGCAGGGAGTCTGCTTCTCCCTCCGACTCTCCCCCATCTCATGCTCTCTCTCTCTTTCTCTCAAATAAATAAATAAAATCTTAAAAAAGTAAAGGGGTCTCAGACAAAAATATTTGGAAACTGCTGCTTTAAGGGTGTCTGCTGGGCAAAAGATGTTGATTTTAGTGATTTTGTGGAATAAATATTCAGGAGAATATTGCTGAAGAGGAGTGTTTTGGTCTAGAAAGACATCGGCGAGCTTGTTCTTCCTTTCTGAATGTCCGCCTCACAGACGCGCTAACAGAAGAAAAAGCAGTTTACTATTGAAAAGGGCTACTTAATGGGGCGCCTGGGTGGCTCAGTGGGTTAAGCCGCTGCCTTCGGCTCAGATCATGATCTCGGGGTCCTGGGATTGAGTCCCGCATCGGGCTCTCTGCTCAGCGGGGAGCCTGCTTCCTCCTCTCTCTCTGCCTGCCTCTCTGCCTACTTGTAATCTCTCTCTGTCAAATAAATAAATAAAATCTTAAAAAAAAGAAAAAAAAAAGAAAAGGGCTACTTAAGACTTTATTGAGGTCATCCTTTTGGCAGAAAATCATCTTTGTAAATGACTTTTTAAATACATTATTTCTGTATATGTAGTTTGGTTTTTCCTATTAGCATTTAGAAATGTATGTTTATTACATTTTCCAGTATTTGGAAATCACATAGGTTCCATCTTGCCATGAATCTCCAGTATAGAAGTGCTAACAAACACTAAAATTGGCCCGGGGAAACGAAAAAAAGAATTTTTGCCTGGTTCTCACGTAAGTGCCAGGCCCAAGATTTGTCAACTTTGCGGAGCTGACAGTGACTTTTTTCCATGCATGCAGTCTTCACCGTACCTTACTGTGTAAATGTGGTTCGAAACATAGGAACTCATTCATTCGTTCATTCATTCATTTGGCTGTTATTACCATTCTTGCTTGAAGGGTTAGGCCTTGGATGGAAGCCAGGGCATGGAGATTTCTCTTGCTTTGGCTTTGTGATCCACAGAAAGGCTAAAAGTACGAGTTCTCTATTAAATGTTAAGGGCTTATCTTCTCTCAATGTGGACTTAGTAAACGATATTTTGGCTGCATTATTACATCTTTAGAGATTACATGAGCCATAACAGAATGGCGCATTGTAAGGACATTTGGGTTTGTAAATACAAAGAACAGATCTCTCAGCACCCCTCCCAGTCCCCTGGTCAGTGATCGGTCAGCATTCCTTGTCACGGACCCCAAGAGACCTCAGCACAGCCACTAAGGTGGATCAGAGCCAGCACACAGGATGAAACCTGTATACCACCTTGGGCTTCTGCTATGCTATGCCTCTGGGGATGTGCGGGAGCTGTCATGATCTATTTTTAAAGGCTGTATTTAATTTTAAAGTATTTAAAAATAACTTAGAAAAGGTGGAGTAGAAGTATTTATATACAGGCTACTTATCACTTAAAATGTATCCACTGTTTCTAGGAAAAAAACAAGCTAACTGGAAAGATGAAATGGGATTGCTGAGTTTTTAGTATTTTTTTTTAAAGATTTTATTTATTTCTCTGAGAGAGAGAGAGATCGATCCTTATTGAGCCAGCTTGACGTGGGGCTCAATCCCAGGACTCAGGGATTGTGACCTGAGCCGAAAGCAGACGCTTCACGGACTGAGCTGCCCAGGTGCCCCGAGGTTTTAGTATTTTGTACAACAAGCACTTGTGGTGGGTTTTCTCACTTCTTAGCTCAAGTGTCCTGGTGTCTGGGCAGTTCCTAGGGAGCTAAGTGATGTCTGGAGCTTTTGAGGACACAGTGGAACAAATCCAAATGAGGACCTGGCCTAAACATGAGGGTAATTCTGTTCCTAATAGAACACTATAGAAATCGTGATGATCCAGAATGATGAATTCGAATGCCTGTTCTAATCACCTTATTTAATCAAAAGATAACCTGGGAAGTCAGGGCGGGTACTTGGCTGCTTGGCTGTTAAAATGGTTGCCCTTCCCCTTCTGACCAGTATGATTTACTTTTTTTTCCATTTTTGTTGCTCACAGGAACAAAATAGCTTACAGCCTCTGTATAGTCCATTGATTAAAATAAGTTACTGAGCTCTTCACCTGCATTCTCTGCCCGTCAGACAGGACAGTTGTAAGACACATCCTTCCAGAACACATGCACCTGTGGGGTGGTTGTTAACATGCTAGGCTTTGGCCCATGGATTGGGGTCCCCCTGGCTTTGATTGGGCAGCACTAACCCCAGACCCGGCCCAGATAGAAGGTACAACACGTTGTCAATGTGTCTCCTGACTCGGTGCTTCCGTGTGTAGACAGACCACCAGGGAATCTGGGCAAACTGCAGATTCGGACTTGGCAGGTCTGAGGGGGAGCCAGGATTGGGCAGTTCAGACAAGCTCCCAGGTGGTGCTGATGCACGTGGCCTTCGTTCTCCTTATAGTTCAGCTGCCGGCTTTGTTTTGTTTTCACTACAACAAGGCTACCAAGACTTCAGGCCTGAGACCGATGGAACCCAGAGATATCCGGGCCGTGCGAGACTTGACCAACACTTACCTGAAGCAGTTTCATCTTGCCCCGGTGATGGATGAAGAGGAAGTAGCTCACTGGTTCCTCCCGCAGGAGCACATTATTGACACGTTTGTAGTGGAGGTAAACTAAGGTGATAAGACAATACAGACAAGTGTGGAAACACCACATAGCTGAGTCTGTTTTCTGGAAGGACCAAAGAGTGCCCCCCTCTCTCCTCTTTCTCCATGACACTGCTTCCAAACCAGATTTCTGTTCCTCCTGATAGAATCAGAATTACTTCTTACAGTTTCCATTCCTAGATAAGAGCACATTTTTGCTAGTGATTAATGGGAAATCAGGATATGTTTCTCTTGGTACCTGTTTGAGTAATTGCTTTATTCAGTTTGAAAAAGTTGATTTGAATGGCCTTTTCTGAGGTAGATACTTTCTAAAGTTTAATACCCCTGGTTTTTGCAAAACTGGTTTGAACTGAACTGTTTTCGGTTGAGATGGCATCACTCAGCCACTTAACCCTTGTTCAAGGGAAGGAAGTAAAAGTAGTAGTGTAGATTTTCTGATTCTTGACTGGATGAATTTAACCTAGTGCTTTTTAACCCTTTTCCTAGAAGGAAAAAAAAAAAAAGCTTGAACTTTGTTGTTCAAATGATGTTTCCCATAGAGGCTCTTTCAGTTGAAGTGGGATTGGGTTCAGAAGTTGAGATTTAAGCTGGTATGTACCTGGAGGAGAGAAAGAGTGTGGAGTCCACGTAGAGGTCCCAACAGCAGTCCATTTACCATTGAGGTGTGAGCACTGACTGGAAGTGTCTTTTTTCAACACTGTCGGGCATTGGTCCAGATGTAGGATGGCAGCCAAGATAGGGCAGAAATGGTAGAAACAGGGTGAATTCAAAGGGCGTTTCTGGAGAACAGCTGAGCAGTCTTTGTTTCTAAGCTCTTATTTCTAGAACAATGCTCGAGTGCATACCTTTAAGCACAGTCTTTTTTTTTTTTTAATTTACATTCAGTTAATTAACATATAGTATATTACTAGTTTCAGAGATAGAGGTCATTGATTCATCAGTTGCATATAATACCCAGTGCTCATTACATCACGTGCCCTCCTTAATGCCCATCATCCAGTTAGTTACCCCATTGCCCCATCCCACTCCCTCCTAGCAACCCTCGGTTTGTTTCCTGTGATTAAGGGTCTGTTATGGTTTGTCTCCCTCTCTGGTTTTGTCCTGTTTCACTTTTCCCCCTCTCCCCACTGTGGTCCTGTTTTGTTTCTTAAATTCCACATATGAGTAAGATCATATGATAATTGTCTTTTTCTCATTGACTTATTTCACTTAGCGTAATACCCTCTAGTTCCATCCATGTTGTTGCAAATGGCAAGATTTCATGTTTTCTTGATGGCTGTGTAATATTCCATTGTGTGTGTATGTGTCACATCTTTTTTATCTGTTTATCTACTGATGGACATCTGGGCTCTTACCATAGTTTGGCTATTGTGGACATTGGTGCTATAAACACTGAGGTGCACATGCCTCTTTGGATCATACATCTGTATCTTTGGGGTGAATACCCAGTAGTGCAATTCCTGGGTCATAAGGTAGCTCTATTTTCAACTTTTTGAGGAACCTCCATACTGTTTTCCAGAGTGGCTGCAGCAGCTTACATTCCCACCAAGAGTGTAAGAGGGTTTCTCTTTCTCTGCATCCTTACCAACAACTACTACAACTGTCATTTCCTGACCTGTTAATTTTAGGGATTCTGACTGGTGGGAGGTGCTGTCATTATAGTTCTGATTCGTATTTCCTGGTATCAAGTGATGTGGAGCACTTTCCTGTGTCTGTTGGCCATTTGTACGTCTTTAGAGAAATGTCTGTTCATGTCTTCTGCCCATTTCCTGACTGGATTATTTGTTCTTTGGGTGTTGAGTTTGAGAAGTTCTTTATAGAATTTGGATACTAGCCCTTTATCTGGTAAGACATTTACCCGTATTCTCTCCCATTCCGTCAGGAGATTTGTCGAATGTTTCCTTTGTTGTGCAGAAGTTTAGGCATAAATCTTTATGCCCTTGTGGTTAGTTTCTCCAGGACAGCAGTTCTCAAAGTTTTTGATTTCAGGACTCTTTCAGTCCCTGAAGAATTACTGAGAACCCCAAAGAGCTTTTATTTTTGTGGATATTTACAGATACTTACTACATTGAAACCGAAACAAAAATTTTTAATATTACTATTTTATAAATCAGATAGAGAAAGCCAGTTACTGTACAATCTCACATGTATGTACAATCCAAAAAAATCCAAAACTCACAGATGCAGAAAACAGATTGGTGGTTGCCAGAGGTGAAGGGTGGGTGAAATGGTTGAAAAGGGTCAGAAGGTACAAGTTTCCAGTTATAAATTAAGTAAGTCATGGGCGTGTAATGTATAGCATGGTGACTACAGTTAAGACTGTGTCGCATATTTGAAAGTTGCTGAAAGAGCAGACCTTAAAAGTTCTTATCATGAGAAAATAAATTGTTAACTACATGTGGTGATTTTAACAAAATGGATGATAACTAAACTTACTGTGGTCATCATTTTGTGATATATACAAATATTGAATCATTATTTTGTACAGTTGAAAGTAATATGTTATATGTCAGGTATATCTTAGTTTTAAAAAGGGATAGTTGAAAGTATATGTATTATTTAATAATAGTAAGAAACATGTTACCTAAATAACGTATTTTTTATGAAGAATAACTGTTTTCCAAAGCAATGGAATTAAGAGTGGTATGTTTTATATTTTTGCAAATCTCTTTAATGTCTGATTTACTAGAAGACAGCTGGGCTTGCGTATCTACTTCTGCATTTATTGTGATAAATTATTTTGGCTGAGGTATGTGGAAAAAAAATCCTTCACATGAAGTATTGAAGATATGGAAAAGAATGAATATTTTAGTAGCTTATTCAGATTGTTTTGAAAATTCTCTACTTGAAAGCATATTAATGAACTTTCCATACTCTGATTAAAATCCTTTGGTCTGTCTTCTCCTTTGATCATTCCTTTACCAGTGTATGAATTTGTAACATCATATACTGATCATTTGGAAAATACCAGTTCACTGCGTTAAAAAAGATCTTCCAAATTTTAATAGTTTGTTAATAACATTGTCACCAGAAAAGCATATAATATAGTTTATGTTAGAGGATATAGGTTTTTCCAGACTTAAAGTTGCACCCTGAATGCCCAGATTTTATCGCTGGCAACAAATCCCACCAATATTCTCCTTGACATGACAGGATCACATCATTGATTTTTGAAGTTGGGCCAAATCCCCATCTCGCAATGACCATAATTTGTTAGTCCTCCTTTAAAGTGATATTCCATGAAAAAAGTGGCAGTTCAGCTCACAGCTCCATGGCCTCTGGGCTTCTCTTTGAGACAATAAACTCCTGGAAAATGAGAGCTTTTCCTAGACAAATAAAAGGACTGCCCTTTTAGTTGGCCACAGAAGTGCTTTGTGTGTGCTCCCTCCTGGGCCACCACCCAGGCTGGGAAAAGGAGGAGTTGTTAAGGGTGGACAGTTAATACAGCTAATCATTCTTACTCAAGGACAAGCTTAAGTGAAAACTTTTTTTTTTTTTTTTAACTTGAGGGTGTGGTGGTGACGAGTAACAAGCTCCCCAGCATGGTTTGGTGCTGCTCCATGTTCCGTGCCGAGGCCTGAATGGCGGTGCCGCCATCGCTCCTGTCTTCTTGGTGCCCATGTCCACACAGTGAACAAGGCAGATGATTTCGTGGCGCTGTTAATTAAATCGTTTTGATTTCTTAGACTCCTGGAAGAGTCTTGGATACCCTCCAGGGGTTCACAGACCACGTTTTTTTGTTTTGTTTTGTTTTTTTAAAGATTTTATTTATTTATTTGACAGAAATCACAAGTAGGCAGAGAGAGCAAGCAGAGAGAGGAGGAAACAAGCTCCCTGCTGAGCAGAGAGCCCGACGCAGGGCTCGATCCCAGAACCCTGGGATCATGACCTGAGCCAAAGGCAGAGGCTTTAACCCACTGAGCCACCCAGGTGCCCCATGTTTTGAGAAGTGCTGCCCTGGGGTGCATACTCAGAGGTCTAGCTCCGTGGTCCTACAGCTCACCCTTGTATCTCTTAGTAGCATAGGAGAGGTCCCGTTTCCACAGATCCTCACTCACATTTGGTTATTACCAGACTTTAAATGTTGGCCAGTCTGATGGGTGTCAACTGATACCTTGTTTTTCATTCATTTGCTCTTACAACTAGTGAATTTGAACATCTCATAAATTTGTTAGCTATTTGCATGCTGGTCATATACTTTGCCTCTTTTTCTTTTTAAGTGTAATCTTCTTGGTTTCTAAAGGTTTTTCCATATTAGTGGAAATATGTGGAATTCCATTAGTGGAATACTAATATTTATATTGGGCTCTACTTCTGGGTTCTCTCTTCTGTTCCATTGATCTCTGGTGTCCCCCACCAATACCACACTGTCTTTATTACTATAGTTCTATTTAAGTCTTGATAGGTAGAGTGATTCCTCCCCCTTCATTGTTTTTGTCAAGATTGTTTTAATCTCTTTCTTTCACCTTTCCATATAAATTTTAGAATAAGCTTGTTTTTGCCTATGAAGTACCTTGCTGGGATTCTGATAAGAATGACATTAAATCTGTAGCTTATTTTGGGGAGAATTCACGAGTCTCCCAGTCCATGAACATGGTATGTCTCTATTTATTTAGATCTTTTGAATTTTATCAGCATTTAATAACTTTCAGCATCCAGATATTACAGATGTTTTCTTAAGTGTAGACCTTACATACTTGATTTTCACTAGAGGAATTATAAATAGTATTATGTCTTTAATTTTGGTTTCTGCACGTTCACTGTCAGTGGATAGAAGTGCAGTTGCTTTTTCTGTGTTGATCTTGTATCCTGCATCCTTGCTGAAATCACTTGTTAGGTCCAGGAGTTTATGTGTAGATTTCTTAGGATTTCTACATAGGCAGTCATGTCATCTGCAAATAGGGACAGTTTTATTTCTTCCTTTCCATCAGCATGCCTTTTATTTCTTCTTCTTGCCTTATTGCAGGAGCTAAATCTTCCCATACTTCGGTTGAATAAGAGTGGTAAAGGTCGACAGCCTTGTTATTGATATTAGTGGAAAAGCATTCAGTCTTCTACCATGAGGTATGATATTAGCTGGAAGATTTTTGTAGATGCTTCTTAACAATTTTTTTTTTTAAAGATTTTATTTATTTATTTGTCAGAGAGAGAGGGAGAGAGAGGGAGCACAGGCAGACAGAGAGGCAGGCAGAGCCAGAGGGAGAAGCAGGCTCCCTGCTGAGCAAGGAGCCCGATGTGGGACTCGATCCCAGGACGCCGGGATCATGACCTGAGCCGAAGGCAGCTGCTTAACCAACTGAGCCACCCAGGCGTCCCGCTTCTTACCAATTTGACATAATTTCCCTTATTCCTTTTTTTTTTTTTTAAGATTATTTATTTATTTATTTGACAGAGATCACAAGTAGGCAGAGAGAGAGAGGCAGGGAAACAGGCTCCCCACTGAGCAGTGGGGAGGGGCTTGATTCCAGGACCCTGAGATAATGAGATCATGACCTGAGCTGAAGGCAGAGGCTCAACCCACTGAGCCACCCAGGTGCCCCAATTTCCCCTATTCCTAACTTGGTGAGTTCTTATCATGAATGGGTGTTGGATTTTGTTCATTGCTTTTTCTGCTTCAGTTGATAACAATCATGTGATTTTTCTTCTTTGGTCTGTTGATCTGATATATTACATTGGTTGATTTTCCAATGTTTGACTACTCTTGGCATTCCTAGAAAAAAACCCACTTGGTTGTGGTGTATAATTTTTTTTATATACATTGTTGGATTTGGATTTGGATTGCTGATATTTTGTTGAGTGTTGGTTGAATTCATCAGAGATACTGGTCTGCAGTTTCTTCTTCTTTTTTAATACTGCTTTCGTCTGGTTTTGGTGTCAAGATAATACCAGCCTCAAAAGTGAGTTGGGAAGTGTTCCCTCCCCTTTTTTCTAGAAGAGATTCTATAGATTTGGTGATAATACTTCTTAAATATTTGCTAGAATTCTCCACTTGACACCATCTGACCTTAGAGAATTCTTTTTTGTTAAAGTTCCAGTTCTTTAATGGTACAGGACTGTTCAAACGATCTGTTTTATCTTGATTACATTTTAATAGGCTGTGGTTTTTGAGGAATTGCTCCATTTCTTCTAGATTGTCAAATTTATAAGAGTAAAGTTGCTTAATTATTCTCTTGTCCTTTTACTGGCCAAAGGATGTATAGTGATAATGCTTATTTCATTCCTAACATTGACAATTTGTATCTTTTCTCTTTTTATGTTTATTGGTCTTGCTAGTGTTGTATCAAATAAATTTTAATTGAATTCCCCCCCCCCCGAAGAACAAAGCTTTTGTTTTATTGATTTTTCTCTCTTTTCAGTGTTACTGATTTCTGATCTTATGTTTATTATTTCCTTCCTTCTGCTTGCTTTGGGCTTCTTTTGATCTTCCTTTTCTTGTCCCTTGAGGGAAGATTTAGATCATTGAGACCCTTCCCTGTTACAGTTTAAGCATGTAGTTCTCTAAATGTTCCTCCCAGTACTGCTCTGGCTTCATCCTGCATGTTTTGGTATGTCATTTTTTCATTTTCATTTGGTTCTATGTATGTATTTACGTATTTTTAAAGATTTTATTTGAGAGAGAGAGAGTGCACACAAGCAGGGGGGAGAGGCAGAGGGAGAGGGAGAAGCAGACTCCCTGCTGATCAGGGAGACAGATGTGGGGCTCAATCCCAGGACCCCGAGATCATGACCTAAGCTGAAGGCAGACGCTTAACTGACTAAGCCACCCAGCTGCCCCTGTATTTTTTTAAAATTTATTTTGAAACTTCCTCTTTGAGCCTTGGATTATTTAGAATTCTGTTGTTCAACTTTGACTTTTCAGAGATTTCCTATTGATTTCTGGTTTCATTCCATTATGATTGGAGAAGAAACTCTCTATGATTTCAGCTCTTTTAAGGTGTTGAGAGTTATTTTAGGCACAGATGGTGAATGCATGTGAAATGTATATTCTGCTCTTTTTAGGTGGAGTGTTCCATGTATGTCATTTAGATCCTATTTTGTTCAGATTTTCTACCTCCTTGATGATTTTCTTTCTAGCAGCCTGTCAGTTGATGAGAGGGTGTGAAAGTCCCAATTATTACCTGTTTCTCCTTCAGCCTCTATCAGGTTTTTTTGTTGTATTTTGAGGGTGCTGTTTGGTACTTAATACATTTAGGACCTTTATGTCTTCTCAGAGGATCCACCTTAGCAGCATGTAACACCCCTCTTTGTCTCTAATAATTTTCTTTGCCGTGGACTCTACTTTTTGGATACAAATACAGTCACTCCTGCTGTTTTAAAGATTTATTTTTTTGAGAGAAAGAGAGAACATGCACAGTGGGGAGAGGGAGAGAGAAACTTAAGCAGACTCAGCCCTGAGCACAGGGCCCAACACAGGGCTTGATCTCACAACCCTGAGATCACAACCTGAGCCAAAACCAAGAGTTGGAGATGCTTAACCAGCAGGCACTTGGTCATTCCTGCTACTTTAAGATGAAAGTAGTGCATGGTATGTCTCTTACAGCCGTTTTACTTTACCTTATGTACGTATTTATGTAAATCTATGTATTTATCTACATATTTATATGAACTGCAAGTTTCTTATAAACAGCATGTAGTTGAACCGTGTTTCTTTATCCACTCTTCCAGTCTTTCCTTTGATTGGTGTATTTAGGCCACTGATATTTGATTACTGATAGGCTAGAGCTTAAGTCTGCCTATGTCTTATTTGTTTTTATTCCTCTTGCTCCTCTCACCTTGCCTTCCTGGAGGTCACTTGAATATTTATGCAATTATGGTGCATTTGAATGTGTTTGTGTAGTTTGTATGATGGTTGCTCTGAGTATTCCTACATATAGGAATGTGTGACTTACACAGTCGACTGGTATCAACATTTTACCACGTCAAGTGATCTACTTCCATCAGATCCCTTTCTCTTCTTGACTTTTTAAATACTGTCTTGAGTATCAGATGGTGTTACAACTTGTGTTTCAATCACAAGTAGATTTAGAAAACTCACGAGGAGAAGCATAGTTTACAGCACGTACCAAGATTTCTGCTCTGTTGTTCTTTCTTCTGATGCTCTGAGATTCCTTCTGTTACTACTGCATTTCTGCTTGGAGAATCTCCTTTTGCCAGTCTTAAAAGCATGTCTGCTAACAACAAAGTTTTTTAGTTTTCATTTGTCTGAGAGTCCTTATTTCTCCTTCATTCCTGAAGGATAATTTCACCAGATGCAGAATTCATGGCTGATCGTTCTTTTCTTTCAGCCCTTCAAAATGTTGTGCCCTTGAGGGGTGCCTGGGGGGCACAGTTGGTTAAAGTTCCATTCAGGTCATGATCTCAGGGTTGAGATTGAGCCCCCTGTGGGGCTCCATACTCAGCGTGGAGTGTGCTTGAGATTCTCTCCCTCCTCCTCTGTTCCTCCCCTGACTCCTGTGCGCTCATGCGTTCTCTCTCTCAAATGAATAAATAAGTTTTTTTAAAATGTGCCACTGGGTCACCTGGGTGCCTCAGTCAGTTTAAGTGTCCGGCTCTTGATCTCACCTGGGGTTTGGATCCTGAGTTCAAGCCCCACACTGGGCTCCACACTGGGCATGCAGCCTACTTTAAAAAAAAAAAAAAAGTGTTCCACTGCCTTCTGGCCTCTATGGTTTCAGATGAAAAATCCGCTGTCATTTGAATTGGTATTATACTGTAGGTAATGCCTTTTCTCTGTGATTACTTTTAAGGCTTTTGTCTGTAGTTCTCAGAAATCTAATTAGGATGCCTCCTGGAGTGGATTTCTTTGGGTTTTTCCTGTCAAGGTTCACTCAGCTTCTTGATTTTGTTGTGTGTGTTTTGCCAAATCTGGGAAGCTTTCACCCATTATTTCGTCTGCTGTCCCACGTTTCTCTTTCTCTTCTGGGACAACAGTGATAGAAATGCCCCATCTTTTGTTAACTGTCCCACTGGTCCCTGAGACTTAACTCATTTTTTTTTTTCAGTCTGTTTTCTCTTTTGTTCAGACTGGGTAAATTCTACTGAATTCTTCCAAGGGCAATGATTTCTGTCCTCCATCATCTCTACTCCACCTCTGAGCCCATCCAGAGGTGACTTGGTGATAATACTTCTTAAATATTTGCTAGAATTTTGTTTTTCAGTTTCGATTTTTTGAGTTGAAAATCCTTACTGAAGCTGGAAGTTTAGGTCTATAATTCATCACGAATACTGAGCTGCTAATATAGAGCCATACAGAATCACTTCAGCAAAATGTCTTTAATTTCTTAGTGTCTGCAAAAGGGCTTCGTAAATCAGAAGCATTGAAAAACCAGATAATGCACCCTTACGGCATTTTCTTTCCTGCTGAAATACCAGCAAGACCATACATGTGGTGTAGGCTCTCGAGCTATGTAACTCAGGCATAGCATAGTTCGAGCTGTGTGCCAGCCTCCTAGGCCACCGCAGCTCATTAAAGCAGCGCCAACAGTACTGGCTCATTTCTTGTATTGAAAGGTATCCCAGTGATGATGAAACCAAGACCATCATTTGCGTCCCTTTTGATTTTTGGTAGCTTCAGATTCACGGGTACGTGTTCGACTGCGGTACTGATGCCTTTCACAAGTTTCCCCAAACAGCTTCCAGAGTATCCAGCTTCACTTTATGCTGACACAATTCTTGCTTTGTGCCAAGAAGATGTTAGTATAATACAGTATCTTTGAGTTTGCAAAGGCAGCCTTCTGATCCCTGGAGCTTTTATTTCTGCAAAAACAATGAATGCACTTTCATCCCTCTTCCCTAGGTCTAGGGAGACTCACAAGTCAAGCTTGGGGAAACTTTCCTTTCAAACCATTCTGCTTTTAGGAACATTCTGCAAACAGCCAGCTAGCTCTGGGCTGAGAAAGGTACGACTCCCTGCTCTTCTCGGGCTCTACCTGGCCCACCGTCAGGGACCCCAAACAGAATTGCTGAGAGAGTTGTAGTGGGAGTTGTTGCTTTTTGTTCTAACAAAGTTAAGGTACGTGTCAAAAATCAGCAAGTGAGCTTAAATGCGTGGATGCATTGTGTTCGGGGAGGTATTTACCTGACGTCACCTTTGTCCTTCAGAACTCCAGTGGTAAACTAACTGACTTCCTGAGCTTCTACACACTCCCCTCCACAGTCACGCACCACCCTGCGCACAAGAGCCTCAAGGCCGCCTACTCCTTCTACAACATTCACACGGAGACGCCCCTGCTGGACCTCATGAGCGATGCACTCATTATAGCCAAATTGGTAAGCGGCTCCCTCCCTTGGTGTCTTGTGTGTTTCTCCAAATATGTGTCTCAGAGTATATAACACCTCTTACAAGAGGGGCGCCTGGGTGGCTCGGTTGGTTGGGCATCTGTCTTCAGTTCAGGTTGTGATCTCAAGATCTTGGGATTGAGCCCTGCATCGGGCTCCCTGTGCAGTGGGAAGTCTGCTTCTCCTTCCCCCTCTGTTCCCCACCTTGTGTTCTCTCTCCCCCTCTCTCTCAAATAAACTTAAAAAAATAATAATAATAAAATAAATAAAACCTCTTACTAGAGTTCCTTTTGCACCGGTACAATTAATTTGAGATACTTGTTATTGTTGACCATCTGACAAAGGAAGAGTTTTGATAAGAGTTTCTTTTAAAACTTCAGAGGCTTTTTGCATCATTGATTCTGTTGCAGCTTAGCCAAAAAGATATTTTGTGCAGATTAGAAACTCTTAACCCTTATGGAAGAATGCATAAAACCCCGTAATACAAGGAATATAGGGAAAATACATGGTACCTTTTTAGGAGGGACATACATGTTCGTGTTGTGGTGCATTAATCAGCAGCAGGAACCTTTTTTGAACTCTGAATTTGAAAATTAAAGGAATTTTATTTTTAAAATTAAGGAGTTTAGTATTAAAAAGAAAGGCATTTGAAATGAAAGGAATTAAATTCAAAATGTGCTGTACTATATTTGCAATATTTTTCTATTTCTTTAGTGTGGTAGTTAGGGTAGTTTTAAAATTCTTGATACAAATAAACTTTTTTTTTCCCCCAAAAGAATTGAAATTAGCTGACACTTATTTCAGTGTAATTACTGGACATGAGAAAATACTATTCATGAGAAATTGGGAATAACACGTCAAAGGTGTCATCTTTGATAACCTAAAATATTTTTCTAACATAGTACTCTTGCATCTCTAAATCAACATTATCCTATGATTCTTTGATCCTATTGCTCTTTTTCAACTACTTCCCCACAAAAATGGCCAGTAATAAATTATTTAAGGTAAAACCCCTGAGAAATAGAAATTTCTACCAAATTTAGATAGTATTTTTACCTAACGTTTTCAAGAAATACAATTTTTACTACTAAAATTTTACTACATTTATTTCCCAGCAAGGACATGTTTAAGTCTTTAAAGACTCAGTCAGAACTTCGAAAGGCCCCTAACAGCTCTGGAGATGGAGCCATCTGGGCAGATGTTCCTTCTAAAAATATCCTCAGACAGGGCGCCTGGGTGGCTCAGTGGGTTAAGCCACTGCCCTTGGCTTAGGTCATGATCTTAGGGTCCTGGGATCGAGTCCCGCATCGGGCTCTCTACTCAGCAGGGAGCCTGCTTCCTCCTCTCTCTCTCTGCCTGCCTCTCTGCCTACTTGTGATCTCTCTCTCTCTGTCAAATAAATAAATAATCTTTAAAAAAATAAAAATAAAAATATCCTCAGACAGGTTTGAACTGAGTTCTTAACCTACACATAGAGTGTAGATATTATACTTTGTTTTAAATGTGTATTTGAGGGGCCCCTGGGGGCTCAGTGGCTTAAACCTTTGCCTTCGGCTCAGATCACAGTCTCAGGGGCCTGGGGTCGAGCCCCATGTCAGGCTCTTTGCTCAGCAGGGAGCCTGCTTCTTCCTCTCCCTCTGCTCTCTTTCTCTGTCAAATAAATAAATAATATCTTTAAAAAAAAATAAATGTATATTCGAGCTGCTAGTAGAGAAATAAAATGTTACACTGATGTACATAATAGAGAAAACACTCTGTAGTCCTTTGATATGTAAAATTTGAAATCCTTTTTACATTGGCAGAAAGGATTTGATGTATTCAATGCACTAGATTTGATGGAAAATAAGACCTTCTTGGAAAAACTCAAATTTGGCATAGGAGATGGCAATTTGCAGTATTACCTGTACAACTGGAGATGTCCAGGAACAGAGTCTGAAAAGGTAAGTGCAGGGGCTACACCCTCTATAAACTTACTAAATGTACTTAGAAAATCCCATACTTGCTGCCCTTAGGACTGTTAAGGTGTTTTTTAGTAGCGTTTAAAAAATACAGAGCTACTGTACTATAGTTCCATTTTTTCTCGCTTACCTGTTCTTACTATTCTGTTTCTTCCCTCCTTTTAGGTTGGACTAGTATTACAATAGCTGGATATTTCTATTTCTAGAACTCTGACATCATCATTTGTTAATATTCTATTTAATGATTCCTGGAACTGCCATTCCAAAGAAGAATAAAAGCACAACTTAAATGAAATCGATGTAGTCGGTAACAATCAGAAAAAATGAAAAAAACCCCATATGTGACCAATAGTACATATTTCTAGCTAGAATGTTAACATTCTTTTTTCTCACTGTTTACCCATTTGTAGGAGGGATGAAAGGGCACAGAGAGCACATTCCTCTAATTTTCAGACTTTGGGCTGTCTCTTTGATGAAGAGAAGGTATTTTTCCACTCTGTAGAAAAGGGACTGTTTTTCTATGAACTGAAGAGAAGTCACAGAATTGTGTAAGAACATCTTGGCTGTTGTGTGGAGATAAACTGCAGCATTTCTATTTATTAAGTGTTGGTTTGTTTGTCCGTATAACAGAATGAAGGACCCATGTGGAAAACATGAGCCTTCGTCCCCTTACACGGAGTCACGGGGAGCGTTTAGGGAATGAGCACGTCCGTAACTCAGTGACGAGTGGGTGCATGTTGACGTATAGAGGGAGATAAAAATGTACCGGGGACTAGGAGGTACATTTATTTCTCCAGAAGCAGAGTTGCCAAATAAATAAACACACACATCTGTACTTTGATCTCTAGCAGGTCAGTGGATTGGTTCAAAAGCAAATCAAAAGCAGAGTTTTGTGCAAACATTGTTCAGAGTCTACACCTGTGACTGCATAGACTTCGCTGCCACCACATAAACTCGGGTCTTCTCAGCGGCAGCAAGCAATGTCAGGCAAAGAAAATAAAAGCTCTAATGTCAAAAGAAATGCTCAGTGGAATTTATTAGTGCTATCAGGACTTGAATGTTTTTATTACTTAATGCAGAATTGCACATACTCCTTTATGCTGACTTTAATTTATCATGAAAGCTGTCATGCTAATGTAAAATGTCTTATATGTAAATAAGTATTCATAATTTTGTTACTGATGGTGTTTTTATCTAGAATTTGGAAACCCGGTTTTCGCAGTGTACATATATGTGTATATATTACCTGTAGTCTAAGGGGGAAGAATATGCCAAATGAGGCCACGGAGAACTGGCCTTAACTCCTATTACACAGAATAGATACTTCTTCCTGCCTTTACTATACCAGTGCCTAGGCTCTTCAGTCCAGAAAAATTTAATTTTAGATAACATGACAGCCTTTCCTTTATGTTCTAAGTGGTCAAATGAAACCGGTCATATCTCACATCAGGTAGGAGCTAGCAAACGATGGCCCATGAGCTAAGAATGGTTTTACATTTTTGAATGGTTGTTTGCGGGGGGTACGGGGAGGGGAGAATCAAAGGAATAACATTTTGTGACGTGAAAAATGTAGGACATTCAAATTTCAGCATCCATAACATTTTATTGGAACACAGTCACACTCACTTGCTTCTGTCTCCTGTGGCTGCTGCATGCTGCGAAGGCAGAGTTGAGTCATTCTGACGGAACTGTATGGTTCACAAGGCTAAAACATTTACCTTCTGGCCCTTTCCGGGGTGGGGGGGGGATTTGTTGACCCTGACTTACACTAGAGCTGAAAGCCACTCTATACACCTTCCTACCATCATCCTAAAGACAAACCCACAGTTGTGACTACCACTAGAGGGCATTCGGGGACTACACAGTAGCGCGGAATTCAGACAGCAGCGTTTATACCTCTCTGAAGATCCAGAGAAGACTTCTCATATCGGACGGTTCGGACTCCACTGCATTACCATTCTTTCGTAAAAGAAGGAAGGTAGCTTCGGAAGCAAAACTGAACCAGTCCACCAAAACACCAAGAATTAAGTAAAAGGGATTTTAATCTGGAGTCAAGGCTCTAGTGGGGAATTGTGTTCCACTCATTTTTAAGGCACAATCTTAATGATGATGTAGGTTTTCAGATGATTGCAGAACTGCCAGTCAGTATATCACAAGCTCTCCTTGTGATAAAACTGTGGCACTTTATTTGTTTACGGAATTCAGATGCTTTTACTCATTTTTAATACAGCAATTAATAGCATATTTTCCTTTATATGGCCTCGTCATAATTTAGAGAGACTACCAGTGAACATTTCAAAATTGAAAAATGATAAAACTGCTTGTGTTTATAGTTATTAGGATTAAATTTCACTGCAATATACAGTGTTTTACAGATTGAAAAAAGCGTTGTCCTTCATCTTTGTCAACAGTGGAAATGCTCTATTCCATGAGATATCTTTCCCTTCCCTCCCCCTTTTTTCAGCCAGGATGGCATTTAGCAAAATTTAAATGAACAGAGGTGGCATAATCCAAGAGTCAGCCAGAATTTAGGCTGAAAGTAGACTTTAGCAGTCCAGTACCTTCCTAAATAACAAAAGGACCTTTTCCAAACACATACTGCAAATAGCAGACACTTTAATGACACTCCATTTCCTAACATGAAGAACCCCAGTCATTGCACAAACCCATCTCTGAGACCTCAGGCTCCTCATTTTATTTTTTAATTCTACGTTTGACCTAATTATCAGCATACTTTTTACCATGTTAAATTTCCAAGGAAATAAGTTAACCATGTTAAGGGATGAATTTCAACCATTCAGAATACCATTATCTGGCTTTTTCCTACAAACATGAAGCTCATGCATATGCCTACCTACGAAGTCAAGTCAACAGGAAGTAAAAAAAAAAAAATTTTTTTTTCTGATGTTTCTGAAGACAATTGCTTGGTGGTTAGTATCTTTCCTTTAAAACGGATCGATCTCCAGTCCAGTTTCATCTGCATTACTAACTAGAACCTGTTTACTGTGGCTCATTTTCCAAGTTTGATAGAAAGAGGTCAAGTGTTGTAGGATACAGAATTTCTTGCTTACAAGCATTGTACCGGCCTTTTAAAAAGTGAATTTATACAAGCATGGACATTAGTTTCAATAAATTTTTGTTTTGATATTCATGCTTTTGAAAATGTTCTGCACTTGTTTTTAAGCATCAGCCTATTTATAGTCTTAAACATGTGAAAGAAATGTTACTAAAAGTATCCCAAGAATATATGTAAAAATAACACATTTTATTCGCTTCAAGGCTTCTTTACAAAGCGTCATTTTACAGCTCTGTGATATGACAAGTTTAGATAAAATTACTTTGAAGTTTTTTTACCTTTGGGTGGTTTCCTTATCTTATTGGGGTTTGGAATCACTTTCTTTATTTTGAGGGGTTGTAACACGATAGCCTGCTGACCTTCAACAGGCTTCCTTTTATGTTTAGAGAGGGCTTCAAAGGAAGTCTCCAAAATTTCTTTGTCTTGGCTTTCCAAAGATTCAGTGTCTAAATTTTCCATGGACTCTTCCGGTCTGCCTTGGAGCCATGGTACGTGTAGACTGGGTACTCGGGGAATTATGGCTTTGACTTCATCAATAAAGGCAGTGGTGTCCTTTCTGAACCCCAGGGCCAGGACACATTTTAAGCCAATGACAGGTGCGAGTGCCTCGCTGAGACGGGGAACCTGACAAGCAGGAACAGATCTGCTCAGACTTAACTGAATCAGGTGTGAGGTGATGAGCGCAGGCTTGGCTGACTTACACACGAGCACCAGCAGCAGCCCGTTTCTTTCCAGAGCTCTGGTAACTTCATTAACGCCAATGGCCAGCTGCTTCCTGACAGAGACAGGAGTCCAGCCTGACCCCTGCTCGTTATCTTCTGGGTGTTTCTCCTTCAGATCCTCACTCATACCAACCTCTGTGCTACATTTGTCTGGGCTTTTTTTTTTAAAAAACTGCTTCTTCTTTTTCTTCTTATCCTCCATCTTCTGAAGCCCAAGAGATTTAAATCTGTCTTCAAGGGTCTGTAGTATGAAGTGCATGTCTTCTCTGTCTAGCGCGCTCCAGCAGACAGTGTATGGGTTGTTCAACGATGTCTTTACTGTTAAAGGTCTTGTCTTCCGAACAGAGCCCCTTCCTGGAGCTTGAGGAGCTGCAGCCATTCTGAAAATCTCTCCTAAAGCAGCAGAGGACAAAGTAAATTCATGTCACTAGCAATGCATGTTGAAGAATATCCTATTTGTACTCGGATTCCTGATAGGCTATAGCAAGCCCGACATTATAGAACCAATGACATGACCATACGCTAAAAACCTCTCTTAAGAATAAGGAATTTATTCTCCCCATTATTCATGACTTTGTCTATTCATATACTGGTAATATATAAGTATTTTGCATTACTGCAATCGCAGTGAAATTCTACTGATTTCCTTTATTAAAAATGTTCCGTGTTTCTACCTGTCCATGATTATCTTTTTTAATGACTGTGCAGTATTAATCTTATAAATCTGTTACCATTTTCTTTTGCTTTTTCTTTTTTTTTTTAAGGATTTTTATTTTATTTATTTGACAGAGATCACAAGTAGGCAGAGAGGCAGGCAGAGAGAGGGGGGTAAGCAGGCTCTCCGCTGAGCAGAGAGCCCGATGTGGAGCTTGATCCCAGGACCCTGGTCATGACCCGAGCCGAAGGCAGAGGCTTTAACCCACTGAGCCACCCAGGCTCCCCCTGGTACCATTTTCTGAGTTGCTCTCCATTTGGGCCTCCATCCCACAAAGACCCCTTGAGCGCCTCCCGTGTGCAGGCATTCTGGTTACAGGGTTCAGCAGTGAACAAGTCCACCTGCATGGAGCCCCCGAGCTGTGCGGGCCCGGGAGCCTCTGCTCTTCATCAGCCAGGAGTGGGTGTTCAAGAACCAGAATAGTAATCTGTGCACCCGATCAGAAATTCCAGTGATACTTTCGTTCTATGCCCTTTTAGAAGTCTCCCTCCCTCCCTGGACTCGAAGCTTCTTGTATATCCCTCCTTAAACATCTCCTATGTACACAGGTGTATATTCCCCCTTCTTAACAGAAGCTCACAGCTTCTATAGCTGGCAACTTGATGAAAACTAGGGAAATTTTGCAATGAGACTTAAAAACACTAATCCGTTAAAGAAAAGGATTCTTTTTGGGAAAAGGTTACAACTGACGTAGGGAACATATCCTGGCTCTGCTTCCCAGAACAAGCGTGTTTTTCTTCCCTCAGTTTTATTCCTCACGGAATCCTGGTGCTCAGCTAAGAACTACAGTGACCTGCGCAGCACAACTGAAGGAAGTTAAATGAGCCAGCCCCCTGAGAAGTCTGGCATCTGGAACTGTCCCTATTTTCAGGTGATCAAACTTTCTCCCTGCAGACAGTCCCTCATTCCAGGTGGTCATTTGTCCCACTGAGGCCTGCCTTCCCCCAAATGCCCCATGCACAATTAAACTTCCACTCACCAGGCTGGCTACTGATGGTAAAGAGCAGGCATCTTCACGGAGTGTGTCAGAATTTAGAAGGCATTTTCTCCATGTCTTTCTTGATTCTATTTCTCCATGTATTAACTTGATTCTCAACAAAATTCCTACAGAATTGCCCAATGTGTGGGTGAAGGAAAGAGGTTAAAAGTCACAACTGGTTTTCCAAACCCAAAGTTTATGCTTTTTCAATCCTGGCTGTACCTCAAAAATAACCTGCTACCTTTTAAAACATCCAGATGGTTGGTCCTTATCCCAGATATACTGAACTAGAATCCCTGAGAATAGGACCAGGGCACCTGTATTTGTAAAAAACAAAAACAAAACCGTCCAGGTGAATCTGATCCAGAACAGGGTTATTACAACAGGTGGGGTAGGACAGGATGCCTCTTGACCCTGGACAGCCATGAGAAATGGCCTCCTGACCTCCACTGGTCTCCACTGCACTTCCTAAGTCACGTTCTAACAGAAATCCAAAACTCAGCAACTCAGGGCAGGGTCAACCTCCTTCAGGTGGTGCTGGTACCTGCTATACATGCTGCTTCCTCCATTCCAGCCCCTCTGCACAGCCCTCCTCATCCCCCATTATCTCCACATTCCCCTCCAACTCAGGGAGTCAGGAAGTAGGCTCAGCCAAATCTGGTTGGGATCGGTAAAGGCTGGCATCAGGTTGAAGGTGGTCAGGAAAATGAGCAAGACAAATACAATCTAATAGAGCCCTTGCCAAACTGCAAGTCAGCTTATGGGCCTCAGCATTCAAACAGCACAGAAATCCTTTTAAGTATGTTGTGGAAGGAGAGCAAGCTAGGCATGAACTCCTGTCTTCAGAATCAGGAGGGGAGGGACTGCAAGCCAAGTGGTTTGGAGAAGCAGAATCTTAGACAATATCCAAAAATAGTACTGATTGATGAGAAGGTAACGGTTTTGGAGGAGAAAAACAGGAAGGCTTTGTTGAGGTGCCTTTTGAGCTAGGTTTTGGAGGCATTCACTACCTACAGGATCAAGGGCAAACCCTTTAAGGTGACTTACAAGGCCCTCATCTTACACTGGCCTCTCCCACCATGCGTAGTTACATCACCACTGAACCACCTACTGTTGTTGAACAAGGCCTCCAGTTTCTAACCTCCATATCCACATTATTCCCTTCCACCTTCAGCCCTCCAACCACTTTTCCTCAGCAAGTATTTCTGGATTATCCACAACGCACCAAGCCATAAAGTATTAAAGTAAAAACAGTTAACTAGGCCTCAAGGTGCTTAGAATCCATGAAAAAGACTTATCACCAGTAATAACAAGATGTGCACAGTCGAGTCCAGGAACTACAGAATACTAAGGAAATAGCAGAAGCCTAACTTAGCTTAAGGGGTCAGAAAAGAGGTCCTGGAGAAAGTGATGTTTTAACCTACATCTGAAGAGTGCCTGCCAAAGGGAGTAAGAAGTAGAAAGAGTATCCCAGGGAACAACATTAACGAAATGAAGTTCAGTTCAATGTCGCTGGGGCAGAGATGCTGAGGTATTAGGTAGGGAAAGGAAGCAAGGACGAGAGGTGAAGGTCCTTGCAAAGCTTATAATGGGAAGCAATTGTAATGTATAAAACAGAAGAGTGCCGCGCCGTGATTTCAAAGGCATTGCAACAAGGTCTTTGCGGATTCCCAGCCTGGAAGCGTCCTTTGCCAAGAGTGAAAGGAGCAAAGAGGTTCCCAGAGTAGGCATGATGGTGGCCTGCACTAGAATCGCCGCAGAGGGGATGGGGCTGAAATACTTAAGAGGTAGAATCTACCAGGGTTGGTGCTATCAGCCGGAGTAAAGCAAGGACGGACTGCGGTCTCCAGATCTGGTAGCGAAGAGGAGGACAGTCCCAGCTCCCCTTGGTTGCATTCCTGTCCGAGTCCCCGTGGTTACCGCCCTTATCTGGAGCCCTCATTCTTAATACTTAAATTCGCCAACCTTTTGTGGTCCGTCCCCGGTTCTAGGCTGTGGCGCACTGAAGGACCAGGGTGGGCTTTCTCTATCTCCCGTACCCTACAGATGCTCAACTCCAGACAGGAGAGTAAACCAAGGCTCGGAGGCAGGAAAGTACGCCAGTTCCCGCGGGGGTGGCGCGGCCGGAAAGAGAGGGGTCTCGGGCAAGACCTCCGGACCTCGCATGCCTGCAGCCCTCCGCCGCCTCCCAGGTTGGACCCCACCCGGGGGCGCCCCTCCGGTCCCCCTACGTCCTTGGCAACCCGCTCCCACTCACGAAGGCAACCGCACCACCGCCACGTGCGACGCGCGTGCGCAGAGCCCTCGCCCTCCCTGGCCCCGCCTTCCAAATGCTCTGAGAGCTTCGCATCTCATCATCTCACCTTGTCACTCACAATGGAGAGTGTCAGCCCACTGAGCCGCGAGGCCCAAACTACAGAAGCCCCGCGTCTGGGAATGGGGCAGGGAGGCTCAGGACCCAGCCCTACAGCGGCAGTGCGCAGGCGCACCATCGGTCTCGCGAGACCTCACGGTTGCCGTGGTAACGCGCGGTTCACAGGCCGCCCTGCTAGTTTGGGGGGCTGTTCTACCGCCGGTAGTCGCCGGAGGGCTGGTTCTCTCATAGGTTGCCCGTTCCATTCTAATCCAATTTCTGCCTTTCAGCGCCTGGCAGTCTTAGCGCTCTCTCTCTTCTCGCTTTTCTGTATTTGGCTTGCCTAAGGGGACGCGAAACCCTAGTCCCTGTCCGGTGTATCCATCTCCGTCGACTCTCCGACACCAGAAAATCAAGATAGACTGGGGGATGAGGGGTGGTTTGAAATAAAAATGTGCCTGCAGGCAACAGTGTAGGCAATCTTGAGCCGCTGAAAGAGGAGAGTGAAGGCTTCTTTGTGTTCTGCGACAGCAGCTCTGAAAACTTAAAACGTCCGCAGTAGCTCCTTGGGCCAGTGGAAACTAAAGGTACGAATGGAGTCGCTGGGGAATCACGGACAACTGTAAACAGCTGAAGGACATTTGCAAGGTCAGGCATCTGCATCTGTTGATTTATCCGTGGTGAGAACTTAGAAGAAAGTAGGTTGCTTCTGACCCTAAAGAGCCTCCTCCCTCGCCATCCCAGTCCTCCTCTTTTCCAGCCTAACTTAGTCCCCCTTACTTTGCCTGTCTCCATTTGTCTCAGAACTTTTCCCTTCTCAATCTCTTCACTGCTCATTTGGTTTTCCATTTTTAAATCTATTTTCTCCATTTTCAGTTTTTATCACTACATGGTACCTAACTGACCATAAAGAAAAGGAAACAAGCAACAACAACAACAACAACAACCACCACCAAAAGTTTTCCTTTTGGTCAAAGATTTCTGCAGGTTACACAGAATTAAAGTAAAATGTGATTTAAAAAATTATAATTAAAAAATTAAGTAGAATGAAGTTACAGCGAGTTTGAATGTAGCAATGGACTTTTGTTTTGTAAAATGAACCGTATTGGCTCATGATAAACTGCAGACATCCAGTCTCAGATCTAGCTTACTGTAGTCTTAGATCTAGCTTTCAAGCTGTAAGAGAAATGTGGACACACATATCTAATTGAAATGGTAAAGTTATGAGAAAGAATTGTGCACAAGTTTTTGTCCCCCTAAGGTTCCAGAGTGTAGAGTTAGATTTACAGCATCATTTCAGTTCACATTCGCTCCATGAAGATTACCTCCCATTACATCCCACAGCTCTGGAGTCAGCTTGCCTACTTGAAATCCTAGCTTCATCTCAGGCTAGGCATGTGACCCCTAAAGCAAGCTAATGAGCCCTCTCCATGAAGTGATAAAAATATTACCTGTTGTGCTTATCTGTGTAATCTGTGTAAGATGCTTAGCACCGTCCCTGGCCTGCAGAAAGTGCTTGATAATTCTGTGATGAATCTAGTGGCAACATGAATGAGAAGATAATAAAAACAGTAGCCTCTATGACTTTCGTGCTTGTCCTGTTTTGAGACTACCAGTATGATCTCCACAAGAACTTTGCTAAAATGATGGTGTTTTAAAGGTAATTTCTCTCATTTGGATCGCACAAACCTTACAAGAAAAAAGTAAGCAATCATCCCATGGTCCGATTACCTCAAAACACATTTCCTTTCTGTGTTCCCTCGTAATTTGTTTCACATTTATACATGCATTTAAATTGTGAAATAATAACAGAGATTAAATATTGTGATTTTCTTCCCATGCATCACTTTTGAATGTGTCTCACTTCGTCTTCAAGGTATCACTTTTTTTTTTTTTAAGATTTTATTTATTTATTTGACAGAGAGAGATCACAAGTAGGCAGAGAAGCAGGCAGAGAGAGAGGAGGAAGCAGGCTCACCACTGAGCAGAGAGCCCGATGCGGGTCTCGATCCCAGGACCCTGAGATCATGACCTGAGCTGAAGGCAGAGGCTTAACCCACTGAGCCACCCAGGTGCCCCTCAAGGTATCACTTTAACTCATATGTGTATATACCTATATACACATATACACACACACATATAGATACCTATATATATAAAATATCTAATGACAGCTGCTACAATTATTTTACCCTGTGAAACCTCAATTTGGTTTTTGAATAATAAAATGTTCTTTTTATATTAACTCTAGAATTGGGCTGTTGTTAGATTCATAGGCTTGTCATGATGTAAGAGTGGCTTAAGGGACCTGGTGATAAATCATGTCATGAGAGACGATGTAAATGTGTAAATGTGAAGTGTTTCAAGCAGCTAAGTCACAGCTGGTGGCAGTGCCACATGTCTGTAGATAAGGTCAGTAAGGAGAAAAAGCATCTATTTGGATTTAGACCATTTATTTTACTTAGAAGACAGCAAAAGCAAGATCAGCAGGATCTTATGCCCATGGACAACATCCCTAGTCCCAGAGATCAATTAACCATGGATGTCCTGAGTGATGTGTGACTCTGAATTAACAAATCAACTTTACGCTTCAGCTCAGTGGAAGCTTGCTTCTCCCTCTTCCACTCCCCCTGCTTGTGTTCCCTCTCTCTATGTCTCTCTCTCTCTCTGTCAAAAAAAAGAAGCCCACAGCTGTACCCTAAGGTGGTGAGGGGATGCAGGGAAAGGGGAGGGCAACATGAAAAGCATTAGTCTCCACCGAAACTAGAGAAATGGAAGAGAAACATTTTTGTGGAAGTTTCCCAAGAGATAAGGACCTGGGGCACTTGGGTGGCTCAGTCAGTTAAGCATCCAACTCTTGATTTTGGTTCAGGTCATGATCTCAGGGTTGTGAAACTGAGCCCTGCTCTTTAAGATTCTCTCTCCCTAACCTCCCCCACCACCTCCCTCTCTCTCTTTCTCTCTCTCTCTCTCTTGCTCTCAAACCAACAAAAAAAGATTGTGACCTTGCTCCAGGAAGATTCCCAGGCGTTCTGCCATGACTCAGACTGCAGTCAAGCCTTTCCTACATGGCTGGGTAGAGACATGCAAGGTGGTCAGGGGCCTTGGCAAGAACTGTTGTTCTTTTAAAAAGGAGGGATTTAAAAGACCTTACATCAAATGGTCACAAAGTTGTTTGGGATGTTCTTTTTTTTTTTTTTTCTTTTTTTAAGTAGACTATTTATTAGAGTTTTATTTTATTTTTACAGACAAAAGCCTAATGTGACAAGCATCTGGGTGGCTCAGCTGGTTAAGCGGCTGCCTTCAACTCAGACATGATTCCAGAGTCCTGGGACTGAGTCCCACACTGGGCTCCCTGATCAGTGGGGAGCCTACTTCTTCCTCTCCCTCTGCCTGCTGCTCCCTCTACTTGTGTGCTCTCTCTCACTCTGTCAAATAAATAAATAAAATCTTAAAAAAAAATCTAATGTGATATGATGCTAGGCTTTATATTTTACATAGGCTCTAAGGAGCCAGCAACAGTACTTTTGGAAATAAATTGTCTATATGATACAAAATCAGCTGCAGGTAACTTCAAAATATGCCATACATGTACATAAATATAATTTTAGAATTATTTAAAGTATACAAATTTATATGAATTTATCTCAGAATTCTTTCTGAAGCAATATGAGAACAAGCAGTTGAGAAGCACTTTTATTTTATTTTATTTTATTTTTTTAAAGATTTTATTTATTTATTTGACAGAGAGAGATCACAAGTAGGCAGAAAGGCAGGCAGAGAGAGAGAGAGGAGGAAGCAGGCTCCCCGCTGAGCAGAGAGCCCCATGCGGGACTCGATCCCAGGACCCCGAGATCATGACCCGAGCCGAAGGCAGCGGCCCAACCCACTGAGCCACCCAGGCACCCGAGAAGCACTTTTAATGTAGAAATGTACATATGTCTGTAAGCATGTATTAGGTGAAAAATATAAATAGCATTTTATCTTACTCACTGGTTTTAACTGAGCATCTTTTATATGTCAAGAAATGGGCCAGATGCTACATACATAAGAATGTTTCCTTCCTTCCTTTTTTCGACAGATAACAGGATTTATTGAATTCTAAGTGTTGAGGATAAAGCAGTGAAACGAAGTTCTAATGGAGAAGACAGACAATAGAACAGAGAAAGTAAAATATATAGTATATAGGTGATGAAAAGCACCGTGGGAAAAAAGATTCAATGCAATTCCTATCCTATTTTTGTTAAATTAGAAAAACTCATCCTGAAATTCATACTGGATCTCAAGGAACCCCTGAATAGCCAAAACAATCTTGGAAATGTAGAACAACATTGGAGGACTCACACTTTCTGATGTTAAACAGTTACTACAAATCTATAGTAATCAAAACAGGGTGGTATTGGCATAAAGACCGACAGTGGAATAGGGAGCCCAGAAATAAACTCTCACATATACGGTCAATTAATCCTTGACAAGCAGGTCGAGCCAATTTCATGGGAAAGGAACTTTTTTTCAACAAATGGTGCTGGGAGAACTGGATATTCACATGCATATGAATGAAGTTGGACCGTTAATTATATCCCATTCAAAAATTAACTCAGAGTGGGGCACCGGGGTGGCAGTCAGTGAAGCATCCAACTCTGTTTCTGCTCAAATTGTGATCTCAGGTTCATGATCTCAGGGTTGTGAGATCAAGCCCTGCCTTGGGCTCTGCGCTCAGCATGGAATCTGCTTAAGATTCTCTCCCTCTGCCCTTCCCACTTGTTCGATTACTCTCTCTCTCTCTGTCTCCAAAATAAATAAATAAATCTTTAAAAAATTAACTCAAAAGATCTAAACTTAAGGGCTAAAACTATGAAACTCTTAAAACATAGGGGAAAATCTTCATGACATTTCACTTGGTAATGATATCTTGGATATGATCATAAAGGCACAGCTAGCAAAAGAAAAAATAGATAAAGTAGATCCTCATCAAAATTAAAAACTTTTGGGGGTGACTGGATAGTTCAGTTGGTTGAGTGCCCAGCTCTGGATCTCAACTTAGGCCTTGATCTCACAGTGGTCAGTTCAAGCCCCATGTTGGGCTCAATGCTGGGCTTGGAGCCAAATTAAAAAAAATTATAAAATTTTGTGTGCATCACAAAGGACCCTATCAAGAGAGTGGAAAGAAAACCCGCAGAATGGGAGAAGATATTTGCAAATCACACCTGATAAGGGATTAATATTCAGAATATATAAAAACTACAACTCAACAAGAAAAAGCAAAACAAACAAAAACCCCCATGGGGCACCTGGATGGATCAGTCTGTAGAGCATACAACTCTTGATCTTGGGGTTGTGAGTTTGAGCCCCCCAAATAAACCAGTTCAGGGGTGCCTGGGTGGCTCATCAGTTGGGCGTCTGCCTTCAGCTCAGGTTGTCGTCCCAGGGTCCTGGGGTAGAGCCCATGTCAAGCTCCCTGCTCTGCTTCTCCCTCTTCACAACCCCCACACCCCTCAGGCTCACTCTCTCTCACTCAATCTCCCTCAAATAAATAAAATATTTTTTAAAAAATTTTAAAAATGGGCAAAGGACTTTAAAAGACATTTCTCCAAAGAAGAGATGCAAATGTCCAATAAGCACATGAAAAGATGCTCAACATCCTTAATCATTATGGAATTGCAAATCAAAACCATGATGCGATACTACTTTACATCCATGAGGATGGCTGTTATTAAAACAACAGATGGTTTGCTCCTTTGAGCACTCTTGATTTTGGCTTGGGTGGTGATAACCCCATGTCAGGCTCTGTGCTCAGTGGGGAGTCTGCTTCTCTTCCTCTTCCTCTCCCTCTGCCCTTCCCCCACACTCATGCATGCACATGCACGTGTTCTCTTTCTCTAAACAAATTTGTAAAATCTTTAAAAGAAATAAAACAGCAGGAGTGCCAGTGTGACCGACATCTGCTACAACATGCATGAACTTGAAAAACATTATGCTAAATGAAATAAGCCAGTTGCAAAAGGACAGATATTGTACATTACACAAATACCTAGACTACACAAATTCATAGAGCTAGCAGGTAGAATAGAGGTTACTAAGACTGAGGAGAGAAAGGAATGAGAAATTCTTTAATGAGTACAGAGTTTCCATTTAGGAGGATGAAAATATTTTGGAAATGGTGGTGATGGCTACACAGCATTACAAATGTATTTAATGCCACTCAATTTTTCCTTTAATTTCTTTTTTTCTTCTCCTTTTCATTTCTTCTTTACTGTTTTTCCTCATTTTCCTTTTAAAAATTTTTTCACCCTTTTTATTTAGTTTGTTAGTATTTGGTTTTGTTTATTTGTATGCTTGTCTGGCATTGTGTTTTGATTCCATTATAAAGATCAGTTCATCAGGTGGACTCGAATTTATTTTCTCTTGAGGTGTTGTGGGCCAAGCTTCTCACCAGCTTCTCCCAATTTTAAGTTGACCTTGGGATGCCTTGACTCTGAGGTCATTAGTAAAGTCCACCATGCTGTTGTGCATCTCAGCTGTCTCTGCTGAGGAGGAGATCGTGTGGGCAGTCACTGGCCCTCAAGGTCATCACCAAGTGTAACTTGACCAAGCTGAAGTTGGCTTGGCACATCCTGCCTTAGGAAAGAAGTAGTCATTAAGATCAGTGACAAGGTGGGGCACCTGGGTGGCTCAGTGGGTTAAGCCTCTGCCTTCGGCTCGGGTCATGATCTCAGGGTCCTGGGATTGAGCCCCACACTGGGCTCTCTACTCAGTGGGGAGCCAGCTTCCCTCCCTCTCTCTGCCTGCCTCTCTGCCTGCTAGTGATCTCTCTGTGTGTGTCAAATAAATAAATAAAATCTTAAAAAAAAAAAAAAAGATCAGTGACAAGGCTTAGTAGAACTCTTCCAAACTACAGACTGTCCTGTGAAACAAGAATGAAGAAGGCCTTGAACCATCCCAAAACAATAATTTTAAAGTGATCTGGACTGAGTAAGCCCTCTGCCTTGTCGTGGAGTACTCCAGTGAAAGAGAGGTGCTTGAGTTCCTAGTGGCTCGTGGAGGTCTCTAAGACCTCCACCCCTGCCCCTTATGCTGCCCTGGAACTCTTCCAGGGCCAAATAAGATGGACCTGCATGGGGGTGTGGAATCTGAGGGCCATGGTGTAGACACGAGTCAGCGCACCCCTTTATGGAATACACCGTATCCCTCTTTACATTCCAGGGAAGGCGAAAAACTGCTCAAGAAATTTCTCCTTCCCAGTCCCAGCAAGAGAGCACTTTGGAGCTCAGGATCCATTGGTGAATACGTGTCACGGGGAAGGACTAAAGCCTTATGTGGAGCCACTCCTTGACTACAGGGAAGCTGGGCTGGGTTGATGGTGTCTTTGTGTCACACAGGGGAGAGATCCAAGACTCACTGATGGGCCGTAAGGGCAACAAAGTGATGGCCATCTATTTGCTCCCAAGTTACAAGAGAGCCGAGCTGGAGGGCCTAACCCTGCTGGAGCCTAGGGCCTCCACGGCCTCTGCTCTCCTCCACTCCCCACCACTGCACCCCAATCTCCCAACAAGACCCCATCTGCACCAGGGATCCACGTGCCACAGCCCAACCAGGCCTCAGAGCTATGCCCCCAGAGGGGACCAGTAAGGGGCCCCGGCCCAGCACAGACTCCCACAGACTTATGTCCCTCTGGCCCCTTCTTCCACCCACACATCAGAAGCCATGGCACAGAAGGAACCAGTCCCCCCCCCCCATGCTGTGTCCAAAGGAAATTCCTTCCACCCGGCAACTTCCTACAGGTGAGCCACCCCCTACTTCTTCTGACAACAGTCAGGGTCTGCAGGGAGCCCCTGGGAACTTCAGCAGGTTCAGGTTAAAGTTTGTACTGAGACATCTGTGTGTCAGGTTTGCCAGAGGAACCTGAGAGCAGACACAGGAGACACTCAAACCTCCCAGAATGGGAGCAGAAACTGTGATAAAGGAAACATGTGGGGAGGCCAAGTCGTGCTCTTTACACTTGACAGGAAGGATTAAAAACATGAACTTCATGGAGCCCTGTTAGAAGATACAGGAGGCCCTCCATGTGCTGCCAGCAAACCGTAGCCTGTATGGGCTGAGCAAGAAATTTGTGTTGCTGCTGGGTGTGCTGGGTCTGCCGGCCAAGGGGATTTTGCGCAGTGGACAGAGGGGGTCCAAACTCTCAACGGAGTTCCATTTAAGTGGAGAGCCAGCTGCGCCCCTGTGGCCTTGAAAACCACTGCCTCCCAAATCACGGCCCCTTAACCTTGACTTGGTGGCCAGGAGCCTCCTGGGAGACAAAAGGAGAAGAGGCCACCGCGCCCCCTCCCCTGGCAAGACTGCAGAAGCCCTACCGCCTCCTTTGCGTTTGCGCGGGGACCCCAAGGTTCTGCGGTGCTTGTGGGGGAGGGGAGTTGGTGTTTCCAGAAGTCAGCTTGGCAAAGTAGGGGAGCCCTGAACAGGTAATTTCGGGAAAAATCTCCTGGGTGACTTTCACTGAGAGCTTCACTGGAGCTACATCTAGTGCCAAAAACAGTTCGGAGTTTATGGTAAGAAAGTGGGGTGTTACCGACATGTGCTCGCACACTCAATGCTATGACACTCTGACTCCAAGTGGAGAGTGGGTGCGATAAAGTAGTTGGTCTTCGCCTGTGCTTGGCTGTGGCCTTAACCACAGGGGTTGGAAGTGGAGGAGGCAGCAAGAGGAAAATCAGCTGAAGTGTCACTGGCCCTGGTGTGACCTTCTGTCTTTTGTGATCCTCTCCATTCAACACAATCCATTCCAGAATACAGTCAAGGGAGGATGCTCTCCCGACTTGTTTTCTGCACTGGCATCATGCTGATACAGAGAAAATAAATATATAAAAGTCTAAGGAAGGGAAGTTACAAAGTGAACATGGATGAAAAACACTCTCAAAATATAGCCCACAATCTAGTAATTTAAAAAGAGAGAAACATTTCCTCAAGGTAAGCTTGAGATTAATAAGGAATGCAAGGTTGGTTTAGCAATTGAAAAATGAATTAATGTAAGCCATTTCTTTAAAAGATCAAAGGAGAAGGGTGCCTGGGTGGCTCAGTTGGTTAAGTGCCTTTGGCTCAGGTCATGATCCTAATGTCCTGGGATAGAGCCTGAGTTGCTCCCTCTCTCAAATAAACAAATAAAATCTAAAAAACAAAAAAGATTAAAGGAGAAACAATATGATCATCCCAGTAGAGGATAAAAAAGCTTTTGACAAAATTCTACATCCATTCACGGGAACAAATTTTGCCAAACTAAAAATAGGAAGAAACCTCCTTAACATACTAAAATATATATATATCCACTGAAATAAGCCAGCTGCAGTGAGCATACCACATTTGATGGTGAAACTCCGAAAGCATTACCTTTAAGAAACCATATACTACTACTCCACTCATTATTATACATAGGTCCTGGATAGTGCAAAAAGGCAAGGAAAAGAAAGATCTGAGGATTGGAAAGAACAAAATGAAACTGTCATTATTCATAGACTATTGTTTGCTAAGTAGGAAGCCTAAAATAATTTACTGAAAAATCATTAAAACTTCAAAGATTTACCAAAGTTGTTGGAATGAATTCCCTTTCTCTGTACTAGTTACAAAAGGACAATGAAATTTTTAAAAACACTCCATCTAACATAATAAAAATTTATAAAGTTATTTAAAAAGAAATTCACATGGAGTGCCTGGTGGCTCAGTCAGTTAAGTGTCCAACTCTTGATTTTGGCTCAGGTCATGATCTCAGGGTCATGAGATCAAGCCCCACATTGGGCTCTATGCTCAACGGGGAGTCTGCTTGAGATGCGCTCCCTCTGCCCCTCCCCCTATCTAAACTAAATAAGTAAGTCTTTTTAAAAAATGAAAAAAATTAGTCCACATAAGATGTACAAGATCTTCAAGGGAGAAAATTAGAAAACTGTCTGAAAACATTAAATAAGGAAATTGATTGAAAAATATACATGAATCATGAATAGTGAATCTCTGTGTCACAAAGATATCAGCCTCTCCACCCACACACAACTGATATAGCTTTGCAACGCAATGCCAAGAAAAATTCAAGAATTCTCTTTTGTGGAACTTGACTCATGAATGTTAAAATTTATAGGGAAGAGCAAAGTGCCAAAATAACCCTTCATGAAGATGAACAAAATAGATAGGATTTATTAATAAAGACAGTTTGACATAGGTGGAGGGGTAAACAAAGGGAGAGTCCCCCCAAAATGATTATAAATTGCCGCTCATGGGGACACCAGGATGGCTCAGTTGTTAAGTATCTGCCTTAGGCTCAGGTCATGATCCAGGGTCCTGGGTTCGAGTCCCGCATCAGGCTCTCTGCTCAGTGGGGAGTCGGCTTCTCTCTCTCCCTCTGCTGCTCCCCCTGCTTGTGTTCTCTCTCTCTCTCTCTCTGTCGCTCTCTCTGACAAATAAATAAATAAAATCTTTAACAAACAAACAAAAATTGCCCTTCGTGTTTTCTCCCATCCAAGTACTAACCAGGCCCAACCCTGCTTAGCTTCCGAGATCAGACGAGATCGGGCGCGTTCAGGGTGGTATGGCCGTAGACGCCCTTCGTGTTTTCTGAAACCCACTCTAATCAGCCTTCGACCCCCCCACCATTGTACTGAACTCCTGTCAGTGTCATCCATGATCTTGACAAAGACGAAAATCCAATCGATAATTCTGTCCATGTCTAACCTGTCATGCTTTCTCATTTGATATACTTCTGCATACTATATTCTTTTGGTTTTTCTCTCACCCAAAGACCACTTCTTCTCTGTCTCATATGCTCGTTCTTCCTTTTCTTTACAAGCTCTTTGAAGTGTTGCAATGTTGCAAACTCCCATGGATCAGTCTTCAGTCCTCTTCTCTTTCTTCCTTTTTATCCATTCAGTTTCTGGGGTCATCCTGTCTGAAGGATCTAAATACTATCTCTGTGTTCATGAGTCCCACCTCTAGATGCCCAGCCCAGATTAGACTTGATATCCATCTGCCTATTTGACATCTGCACTGAGATGTCTGATGTCTCAACAGTAACATGTCCAAAACAAAACTTCAGATCTTTGCTCCTCACCAAACCTCCTCCACCAGTGGGCCTTCCAGTTACTCAGGCCCACAATCTTGGAATTATCCTGACTCATCTCTTTCCCTCACACCCATGTAGAATCTACTGGAGACTATCGTTGACTCTAACTTCAAAATATATCCAGGATCTGAAATACTTCTCGCTAGCTACGCTCCCCCACTACCCCCTGAGTGTGAGACACCCATAAGTTCTCTGGATTCTAATTATAGTAAGGATTTTGCTGCCAGCTTTGTTCCCCTATAGTCTCTTTTCAACACAGCAACAAGAGTGATTTTTTTTAAAAGATTTATTTATTTATTTATTTATTTGAGAGAGAGAGAGAGTGCAGTGAGGGGTGGAGGGCAGAGCGAGAGGGGCAGAGAGTCTCAAGCAGGCTTGGCACTGAGCCTGATATGGGGCTCAGTCCTACTGCAGGAGATCATGACCTGAGCTGAAACCAAGAGTTGGTCACTTAACCCACTGTGCCACCCAGGCATTCTCCAGAATGATCCTTTTAAAAACTAAGTCATATCGTGTCAGATCTTACTCAAAATTCTTCAACGGTTCTGTTTTACTCCCACTTAACACCAAATGCCTTTGTGTGAGGCCATATACAATCTGGTCTCCATCTTCTGTTCTCTGACCTCTTCTATTCTGCTCTGGCCACTCTGGCCCCTTACTGTTCCTCACATCTGCTGTGGAAGCTCATTCTTAGGGCCTTCGTAGAAGAGGCTGCCTTTCAAAGGGAAGTTCTTAGGGTCAGCTCTTTTACCCTCCTTCAAGCTTTTAATCAAATGTCATCATCTCAAAGACACCTACCTGACTACCCTATTTACCATTGCATGTCACCTCTTCCATCCCACAGATCCAAGACGTCCTCTTTTGCTCTGCTCTTTTTAAAAATAGCACTTATTACAGCATATCTTTTAATAGATGATGTAATTTGCTTATTATATGTGTTATTGTCTGTAATCCCCAACCAGAATGTAATGCGAGGAGAAAGATCTTGTTTGTTCTGTTCCCTAATGTTTTTCAAGAATGAGCAGTGCCTTGCTCATATTAGGCACTCAATAACTATTTCAGTGAATGAAAGAATGAATAAGGAAGATAGGATGGGATGAAACCAGGAGAGTCACAAAGGTAAAGGTAATGTTCTATGTCTTAAACTGGTGGTAGGTTCATAAACATGCCCTTTAGTATTATAATTTTACATATATATGGATGTATGTATATTGGATTATAATCAATATTAAATAAATAGTAAAAAGGAAAAAAAAAGGAACTTGATTGTCCACATTGACTCACTCCCTAAGGAACTGTACCTAGTAAACTATCACTGGGCAGAAGACATCAATATTTCCATTGTCTTTTCTTTCTTTTTGTTCTGCAGAACAAGACATCATGGGTCTAGCTTCTGTTCATAGGAGGGCATCTCAAGAGAAGAACATGCTTTGAAAGAGTTCTGAGAAGAACATTCTAGACTTAAAAAAAATATAAAACAGAGCACAGTGTGACTTCCCTTTTCCCTTTTCCTGATTTCTTATAATGACTATGAGGCCCAGATGTCTCAGCTCTAGACACACAAGGATACTGGAGTTCACTCCCAGTATTTCCCTACTGAAACACTGCTAGGGCTTCCTCAGCAGAGAAAGCACTCCCTGTTCTGAAGTTACCGTTTGCCTTTCTACCCCCACAGTTTCTGTCCCATCACCTGCAAATTTAAAAATGAAAAACCAAAAAATCCTGGCCAGTACGTTTTGCTAACATTTGCTTTCTGTCTTTTACTTGGAAATTCGTTGATTACCCCATGAAAGTATTTTGGAGGAGAAAGTTAAAAAAACCAAAGGATTTGCGTGAAAAGGTAAAGCAAATATATTTTTTAAAGATTTAAAGATTTTTAAATATATTTTTTAAAGATATATCTCTCATATATATTTATCTGAGAGAAAGAAAGAGAGAACACAAGCAAGGGGGACCGGGAGACGCAGACTCCCCACCGAGCAGGGACCCTCTATGTGGGACTCCATCCCAGGACTCTGGGATCATGACCTGAACTGAAGGCAGATTCTTAGCCAACTGAGCCACACAGGCACCCCAAGCAAATATTTTTAAAATGTAGTTCTATGCAAAAACAAGCTAAAATGTTTGGGAGCCTTTCTTCTCCACCACTTGCGTTGTTATATGTTAGACGTTTCTGATCAGTAACTCTCTAAACCCTGAATTTGTCAGGTCTTCCAGTCATTTCGCTCCAAGAAGTTTTCTTGAAAGAGTCGGAAATGAACTCCTTTGATCAGAAAATGCTGTTCCAGTTCTTTGAGAACTTAATCAACTGTGCACCACAACCCCCTTCTGTGTTTCAGCAGACTTTCAGGGACACTGGATTTGTTGCCCCGGAGAATGGGGTCAGATTGAATAGTGCGCACTTCTGTGTCTTTACAATAACCGAGAACCCGTCAGAGTGGTTGCAGCGCGTGTCCAGGGTGTGTTTTTGCTTTTTAAAGAGAAGATGCCTTTTTCACTCCTGATGAAGTGTGCCTAGAAGTACGAGAGAAGACTTGAGAGGTCTCAAAAACCTGCCATCCATGTTTTTAGGAATCAAGGATAGGGCAGAGGGATATAAATACGAAAAGGAATCCCCACTGAGATCCATGCCCTAGGGAGATTTCTGTGGATTTCCTGCAAATGACCTCTTGAGAAAGAACTGGGGAACGAGCCAAGAGCAGAGAGGAACTCATTTAAATTCCCTGCTCCTAGCTTTTCCCCTTGCAGCGGGGCTGGCTGCAGACAACCCTCTGTGCGGCTTGGGACACGCAGGCGGGCGCTGGGGCAGGGCAGGTGCCACTCACCGCTTATCCCCGCCCCCCAAAACTGGTGGCCAATGGGAGCCAGCTGGGCCCACAGCGCAGCCAGTGGGAGACGGCGGGCGGAGGCGGGCTTCCATTTAAGGACGCCCGCTGCAGGAGCTCTGGGACCCGCGCCTCAGGAGTGCGGCAGTAGCTGAGTGGGTGTCACCATGTCTTTGCAGGTGAGTCGAAGGGTGCGGAAGCCCCACGAGCGGGCTTCGTCCTCAGAGGGAAGAGCTGAGTGGGCATGGGGCAGGCGTGACGCCCATGGGTGGCGGGCGAGTCAGAACTGGAGCCTGGGACAGCTGTCGCCCGCGGTCCTCGCTCCCCGAGTCCCCTCCGCCCCCGCCACCGCCGGGAGTTGTACGGAGTGACCCCGGGGACACTCCCACCCCCATCGCGAGCGCCCGCTCATTGCAGTGGGGACCACACCTGTGCCATCTGTTGACGGCGACCTGGGGCTCCCCATGGCAACACTTGCTAACCCCGGGGATCCGTTACTCGCGAAGTAAGAGCTGCCCCGGGGAGGGCGGAGGCCGGCTTGCTCCCGGGGGACCAGGCGGCCCTGCTCCGCCTGCCCCTTCCGTCTGCGAAAGGGAAGCGAGGGCGGCTGGGGCCCCACCCGCGCCCCCTCGCTCCTTGGTGAGACCAAGTGTTTTTCTGAACACCAGAGATCTGTAAAACTACAAACTAGTAGTTCTGCCGATATGCGAAAAATTACGTGTTCAGGGTGGGAAATTTGGGGAAAGAGCAAATATAAAATAAGTGAAAACTATTAGGAATTCCTTCATGCAGGTGATAACCACTGCTAACATGAGGGATTACTTTCTTGTACTGTGAAAAATGTGTGTGTGTGTGTGTGTGCTTGTATGTACTTGCATGTGCATGCGTATGTACACACATGTGCATATGTGTGTATATGTACACACACACTGATTAAATTATACTCATGTATATACAGTTTTATTCCTGTACCTGTGACTATATTAGGAACATTTTTTCATCATTAAATCTTCTAAAATAAAATTTGAAAAAAATATCTGGATACAATTTCACGGAATAAGGCTTCCTTTTTTTTTTTTTTTTTTTAAAGATTCAAGTTTATTTTAGAAGTTGAAGGGGGAGGGACAGAGAGAGAGAATCTTCAAGTAGGCTCTACACCCAGCACAAGCCCCAGATGGGGCTGGGTCCCAGGACCCTGAGATCACTACCTGAGCCAAAATCAAAAGTTGGAGTCTTTACCCACTCAGTCACCCAGGGACAACCCCCCCCCCCCACCTTTAAGGATTCTTCAAGAAGTATGTTATGGTGACTAAAGGCACATACTCCAGAGTCTGCCAGGTTCAAATCCAAACCTTCCCCCTTTTTAGACTGTGATGTGGTTGCCTGGGTGGCTCAGTCAGTTGAGCATCTGACTTGATTTCTGCTCAGGTTGTGGGATCTCCAGGTTGTGCGATCCAGCCCCTCGTTGGGCTCCACGCTCCACGGGGTGTCTGCTTGGTATTCTCTCCCAAATAAGTCAATAAATCTTAAAAAAAAAAATATTGAAATTTCTCTTGATAGATTTGTTTTCTCCACCTTTTGACCACATTCGCCCACCTCCCTCACCCTTCACCTCCTCCTTGCAACTGCCAATCTGTCCTCTGTTTTTTAAGTTTAGTTATTTAAGATTCCACATGTAAGTGAGGTCCTACAGTATTTGTCTCTGTGACTCACGCATCTCACATAGTGCTCCCAAGGTCCATCCACGTTGCTGCAAATGGCAGGATCACCTTCATTTTTATGACTGAACAATATTCCATTATGTGTGTGTGTGTGTGTGTGTGTGTCCGTCCGTCCATCCATCCACTTAGGTTGTAATGTCCATGTCTTAACTGTTGTAAACAATGATGCAGTGAACACGGGGTTGTGGGGGGTGGGGGTCAGCATCACTGTGACATAGGGATTTTGCTTCTTTTGGGTATATACCCAGAGGTGGGATTACTGAATCACATGGCATTTGTATGTCTTTATTTATTTATTTATTTAATTTAAATTTATAAATGATTTATTGGATTTTTTTCAGAAAAACTAATTCTTTATACTGAATAAGCTCATACACGTTTGAAAACATACATGTTTTCATTTTTCATTTAGCTTGGATTTACTTCTTAGAAGTTTTCATGTTTCTGACCAGCCACTGTTTTTAAACCTCTTGGCGTTTTGTTTTTTTCTGGCTCCCCACAGATTACTCAGAAACTGGGTGGTGGCCCTTTTCCCTGGTAACCTCTTATTTTCAAGATTTTCAAGGCACAGGATCTTATTTATAGTAGTTTTGTTGGTTCTGGGACCATGTAAAAAATTCTCTCTAAAGCCTTTTGCTGCTTATTGCCTTGAATCTCTCAAATCTTGATCTTCTAGCCTTAGAGCCAAGTGGCTTTTAATCTGGCCCATAGACTGTACTTTTTGTACTTTTCCAGCTTTCTTGGAATCACTTCCTTTTCACATCCTTTGTTTTTCTTCTGCAAATGAATTTCTTTCAACTTTTCTGATGATGGCCTTATGTTAGTCTGTCCAGCTGTAGTTAACGTCTCAAGAGTTTAATCTGGAAGTTTTTTTGTTGGATAAACAGCTCATCTTCTTCAGGAGTGCTTTATCTCCAACCTGTTCCTCCCCTTTATGCTTCTTCCTGGGTGCTGATCAGTCAGCTCCTCCCCAACAGGCTTTACTAGGCTGCTGGACCAATAGGTGGTGCTCTGCCTTCTCCTCCCTTTACCTCCCCACCCTGCCCAGGCAAGGCCCACCCAGGCAAGTTTTCCACCTTCTCCTCCCCACAGGTGTCACTGCGCCCCCTCCACCTCCCCCAGGTGGTGTTCCCCTTGCCTTCTCCCCCTACCTCCTCCCTCCCCTCCCTATGGTTCTCTGCCTTCCTCCCCCACCCCAGGCATGCTGGCCCTCCTCCACCATCATTGATGCAGGGGTGTGGGATGTACAAGGCTGGAGCTGCACCATGACACATGCAGCATCAGATCACCTCCATTTGTATGTCTTTGGGAAAATGTCTATTTCGTTCCTTTGCCCATTTTTAATTGAATTTTTCTTTTTGCTATTGAGTAGTGTAAGCTCTTTATATATTTAGGATATTAACCACTTCTTTTTAAAGATAAATGATTTGCAAATATTTTCTCCCATTCCATAGGTTGCCTTTTCATTTTGTTGATGGTTTTCTTTACTGTACAGAAGCTTTCTAGTTTAATGGAGTCTCACGTCTTTATTTTTGTTTTTGTTTTGTTGCCTTTGCTCTTGGTGTCAGATCCAAACAATCGTTGCTCAGACCAGTGTCCAGGAGTTTACCCACTCTGTTTTCTTTCTTTCTTTCTTTCTTTCTTTCTTTCTTTCTTTCTTTCAACCCCCTCTGTTTTATATTGAAGAGTTTTGTGGACTTACGTCTTACATTCAAGTAAGATCTAAACAAAAGGTCTTACTTGACCTGACATTAAATCATTTGAGTTGGTTTTTGTGCGCAGTGTCAGACAGTGGTCCAGTTTCAGTCTTTTGTATGTGACTGTCAGGTTGTCACATACCATTTGTTGAAGACACTCACCTTTCCACATTCTATGTTCTTGGCTCCTTTGTCATAAATTAATCCACCATATATGCATGCTTTTATTTCTGGGCTCTCTATTCTGTTTCATTCATCCATTTGTTTTTAGGCCAATACCATACCCATTTGATTACTATAGCTTTGTAATATAGCTGGAAATCAGGACATGTCATGACTCCAGCTTTGTTATCTTTTCTCAAGATTGTTCTGTTTGGGGGTGCCTGGGTAGCTTAGTGGGTTAAGCTTCTGCCTTCGGCTCAGGTCATGATCTCAGGGTCCTGGGATCAAGGCCTGCTTTGGGCTCTCTGCTCAGTGGGGAGCCTGCTTCCCCTTCTCTCTCTGCCTTCCTCTCTGCGTACTTGTGATCTCTCTCTGTGTCAAATAAATAAATAAAATCTTAAAAAAAAAAAGACTGTTTTGTTTGTTCAGGGTCTTTTGTGGTTCTGTATGAACTTTAAGGTTGTTTTCTTGACTTCTGTAAAATATGCCATTGGAATGTTGATAAGGATTCATTGCCATGACTCTGTATATTGCTTTTGGTAGTATTGACATTTAAACAATGATATTTCTTCCAGTCCACGAGCATAGAGTATTTTTCATTTATTTATGTCTTTTTTAGTTTTTAAATTTTTCTGAAAAATTTTAAAAATTTAAATTGTATTAAAATTTAATTTAATTTAAATTATTAAATAAAATTTAAAATTTTTTTTAAAAATTAAGAATTTTCAATATTAGGGCACCTGGGTGGCTCAGTCAGTTAAGCATCCAGCTCTTGATCTCAGCCCAGTTCTTGATCTCAGGGTTGTGGGTTCAAGCCCTGCACTGGGCTCCATGCTCAGCATGGAACCTACTTTAAAAAAAAAAAAAAAAAGGAATTTTTCACTAGAAATGGTTTTATTTGGCTCTCCATATCTTGTCTGAATATCAGGTAAGTACCAGGAGAGGGATCCATAAATTAAAATAAATTAGGATAATACTGGAAGAACTGGACCAGTAATAGCTCTGTTTGAAACCTTCCTCTTTCTTTTTAAGTTCCTACTGTCTGGTGGTAAAATACCTGCAAAATAGATAAGCCTGCTGAAAGTTAGTGAAGGCACTATTGGCCTTTTCTTCCTTTTGTGTTCTAGGCTGATTTTGATAGGATCACAAAAGATGTGAGGAAGCTGAAAACAAGGCCAGATGATGAAGAACTGAAAGAACTCTATGGACTCTACAAACAATCTATAGTTGGAGACATTAATATTGGTATTGTATATGTGTGTGTGTGTATGTGTGGGTATATATGTATATATGTGTGTGTGTATATATCATATTTTAAAAAATAATACATTTCATTTGAGCAATGTTTATAGAAGCAGTGAGTAAAAAGTAAACTTGAAAATATATCTATTCTTCTTTTGGCAGAGTGTCCAGGAATGTTAGATTTAAAAGGCAAGGCTAAATGGGAAGCGTGGAACCTCCAAAAAGGTTGTTAATTCTTAAATAAGTGAAGTAAGCTTTCTTAATTTCCCAGTACATCAGTCCATAAGATAATCTGTTTTGTGTCTTTCTAGGGCAGTCGAAGGAAGATGCCATGAGTGCCTATATATCTAAAGCAAAAGAGCTGATAGAAAAATATGGAATTTAAAATTCAGCTATGAGAAGTTGTTCTTTTGAGGTCTTCATAATGCTATCATATCCTATATCTAGGGAAGAAATGCACTGTTAACTCTACATGTCACGAAAATGTTTGCTATTAACATGAATTGTAATCCTTTATTAGAGGTATGATGAAACTACTTAATGAAGTTTTACTTGCTAAAACCAGATGATTTTAAAAGTTCTTTAAAAAAAAAGTATTGCTCTGGTTGTATGTCACACAAACATTAACAATATTTTTTGGCATATCTGTTTTCCTACACTGAGGTATTATTTGATCACTGGTATGTGATCAAAACAGTTTACTAAGAACCAATAACAAGTTTCTTCCTTTGTTGTACATGTAGCTCTGGGATTCTCACTGAATTGGGGACTTGGAATTCATAAACATACCTGGTTTCATTCCATACTCTGTAATTCTTTACTAGGTGACCATAAACAAATTACTTAAGCTTGCTAAACCTCATCTATAGAGTAGAGGGAAAAATCAGTCTCACAGGGTTGTAAGAATTGAATGATTCTTGAGGTAACTGAGAATTGATAATTGAGGTAACTTTAATGATCCTACCTTCAATTTAAAGCATACATTATAGGGGCACCTGGGTGGCTCAGTGGGTTAAGCCGCTGCCTTCGGCTCAGGTCATAATCTCAGGGTCCTGGGATCGAGTCCCGCATCGGGCTCTCTGCTCAGCAGGGAGCCTGCTTCCCTCTCTGTCTCTCTGCCTGCCTCTCCATCTACTTGTGATTTCTCTCTGTCAAATAAATAAATAAATAAAATAAAATAAAATAAAAGCATACATTATATAAAACCTAACAACAAATAAACTAAAATTTTTAAAAAATAAACTTATGAGTCCATGACTATTCAAAGAAAGAAAAAAGCCATCCACCCATTATTTTTCTTTAAATTTTTACATTTAAGACAAAAATCAAATGTAGTATCTAATGACAATAAAACGTTCAACTACTGTGCCTCTTACATTCAGTTTTATCAGAGTGAAAATGCAAGTCTGGAATATTATAGTGGCCTAGTCCTCAGTCTTTCTTGCTGCACACAGGTTCCCTGAAAGAACATAGTCTTGTTTTAGCATGTCTAAAATCTGTTTGAGATCGCATAGGGTAAATATCCTAAAAAACAGTGTACTTCTACTCCCTGGATAAGGGTTGGGGTTTGGTATGCTATGACCAATGAGGGATAGATTGATTTCATGTGACTTAAAAAAATTATCTAGATGAATTTCCAGGGAATTATTCTGTGTGAAAAAAGCCAGTCCCAAAACGTTGTGCAGGGTAATTTATGTAACTTTCTTGAAATGGCAAAGTTACAGACATAGAGAACAGAATAGTGATTACCACAGAGGACAGAATAGGGAGGTAGGAGTGACTTGAAAGAGTAGCAGGAGGGATCCTGTGTGGATGGGATGTTCTGTCGCTTGACTGTGTCACTGGGAACATCTGGCTGTAACATTACACTGGGCTTTTGCACAAATTACCATTGGGGGAAACTGGGTAGTTCTGTATTATTTCTCATAACAAAATGTGAATCTACAGTTATCTCCAAATAAAAAGTTTCATGAAAAACAAATCTAGCTTGATTCCTATTCTGGAAAATTTTAGAAAGTAAAGATGGTTCTCATATCTATGAAGTCTTACCTGAAGATTTTCCGGAGTCTGCCATGATGAAGTCAACATCCAAATGCAAGAAAAAGGAGACATCAGCAATGACAGGGCTGCTCCTTCCAATGGAGGGCTTGGAAACTCTCAGAACCCTTCCCACATGGACCTCACCTCTACCAGGTAGAGAGGCAGGTGAGGAGGCCCAGGCCAAAAGCCTGACATTGGCTACATCATGTGATTCCCATTGTGGACCATATTAACTAAAAACTTTTCAATTGAATAATCAAAATCAAATTATTTTTGTGCCAATCTTTCCATAAGGGAGCGCTGGAAATGGTGTCACACCAAAGGGTAAGCCATAGCAGGTACTAAACATGTATCATAATTTACTTCAGCCTATTTATATCCCAAGTCAATTGCATGAATCCTAACCCCTTCCACACTGAATTCTTCTTATGACTTGCCCTTTGTTAGAAAGGAATGATAAATTCTGCAAAACATCTCCCTTACGCATTTTGCTCAATCTTATTTATTAAGATTCTATGAATATGATTTTAAAATCTTAACACAAACATGAATCCGTATTATGTGACCATAAACAAATGGATGCTTTAAAATTTAACAATATATATTGCTGTGTTAAGTACTTTAAGCCTTGAGGAAGAGACGTCAGTGATACCAAGTAGTGGAATTTACTGTGAAGATCCATGAGACATAGGAAATCCGCGTATCTGAATGAACAGCCAGGATGAGTCTGGAACTCACCAGAGACTGCAGGAGCCAGGCAGCTCCAAGGGGGCAGTGCCCCTTCATTCCTATCCACTAGTGACTGTGAATCCCATTTGTAGTGTTTCGCCTTATATGGCAAATATGTTTTGCCTTATATGGACTCGGCAAATTTTCCCAATTTCTGCTTTTTTCCCTTTGAGCTCCTGTTTTTCCCAATTGTTCTGCTTTCTCCTTATGTCAGCCCCAAACTGTCACAGAGCAAGACTGAGACATCCTGTCGGGCATGGCCTTTGTGCTTGGCCTTCCTTATGCCAGGGACCAGACACCAGACTGGTTGTCCTCGGTAGGACTCCCAGTGGCCCTAGTCAGTCACTGCTGGGGCAGCAGCTGCACCCACAAAGCCAGCAGGCACTCAGAGCAGGAGGAGCCGCTAAGGAGGGGGCCCGGGTTTACGAGCATTCTGCGGACTTGCCTACTCAGGAGAGGCATCAGTGATCACTCAGGACTATCTTCTTTTAATAAAGCAGTAGGTTACATTTTCTCATTAAATGGGATGTGCCCCCCACCAAAATAGATGTCCCTACATTTCATAAGATTGGACCAAGCTTTTACTATCGTGTGCTGATGGAACAATTTGTTTTCTAGCATTTTCCCCTCTCATTTCACTGTTGAAATAATTGAAGGGGGAAAATGAATAATTTACCTCCCGCAGATAAGACTCAAATGAGATTCTGAAAGGAAAATAAAGGACCCTGCCAGAAGTATTCTTTACCCCTTTGTCTACTGTCTCCGGATCCATAAGCTCTCTGTGAAGAAATACATTTATGTGTCACACATCAGCCTGGTAGTAGAGAATGTGGAATTTCTGAACCTCTGAAAAAAACCAATGAACTACTGAAAATTTAAGAGTATCATATAAACACTTTGGACTCTCTTCAAACTAAAAGGAAAAAAATCTCTAAAAATAGGCATGTGTCAATAGTTCTAGACCCTTGGTTACATAAGTCTTGACAAGGGTCTCATTGGAAGTTTCCATAAGTTAAAAGTGATTTCCTGGGAGAGTGTGAACATCAAAACTTCCACAAGTTACCTCTTTCCAGGTTAAAAATAAAATTACATTTAACAACAAATGATGCTTACCACCACCACCAAAAGATATATTCCCAGATACTGTTTCTCTAAAGCTGACACCCAGGGGTAGAGTTACTGCAGAGGTCTCATGTTCCGTGTGTTCTGTATTTTTAATTTCTCTAAGACCCATCAGGACACAGTGGTATTAGCTGCAGTCTCTCACTTCCCACATGACTGACCTCTCTGCACTTAGGCTAAGTAAAACCTGGGCCAAATTTCTACTTGTTGCAGTAATGGCTAGTTGATATTAGCTGGAAATCATCAAACAAATTTCTCCAAATACCCCAAACCATCAAAACAATTTCACCTTTGCTACATGTTTAGACCCAACAAAACATGTTGAATTGTAAGAAGAAACATCCTCACGTGAGGTATCAAAACAATAAATCAAAAAGAGCTGGTGAGTAACTTTCTGTACGCAGCACCTCAGAGCCTCTCCAGGATAAGTTCCCTTAAATGAAATGTGGTGCGTCCTCCCCTTTTGCTATTTCCAGTAAATCAGACTTCTTTTTCTTTTTCTTTCTTTCTTTCTTTTCTTTTTTTTTTTTTTGCCAGTGGTACCTGCACCTGTCAGTACCAATGTCATCTGACTTCTAGAACAATGCAGGCGGGCAGCACAATGGTGCCTGGGCACCCAGTTCCACTCAGGGTGAGGCTAGTATCAGCTAGTACCTTGAGCTGTCATTCCCCAGAAATGTCAACCTATTTCCCAGCTCTCCATGGTTAGCAGATGGTTGTTGGGTGCAGAACAAAAGCAGGCTCACGCAAGCAGGGCCCTGAGTTGATTTCACCTGTTCCCAGTGGTCACAACAACAGCAGTTAGCATGTCCCGAGCTGGGTGCTGGCTGTTGGGTTCACCACTGGGGACATGAAGATAAGTAAACAATCTTTTCTGCAGCTTAGGCACTGGCTGGGACGTGACTAGAGAGAGGCACCAAATGCTGCCAGGGTCAGGGTGATCCGGGAGCATGACAAGGGGAGGGACACCAAGCAAGGTCTCCCTGGGGAAATGGAGTGGGCTCTGAGATCCAAATGAATAGGGACAAGGTTGGCAAAGGGAGAGAGGCAACGGGAAGAGGGGATAGAATGAACACAGGCATGGCTGCCATTCTGAGAGCAAAGAAGGAATTGGGACAAATTCAAGTGGAGGAGATAGGCAGGGGCCACATCTAGGCCTCCTAAGGGATTTTGGCCATCCTAAGAGGGACAGGAAGCCACCAAAAGGATTGAAGGTGAGATGTGTATTACCAGAGTCAACTTATTCCTTTGGGTAGTGTAGGGAATGGATTGGAGGAGGACAGAGTGTCCAAGAGGGAGTTGCTGCTTCTGCCTGGGATGGAGGAACTCTGCTCCATCCCCACCAATAAGGGGGAAAAAAAGCAAACTACAAAATCCTAACTTTCCTTGAACTTAGCTGACTTTGCGAGGCAAACTAGAAACCAAATACCCAGGGGGGGCAGGCCCCTAAAGGGAGAGGTGGGGCATGTACCCCGGCTCATGTAGGCAGAGGACAGGAAGCAGGGACGTGTGCTGTACATTCCAGAAGAAATCAGCTAAAATGTTAACAAAATGCTGGAGATCCAGTGAGGGCCAGTGTGTCAGGTGGGGTGCACATCAACTTGCAGCCTCCAGTAGTTCACAAGAAAGACTGGGAGCAAGCCAGGGGGCCAGAAGCAGCCCTGTCTGGTCTGCGGAGCAGGCTGGGAGCGGGAGATCGTCTGTGACCTTGAGATGGGTGCTGACCCCACTGCCCAGGCCCTTCCCTCCCACAGGCAAAAGCCTCAGCTTACTGGAGAAGAGACACCCAACCCTTTCTCCCTGGTCACAGGCAGAGACACACGGCTGCAAAGGGTTGAAGCATTAACCTTCTGCCCTTGAGGAAGGAGCAGAGAGAGGGCTTGGATCCACATGGATACCACAACTACTTCTGGGAAGGCACAGCGAACTTTCCCCCCAAGACCAACCACAGATACGAGAAGGGGCAGGTGTGCTGAGAAAGGCCCTCTCACAAGGCCCTGGCATGAAGGGCTGCTTAAGATCAAAGCTCACATCCCTCCGGGACATCCAAGAACTCCACACATTACCCCGGGGGCTAACAGGGCCATCAGTGACAAGCAACAGCCTGCCAGTGGGACCTGTTCCATGAAGCACTAGAAAGACCAGAAAATTGAGAAAATGCTTTAGGAGCCTGGACTCCATGCTCGGTGCACAGTAACACCGGGACCTGTTAGCTGTGTTGCCCTGCAGTGCCCGGGGTGACCGGCCTGTCCACTCCAGATGGGCTCAGCTCCCCACAGGGCCCCACAGAAGGGATGAGCGCAAACCTAGGCATAAAACTATTTATTTCCTTCTCTGTTTTATGCACGATACCCAGCTTTTTAATGAAAAAATTTTCAAGCCCACTGGAAAGCAGGAAATAACTCCATGGTCTAGAGCAAAGCAATAAACAGCATCAGACTCAGATGAGAGCCAAAGGGTCAGATGGAACTTCTAGACGTAAGCAGCACTAACAACGAGGAAACAAACCCCTTAACATCAGTAGAAACAGCTGTGGGCATGTTCCGAGAACCCGGAGGTGCTCAATAGAAATGAACCAAATTGAAACACGAAGGGAAAAAAAAGGAATTAAAAAAAAAAAAAAAAAGGACAGGACATCCAAGAGCCAGGGGACACTGTCACTTGGCCTGATGTATGTAATGAGGGTCCCAGGAGAGGTGGGAACAGCGCCAGGGATTCGGGCAGCTTGAGTGAGGGGTAGAGGCGGTGATCATGGTCTTTCCAGCTGTGACGGATTTCCACGTGGGCACCAGGCTCAGGCCTTGCTGGTCAGTGGTGGGGAGGGGCTTGATCAGCCCCATTGTATGCGCTTTTGGAAAAAGCCGAGGGGCTGCTGGGGAAGGAGAGGGAGTGGAGGGAGGAGCAGAGTCCAGAGTCCCGGAGCGGGGTCTGGAGGGTGTTAGTGATCTGCAGAGCGGGAGCTGACGGTGTGCACAGCTATTGTGATTTGAGTCCCTGGAGGGTGAGAACGCTTAGGAAGGTTGTTTGTACTCTGGGGGTGGAATACCCCAGAGAGTGAGTTATCTTCTGTTTTTGGCTTTGGGGAGGTTTCTTTTTGTGAGCTGTGGAGAAGTGAGTAAGCCCCTCTGTAATAGTGCCTCGGCACCCACACTGTGGGGTCAGCAGCCTGCGGCCCTTGAACAGCGCTCCCCGCGAGCGTTAGCGCGTGCCCTGGACATCTCAGGTGAGGTAAGTTCCGTACCACTCCCCCACCAGCCTTGTGTCTCTCCTGCCTCCCAGATGGAGGCTTCCCTTTGTGTCCCCTTAGTGGAGACCCCCGTGAACCTTACCCAAACCCACTTTTTCGCTGTTTGAATTGAGCAATCACGCCTTAGCCAATGTGTACCCGCCCCCACTCGCTCTAACAGAGGCCTGTGCTGTAGGTCCTGCCCCTGGGCCTGCACCTGGCCTTGACCCCCCGCGTGGCACCCCCAGGTGTGCTGTGGACCTCCTCCAGGACCCTCAAGCAGTAAACTCTGCTTCAGTTTCTCTGGTGGTCTGTGGTTGAACCCTGTCTCACCACCCCACAGCTGGGACACTACCTGAGAAATGTTAATTTAACAAAACTTCCAAGAGCTATTGGTAGTGAATTGTATGTGTGTGTGTGTGTGTGTGTGTGTGTTTTACAGATTTTATTTATTTGACAGAGCGAGATCACAAGTAGGCAGAGAGGCAGGCAGAGAGAGAGAGGGTGCTCCCAGGTGCTCCTGTGTTTGGTTTTAAAAACTTGCTTATGGTTTTGTGCCAAACTGTCAACTAAGCGTGGCCTCCTTTAATCCTCCCCACAATACCTGGGGTTCCTCAGCTCCCTTCCCTGACAGGTGAGACCCAGCTCTGAGTCTCACAGCTCCGAAGGCCCTAGGCAGAGGGTTTCCATCCTGCTGAGTGAAGGATCGATATTTGGGGCAAGGCTTAAGTATCAAAGCCCAATATTGCTTTGAATGTGCACAGCGATTTGGATTATTTTTCCATTTTTAGGGGGTGGTGTCAGACTGTGGTTTCTTTGATTCTGACTCTGTGCTAGGTGACCCCCCCCCACACACACCCCTTGTCCGCATGGGGATCACACTTGGGAGGAGGCAGTGGGCAGGAATGCAGAGAGATGGGTCCACCCAGGGAGCCCCCAGAGGCGGGTAGTGGTCTTTTTGGCCCATGGGAGGTGGGCGGTGAATGGAGGGACGTGAGGTTGGGCTTGTCTCTATTCTCAAGATGCAGCAAGTCTGGGCCACCTCTCGTAGCTACTTTCTTAAATTTCTAGTCCCCAGCACTGGTCATGGTGACCCTACACTCAGTTCCAGGCTTTGTAGAGAAAATAAAATAGCATCTGTCAAGGATCTGCCTTCTAGAAACTTCACAGAAGGAACCAAAGCTAGGCGAGAGAGGAGAAAATCATGGCAGTATACAATGGTGACAATGGGCCAGATGCTCACCTCTTGGTCACTGCCCCGGGGGAAGTTAGGACAGGAGAGTCATTTGTAGGTTTGGATTATTGGGGAAGGCTTTGTAGGATGTTTGGACTCTTTCCTCTTGGAAGGATCAGGCGTCCGTATACACATCTCCCGAGACAAAGGCCTGAACACGGGTGTTGGAACTAAATGAGCTCTGGAACAAAATTGACCAGAAGGCAAACCACTTCTGTCCCCTGGTTTACCCCCACACTTCATGAGTAAGGACCTGGTCCTGCTGACCCCTCTAAGGGACATGAGAATGCTCCGGCATTAATTTATTCAACAAATGTTTGTTAAGTGATGAAACATGTATGTTGAACCATTTGTATATTTCACTGGCTTCCAATGACTCCTGGGCACAGAAATTGTACCTGTAAAAGCTTGAATAGAAAATATTTTTATTTAAAAAATATTTTATAGATATAAATATCTGTGCCCAGGCTCCATTGCAAACCAATAAAAATATCGCAGGTGGCCTCAAAGGAGATGAAATCAAACTCTTAGAATATCATCTTCCTGGATCAACAGCTTTGAGAACTGCCAATCCACAGTTTTCTACGGATAATTGTATATTAAAGAAACCCACTGTCTCACATGTAATTTCTAACAGTGGGTACATCTGCCATCAGTTTGGGAATATATTCTTGCAAAAGTTGTTGTTGGCAAAATCCTTGGGAGAGCCTCCAAAATCCACAAGGAAATGACCCATCTGGTTTTATATATATATATTTTTTTAAGATTTTATTTATTTACTTGACAGACAGAGCATAAGCAGGGGGAGGGGCAGGCAGAGGGAGAGGAAGAATCAGGCTTTCCCACTGAGCAGGGAGCCCGACATAGGGCTTGATCTCAGGGTCCTGGGATCATGACCTAAGCTGAAGGCAGATGCTTAACAACTGACTGAGTCACCCAGGTGTCCCTATGTATCTGTTTTTATGTCAATACCATACTGTTTTGATTACTAAAAATACTTTCTAGGGATGTAAGGTAAAGCACGGTGACTATAGGTAAGCATATTTTATGTATATTTGACAGTTGCTAAGAGAGTAGATCATAAAAATTGTCGCAGAAAAAATTATAGCCAATATAATTGATGGATGTTGACTAAATGTGTAATCATTTTGCACACATACATAAACCATTATGTTGTTCACCTTAAACTCACACAATGTTACATGTCAATTACATCTCAGTAAAACTAGAAAAAAATCAGAATAATTTAATACATAGATTGGCAAAAAAATCCATAAAAATTTGATAATATTGTCAAGGATATAGACCACTAAGAATTTTCATATACTGCTTGGCAGTGTAAATCCCTACAATTCCTTTGGAGAACAATTTGGCAATATTTTATATTGTTGAACACGTGCATACCCTACCATCCAGAAATTCCACTCCTAGACGTAGACTTTCTTACACACCCGTGTAAGAAGACATATATAAGACTGCTCATAGAAGCATTATTAATAAAAGCAAAACAATGAAAATGACCTTAATGCCTATAAAAAGAATGGGCACATAAATTGTATTACAGTCACACAATGGAATACTATATAGCAGTTAAAAATCAATGATAGTAGGGGCGGCTGGGTGGCTCAGTGGGTTAAAACCTCTGCCTTCCGGGGCACCTGGGTGGCTCAGTGGGTTAAGCCACTGCCTTCAGCTCAGGTCATGGTCTCAGGGTGCTGGGATCGAGTCCCGCATCAGGCTCTCTGCTCAGCAGGGAGCCTGCTTCCTCCTCTCTCTCTGCCTGCCTCTCTGCCTACTTGTGATCTCTCTCTCTGTCAAATAAATAAATAAAATCTTAAAAAACAAAAAACAAAAAACCTCTGCCTTCTGCTCAGGTCATGATCCCAGGGTCCTGGGATCGAGTTTCACATCAGGCTCTCTGCCCAGCAGGGGACCTGCTTCCCCTCTCTTTGCCTGCCTCTCTGCCTACTTGCGATCCCTGTCTGTCAAATAAATAAGTAAAATATTTTAAAAAAACTCAATGAGGTAGAGATAAAGATATCTAAATGATGAATCTCAAGAAAGTAAATTGAGAAAAACCAGTTTTAGAGAAATGTTTACAGTGTGATACACATATATAAAGTTAGAAATATGGGAAATGATACTGCATTGTGTTTAGGTCAGTATTAGAGGAGGCCAAAAGCAGGGAGAGAGTAGATGCAATTGGAGAGGGAGGACCTGGAGACCACACTGAATGTCTTACTCTTTGAGGGGAGCAGTGGGCATGGTTAAGTTTGGGGTATTATTCTTTATTCATTTGTATATATTACCTATTTAAAATGTGTTTAAAGGATCAGCTTTTAATTGTCTATACTGAACCATCAACTGTTGATGAAAAACCTCAAATGAAAGTACTTTCAATAATTAAAAAATATACATTAATAACAGGGCTTTCTTCCAATAAATGGATTTTGTTGTTTTGGTATCAGACTCATGGCTGGTGAGTAGAAAGAAATGGTGTTGGAACATGTGAGGGAACAGAGAGGTGTAGCGTTGGGAAGTCCGCATTTCCCAGGGAGGGAAAGGCATCTTGGAAAGGGGAAGTATCTCTTGGAAGTCTGTTGGCAAAAATAAAGAAGGAAGGGCCTGAAGATACACAACACGGTAACAGCAAAGCAGCAGAATACAGAATCCTTCACTATTCAAACAAGGTGCCATTTAACTGCCCAGAAGAGGGCACTCTTGAACCAAGAAACAGAGTAAGCAAGTTGGACCCAATAGGACAATCTGTTATTATTGCCGGCCAGGGAGAAGCTAACAGGAATAAACATAACGAACAGAACACAGAAAGTATAAATCAAACTTTTCAGCTAATGAAATGGTATTTAAACTCACAAAGCAGAAAATGACTTAATACAATAGTTCAACGTGAGTTAAGTTTAATCCAACAAGTTATGGAAAAGCAAGAACACTGTACCTCACAAATGTAAAATTCTGGATAGGAACAGACATTGCAAAAAGAGCTGGCAGAATCCTGGAAAGAAATGGAATCAAAAGGCAAAAGTTATTTCAAAAACGACTAAAAGAAAGTTGTCTCTGAGATAATAAATAAAAAGTATTTAGATGGATAGAAGGGACAGGAATTTGCACAAGACCTAACAAAAGGAAAACAAAGAAAGAAGGAAAGGCTCCCCAAAGAAAATAATCACTGTAGAAGGCAGAGAATGCTCCAACACAGGGATAAATGGAGACCTTTAAGTAAGCTAAACATTCAGAAAGAACTACTTGAAATTATTAACTATGCAAATTTCACTGAAATGAAATATGAAACTATCAAAAGAACCTATGATTATCACCCATACTATCAGAATTTGAAGATTAAATAAAATTTAAAACCCTCTGGACCTGAAGACAGACTAACAAGTCATTTGATTGGGAAAGTGAATGAGGATGGTATTAAACTTTTTTTTTTTAAGATTATTTATTTATTTATTTGTCAGAGAGAGAGGGAGAGAGAGCAAGCACAGGCAGACAGAGTGGCAGGCAGAGGCAGAGGGAGAAGCAGGCTCCCCGCCAAGCAAGGAGCCCGATGTGGGACTCGATCCCAGGACGCCGGGATCATGACCTGAGCCGAAGGCAGCCTCTTAACCAACTGAGCCACCCAGGCGTCCCGGTATTAGACTTCTTGATAGCAAAATGCAAAGCAAGAAAACAGTAAAGCAAAATTTTCAAGGAACTTTGGGAACGTAGATACAATAATAATTTATCTCCTGTATCAAAGCAGTGCTACAGAGGCAAGAACTGACAAAATACTATAATCACAAGCCTTACCTAAGGAATCTATTAATCAGGACCCAACAAATGATAATCCATTGGTCAAACCACTGCCTTCTGTTTTTGTAAATAAAGTTTAATTGGAACAAAGCCATCCTTGGCTTGTATGGTTTATGTCTGACAGCTTGTGTGCAACGGCAGCAAAGTTGAGTTGTTACAACAAGGACGTATGGTCCACAAAACTGCTAATATTACTTACTGGTCCTTCACAGAGGGTAGTACAGGTTTCCTGTACTAGAAGCTGAACTTCATCCAATCAAGAGATGATTGGGGGAAATTTGGCAAAAGGACCAGTAGGGAGCTTAGAATATTTTTAATCTTGGTTCTAAGACTACCAAAAGGCAGAGAGGGGAGGAGGGTGGAAGTTCAACATCTAAATGAAGTTTCTGATAAAGTAGGAATAATACAACTTGTTTTTAAAAATTTTATTTATTTATTTGAGAGAGAGAAAGTGAGAGAGAGTATGAGATGGAGAAGCCAACTCCCCATGTTGCTGGGAGCCCGATGAGGGACTCGATCCTGGGACTCCAGGATCATGACCTGAGCCGAAGGCAGTCACCCAACCACCTGAGCCACCCAGGCGTCCTACAACTTGTTTTTAAATGGGAGAAGGAAGACAAGGAAAAATAGAGTAAGTTCACTGGTTTCATACAGGTAAGAGGTGTGTGTCTAAGGATATTAAATCTGACAAAGCAAAGAGTAGAAGCCTAATTAAGGAATAAGAAGGCCAAGGAAATTATATAAAGTATGAAGGTAACTGCAAAATTATAAATATCGTTACAAAGCAAAATTACAAATATTCTTAAATAAAAAATATATACAAAATTTAAAGAGATAAAATAATTCTGCATAATGAAAAATGTGATAGAATAATATGACAGAGCAAAGACCAAACATATTTTCTTAACAATAAATGTAGATGAACTTAATTCATCCATTCAAAGAAAAATATCTTTAGATTGCCATGCAAAGCAAAGCTAAACTCTATGCTATATACAAGAGACAATGGCAAAAGTCGGAAGGAGGAAATATAAGTATGCTATTGTAATGTTCATAAACATTACCTAAAATTGAACAGCATATTAAAAGGACCATAAAGTATGCTCAAGGGGGATTTATCCCTGGGGTGCAGTGATGATCCAATATATGGAAATCAGTCAGGGTGATACACCACACTAACAGAATGAAGGATAAATCAAGTGATCATCTCAATAGATGCATAAAAAGCATTTGATACCTTTCATGATAAAGACTCTGAACACATTAGGTATAGAAGGGAGCACACCTCAACATAATAAAGACCATATATGGGGCGCCTGGATTTTGGGGTGTCTGCCTTCTGCTCAGGTCATGATCCTAGAGTTCAGGGATCCAGCCCCGCGTCTGGCTTCCTGCTCACGGGGAATCCGCTTCTCCCTCTGCCCCTCACTCCACTCTCATTCTCTTTCTCTTTCAAGTAAATAAATAAAATCTTAAAAAAAAAAAAAAGTAAAGGTCATACATGACAAGCCCAGAGCTAACATTGTACATAACAGTGAAAAGTTGAAAGCTTTTACTCTAAGGTCAGGAACAAGACAAGAATGCCCGCTCTTGCTACTCCATTCAGTGTCATTCTAGAGTCCTAGCCAGAGCCGCCAGGTAGAGAAAAGATAGAAAAGACATGGAAATTGGAGAGGGGGAAGTGAAAGTGTCTGTGTTTTCAGTTGATGTGGTCCTATATACAGAAAATCCTAAAGACCCCACTAAAAAACTGTTAAAATTGATAAATGAACACAGAATTGCTACAGAACACAAAATTAACATGTAAAAATCACTTGTGTTTCTATATGCTAGCAACATACTATCAAAAGAGAAACTCTTAAAAAAAAATCCCATTTAAAATAGAATCAAAAACAATAAAGTACTTAGGAATAAATTTAGCCAAGAATAATATTTGAAGATATATTGTGAAAAGTTAAAAATGCATATTGTAAATTCTAAAGCATCCACTAAAAGAGTAAAACAAGAACATACGTCTGGGCCACTGGGTGGTTCAGATGGTTAAGCGGCCGACTCTTGATCTTGTTCAGGTGATGATCTCAGGGTTGTGGGATTGAGCCCCGATTGGACTCTGTGCTGGGTTCGGAGCCTGCTTAAGATTCTCTCCCTTGTCCACCCCCCCTGCTCCCTTTCTAAAAATAAAACAAAAAACTCACCTATGGCTAATAAGACAATAGTGGAGATAACACGGAATATTTTTTAACATAGTCTATTAGTTCACAAAGGAGAAAGCAGGCAAAATGGAACAAATCACAGATGGGACAAACTGAAACAATTGCAAGATGGTAGACTGAATGTAAGGGCATCAACCATTACATTATAAATAAGTGTGGGGGGCGCCTGGTTGGCTCAGTGGATTAAAGCCTCTGCCTTCGGCTCAGGTCATGATCCCAGGGTGCTGGGATCAAACCCCACATTGGGCTCTCTGATCAGCAGGGAGCCTACTTCCCCCTCTCTCTCTGCCTGCCTCACTGCCTCCTTGTGATCTCTGTCTTTCAAATAAATAAAATCTTAAAAAAAAGTGGGTGAACCATGAGAGACTATGGACTCTGAAAAACAGTCCGAGGGGTTTGAAGTGGCGGGGGTGGGGTGGGAGGTTGGGGTACCAGGTGGTGGGTATTATAGAGGGCACAGCTTGCATGGAGCACTGGGTGTGGTAAAAAAATAATGAATAATGTTTTTCTGAAAATAAATAAATTGGAAAAAAAATGAAAATAAAATTTAAAATTAAAAAAAAAAAACACTGTGCAAAAAAAAAAAAGTGGGTGATTAAAATGTCATCTCCTAAAAAGTCCTTCTAGCTCTACTGAAAAATAACAAAACGAAGGTAACAGAATTTCTTACTTTAGAAATATAAAAATCATTTATTGAAGAGCCATCTTGAATGCCTATTATTAATTATCAGTGAGGAAATTCCTTACATGTTTCCAATTTCCTACACATGCATGACATTTGGTCTTATAAATCACTTGGTGATGAAGAGTAACATACTTTCCAGTGAATTATGAATCTTTTGGCCCCATTTGGCAAAATAAAGGAAGCTATCTCCTGCTCAGGGAAAGCAAGTCAGTCTAAAAATTGCACCGGAGTTTTGGTATAAGTAGTTCACAACTTTTTTAGTACTAAGGAGAAAATTCAGATATATTTAACATTACATAAATCAATGAACCCATCTGAACTGAATTAAGTATGTTATAATGGAGATCTTTATTAATTATATGGAAAATATGTTCAAGTATAAAGTAATGGCAATTTTTCCAAAAAGAAAGCCAAAAAATGTTTTCATGCACTTGATTTTGACAATTTGAATATAAAAAAAAATCTTAGGGATGAAGATGAAATAATCTATAACATTTAGTAAGTATAGTTCATAGGCACATGTAAAGTGATATCAATGTTAATTTAGAAATCCCCTTTTTCACAATTCAGGGAATATTTTTTTTCAATTTATTTATTTTCAGAAAAACATTATTCATTATTTTTTCACCACACCCAGTGCTCCATGCAAGCCATGCCCTCTAAAATACCCACCACCTGGTACCCCAACCTCCCACCCCCCCCACCACTTCAAACCCCTCAGATTGTTTTTCAGAGTCCATAGTCTCTCATGGTTCACCTCCCCTTCCAATTTACCCAAATTCCCTACTCCTCTCTAACGCCCCTTGTCCTCCATGCTATTGGTTATGCTCCACAAATAAGTGAAACCATATGATAATTGACTCTCTCTGCTTGACTATATTTTTATCTTAACAGTTTATAGGGGCACCTGGGTGGCTCTGTTAGTTGAGTGCCCAACTCTTGATTTCATTTCGGGTCATGACCTCAGGGTCCTGGGATTGAGCCCCATGTTGCACTCTGTGCTAAGTGCAGAGTCGGCTTGTCCCTCCCTCTCTGCTCCTCCCTCCAACTCGTGCATACATTCTCTCTCTCTCTCTCTCAAATAAATAAAATCTTTAAAAAATCATTTACGGGCAGCTTCTATCTCCTAGAGCCAGTATTCACATCATCTGCAAGTTTTTTAGAGCACTGTTTTCACTCCTTCTGGGTGTTAAATACAGCTTTTAATTTGCATATAATGTTGTCATTGAAAAGTTCCCCCAACATGCAAGCATCTGTTGTACAATTGCAGACAATACTGACTCCATCTTTGGCCCTCCAACATGTTCATGTTTGCTCTTAGGACTGTGTTCCAGGCCCCTTGGAGATTGATACAGACCTTAGAAATGCCCACTAAGGCTAGGATTAGAGGAGGCTTCTTTTGGCCATGAATTTGTTAGAGGTAACATAGTCTCTTCTCCTTGATGCACAGGTGATGACCAAGATCTAATTAAAGGTTAGCTGTCAATTAGGGGCATGCAAGCCCTTGGAGGTGCATGTGAACACTTTGATCTCATGATCCGCATGTCACCTCATTCTGTAAAAATCTCTGGACTAACGTCTAGGTTTTGCAAAGAATACTTGTGCGACTGCCATGGATTGTTGCCCACCCGACACCCTGAATACAGTTCTGCATAAACTGTGTGGTGGGGCCTCTTTTGGTTTTTGGTCTCAAAGTGCCTTCTCAGTTTGGAACTTATTTTCTGGTCCCTTCTCTACTTTTAATATCCATCCACTGAGTATGAGGATCATTTCTTTTTAAAAAATTCAACCTATATGTTTGGATTCATAGTCTCCACAATCTAAACCCTTCCTATGAGGTTTTCAAATTGACCATGAAGTTGTTTACAAAAATATATAGTCTTTGTCAATGTGAGGTCATCACCCCTAGAGTAATGATTATTTGATGCTTTTTTGCTTTTTTTTTTTTGGATTAATTTTGTCAACAGATCTCTATAAACAACCAAACTATTACTGCTTGAGAGCCTTTTAAGGTAACATTATTCTCTAAAGAGGACTTTATTTTTTATATAAAATAATTGAGAGGACACTCATAATATGTGAGACTTCATACAGATGTAAGCCCAAGTTAAAATCTTTTCTGGGGAAAGAACATTTTTGAAAAAAAGCTCCTTGCCTTATATTTGGGAAATTATGTTAATAATTGCTTGTTTAAAAATTAAAAACAAAGGACAACTTTTAATTTGTCTTTTGAAAAATATTTGTACTGAAGGAATGTTCCCACTAAGGAATCCCATTCATTGACAGTGGATCAGCCTTACGTGAGAGTTTCATGAGGATCTACCATTTTTTTGGTAGAAAAAAACTACTGTCATCTTTTTTTTTAAGATTTTATTTATTCATTTGAGAGAGAGAGCACAAGCAGGGAGACAGGCAGAGGCAGAGGGAGAAGCAGACTCCCCGCCGAGCAGAGAGCCTGATGCCGGGCTGGATCCCAGGACCTTGGGACCATAACCTGAGCCCAAGGCAGATGCTTAACCCACTGAGCCACCCAGGTGCCCCACTACCGTCATCTTTTAAGGCGAGCAGGAAAATTAGTAGAGTAAATGAGTGGCTTTTCTGAACATTTTTTGGCCATTGAAAAGTTAGAAAAATTACTTGAATTCAACATTTCTTTAAAGAAATTCCATATTTTTAAAGTCAAGAAGCCCTGCTTCCATCCATTTAAATTATCTACATTCTTACTAACAGTAATGTGTTAGGACAAGAGTGGGTGTAGACTTTGCAGTGCCTAAAGCCTATGTAATTTGCTGGTGTTGGGGAGTTGTTTAAGAAAAGAAAACAAATTCATGAGTATAGAATTAGGTGCAGAACTTTTGATAATTAGTTTCAAGGTAAAAACCATCTTCCCTTGGGTTGGGGATGGGGATGGAAGGTGCCTTGCATGTATATAGAGTGATGTCAGTCTTAGTGGATCCTCAGAAGGCATGCTGATGGGATTCCTACAATGCACAGCGAACTCATGACCAAGATCTGATAAAAGGTTGAAACTGGGAGGGCAGTGCCCATTGCCTCTGAGCCTGCGTGGTTAGTAGAACTGCTCTCACTCATGGACTCTTGGCTGCCTTCCCATCCTTCCAACCTCTTCTCTCCCACTAGAGACAGAATCAAAGACCAATAAAAACTGACCTTGCCTAGGGCCACGAATCCTCCAGGTAGAATATTTCTACCTGAACTTTTCTTCTGCTTAGGTCCTTCCCTCCTCATTTTTGGTTTAAATAATAGAATTCTAAATCTTTAGAATTGAGATTGACCGGGGAAATCATTATAGACACTCTAACAACTTAGTGACTAAGGCTGTGTTAACAAAGAGACTGGGGTTCAACTTCTGGCTACAACCCTGTTGATGCGACATCACACAAATGAATGTTTAAAGTCTCCATGTCTTCATCTGTAAAATGGGGATAATAAAAATGTCTTCCTTGTATTTGGATGAAATGTATCAAACATGTTGAAGATGGTTTTAGGCACACACTAAATAAAATGAATGTTACTTACTTTTATTTGACCACTGAAAAAATTGAGACTCACAGACGTTGTCACTTGCCCAAGGCCACCCAGAAGTTGGTGAGAAATCAGGAATTAAAGCACAAATCCTATTAATGCTAAAAGCTACTTCTCCATTTATTCCTTTGCCCATATTCTCAGCATGAACAACCATAGACCATGAATTGGCAAGAAGGGGAAAACACATCTGGGAAGCTTTGGGTCAGAGAGCTGGGGACAGAATCTCTTCTCCACTTGGGTGGGTCACTTGGGTGGGTCACCTCTCCTAATCCACAAGAGTACTTGAGCCAAGTCATGGATTTACAATTTTATTTTTTAAAATCACCACCAAGTCAATATCTTTTTACATAGTGAGAAGTCAGTGCCATGTGTAAAACCTTGCACTAGGGACAATGGCTACCAAATAGGGCTTCCGTGACAAGTCCCTTTCAGTCTAACAAGGTGACTTTACAAAGGCAGAGTGTTATAGCACCTACGGTGGAGGAAGAACCAGGTTGGATACGGAGTGGACCTGGCCGTCCCAGTCTTATCCATCCTCTCTGTGCTATGATGAGATGCTACAGAATTGCTGGGCTAGCAACCTGTTGGCCAATACCAGATTCAGTACCTCTTTGTAGGTAAGACCTCCAATCAACCTTGTGCAAAAAGAGAGACCAGACTTCTGCTTTTCTTGTTAAAATAAATTTATTCATTTATGTACTTATGTATTTATTTATGGGGGGCAGAGAGAGAGAGAGCGAGAATCTCAAGGAGACTCCCTGCTGAGCACGAAGCTTGTCATGGGATTCCATCTCACAACACTGAGATCATGACCTGAGCTGAAATCAAGAGTCTGACACTCAACCAACTGAGCCACCCAGGCACCCCCATATTTCTTTTTAAATCTCTTAATTATATTTACCCCACCAAGTCCTATTTAAAAGAAGAAGAAAATGATTAGAAGCAATATAACTGATGTAAAACAGGAGCAAAGAGTTCCTGCCTCAGTTCCTCTCTGATTACCACTAAGTCCTTCTGTTGGCCAAACCTCGAGCTCATTTCCAGAAAGACAAAGATGCAACATACCTAAAAAACTCCACCACCTAAACAAACCTGCTGGCAAATCAAGAAGAGAACCCTCAGTATCCACTAGAAAACTGGGGTAAGAAAAGATATTTGTTTTCAAAATAGAAATATCTTGGTTTTCTAAATATTTATAAAGTGCTCTCTTAAAACTTGAAGAAGGGGCGCCTGGGTGGCTCAGTGGGTTAAAGCCTCTGCCTTTTGCTTAAGTCATGATACCAGGGTCCTGGGATCAAGCCCCGCATCACGCTCTCTGCTCAGCAGGCAGCCTGCTTTCTCCTCTCTCTCTGCCTGCCTCTCTGCCTACTTGTGATCTCTGTCTGTCAAATAAATAAAATCTTAAAAAAAAAAAAAAAACCTTGAAGAGTTTGGAAGTCTAAGAAAGACTCAATATGGTGCCAACATTCCAATTCAGTATGTTGCAAATATTCGGAAAAGAGAGAAAAAATACTCCCTCAAACTCCCCAAGAGTAAAGGATTTTATCCCCTTGTTTTCTAGGAGCAGCTTGAGTCTCAAATCATGTCAGGGTCCCAGTGTACTCAGCTGTGAATCTCAGAACTGTCCCTGGGAGCCTAGGCTGCGTCCTGAGCCTGCCCCCAGACCCTGTTCCTGGTGGAGTGTGATGCTGCTGGAGGGACAGAGCCACTTGCTTAAACAGAGGAAGAAAGTTCACCCAGGGCGGGGACGCCATTCGTGTCTCTGAGTCTCACTAGTAAGGGTCCAGAGCCATCAAGCACCCTCAGAGAAACCGCCTGATGACTCACTGGGATTTCACTGACTCTGTGTGGGAGACAATGATATAAAATGCAGGCAAGAATGGGAACTTTCAGCAAGGGAAAGTGGCTATCAGGGGTAAACCTACAAAACTTCAGTAAAATTAGGCTAAATTCCTCCGGCTCTTTGCTTTATATTATCTTAGTAGGTAGAACCCTTCCTTGATGTCATTTCTTTGGCTTGGCACACCTCATGATATGTGGGAGGATTAAACATTTACCCAATGCTCAGATTTATTCAACAGACATTTGCTGAGGGCCCGTAATCCAGGTCCTGGGTCATTTCTCAAAATTATCCTCAGATTGGAACAGTAGCGACTCTGCCCTCAAGAGAAAACCACTAGAAGCATCCAGTTGGAGTCCCAGAGGAGAAAAGAGAGTCTGGTAGAGGCAGTTGGAGTTTTTCAGAACTGATGTATGATGCTGATGGGAATTCCCAGCAGAATAAATGAAAGAAAAATCCACATATGGATGCATTATAATGAAATTGCAAGGCAGTAGACAAAGGACTAATATTAAGAGCAGCCAGGAAGGTGAGAAAGTGGGCGTGGACTATTGTCCTGCAGGGAACAGCAGTCAGACTGCAGAAAGCTAGAGCAGGTATAAGGATCTCTTCAAGTGCCAAAAGAAAAACAGCCAGATTAGAAATCTTAAGGCAGATATTTTTCTGTATTTTTTGTTTGTTTGTTTTCATTTTTTAATTAAGCTTTAGGCCCAGTGTGGGGCTTGAACCCACAACCCCAAGATCAAGAGTCACATACTCTACCGACTGAGCCAGCCAGGTGCCCCTCAAGGCAGATTCTAAGAAACAAGTCAAAATAAAGGCATTGTCAGATAAGTCAAAATTAAGTTTGTCACCAGGAAGACACGCATTAGATAAAATCTTCAAGGAGCTCCTTCAGGCAGAAAGTCGGTGATCCCAGATGGAAGACTTGGGATGCAAGAAAGGATGAAAAATATGTCGGCAAATGTAAACAGTGCCTGCCTGACATAGCAGTTGTACTATCTGGTGGGCCTTGAAGTATATATGGAAGTAAAATATCAGAGAAAAATACTGTGTAAGTCGGGAAAAAGTAAAGGAAGTTCCTTATATTAGAGGTTTGATTAAATTTAGACTTGAAAAATTATGCTTAATTTGTAAGGCAAGTCCTTCAAAGAATAGAAGCACACCCTAAGTCAAACACATTGGAAGAGAAGAATGCTTGGTTAATCACAAAGCAAAAAGTAAAGACAAAGGCGAGGTCCAAGACCAGAGGGGTCTTGTAGGACCTGCTAGGAGAGTAGGGTGGAAATCAAGCAGGAGGCAGCAGGAGATGAAAGCAGGATTTACCGAAGGTGTAGAGAGAGTGAAGGTACAGATGAGCATCTGGGAGACTCAGGAAAGGAGGGAGTCTCGTCGTGGCCCTGGGTCTGGGGTTTTTCTTGAGGGTTGTAGTCTGGTGTCTGGGTCTTCTCAGGCATCCAGGAACTGGCTAGAACAAAGATGAGGGCCCAGGTGTTACTCATTAGAGTCAGGGGTCTTGGGGTTGAGATGTCCAGCGCCAGCGTCTGGAATATACATATGATGGCTTTGTCCGGTCATTCTCACCTGATCCTTCTGTAGATGCTATCTATTCTAGAGGAATCATTCATTTCTCCTTAGAAGGAGCACAGGCACTATTTGTACTCAGGTGTGCATGAAGTGGGGATGAAGGTCCTACCAAGAACAGGAAAGCAGCAGGAAAAGGAGGGTAGTATAGAGGGCACAGCTTGCATGGAGCACTGGGTGTGGTGAAAAAATAATGAATACTGTTTTTCTGAAAATAAATAAATTGGGGAAAAAAAAAGCAGCTCTTTAGGGGGTGGGAGGTTGGGGGAACCAGGTGGTGGGTATTAGAGAGGGCACGGATTGCATGGAGCACTAGGTGTTTTGAAAAAATAATACTGTTATGCTGAAAATAAATACATTAATTTTTTTAAAAAACAGCTCTTTATGAAGTCCTTCAAGTTTCCCTGTCCCCCAAAGAAACATGGAACAGGGGAAATAATTGAAAAAGACAACACAAGATGGCAAGTGTAAACCCCAAATATCAGTGATTGTATTTTATAGGGTAACAGATTTAGTTCTGTAGTTAGCAAAATAGATTACATCAAAAAATAAAAACAATCCAGCTCTGCGCTGTGTATATAAGATGCACCTAAGAAGATTCCGTTCTTGTGATTTTAGAATAATTTTACAGGTGCAATACTCACTTGCCAGGTTCCAGGGCTGGCATGGAGGAAACATCACAGAAAGATGACTAGCTCTGATGAAGGCAGGCGGGATCCCAGGACCCAGAGGGGGTCCCACAGGACAGAAATCAAACATGAGCAGAGAGGAGGTGAGAGCAGAGGTTACTGAAGATACAGAGAGAGCAGACACAGATGGGGTGTCTGGGAGTCTTGTCTTTGCTCCTGGTCTGGGGCTTTTCCTGACCATGGTGGTGTGGTGCACGTGTCCTCTGAGGCGTCCAGCAAACAGTCAGAGCAAGGACGGGGGCCAGGTGTCCTCCATAAGTCATTTACTCCCTGGAGCCGGAGGTCTTGTTGTTAAGATGTCTAGCACCGGTGGTCTGGAATTCTCCCACGATGGCCTCACTTGTCATCCCTTAACTGTTATCTGTTGTGCTGGAAGTCTCCACAGAAATCATTAACTCTTTGTCCTTTATAAGGAGGATATACCTGGCAGGAGTAAGATGGAAGCACAGGTCCTAGCAAGAATAGAAGCAGGAAAGAAAGGAAGGAAGGAAGGAAGGAAGGAAGGAAGGAAGGAAGGAGAAAGAAAGAAAGAAAGAAAAAAACATTTTGTTTCTGCACAGGGTTGCTTCAGCTTCCTCGTCTCAGCTGGGGCAGGCCACAGCAAAGAGGGTCATGGAGCCCATGGTGGCCCGAGGACAGACAGAGAGAACAGCTGTGCCACAGCCCCATGGAGAGGCCGTGCATGTGGTCAAAGAGCAAGAGAAAAGGATGCCTGTGCTGGAGGGCGAGCATGGCCAGCAGGTGCCAAGGGAAAAAGCAAGGATGTAAGTAGGAGACAGAAGGTGAGTGACCTTGTCAGCCCCGGGAAGCATGTGGGACTTGCGCTTCAGAATGATGAGAATCTGTGGAGAGGGCTGCTGACCAGAACAGCCTTCCGGAATGAAGGCCCAGGCTGGGGGGTCGGGGCAGAGAAAGCGAGGAGGCTGAGCTTGGGGAGCACGGAGAGCGGGCCTCACCACAGTGTGAACAAAGCCAGAGCCCCGATGGAGGGCCCCGCGTTGCTCCTGGCTTTTAAGATGTATCAGGGCTTCAGATTCTGAGTGATGTGGGCACTATTCACAAAAATGAGGAAAATATTGCTATTATCTGCATTTTGGAGATGAAAAAATCAGGCCCAGAGAAGTTAAATGTGTCTGACAGAAAGACATGTGTGGTTGGGGAGCCGATGGGCACAGTGCAGTTCTAGAAGCCGAGCTCTCAGGCCCCCACACAACCCCTCCATTCCAGGAGGGGCAGAAGAGAAGGGGCTCGGGCTGCCCACATACTGGGTCTGGGGAGTGTGGGGGGCAGGAATCAGGAGGACTCCCAGCTTTCTGGCTGGGGCAGTGAGGTGTGCTATGGTATCCTTTACTGAAATAGAGAGCCCAAGAAGGGGAGCGGGTCGGGGGGAACAGTGATGTGCTGAGTTTTGGATTGTTACATTTGGGGTACCCAATAAACCTCCCAGGGGAGATTTCCAGCAGGTCTTTGGCCATAGGGATCTGGCTTTCAGGAAAGTGTCTGGGAGAAGTGGGGGGGTGTCTACGTTGCTGGGAGGTTGAAGCCAGGGGACGGAGTGAGAAGGCCTTGCAGAGAGCAGTGTTCTTCCCTGGGCTGGAGGCAGAGCAGGGACCCAGAGCCTCCACCAGAATCGGATGTGTACTTTCTAGAAGTACACATTCTTTCTAGAAGCCATGCTTGTGCCTGTTTGTTATGTTTGTCATGTTGGCACCCAATGCTTTTTAATGGGGGTCGTGGACCTCCTCCCCCAAGCCTATCAATGGACTCACCGAGAGTCAGTGGATTTCAGGTTCAGGAGGAGGAGAAAGTGGGCTAGGACAGAGTTCCGAGATTTAGATGGCGGGCAGGGAATGCCTGGGTGGCTCAGGCAGTTAAGCATCTGCCTTCAGCTTAGGTCATGATCTTAGGGTCCTGGGATGGAGCCTTGCATCGGGCTCCCTGCTCAGCGGTCTGTTTCTCCCTCTCCCTCTGTCCCTCCCCTGACTTGTGTCTTCACATGCTCGCTCTTTTGCTCTATGACAAATAAATAAATAAAATCTTAAAAAAAATTAAACGGTAGGCAGAAAAAGAGAAGCTGCAGAGGGGACTTGGATGTGGAGGCCGTGAAAGTCGGCTGGCAGGCATGTGGGCCCACAGGAAGGGGTCCCTGGAAGCAGCAGTTGCCCACATGCCAGTGTCGGGAGCACGAATTCCCATCCCTCAAAGATCCCTCCCAGCTGGGCAAAGAATCTGATTGACATGAGACAGAGTAACAGGAGAGAATGGAATTTAATAGGTGTGTGTCTGGGGAATCCACACAGATGCAGGAATCCCAAAGATAATCAGCCGACACGAGGCATGTGTGTCATTCTGAACGAGGGAGAAGGGGGCAGGGGCTGGACTTCAGCCAAGAGGATGCCCTTTCCAGGGCCATAAGAGGAACAGATGTCTGCTCTACCCTACAGATGGCTCCCTCAGATACTCACCCTTATTCTGGGAAAGACCCCCAATCTAGATTTTTCTGTGTGGTTAAGGGAAGGGCAAAAGAGCCTTTGGCTCAAAATAAGCCACATGCCAGAGTGGCACATTCTGGGGGGGCTACCCCGAGCCCTTTCACTGGATAGCAGGTGCAAACATGAGTGTGGTAGGAGGACGTTGAATGGGTGTCTCAAAAGTCATCTCCAAACACACCTTTCTAAGGAGGTTTTGTAAACAACTTTTCTGTGAGCTGCTCTTCCTCAATCAAGATGCTGAAAGTTTTTACGAGAGTTGAGCGGTTATGCTACGGATGCCTGGGGTGACTGGCGGATGCTCCCAGGACCTGCACCCCATCACTCCCTCTTCCCATCTTCCCAGAGACTTCCCTCCCATCGCACCCCATCTCCTGACATGTCCCTCACACCACTCTGGGTACCCATGGCCCCCACAGGCCTGCAGCTGGCCCGAGGGCTGGGGTGCAGCCTCTCCTGGTCTGTCCTGGCTGTGCTCCTAGCCCTTCGCCCATTGCCTGGCTGGTGCAGAAGACGGCGCTCTTCTCTCGGCCTTGCTCTTGGCCAACGTTGCTGCCAAACACACAGAGCAGAGAGCGGGGCTTATGATGACGAGGCCACCCAAGTGGAATGCACCCCGAATGCACCCCGAATCCGGGTCCAGGAGGAGAGGCTGTAGGGTTTCCCATACTGCCCTTTGCCCTGCTCTGATGCACCCTGTCCTGTGGGGGGCTCAGAGGAGATGGGTTGGCTGTTGTCTCAAAAGTCATCGGGTATCAGTTGGGGCCAGGTATCACCCCTCCGCCAACTGCTAGACAGCCAGTAATGCTTAGCTCCCACTTAGTTGGCTGCACCAACTTGCATTCCCACCAATAGTGTAAGAGGGTTCCCCTTTCTCCACATCTTCTCCAGCACTTGTTGTTTACTGTCTTGTTGATTTTGGCCATTCTAACTGGTGTAAGGTGGTATCTCAATGTGGTTTTGGTTTGAATCTCCCTGATGGCTAGTGAAGATGACCATTTTTTCATGTGTCCATTAGCCATTTGTATGTCTTCTTTGAAGAAGTGTCTGTTCATGTTTCTGCCCATTTTTTGATGTGATTTTCTGTTTTGTGTGTGTTAAGTTTGAGGAGTTCTTTATTAGATCTTGGATATCAGCCTTCTGTCTGTAGTGTCATTTGCAAATATTTTCTCCTATTCCATGGGTTGTCTTTTTGTTTGTTGATTGTTTCATTTGTTGTGCAAAAGCTTTTTTTTCTTGAGGAGGTCCCAAAAAGTTCATTTTCACTTTTGTTTCCTTTGCCTTTGGAGACATGTCTTGAAAGAAGCTGCTGTGGCCTATGTCGAAGAGATTACTGCCTATGTTCTCCTCTAGGATTTTGATAGATTCCTGCCTCACATTGAGGTCTTTTATCCACTTCGAGTTTATCTTTGTGTATGGTATAAGAGAAATGTCGAGCATTTATTTAAGAGAGAGGGATAGAGAGTAAGAGAGAGCATAAGAGGGGAGAAGGCCACTGAGCCAAAGGCAGTGGCTTAACCAACTGAGCCACCCAGGCTCCCGAAAACATTAGCTTTTTAATGGATATTTTAAATGGATTTTTAAAAATAGTGATCCTGCTTTGGATATAAAAAAAGGAAGGGCCAAGGATAAAGGAAAACAAACATCAAAAGAATCTGTGATTACATCAAGGTTTGAGAAAGCCCCTTGTCTAACTTCTTGTCCTCTGCAAATGAATAATGACAGCACTTCAAGTGGAACAGATCAGGATGAAGGAAGGTAAAATCTATAAATTCTTTATTTCCCTCTGAAGGAATTTTAACAGTGATTACTTTTTATGGAAATAAAATGCTGCAGTGTAGGTACAGGCGAAGACAAGAAATACTCAAGTATATCTGACACACTGCCTGAAAGGTTAAGATGAGGACAAGTGACTTTGAGAAGGAGCAGTTTCAACAGTCACCATGGAAGCTGGACTGTAATGAGTAAGTATAAAGAACTTCTTAGAGAATTTTTATGGGGAAAGGTAATAGAGAAATGGATGATAACTGAAAAAGAATGTGGAGTTCAAAAGAATTTTTTTTATTTTTTAATTTTAAGATGGGAGCTTTTAGAATACCTTTGTATGCTCCCGGAAATGATCCAATAGAGATAGGCATGGTTATTTAATTAAATTTTGTTCACATTTCCAAATGTTAGAAAGCTTATTGATTGTATTACATTCTTTTAAAGATGATATAGTAATTGTCCTTAGCACTCCTATTCATGTAGTTTTGTGTCAAGAAATTGTTTATTCAGAATTGGTTCCACAGTGGAGTATTCTCGTAAAATTGAATATGCAGATACTATCATTCGTGGATTTAAAACTATATATATAATAGTAAATATACAAACCTTAGGCCATTCTGAATAGAACAAATCATTCCTTGATAATTTTATTTTTAAAATTTTTTTTAGATTTTATTTATTTATTTGACAGACAGAGATCATATGTAGGCAGAGAGGCAGGCAGAGAGAGAGAGAGGAAGGGAAGCAGGCTCCCTGCTGAGCAGAGAGCCCAATGCGGGGCCTGATCCCAGGACCCTGGGGTCATGACCTGAGCAGAAGGCAGAGGCTTTAACTCACTGAGCCACCCAGGCACCCCCATTCCTTGATAATTTTAGATATTCAGTGCCTTTGACAGTATCATGAATGGTTATGGATTTATTAGGGACTTTGAATTATCTGGTTATATTTACTTAATATTTGTTTAGATTCTGGGGGAAGGGGAAAGACTTTATCTATCATATTTATCAATCTATCATAGATTATTACTTTTGGTTTATAAAGTTCTAAATTACAAAAGCTGAAGATTCCTGTACCAACAGTCATTGACACATATATAGTATACTCAATAAGTGTCTGTTTGGGAATAAACAAATGCCCATTGATCAGCTTCTGTAGAAGAAGCAAATCTTGAGTTGTTTGAAAGTAGATTTTCAATATTGTCTACTTATGAAGTCTTTTTATTTAAAAAATGGTTAAAATTTATGAATTATTATTACAATTATAGCTAAAAATGGAATACTAATAGATTCAATTGCTATCAGATTACTTAAAAACACTTAAATATTACTTTCACCATATACTGTAAAACACGTGTTTTGAAGGCACATTTCCTGGATTTGAATCCTGGGTCTACTCCTGACCACCTGTACCAGCTTTGGGAAGTTACTTTTTTCTGTGCCTCATTTTCTTCCTGTGTAAAATACCAAATATAATTACCTATGTTTTGTAAGATTGTTGTGAGGCTTAAAATAGCTTTAAAACATGTGTTTTCATAATAATGCATAGTATTGACACAATAGATCCTCAAAACACTAATATCATGATGATTAAAAAAGGGTTTCTTCCATATAAGAACTTAACTTGCACTTTCCAAATAGTTTTCAGAACCAGTAAAAGCTTGTTTTTATTGAAAATGACAACAAAAAATGTGGTATATTTCATCATATCAAATAATGCAAGTAACGTTATGATTTTCCTTTGCTCAGTTTGATTTAAATTTAATGCTTTCTTAACATTATTAATAATATAGTTTAGATATGATTTAGAAATTCCTTATATTTTAAGTATTTAATATTTGAAAAGAATTGTTTTTTTTTTAGATCTTCAAAGAAAACATCTAGTGACAAGGAAGAGGTAAATATATATATAGGAAAAATTTTCATTTATTAATTTTTAAATTTTTATTTTATTATGTTATTTTGATAAATAATGTTTATCGGAAATATTATTCCATGATAAAAAATTAGTTTAGGAAAGGTATAGTGAAAAAAGAGAAAATCTGCCTTTGTTGTACAGACATATACTTTGAAAAAGTTGTTCAGAAACACTAGTTATTGATAAAGGTTGTTTTGATAAAAATCAGTCCTTTTGAAAGTACCTTTTTTTTTTCTCTTATAAAGAGATATGGGTATTTATCATCTCTCTACACTCAGTATATTTTATCAATATTTAGGGGACATTTTGAAGTAGTATTATTTATTTGTAGGTCAAAAAACAAATTGATTCTATGGATGACTTCGGTGTCTTAACTCTGTCATCTGAAACAGTTTTGGAGGGTTTCCACATGCCTGACTCTAATCATATGATTTGCATGTCGCTAATTGAACAGCATGCCATGGATTGTAAAGGTAAGACCATTGTGTAAATATGAAGCCTTTGTATGTACATTACTATAGTAATATGTGCACTTCTTGTCTAGTGCTGTACCATACAACACTGATGTGTTATAGAGCTACTCATCTCAGAAATACGTTTTATATGAAAATAGAGAAATGTTGAATACTCTTAGCAAAGAGCCATAATTTCCACTATACTTTTCATCATGGGAATGGCACACCTGATGTGTGTTAACTCTCCTCTTCTGTGCCTTCACCCAAGGTCAGGTTACCACTGTTTTTGTCCTAGAATACTGAAACAACCTTGGGACTGTTTTCCTTGTCATTCCACCTCCCAGAATCTTGGTCTACTCTGCAACCATAGTTACCATATATTTAAAAAAATTTATATTTCATCACGTGACCCCCTTGTTTAAAGCTTAGCTATTACTTCTCATCATTCTGGGGTGAAAGACCACAGTTCTCAGCCTCATCTAGGATTGTTTCATATCCTTCTGTCCATATCTCAGCCACTGTTTTAGATATTTTTCCTTACAATAGAGCTTTTTTCCCCTCAACAGCTTAAGTTAGGACAACTGCACATGTATAAAGTGTATAATTTGATAGTTTTGACATATGTATATGCATATGAAACCATAACTGTAATTCAGGCAGGTAATAACCCTTAAGTCTCGTGTGTCTCTTTGTATTCCCTCATTACGAAACTGCTGAATGGTTTTCTAAAGTAGTTGCACCATTTTCAATTCCCACCAGCAATGTCCGAGAGTTCTGATTTCTCCCTATATATTCATGAACACTTAGTATTGTCAGTTTTTTAAATCTTAGATGTTCTGATGGGTCTGTAGTGTATGTATCATTATGGTTTTAATATACATTTCCCCAATAACTTATAATGTTGAGCATATCTTTGTGGGCTTATTTGCCATCTGTATACTTCTTTGAACTGTCCAAATCCTTTGTCATTTTAAAAATTGGGTTTTCTTACCTGTTGAGTTTTGAGAATTCTTTGTATATTCTAGATATAGTTCCTTTATCACCTGTATTTTTTTTTTTTGCAAAGATTTTCTCCCAGACTGTGACTTTTCATTCTCTCAGCAGTATCTTTTGAAGAGCAGTTTTTTTTTGATGAAGTCCAGTTTATATCTTTGTTCTTTTATGAATTTTTGCTTTTGGTGTTCCTATATGAGAAATCTTTGCCTAGCACAAGGTCAGAGGTTTTCTCTCTGCTTTCTTTTAGAAGTTTTGCAGTTGAATAACCAAATTTTATAGTTTTAGGTCTTACATTTCTATCTGGGACCAATGAGATCCAGTTTGTATTCTTTTTTTTTAAAGATTCTATTTGTTTATTTATTTATTTGACAGAGAAGGAGAGCATGAGCAGGGGGAATGGCAGGCTGAGGGAGAGGGAGAAATAGTCCCCCTGCTGAGCAGAGAGCTGGACATGGGGCTCGATCCCAGGACCCGTGGATCATGACCTGAGCTGAAGGCAGCCACTTAACTGACTGATCCATGCAAGTGCCCCCATTTTGAATTCTTTTTTAGTTATGATACAGGGTATGGTCCAGGTTTATTCTTGAACTTAGTAAGTTTACTTATTAGTTTTAGTAGCTTTTTAAAAAATTCTTTCAGATTTTTCTACATAACCAAAGTTTATCAAACTTTTTTTTAACCACTATTTTACTAATTTCTTAAGGTGGAGCCAAAGGTCATCAGTTTGAGGCTTTTCTTCTTTTTTAGTACATACATTCAGTGCTATAAATGTTCATGTGAGTGCTGCTACTGCAGGATTCCAGAAATTCATATGTGTTCTATGTTCATTTCCATTCAGTTCAGAATATTTTCTAATTTCTTTTTCCTTTACTTCTTTGACCCAGGGGTTATTTAAAGATTTTATTTATTTGAGAGAGAGAGAGAGAAAGAAAGAGCATGAGCTGGGGGGAGAAGAAGACTCCCCTCTAAGCAGGGAGCCCAGTGTGGGGCTTGATCCCAGGACCCTGAGATCATGACCTGAGCCGAAGGCAGACACTTAACTGACTGAGCCACCCAGGCGCCCTGACCCAGGGTTTATTTAGATGTGTGTTAATTAGTTTGCAAATATTTGAGTATTCTCCAGAGATATTTTTATTCTTGATTTCTAATTTGATTTCTTTGTGGTCATAAAATACACTCTTATGACTTCAGTTCTTTTGACTTACTCCTCCTATTATAATTTATTTTATGATCCAGAATATCATCTCTTTTGGTAAGTGTTCCATGGATGCTTGAGAAGAACAGTGGCATTCAAGTCTACTAAGTCCTTGCTGATTTTCTGCTTACTGAAATCTCTGACTATAATTGTGAATTTGCTTGTTCCTCTGAAGTTCTGTCAATTTTACTTTATGTATTTTGAAACTGTTAATAGATGCAGAAACATTTAGGTTTATTATGCTTCCTTTAGTTGACTGGTTTATCATTATTAAATGAACTTATTTATTGCTGCTAATGTTTTTTGTTTTGAAATCTATTTTGTGTGCTATTAATGTAACCACTCAGGCTCAGCCTTCTTTTGCCCAGTGTTAGTGTGGTCTGTCATATTTCTGAGCTCTTAACACATTTGTAGTTTTTACATTTAAAATGCATTTTTTAATAAGTGGCAGATAGCTGGGTCTTCCATTTTTATCCATTTTGACGTCTGCCTTTTCATTGAGGCTTTTAGACCATTTTCATTTAATGTGATTATTGATGTAGTTGATTTGAATCTGTCATCATGTTGTTTGACTTCAATTTGTCCTTTCTGCTCTTCATTCCATTCTCTTCTTTTCTGATTTCTTTCAGATTGAGCAAGTAATTTTTATGATTTAGTTTTATTTATGTGTGTATGTGTATGTATGTATTTTGCTTACTAGCTATAACTCTTTAGTTTTGCTATTTTGGTGATTAGAGTCTAAAGTATATGACCTGAGCATCATAGTCTTTCATCTAGTAATGTTATAACACATCATATGTCGTTTAAGAAAATTATAAAGGTTTACTTCCTTTTCTTCACTCCTGGCCAGATCCTTCTGGATCTGTGGGTTTATAGTTTTCATTAAGTTTAGAAAGGTTTTGGCCATTTTTTCTTTTCTTTTTTAAAAAAGATTGTATTCATTTATTTGAGAGAGGGAAGGAGAAAGAGAAAGAGTGCATGAGCCAGGGAGGAGTGGCAGAAGGAGGGGGAGAAGCAGACTCCCCTCTAATCGGGGGGAGTCTAATACCAGGCTTGATCCTAGGACCCTGAGATCATGAGATCATGACCTGAGCTGATGGTGGACACGCACTGACGAATCCACTCAGGTGACCCCGTTGTTTTTTTCTTCGAATATTTTTTCTAGTTCCTTTCCTCTGCCTCTTTGGGGAATTGTATATTAGTTACCTGAAGTTTTCTCACAGTTTTCTGATATCAAATTTCAGTCTTTTATTTTGAGCTGTCTAATATGTGTTTATTCCAATCCAGTGTGTTTTTCATGTCTGACATAATTTACATCTCTGTCAGTGCTATTTGCTTTTTTAAAAATTAGCTTCTACGCCTCCACTTACCTTTTTATGCTTTCTTTGGAATTCTAGCTAAGTTAATGACAAACAGTTTGATCCTTTCCCATCCTGCTCTTATGAATTGTTAGGTGAATTCAGAGTAGTGTTCAGCCTAGAGCTCATAATTCCCCACTGCTGAGGCACGACCTACTTAACTCTATTCATTGTGCTGTGGGTTATGAGTTTTTCCAGCATGGCTAATGGGGATAGGTACTGCCCCTCGTGCCATGTGAGCTCCAGGAAGGGTTTCCTCTGCTCTTTCTAGACAGATCTTTCCCCTGGTCGCAGGAGATTTCTTTACGGGCATGCATTGGTTATTACTCTTCTGATCTCCAGGGTTCGTTCGTTCTTCTGCTTTCTCCTCACCAGTGCTTTGACCGCTGATCTCATCTGTCTTGGTTTCACCAGACTCAGTTTCATCACCTCAACTCAGGGAGTCTGGTGGAGTCTATCTCAGTTTTTTCACCTGTGTCATGGCCTGGAAATTGTCCCAAGGCAGTGAGCTCAGGTATGTGTTAGGCTAACCTCCTGTGTTTTCAGGGATCATTGTCCTTCATTGCCTGGATTCCTTTTTCTTGAAAATGATTTTAAAGTGTATTTTACCTGTTTTTGTTTGGCTTTTTTTCAGGTAGGAAGATAAATCAGTACCTGTTACTCTATCTTGGCCAGAAGCAGATTGCAATAGAACTTTGTCACATGCTGTAGACTGTCTTTAATGCTCTCCTTCCTCGTTTGCTCACATGCTTCCCGTTCCTCCTTCATTTCTCAGAATAGTTCCTCAGGGAAATCTTCCCTTCTTACCATAGATCAAGTTATGTTATGTAATCATAGAACTCTTTTATTATAGGAACTATCTGAATTCATAATTGTGTTCTCCTTCACTAGACTTTAAGCTAAATAAAAGCCAGAGATCTGCAGAGCTTAGTGTAATAGCTTTTGCTTTTTTAAAAATTTTATTTATTTAAGAGACAGAGTGCAGAATTGGGTGGAAAGGTCGGGATGCCGGGCTGCTACCTTGCAGCATATCGACTAAGGGAGTACTGCACTTTCTGGTGGCGCCCGGGACTGGGGGATGAATTCTCAACTGAAACCTGAGCACCCAAACTCCACCAGGCAGGATCATGGGGCGGACTGAATAGCCCGGGTCCAGGAGGACTCCTAATTCATGGTGTAGCCGGGAGTCGTCCCCCCTGATCCCGCTCTCAGAGCGCGGTTCCTGGCGGAGAGAACTCTGAACCGTCTGCTTCCCGGCTTTTAACTTCCCGCCTCTGTGCGCTGCGCAGTCTGCAGCGAGGACTGTTGCTCACGGGTTAACTTTGAGGACTTGGGTTGTGCTGGTGGCCGACCAGCCCACCCCTTCCTCCGCTGTGGGCTACATTTCCCAGAAGTCTCCACGGTCCACAACTTTTTTTCTCCCCCCCCCCCCAGCAGATGACTCCTACTGCTTGGACCTGTCGGTTCGCCCAGGTCCTCAGGATGCTCAGGCTAGCGTGGGCCGTCAGTACTGGCCTGAAGGCTAAGTACGCGGCGCGCACTGGGCGGTGAAACCTTGTACCCGCCTGGCTCTGGCTGGATTTTTCCTCCTCGGGACTACCTTTTCCTGAGGGCTCTGCGGCATTTGCCAGTTCCGGCGGAAGTTGGCTGGCGGTTAGTGAGTTGGCGGGAGTTTGGCGACGAGGGTTTGGGGCGTAGCAGTCCGCCTGCGGATTCGACCAGACTGGTGTGTGAGGACCCGGGAGAAGTTCAAGAAGAATCCAGAAGAGGAGAGAAAAGCCACTGTACGTCAAAAGTCATGGCAGAGGGCTTCACGTTCAAAGATGTGGCCATTTACTTCTCTCAAAAGGAGTGGGAATGCTTGCACTCTGCCCAGAAGGGTTTGTACTGCGATGTAATGTTGGAGAATTATAACAACCTGATATCACTGGGGCTTTCTGATTCTAAGCCAGATGTGACCTCCTTATTGGAGCAGGGGAAGGAGCCCTGGGTGGTTAAAAATCAGGATAAAAAAGAATGGTCCCCAGATTGGGAGTCCAGAAGAGAAACCAAGAATTTATGTCCAAAGGAGCACAGTTATGAAATTAAATCATTGCCCCTGGAGATAAAAAGACTCACAAGCTCCGGCCTTGAGTGCACTAGGTTTGGAAATAGCAGAGAAATCAAATGCCACTTGGAGAAACAACAGGAGGGACATTTCAGACAACCTGTTATAACCTCTGAGGAAAGGTTCACTTCCACTCAGAACACAGTTCAGAGAGTGCCTCAGACAGTTCACACCAGAGTGAAAACCTACGAATGCAAGAGATGTAAGGAAACTTCCAGGTGCCAGTCACACCATTTTCAACATGAAAGAAATCGTAATAAGGAAAAAGACTCTAAATGTGGAGAATGTGGGAAAGCCTTTAGTAGTAAGTCAGACTTGATTAAGCATCAGAGAATTCATGAAAGCAAAAAAAGTAAAGAAAATAAGAAATGTGCTGTTATCCAATGCTCTGAGACAACTAAACCTCAGAACATTAATACTAGTGAGAAACCTTATAAATGTAAGGAATGTGGGAAAACCTTTCATTCTAACTCACAACTTAGGAAACATCAAAAGATCCACATAGGTGAGAAACCCTATAAATGTAAGGAGTGTGGGAAGGCCTTTCCGTCTACCTCACAACTTAGTTTACATCAGAGAATTCATACTGATGAGAAATACTATGTAAGGAATGTGGGAAATCCTTTACCCGTCCCTCACATCTTCTTTGATATCAGAGAATCCATACTGGTGAGAACCCCATAAATGTAAGGAATGTGGGAAAGCTTTCTGTTACAACACACAACTTAGTCTTCATCAGATAATTCATACTGGTGAGAGACGCTATGAATGTAAGGAGTGTGGAAAGGTATATAGTTGTGCCTCACAACTGAGTCTACATCAAAGAATTCATACTGGTGAGAAACCTCATAAATGTAAGGAATGTGGGAAAGCTTTTATCTCTGATTCCCATCTTATTCGACATCAGAGTGTTCATACTGGTGAGAAACTATATAAATGTAAAGAGTGTGGGAGGGCCTTTTGTCGTGGCTCGGAACTTACTCGACATCAGAGAGCTCACACTGGTGAGAAACCCTATGAATGTAAGGAATGTAAAATGGCCTTTACTTGTAGCACAGAACTTATTCGACATCAAAAAGTTCACACGGGTGAGAGGCCCATAAATGTAAGGAATGTGGGAAGGCCTTTATTCAAAAGTCAGAACTTACTCATCACGAGAGAAGTCATAGTGGTGAAAAGCCCTATAAGTGTAAGGAATGTGAAAAAGCCTTTGGTCGTGGCTCAGAACTTAATCGACACCTGAAAATTCATATTGGTGAGAAACCTTACAAATGCAAGCAATGTGGGAAGGCCTTTATTCGTGGTTCACACCTTAGTAAACATCAAAGAATTCACACAGGAAAGAGGAGTGAATGAAGTGGAGTGGGAAGGCTCAAAATTTTATGGACCTCTGCAAAGTCAAACTAGTAAAACACGAAAACCCCTGTGATTTTAAGGAATGTGGGATAGCCTTTGAAAATCACTTAATATCGGAGCTTACACTGTGGATACAGGGCCTTTATTTGAGGGCCATAATTTATTTGACATGTGTTAATGTTGATATACTTTATAAATGTTAGGGATTGAGAGGGTTCTATTTATGTTTCAAAATTTATTAGATATCAAGGTTCAATTGATATAAAAGTGAAAAGACTCCTTGAATGTAAGGAAAGTGGGAAGGCTTTGGAAGGCAGTTAATGTGTCAGAGACTGTCATACCAACAATTCGCAACATCAAGGTCATTTGGCCTGGGGGAAATCAAGAGGATTTATAATATAAATATCATAAATATAGGAGACCAATTTGCTTTAGCCAACAAATTACTCATCTCACTTCATACTTGAGGAAGACTGCAGTAATGTTAAAAATGCAGCTGATTCTTCCATCCCACTCAGATCTTAAATATTTGCAAGCTTTTCCTCTAAAATTAACTTAAACTGAGGCAGAGTGGTAAAGGATTTAAGCAATGCTCAGTCTTACTTGCCTTTTAGGGCAAATTACTTAACTAGATCTAAACTTTCTCAGTTATAAATTAATGTTAGCACCATCTTACTAGCATTATAAGATTAAATAATTACATTAAATCCCAAAGAATATTGTATGGCTCATATTGAAAGTGAGTTAAATAGCTGCTTCTATTTATTTTCATATTTGTGGATAGAGATCATATGAGAGGAAGGCTTTTATGTGTACCATGACTATGGGAGCATCTTCTATCATCTTTTGAATGTCAGGTAATTCCTTCTGGAGAATAACTGAAAACCGAACTTTTTGTTCACCTTGCCCTCTTGCCTCACTAGGGGAAAGAAAATCAAGGCAAGTTACAATTTGGAGTGAATGACAAACAACTCCATGTTGAAAGTTGTAGGATGCAATAGAGCTATCCTTAGGAAAATTAACTTCTTTTAATATGTGTAGAAAATATGGACAGTTAATAGCCACGGTTCATTGTAAGTGCACTGTACTTGGTGCACAGCCTGTTCTAATAGGTTCCCTGGAAACACTTGTTGAAATCGGAGGAATGAGAGAGGGAATGAATGAGCAGTCAGCTCTAGTGTGTAGAAAAGCTCTAACTAACCAGTTAAGAGCAAAGCCAAAAACAAAGCAACAACAACAACAATCCTTGGAAACTTCCTGAGGTGGGAGGAAAAAACCCTCAAGCATCATGAATGAGAGGAAATGTAACTAAAGAAAGGATTTTTAAAGAAAAAAGGCAATATTGTTGTGACAGACACTGTTGGTTGCCTATCTGTTGGTGTTAGCCATTCTCCCTTTGCCAGGACTGTCCGTGCTCATCGAAAGTCTAGGTCTTGCTCTCCTAGTTTGCTTTGCATCTGGGCATGTATGTCCAGTCCTAGCCATACAAGATCTGAGCAAAATTCTGCAAGTAGGCTTCAGGTTAAATTTTCTTGCCCAACAAAATAGGAGGAAATAGTCCTCTTATATACAGGATGCATGTCTGTATGTCTGTGTGATACCGGAATTGTGGCCATTTTGCTACCGGAGGGGTGAAAGGCTGAGATTGATATGCAGGATAGATTGGAATTACCTGTATCCTTGACGTTGTTGAACTGAGGAAACGATGCAGAGCTGCCCTGCCCCTGAATTTTGAGTAAAATAACAAACTTCATGCATATCTCTTTTAAGTTTATACTCAATTTTTTATGATAGACCTGAGTCCTGGGGAAAAAATGTATATGTGTGTGTGTGTGTGTGTGTGTGTGTGTACATTTTTAATTTAGTAAGATGAGGAAATGTGTATATTCAGCTTTTTATACTATATCTGAAAATGTGGAAGAGCATTATTAAATATCTTTTAAATGGGTACACATATATTCTACTTTAGTAAGACATGGGAAATGGTTTTTATATGCTTTTTACTTTCAGCACTGTATTGTGTGTGTGTATATTCAGCTCTTTAAAGCATGGCTGAAATCTTGAAAGAGTATTTTCTGAATAAAGTAAGAACCAATTAAAAATGATTAAATAGGTATACATGATTCCTCTAGTATCAGCATATCTAACATAAAATCTTCTAAGTTTCCAAGATACAGTCACAGCTATGAGGCTAGCATAACCCTATAAAGAAACTTGGAAAAGGACAACATCCAAATCAAATCAGCTCTAAAAATAATCTACTGTACTTATGGTATATGAATATTCCAATTAAAATAGCAAATCAAATCTAGCCTATTGAAGAAAAGAAAGCCTATTGAAGAAAGTAGTGTTTTCGTTTGTTTGTTTTTGTCTTGTTTGGAATAAAATGGTTCATGACCTGAAAAAAAAAAAAAAAGACAGAGTGCATAAGCAGGGGAAGGGGCTGGGCAGGGGGAGAAGCAGACTCTCCAGTGAGTAGGGAGCCCAATGTAGAGCTTGAACCCAGGACCCTGGGATCATGACCTGAGCTGAAGGCAGATGCTTAACCAACTGAGACACCCAGGCATCCCAGTAATATATTTGATATTGAAATCATTCAATATATATTTGATTAATGTATGAATGAGTGAATGTGAAAGCATACAGTCTTTGATATGCAAAAAGTACTCATATACTCCTCAACTTAACACACACAAAACAGGCAAACATATCAAAAAATGGGCAGAAGATATAAACAGACACTTCTCCAATCAAGACATACAAATGGCTATCAGACACATGAAAAAATGTTCATCATCATTAGACCTCAGGGAGATTCAAATTAAAACCACATTGAGATATCATCTTACACCAGTTAGAATGGCCAAATTTAACAAAACAGGAAACAACATGTGTTGGAGAGGATGTGGAGAAAGGGGAACCCTCTTACACTGTTGGTGGGAATGCAAGTTGGTGCAGCCTCTTTGGAGAACTGTGTGGAGATTCCTCAAGAAATTAAAAATAGAGCTTCCCTATGACCCTGCAATTGCACTCCTGGGTATTTACCCCAAAGATACAGATGTGGTGAAAAGAAGGGCCATCTGTGCCCCAATGTTTATAGCAGCAATGGCCACGATTGCCAAACTATGGAAAGAACCAAGATGCCCTTCAACGGAAGAATGGATAAGGAAGATGTGGTCCATATACACTATGGGGTATTATGCCTCCATCAGAAAGGATGTATACCCACTTTTGTAGCAACATGGACGGGACTGGAAGAGATTATGCTGAGTGAAATAAGTCAAGCAGAGAGAGTCAATTATCATATGGTTTCACTTATTTGTGGAGCATAACAAAGAGCATGGAGGACAAGGGGTGTTAGGAGAAGGGAGTTGGGGTAAATTGGATAGGGAGGTGAACCACAAGAGACTATGGACTCCGAAAAACAATCTGAGGGGTTTGAAGTGGCAGGGGGGTGAGAGGTTGGGGTACCAGGTGGTGGGTATTATAGAGGGCACAGCTTGCATGGAGCACTGGGTGTGGTGAAAAAATAATGAATACTGTTTTTCTAAAAATAAGTAAGTTGAAAAAAAAGTACTCATATATTTTTTCTTTTTTATATTTAATTAATTTATTTGAGAATGAACATGACTGGGGCTGTGGGAAAGAACAGAGCAGGAGGGAGGAAGGGTGGAAAGAATCTCAAGAAGACTCTGTGCTGAGTGGAGCCCAATGCAGGGCTCGATCCGACGAATCTGGGATTATGTATGACCTGAGCTGAAACGAAAGGTCAGATGCTTAACAAGCTGAGCCACCCAGGTGCCCTATATATTTTATTTGTTTTTATTTTTTCTCTGATGTAGATTCTGTCAGTTTATTGAAAATCCAGAATGCGGTTCTTTCATATGAAAGATGAATAGAACTTATAAAATATCACTGTGGACAACTTAAAAGAAAAAATAAAAAAATGGAAAATATGGCTAAGGGACTACAAAAGGAGCTATCAGAAACAAAAGAAATGATATCTAAGTTGGAGCTTCAAAAAGTAGAATGGGAGCATGAACTCTGCAGTTTGAGGTATGATATCTTGGTTTAAGGAAATACTTGGCCTATTTACCTTGTGTGTTTTTTTTTAAATAGGGCTTGAAGTCAAGAGTGAGATCAAGAGTCACATGCTCTACCAGTTGAGCCAGCAAGGCACCCCTTGAATTATTTACTTTTATCTATAGATGCATAGAAGTTTTGAAATTGCTAACTTACCTTCTGGGATTTTATAGGGAAGAAAACTTCTTTAGTATTGTGAAGTATGAGATTCTTCAAAATAATACATCAATGGATGATAGGGGAAACCAATAATACATTATATGTTATGCTGAGTGAAATAAGTCAAGCAGAGAGAGTCAATTATCATATGGTTTCACTTATTTGTGGAGCATAACAAATAGCATGGAGTACATGGGGAGATAGAGAGGAGAAGGGAGTTGGGGGAAATTGGAAGGGGAGGTGAGCCATGAGAGACTATGGACTCTGAAAAACAATCTGAGGGTTTTGAAGGGGTGGGGGGTGGGAGGTTGGGGTACCAGGTGGTGGGTATTATAGAGGGCAAAAATAATGAATACTGTAATGCAGAAAATAAAAAATAAATTAAAAACAAGATGTATAAATGTGTAATTTGAGTGTCACCTGCAATGAGAATTGACAAGCTCTATATCTGAGTATTCTGTTATCTAAAACTGAAAATTTGCTTTAGACCATTTTCACCAAAATAATCCATGTTTCTATTATAGAGTTACAGTCCAAATTTGCATGTATAATCTTCAACAGAAGGCTTTTAAGATACTTTTTAAAAAACCTCCACTGAAGAGATGAAAATAAACACATTGTGTTCTGTGAAAATGTTGTCTCACAATTACCAAATTCTCCCAGTGTTCCTTGTACTTCTTTACCTGAATTAAAATCTGTGTATAATTGGGAGAAAAATGGAGCAGGGGCACCTGGATGGCTCAGTTGGTTAAGTGTCTGCCTTTTGCAGGTCATGATCCCGGGGTGCTGGGATTGAGTCTCCCATTGGGCTTCTTGCTCAGTGGGGAGCCTGCTTTTCCCTCTCCCTCTGCCTGGTACTCCACCTTTTTGTGTTCTCTCTATCAAATATATAAAATCTATATAAAATGAAATGAATAATAATCAACAAGGTAAATTGAGAGTATTGCAGAAGAAGAAACATAAAAATCATAGGGCAACAGATATTCGACTCCCTAGCCTAGTCCTAGATCACAGTAATCTGTGGGTGTACATTGTGTAAATGCATCTGCAGATGCTGTCGTACACTGCCTTACTTGTGATGTTTCATGAAGTAGCAATTTATTTGTAGTGAATTATAACTTCTTTATAAACAGGAACTTCTTTTTTTTGATATTTTAAAAAGTTATTTAGCTTATTTTTTATTTATTTTCAGCAATCCAATATTCATTATTTTTGCACCACACCCAGTGCTCCATGCAAGCTGTGCCCTCTCTAACACCCACCACCTGGTACCCCAACCTCCCACCCCCCCACCCCTTCAAAACCCTCAGATTGTTTTTCAGAGTCCATACTCTCTCATGGTTCACCTCCCTTTCAAATTTCCCCCAACTCCCTTCTCCTCTCTATCTCCCCATGTACTCCATGCTATTTGTTATGCTCCACAAATAAGTAAAACCATATGATAATTGACTCTCTCTGCTTGACTTATTTCACTCAGCAGAATCTCTTCCAGTCCCGTCCATGTTGCTACAAAAGTTGGGTATTTGTCCTTTCTGATGGAGGCATAATACCCCATAGTGTATATGGACCACATCTTCCTTATCCATTCATCCGTTGAAGGGCATCTTGGTTCTTTCCATAGTTTGGCGACCATGGCCATTGCTGCTATAAACACTGGGGTACACATGGCCCTTCTTTTCACTACATCTGTATCTTTGGGGTAAATACCCTGTAGTGAAATTGCAGGGTCATAGGGAAGCTCTATTTTTAATTTCTTGTGGAATCTCCACACTCTTCTCCAAAGTGGCTGCACCAACTTGCCTTCCCACCAACAGTGTAAGAGGGTTCCTCTTTCTCCACATCCTCTCCAACACATGTTGTTTCCTGTCTTGCTAATTTTGGCCATTCTAACTGGTGTAAGGCGATATCTCAATGTGTTTTTAATTTGAATCTCCCTGATGGCTAGTGATGATGAATAGTTTTTCATGTGTCTGATAGCCATTTGTATGTCTTCATTGGAGAAGTGTCTGTTCATATCTTCTGCCCATTTCTTTATATGATTGTCTCTTTTGTGTGTGAGTTTGAGGAGTTCTTATAGATCCTGGATATCAACCTTTTGTCTATACTGTCATTTGCAAATATCTTCTCCCATTCCGTGGGTTGCCTCTTTGTTTCCTTGACTGTTTCTTTGGCTGTGCAGAAGCTTTTGATTTTGATGAAGTCCCAAAAGTTCATCTTCGCTTTTGTTTCCTTTGCCTTTGGAGACATATCTTGAAAGAAGTTGCTGTGGCTGATATCGAAGAGATTACTGCCTATGTACTCCTCTAGGATTTTGATGGATTCCTCTCTCACATTGAGGTCTTTTATCCACGTAGAAGAGAAAAACTCGACCATTCTCTTACACCGTACACAAAGTTAAACTCAAAATGGATAAAAGGCCTCAATGTGAGACAGGAACTTCTCTTTTTAAATAGTAACTAAATTATCTTCTCTAATGGAGGAGTAATTATGAGTATGTGGGCAAAACAATAATTTTCCAATCTTTCTTGAATAGTTTCAAATTTCCTTTCCCTACAGTATCTCCCAGAGATGTCTCCCAGAGATACTAGTACTAAGCAGCACAATGCTTTTTCATTGCTTCTTTTCAATTATATACACCTTTTGGAAGAGATTGAAGTGAGAAATTAGAAACATGAGCCCTAGAAAGGAAAAAAGATGAGAACATACAAATTTCATTTGGATACTAAACCAGCATATGTGGCACCAGATCATAACATGAGCTTTTTATTGTTTATAAAACAACTTTTAAAATAAGCACATTTATTTGCAGATTAACTTTAAAACAAGAAAAACAAAAAAGAAGAAACGCTGAAATGTTATATGAAAAGATTCAGGAGCAACTAACAAAAAGAGAAGAGCAGTATAAGAAAGAAGTTGAAATAAAACAAGAACTTGATTTTAAGCTTAGAGCACTAGATGCAGAATTGAGGACTGTAAGAAATAATTTCAATCAGGTAAGTCTGATAAATATTGCATATTTCTATCACTATTATTTATAATATCCCTTTGATTTAATGTATATTACTTAGGTATAAAATAGATAAAAAATTTAGTTTTATACTAATAGGAACTATGATATTTATAGCTAAAATCATTAATTTATTGGAATTCTTGGCTTCTCATATAAACCCTATGTATATTTTCTGAATGAAGGGATGGAGGGTAAATTGACATAAATATGTATGTTGGCTATTTTTTTTCCAATTTATTTATTTTCAGAAAAAAAGTATTCATTATTTTTTCACCACACCCAGTGCTCCATGCAAGCCGTGCCCTCTATAATATCCACCACCTGGTACCCCAACCTCCCACCCCCCCGCCACTTCAGACCCCTCAGACTGTTTTTCAGAGTCCATAGTCTCTCATGGTTCACCTTCCCTTCCAATTTACCCAAATTCCCTACTCCTCTCTAACGCCCCTTGTCCTCCATGCTATTGGTTATGCTCCACAAATAAGTGAAACCTATGATAATTGACTCTCTCTGCTTGACTGATTTCACTCAGCATAATCTCTTCCAGTCCCGTCCATGTTGCTACAAAAGTTGGATATTCATCCTTTCTGATGGAGGCATAATATTCCATAGTGTATATGGACCACATCTTCCTTATCCATTCATCCGTTGAAGGGCATCTTGGTTCTTTCCATAGTTTGGCGACTGTGGCCATTGCTGCTATAAACATTGGGGTACAGATGGCCCTTCTTTTCACGACATCTGTATCTTTGGGGTAAATACCCAGGAGTACAATTGCAGGGTCGTAGGGAAGCTCTATTTTTAATTTCTTGAGGAATCTCCACACTGTTCTCCAAAGAGGCTGCACCAACTTGCATTCCCACCAACAGTGTAAGAGGGTTCCCCTTTCTCCACATCCTCTCCAACACATGTTGTTTCCTGTTTTGTTAAATTTGGCCATTCTAACTGGTGTAAGGTGATATCTCAATGTGGTTTTAATTTGGATCTCCCTGAGGGCTAATGATGATGAGCATTTTTTTCATGTGTCTGATAGCCATTTGTATGTCTTGATTGGAGAAGTGTCTGTTCATATCTTCTGCCCATTTTTTGATGTGTTTGTCTGTTTCGTGTGGGTTGAGTTTGAGGAGTTCATTATAGATCCTGGATATCAACCTTTTGTCTATACTGTCATTTGCAAATATCTTCTCCCATACCGTGGGTTGCCTCTTTTTTTTTTTTTTTGACTGTTTCCTTTGCTGTGCAGAAGCTTTTGATTTTGATGAAGTCCCAGAAGTTTATTTTCGCTTTTGTTTCCTTTGCCTTTGGAGACGTATCTTGAAAGAAGTTGCTGTGGCTGATATCAAAGAGATTACTGCCTATGTTCTCCTCTAAGATTCTGATAGATTCCTGTCTCACGTTGAGGTCTTTTATCCATTTTGAGTTGATCTTTGTGTACGGTGTAAGAGAATGGTCGAGTTTCATTCTTCTACATATAGCTGTCCAGTTTTCCCAGCACCATTTATTGAAGAGACTGTCTTTTTTCCACTGTATATTTTTTCCTGTTTTGTCGAAGATTAATTGACCATAGAGTTGAGGGTCCATATCAGGGCTCTCTATTCTGTTCCACTGGTCTATGTGTCTGTTTTTATGCCAGTACCATGCTGTCTTGGTGATCACAGCTTTGTAATAAAGCTTGAAATCAGGTAAGGTGATGCCGCCAGCTTCATTTTTGTTTTTCAACATTTCCTTAGCGATTCGGGGTCTCTTCTGATTCCATACAAATTTTAGGATTATTTGCTCCAGCTCTTTGAAGAATGCCGGTGGAATTTTGATCGGAATGGCATTAAAAGTATAGATTGCTCTAGGCAGTATAGACATTTTAACAATGTTTATTCTTCCGATCCAAGAGCATGGAATTAAAACGCTTCAAAGTATAGGGGTAGAGGGAACATTCCTGAACCTCATCAAATCTATCTATGAAAGACCTACACCAAATATCATCCTCAATGGGAAAAAGCTTGCAGCCTTCCCATTGAGATCAGGAACAAGACAAGGATGCCCACTTTCACCACTCTTGTTCAACATAGTATTAGAAGTCCTAGCAACAGCAATCAGACAACAGAGAGAAATAAAAGGTATCCAAATTGGTAATGAAGAAGTCAAACTCTCTCTCTTCGCAGATGATATGATTCTTTATATGGAAAACCCAAAAGACTCCACCCCCAAACTACTAGAACTCATACAGCAATTCAGCAACGTGGCAGGATACAAAGTCAATGTGCAGAAATCAGTGGCTTTCTTATACACTAACAATGAAAATACAGAAAGGGAAATTAGAGAATCGATTCCATTTACTATAGCACCAAGAACCATAAGATACTTGGGAATAAACCTAACTAAAGAGGTGAAGGATCTATACTTGAGGAACTATAGAACACTCATGAAAGAAATTGAAGAAGACACAAAAAGATGGAAGACCATTCCATGCTGTTGGCTATTTTTTTTTTAAATATTTATTTTTAGAGAGAGAGAGCATGAGTAGGGGAATGTGTAGAGGGGGAGTGAAAAGGAGGGATAAGAATCTCAAGCAGACTCTGAGTGCAGAGCCTGAGTCAGGGTTGGATCTTAAATCCTTGAGATCATGACCTGAGCTGAAACCAAGAGTAAGACACTTAAGCAACTGAGCTACCCAGGCACCCCGGTTTTGGATCTTTTATATTAAAATATAGGCTAAATCACCTTGAGACTCTGATGGAATTAGTTAAATGTTTTGTAAAGAAATTTTATTTCACATACTATATCTACCTGTATATCTATGACAAATTTAGCTGTCATTTAAATTAAAATTTGAATTATTCATGTAGGATAAAAATCTTTGTATTTAAAAAGGTTACTTCTTTTGAACAGTTTCTTAAGTTCTCTTAAGCTTTTGATTTTTTTCCAATTTATTTATTTTTAGAAAAACAGTATTCATTATTTTTTCACCACACCCAGGGCTCCATGCAACACGTGCCCTCTATAATACCCACCACCTGGTACCCCAACCTCCCACCCCCTTGCTACTTCAAACCCCTCAGATTGTTTTTCAGAGTCCATAGTCTCTCATGGTTCACCTCCCTATCCAATTTACCCCAACTCCCTTCTCCTAACACCCCTTGTCCTCCATGCTATTTGTTATGCTCCACAAATAAGTGAAACCATATGATAATTGGCTCTCTCTGCTTGACTTATTTCACTCAGCATAATCTCTTCCAGTCCCGTCCATGTTGCTACAAAAGTTGGGTATTCATCCTTTCTGATGGAGGCATAATACTCCACAGTGTATATGGACCACATCTTCCTTATCCATTCATCCGTTGAAGGGCATCTTTCTTCTTTCCATAGTTTGGCGACCGTGACCATTGCTGCTATAAACATTGGGGTACAGCTGGCCCTTCTTTTCACGACATCTGTATCTTTGGGACAAATACCCAGGAGTGCAATTGCAGGGTCATAGGGAAGCTCTATTTTTAATTTCTTGAGGAATCTCCACACTGTTCTCCAAAGTGGCTGCACCAACTTGCATTCCCACCAACAGTGTAAGAGGGTTCCCCTTTCTCCACATCCTCTCCAACACTAGATTCAAATTAAAACCACATTGAGATATCACCTTACACCAGTTAGAATGGCCAAAATTAACAAAACAGGAAACAGTATGTGTTTATTTTTTTTTTTATCGGTGTCATCCAAAATCCTAATGAAAATATGTCTTTAGGTTGTGGAAGAACAGTATTATACTGAAAAACAACTTTGTCGAGAACAGGATGCCAGAATATTACAAGATGGAATTCTAACGAATCACCTTTGCAAACAAGAGGAGATAGAAGTGGGTAACAAAAGGAGTTCTGGGGTATTTTCTTTTTTCTTTTTTATTTTTTTTATTTTTTTTAAAGATTTTATTTATTTATTTGAGAGAGAGAGACAGTGAGAGAGAGCACGAGCGAGGAGAAGGTCAGAGAGCGAAGCAGACTCCCCATGGAGCTGGGAGCCCGATGCGGGACTCGATCCCGGGACTCCAGGATCACGCCCTGAGCCGAAGGCAGTCGTCCAACCAACTGAGCCACCCAGGCGTCCCTGGGGTATTTTCTTTAGTTATTTTGAAGTAAACTTGTGTATGTATTTGTATGCAAATATATTTTATTTTCTGAAATTATTGTTTAATCTACATGTGTGTACATATATGTGTGTGTGTGTGTGTATATATATATATACACTTCATGTCTGTGTATATATATATGTATACATATATATTTGTATATATATATTTTCTCCATGTATGTATGTACATATATTTTAAAAGCCAACACTGCAAGTATAGAGGATTTTTAAAGCACGCATATTTTGAAATTGAGATTCAATTAAGTGGATTAACTTGACAGTTAGCTCCAGATTTCCCAAGTGAACTGAATAAAAAGTACAGTATCTCAGTACTTTTTATACATATATATAAGTATATATTTATAAGTATAAATATATATATTTATATACATATATACTTTTATATATTTATACATTTATGCAAACCATACATAGTAGCTTTATATACATTTTAGGTTGGCATAATTTTATTCTTATTTATATTAATTTGAATTTTTAGTCTGAAATCATGTATCCTTATGACCTTTTAATCTTTTGCAGGCCCTTCCTTTTCATTAAATCATAATTTGGGACAATTGTGATGAGCTTTAGCAAAACTATATTTGATTTAATCTTCCCACTGCTATTTATAATTTTTTAAGAAATTTTACAAATAATTTGCTCATTTCAAATCTCAGTTACTATCATTTGGGCCTAAGTTTATCCAACACAAAGAGAACTGTATCTCTGTTATTTATTAATTGGACATTGGATCTCCATTTTCAGATTAATGAGGGGTGGCAGGATTCTTGTGTAGCAGGAATGGAGGTCATGGAGAGAGGTGAAAGCCAGGTCATCTAGGGTCTTGAAGGCCATTAGAATGACTTCACTTACGTTCTGAGATAGTTATCTATTAAAAGGATTTGAGCAGGGGATTGAACATGTGAGGAACTCTGACATTAATTGAAGCCTCTAATAAAAAAGAGGGAAAACATTTCATACTGTAGACTTGACCAGTGCTAGTCCCACCTATATACCCATTTCTTTTTGAGACTTCAGTCGATTGGGAAGCTTTGGGAAAATTCACCCACTAGGAAAGGATAGTGGGGCTGAATTAATTATCTAAGTAACATAATACTGACTAGGCAGATAACATCTTTTTGTGTCTTTAGCCAAATTCATTAAACAGCCATAATGTATACATGTTAGGAAAAGAAGATGAATTGATGTTTGTAGTGAAATTTTCCAAGTACATAGGTCAAAGTTATATATTGTTAACATAATTTAATAGTAAGATGATTTATAAAACCAGTAACAGAAATGTCTTATTAGGTTGCTGTGAGACAACTTCAAGAAGAACTGGCCAATACCCTAAAAAAACTATCTATGTCAGAGGCTTCACTGGAGGTGACATCACGTTGTCCTATGAATTTAGAAGATGAGGTAAAAGACTTAAAGGAAAAACTGGCTCAGAGTAGGAATCAGGTATGTATGAAATGTCACGTGTCAAGTTAATCTGTAGTTGGTTAAATAATATGAAGTGTTTTAAGATGCTTATTTCCATGGACCACTTCCTTCTATTTTTCATTATAATTAATTTAGTATAATTTTAGTATCTTCACAATGTACTTATCTTAAACTTTGACTTTCATTCTGTTATTTGTTTTATACATTTTTTCTTATAGTAGTTACCCTTAGGAAAGTTGAAACTTATACATCATTCTTCACAGAAATTGGGACTTTTTTCCTACTAAATAATTTTTTAAAAAGACTTATTTATTTATTTGTGGTGGAGGCAGTTGGAGAGGCAGAGGGAGATGGAAAGAATTTCAAGCAGACCCCTTCCCAGCAGAGAGCCCCATGCTGGCTTGATTCCATGACCCATAAGATCATGACCTGAGCTAAAATCCTGAGTTGGATGCTTAACCAACTGAGCCACCCAGGTGTGCTAAATAATGTTTTTTAATGATCTCTCTGTTACCATCATGAGCTAAGCTATGTAAAAGCAGAAGATAATGTTTAATAGAATGTTTAAGAAAATTGTCTTATTTCTCATCTTCACTTTTTTGAATGGATACAGAATCTGTACTGATTTCAGGATAACTTGTACAGAGAAGTGATTTCACAAACCAGTTGAACTTCGGCATTTCCTTCATTTTCTTTTCCTTTTCAATATATAATAAATGCACAGAAATATTTAGTTCATGTATACTATATACACCCAAAAGAGAGAATTAAGAAAATTATCTAGGTCTTGCCATTGGATTTTTTTAAAGCTGTATTGAGATGGAATGCACATTCCATACAATTCACCCATTTAATATTTGTAGTTCAATGTTTGGGTATATGGATGGAATTGTGCAACCATTACTGCCATCAAGTAGGACGTTTTTTTTTTCCAATTTATTTATTTTCAGAAAAACAGTATTCATTATTTTTTCACCACACCCAGTGCTCCATGCAAGCCGTGCCCTCTATAATACCCACCACCTGGTACCCCAACCTCCCACCCCCCCGCCACTTCAAACCACTCAGATTGTTTCTCAGAGTCCATAGTCTCTCATGGTTCACCTCCCCTTCCAATTTACCCAAACGCACATACCTTCCCCAATGTCCATAACCCTACCCTCCTTCTCCCAACCCCCCTCCCCCCAGCAACCCACAGTTTGTTTCGTGAGATTAAGAGTCACTTATGGTTTGTCTCCCTCCCTATCCCATCTTGTTTCATGGATTCTTCTCCTACCCACTTAAGCCCCCATGTTGCATCACCACTTCCTCATATCAGGGAGATCATATGATAGTTGTCTTTCTCTGCTTGACTTATTTCGCTAAGCGTGATACGCTCTAGTTCCATTCATGTTGTCGCAAATGGCAAGATTTCGTTTCTTTTGATGGCTGCATACCCTGAAAAGAAACCCTTAATCCTTGCCCCCAGGCTCACGCAACCACCAGTCTACTTTCTGCCTCAATAGAGTTTCCCATCCTGAATATTTCATATATGGGGAATCACACAATGTGTGGTCCTTTGTGACTAGCTTCCCTCGCTTAATGTTTTTGGGGTTTATCTGTGTCATAGCATATATCAGTGTTTCATTCCTTATTATCAAACAGTACTCTATTGTGGGCTAAAACCCTTGTTCATTCATCATTTGATGCACCTTTGGATCGTTTCCTCTTTTTAGCCATTAATAATGCTGCTGTGAACGTTCATTTAGTTATTGTCTGGACATCTATTTTTATTTTCCTGCCATCACATTTTATCCTCTCAGTTAATTGGGTTGATTTCACCATCTCTCAGTCTTTTTATTTTTAATGAACATATAATGTATTATTTGTTTCAGGGGTAAAGGTCTGTGATTCATCAGTCTTACACAATTCACAACATTCAGCTTAGCATATGCCCTCCCCAATGTTCATCACCTGGCCATCCCATTCCTTGCACCTCCCTCTTCTCCAGCAACCCTCAGTTTGTTTCCTGAGATTAAGAGTTTGTCTCCCTCCCCAGTCCCATCTTGTTTCATTTTTTCCTTTCCTATTCCCCAAACCCCCCACGTTGCTTCTCAAATTCCTCCATATCAGAGAGCTCATATCATAATTGTCTTTCTCTGATAGACTTATTTCACTCAGCATAATACCCTCCCTCTAGTTCCATCCACGTCATTGCAAATGGCAAGATTTTATTTCTTTTGATGGCTGCCTAGTAGTCCATTGTGTGTATATACCACATCTTCTTTATCCATTCATCTGTTGATGGACATCTAGGTTCTTTCCATTGTTTGGCTATTATGGACATTGCTGCTATAAACATTTGGATGCACGTGTCCCTTCGGATACCTACATTTGTATCTTTAGGGTAAATACTCTGTAGTGTGGTTGCTGGGTCATAGGGTAGCTCTATTTTCAATTTCTTGAGGAACCTCCATGCTGTTTTCCAGAGTGGGTGCACCAGCTTACATTTCCACCAACAGTGTAGGAGGGTTCCCCTTTCTTTGCCTCCTTGCCAACACCTGATGTTTCCTGACTTGTTAATTTTAACCATTCTGACTAGTATAAGATGGTATCTCAGTGTAGTTTTGATTTGTATTTCCTTGATGCCAAGTGATGTTGAGCACTTTTTCATCTGTCTGTTGGCCATTTGGGTGTCTTCTTTGCAGAAGTGTCTGTTCATGTCCTCTGCCCATTTCCTGATTGGATTATTTGTTCTTTGGGTGTTGCGTATGATGAGATCTTTATAGATTTTGGATACTAGCCCTTTATCTGATATGTCATTTGCAATTATCTTCTCCCATTCTGTCAGTTGTCTTTTGGTTGTGTTGACTATTTCCTTTGCTGTGCAAAAGCTTTTGCTCTTGATGAAGTCCCAATAGTTCATTTTTGCCCTTTCTCCCTTGCTTTTGGGGATGTTTCTAGGAAGAACTTGCTGCGGCTGAGGTCAAAGAGGTTGCCGTCTGTGTTCTCCTCAAAGATTATGATGGATTCCTGTCTCATATTGAGGTCTTTCATCCATCTGGAGTCTAGTTTTGCGTGTGGTATAGGAAGATGGTCCAGTTTCATTCTTCTGCTTGTGGCTGTTCAATTTTCCCAACACCATTTGTTGAAGAGACTGTCTTTTTTCCATTGGGCATTCTTTCCTGCTTTGTTGAAGATTAGTTGACCATAGACCTGAGGGTCCATTTCTGGGCTCTCTATTCTGTTTCATTGATCTATGTGTCTGTTTTTGTGCCAGTACTACACTGTCTTGATGATGACAGCTTTGATAGAGCTTGCAGTCTGGAGTTGTGATGCCTCTGGCATTAAGCCCTGCATTAGGCTCCCTGCTCAGCAGAGGGCCTGCTTTTCCCTCTCCCTCTGCAGCTCCCCCTGCTTGTGTTTTCTGTCTGTCAAATAATTAAGATGTTAAAAAAAACACAGAAACTTATTTATGTTGAGCATCTCATCTTTTTATCTGTGTTATTATCCATTTCTATATCTTCCTTATAGACTGAATCAATTATTTTCCCATTTCTTTATTGGGTTGTCTTTTCATTATTGTAAGAGTTATTTGCATATCTTTTTTTTAACTTTTTTTTTAACTTTTTTCCCCCAATTTATTTATTTTCAGAAAAACAGTATTCATTATTTTTTCACCACACCCAGTGCTCCATGCAAGCTGTGCCCTCTATAATACCCACCACCTGGTACCCCAACCTCCCACCCCCCCGCCACTTCAAACCCCTCAGACTGTTTTTCAGAGTCCATAGTCTCTCATGGTTCACCTCCCCTTCCAATTTACCCAAATTCCCTACTCCTCTCTAACGCCTCTTGTCCTCCATGCTATTTGTTATTTATTTGCATATCTTAAATACAGATCCCTTATCAGATATAAGATTTTCAAATCCTTTCTCTTATTCAGTAGCTTGACTTTTCATTTTATTGATGGTGACGTTTGAAGCAAAGACGTTTTTAATTTTGATGAAATATACTTAATCATTTTTTGTCTTTTGGTGTCATATCTAAGAAACTGTTGCCAAATCCAGTCACAAATGATACACCTATTTTTTTTCTATGAGTTTTATAGATTTAGCTCTTATGTTTTTTTTTAAAGATTTTATTTATTTATTTGACAGAGAGGGATCACAAGTAGGCAGAGAGGCAGGTAGAGAGAGAGAGAGGAAGCAGGCTCCCTGCTGAGCAGAGAGCCCAATGCGGGACTCGATCCCAGGACCCCGAGATCATGACCCGAGCTGAAGGCAGCGGCTCAACCTACTGAGCCACCCAGGCGCCCCTAAAAAGACTATTCTTATTCCATTTGTTTTATACCCTCGTTGTACATCAGTTCACCATAATGTAGCATTTTCTTTTTAGATGGTCAATTCTAATACAATGATCTATATGTCTATCCTTATGTCGCTCTCCAATCAAATTTTATGAGACATCTTCCCTTGTCCTCTTGCAAATTACCGCTCACTTATGTAATAATAAAAAGTTACTGTAGTAGAACTTAACCTTACTCCTGTAGACATTTTTTGCTTCTTAAAAAGGAGAGTTTTACCAACTTATGCCTTGCTGACTCCATGATCTGATGAGAAGTTAGGCTCAAAAAGCTAGAGTCTTGTTTCTTTTCTCCATTCATATCTTCAGTCTCTCACTCAGTGCTTCCCATATCCATTTTCATGAAATCTTGGTTGTAGGATCTGCTGTCTACTATTTACTTCATTATGTTTTATGAACTTGTTATAAAGTATAGCCTCGTCCATAAATTTCACCATCTAGGAAGGAAAAGATGAACTCTGGGCGTTTAACTTTCCTGTTTTGAAATCTTGCTAATCCAAAATTGCAACTCACAATTAGATACTCTTTTGACCTGGTTCTTGTGTATAACACTGGTGTTGATCCTGTTCTTGGCACAGATCCTACATTGTCAGAAAACACAGTTGTCTTTATCCATCTTCTTTTAGTTTAAATAGAAAGATATGTACTTTAATGGCTCAATACGTAGTTAATGGAATAAACATTTATTACATTATTTCAAGAACACAGCTGTAAATTATCAGGTTTTATTTAATGGAGTTCTCAGAGACAAATAGTAGATAATCAGTTTGAATTCCAAACTGATTTCCCATATCAGTTTGTATGATATGGGAAAGCTTTGTGGCACAACATAAAGACGAGATGGTCTTACTTACCTCCCCACATAAATAAGCTTGGAGTAAGATAAAGGAGAAGTTATACTCGATTTAAATAATGCCAAAGGACAGTACCTTTGGTTTTCTACTGAAAAGATTAAAAATGGTTCCATAATGTTCTCTTTATTTCCTCACTGATGAAAGCAGAATAAAGATTGAGTATTAGATTGATTAAAAAATACTCAAAGCTGTCTATTTCTTTTAGAATTTCAGTTAATGGAAATCAGGTAAAAGGTCAAATTTTGGTTATTGAACCATTTCTAGTTTTTTAGCTATTATACGTCAAATCATATTGTCTCTCTGCTTGTGAGTTTTTCTTTTCCCCTAACTTGAGGGGAAAATCTGAAAATGCGTTCCTGCAAGTTGTAATAATTTGTAATTGAAGGGAAACTTAGAAAGATATCTCAAGAGAAAAGAAGATGGTGGCAGAGTAAGAGGAGCCTAGGTTTACCTAATCCCTGAAGACTAACAGAACAAAGTCCACTATTTGAGAGAAGAGGCCACACCAAAGAAGGTAGGAAGTACAGAGATGTGGTTTAGGAGAGAAACAGATCCTGGCTGCTGCAGAGGAGAGGGAGTCATGGTCATGGAGAAGGGCAGGAGCGAGACACAGGACTGTGCAAAAAGAACATTTCCCTGTAGCCACTGTCTACACTGGAAAGTGAGAGCTTAATTTCATGAGTTCTTACAACTAGGGGGGCTTAAAACCTGGAATTCTAAAGGTGATTGGGCTTGGCTGGGATAGAGCTTGTAGTGCACTGTGCTGCTCTTGGAGAAGAGGCAGGCAAACAACCCGGGAGCATACAGCATGGAAACAGTGATCTGGACAGTGTCTGGGCATACAGTAGGGAAATTACTCACTCTTTTTAGAGCATTTCCCTGAGAGGCAGTGTTCACAGAGACCACCCTCTAGGAACAAAGGCACCAGCTGGTACCATTTCCCTCCAGTGCCCCTCAGCACAAGCACAGAGCCATCTGTGGGAAGCAGTGCAGCTCTGACACTGGCTGCCTAAACTGCTTACACCGAGCACCATCCCCTCGTACTCCAGTGGAACTGCCCTGCTCAATCATTCTTGCCTCAGTTCCACCACAGCAGGCCTTTCCCCCAGAAAATCAGCACAAGCCCCTGCCCACACCTCATTGGACCAGATTCAGGAAGGCCTCAGTTCCAGTGGAGTTGGTGACAGGTCTCATTTCACAAGCACACCAGGGCACACCTAGTTAAAAGTTGCTACATTCAGGCCAGGTACCAAACACTGCCCACAGCAGTGAGGGAGTGCCTCTGCAGATATCTGGCCTGAAGGATAGAGCAGCCAGAACACAACAGCAGAGTGCATGCTGCACACACTAGACATACTCCCCTAAGCACGAGACCCTGGGTGCTACATGACGTCTTTTTGCATAAGTCCATTACTTTTGGGAGCAGATGACATAACTGGCTTTTATAACACAGAGAAGCTGGCAGAGACTTAGATAAAATGAGAAAACAGAGGAATTTATCTCAAATGAAAGAACAGGATAAAGCCACGGGTCCAGAGATTGAAGTGAGACAGATGTAAATATCATGGCTGATGGAGGATTTAAAGCAGTGATCATAGGGACACTCACTGGACTTGAGAAAAGAATGACAACATCAGTGAGACCCTTACAACAGAGATAAAAGAGTTAAAAAAGAGTCAGAGTTGAAGAGTGGAATAAATGAGTTAAGAAACACACGTAATGCAATGAACAGCAGGCTGGAAAAAACAGAGGAACAAATTAACAACTAAGAAGTCAAAGTAATGGAAAGCAATGAAGCCAAAGAAGGGGGAGAAAGAAGAATTATGCAAAATGAGACCAGACCTAGGGAACTCAGTGACTCCATCAAATGTAATAACATTCATGTTACAGGAGTCCCAGTAGAAGAAGAGAGAAAAAAGGTGTAAGGAAACTTGTTTCTAGAAATATAGCTGAAAATGTCCCTAATCTAGGGAAGGCAACAGACATCAAGATCCAGGAGACACAGAAAACTATCCAAATCAACAATAGTAGGCTAACACCAAGACCTATTGTAACTGAATTGCAAAATATACTGATAAAGGAAACATCTTAAAATCAGGAGAACAAGTCAGTAACTTTCAGGGGAAACCCCTTAAGGCTAGCAGGAACTTTTTCAGCAGAAACTGTGCAAGCCAGAAGGGAGTGGTATTATCTATTCAACGTGGTGAATGAGAAAAATCTGTAGCCAAGAATACTCTATCCAGAAAGCCTATTACTCAGAATAGGAGAGATAGAGTTTCCCAGATAAAAACTAAAGGAGTTTGTGACTACTAAATTAGCCCCACAAGAAATATTAAAGGGGACTCTTTGAGTGGAAAGAAGAGACAAAATGTGACAGTATAAAGGCAGGAAACACAAAAGTAGCAAAAATGAACATTTATATAAAAAATAAGGAACTCAGGAAAAAAGGATATAAAATATAATACTTTACCTAAAGCATGGGGAGAAGAAGAGAAAAGAATGGGCTCAAACTTAAAGACCAGCAGCTTAATATAGACTGCTATATGAAGAAGAGGTTATATACAAATTATATATCAAACCCCCCTAATAGTGGTGTCTGTGTGGCTTAGTTGGTTAAGCATCTGACTTGATTTCAGCTCAGGTCATAATCTCAGGGTTGTGAGATTGAGCCCTGCACTGCACTCTATTCCGGCCATGGAGTCTGCTTAAGATTCTCTTTCCCTCTCCCCACTCCACTCATGCCCTCTCTAAAAAGAAAACAAAAGCACTGATAAACACTCAAAGAGGAGAAAGAAATCCAAATATATCACTAAAGAAAACCAGTAAAACATCAAAGACACAAAAAATGATCAGAGAAAATCTCTAGAAACAGCCACAAAGCAAGTAGTAAAATGACAAATACATATCTATCAATAATTACTTTGGATATAAATGGGGTAAGTGCTCCAATCAAAATACATAGGATGTCAGAGTGGATAAAAAAGAAGAAGAAGAATAAGAAAAAATCAAGACCCATGTATAAGCCACTTGCAAGAGTTTTATTTTTGTCCTAAGGACACCTGCAGATTGGAAGTCAGGGGATGGAAAAAACATGTATCCTGCAAATGGATATAAAAAGAAAGCCAGAATAGTAATACTTACATTGGACAAAACAGAGTCTAAAAGAACGACTTCAGTAAGAGACAAGAGCACTATATCATAATGAAGAGGACAATCTGACAGGAAAAAGAACTATCTATTGTAAATATTTATGCACCCAACATGGGATCACCCAAGTATATAAAACAATTAATGACTAACATAAAAGAACTAATTGATAATAATACAGTAATACTAGGGTCCTTTAATTTTATTATATATGTTTTAAATGAAATTCATTTCTTTTATTCCCAATTGCAAAAGTATCCATGAAGACAATGTACAATTCAGATATTTTAGGAAGGAATAGAAATAATCAATAGTTGGGTACTTTAACTCACCACTTACATCAATAGACAGGTCAGAAAGTCAACAAAGAGACAGTGGCTTTATATGATGCACTGGACTAGATGGACTAAGGAGATATATTCAAAATATTCCATTCTTAAACAACAGAATACACATTCTGGAACATTCTGTAGAATAGATCACATATTAGGCAACAAAACAAGTCTTTCTTTAAAATTTAATTTTTTTCAGTGTTCCCAAATTCATTGTTTATGCACCACACCCAGTGCTCCATGCAATACGTGCCCTCCATAATACCCACAAAACCGGTCTTAATAAATACAAGAAGATTGAAGTCATACCATGCACCTTTTCTGATCACAATACTATTAAATTAGAAGTCAGCTACAGGAAACAATCTGAAAGACCACAAATACATGTTGGCTAAGTAACATTCTACTAAACAATGAATGGACCAATGAGGAAATAAGAGAATAAATTTTTAAAAATACATGGAAGCAAATGAAAATGAAAACACAATTGACCAAACTTTTGAGATACAGTAAATATGGTTCTAAGAGGGAAGTATATAGCAATGCAGGCCTATCTCAAGAAATAAGAAAAATCTACAACAACCTAACCATCACCTAAAGAAGCTAGAAAAAGAACAACAAATGAAGCCGAAAGGCAGCAGAAGGAAGGAGATAATAAAAATTAGAGCAGTAGTAGTAGTAGGTAGCTCAGTTGGTTAAGCAGCAGACTCTTGATTTCAGCTCAGGTCATGATCTCAGAGTCCTGGGATTGAGCCCTGCTTCTGGCTCTGTGCTCAGCAGGGAGTCTACTTGAGGATTCTCTACTCCCTCTCCATTTGACCCTCTCCCCACTTTCTCTCTCTCTCTCAAATATTTTTTTTAAAGTTAGAGCAGAAGTAAACACTATAGAAAATTTAAAAAGACAAAAATAGGAGAGATCAATGAAACCAGGAGCTGGTTCTTTGAAAAAATTAATAAAACCGATAAGGTTTTAGCCAGAGTTATCAGAAGAGAAAAAGCACCCCAATAAAATCACAGATGAGAGGGGAGAAATAACAATCAACACCACAGTTATAAAAGAATATTATGAATGACTATATGCCAACAATATGGACGATGTAGAAGAAATGGATAAATTCCTAGAAACTTATAAATTACCAGAACTGAAACAAGAATAGAAAATTTGAAGAGACTGAAAACCAGCAAAGAAATGGAATCATTAATCCAAAAACCATGAACAAACACAAGTCCAGGACCAGAGGCAAATTCTACCGAGCATTTTAAAGGAAGAGTTAGTACCTATTCTCAAACTATTCCAAAAAACAGAAAAGGAAGGAAAAACTCCAAATTCACTCTATGAGGCCAGTATTACCCTGATAGCAAAACGAGACAGAGACACCACAAAAAGAACTCTAAGCCAGTATCTTTGGTGAACATGGTTGCAAAAATCCTCAACAAAATACTCCAAACTGAATCCAATAATACATTAAAAAAATCATCACCATGATCAAATGGGATTTATTCCTAGGTTATGGGGGTGTTTTAATATCTGCAAATCAATCATTGGGATACACCAAATTAATAAAAGGAGAAGAATCATCTGATTATTTCAAAAGATGTAGAAAAAGCATTTGAGGGGCACCTGGGTGGCTCAGTGGGTTAAATCCTCTGCCTTAGGCTCAGGTCATGATTCTGGCATCCTGGGATCTAGCCCCGTATCAAGCTCCCTGCTAGGTGGGGAGCCTGCTTCCCACCCTCTCTCTCTGCCTGCCTCTCTGTCTACTTGTGATCTCTGTCTGTCAAATAAATAAATAAAATCTTTTATAAAAAGCATTTGACAAAGTGCAACATCCATTCATGATAAGAGAGTAAAAAATCCATTCATGATAAAAAGCTTCAAAAAGTAGGTTTAGAAGGAATATACTTCAACTTAATAAAGGTCATATATAAAAATTGCTCAGGTAATGACACTCTAAATGGGGGAAAACAGAAAGAAAAACTTCTTAGGTCTTGCTTCTAGTTATGGGCTTCTTCTCATTAGCACTGTTTGTCATTATTAAATTAATCTTAGGGGCACCTGGGTGACTCAGATGGTTAAGTGTCTGCCTTCGGCTCAGGTCATGATCTCCAGGTCCTGTCGAGTCCCATGTCAGGCTCCCAGCTCATCAGGGAGTCTGCTTCTCCCTCTCCTCTGCCTCTCCCCTTGCTTGTTCTCTGACTCTCTGTACCTCTCCCAAATGAATAAATATTTCAAAATTAAAAAAAAAATAATCTTAACCTTTTTTACTTCCCACTTTAATGGAGACCAATTTCTAATATATAGATTATGTATCTTATTAACTCTTTTTGTCATCCATTTTTCTATCTGTTTTTTCTTAACAAACTCCCCAAAGTTTAGTGGCTTAAATAAATAACATTTATTTTGTTCACAAATCTACTGTTAGGAAAAGTCTGGCTAGGGCAGCTTGTTCTCTTCGCCTAGCTTCAGGTGGGGCAGATGAAAGGCTTGGGGATGGAAATGTTTGAAGATTTGTTCACTCACATCTGGTGGTGTTGATGCTGGCTATTGTCTAGGACTATAGTTGGGGCAGGCAGCCGAAACACTTACACTGGCACACCTAGACTCTTTGTGGCCTGAATTTTCTTACAAGATGAGGGGCTAAATTCCAATCCAAAAAAAGCTGCCTGATCTGCAGAGCAAGGCAGGAGCTCTATTGTCTTTTTTTAAAATTTTTTATTTATTTTCAGCATAACAGTATTCATTGTTTTTGCACCACACCCAGTGCTCCATGCAATCCGTGCCCTCCCCAGTACCCACCACCTGGTTCCCCCAATCTCCCACCCCCCTGCCCCCTTAAAACCCTCAGATTGTTTTTCAGAGTCCATAGTCTTTCATGGTTCACCTCTCCTTCCGATTTCCCCCAATTCCCTTCTCCTCTCCATCTCCCCATGTCCTCCATGTTATTTGTTATGCTCCACAAATAAGTGAAAACATATGATAATTGACTCTCTCTGCTTGACTTATTTCACTCAGCATAATCTCTTCCAGTCCCGTCCATGTTGCTACAAAAGATGGGTATTCATCCTTTCTGATGGAGGCATAATACTCCATAGTGTATATGGACCACATCTTCCTTATCCATTCGTCCATTGAAGGGCATCTTGGTTCTTTCCACAGTTTGGTGACTGTGGCCATTGCAAGCAGACTCTGCCTTAAGCAGGGACCCCCATGTGGAGTTTGATCCCAAAGCCCTGAGATCAGGACCCAGGCCTCCAACACTTAACTAACTGAGCCACCCAGGTGCCCACCACTTAGAGTACTTTAAAATTTAAAACAAATGAACAGGTGCCACCTGGGTGGCTCAGTTGGTTAAGCAACTGCCTTTTGCTCAGGTTGTGATCCCAGAGTTCAGGGATCAAGTCCCACGTGGGGCTCCTAGCTCCATGGGGAGTCTTCTCCCTCTCACCTTCTCCCCTCTCATTCTCTTTCTCACTCTCTCAGTCTCTCTCTCAAATAAATAAATAAAATCTTTAAAAACATTTTTAAAAAATAAAACAAATGAACAGAGAAATGGATATTAGAATTATTACACAAAAATTGGTTGTTGCTTTTATAGCCAAAAGTGATTACATTAACAGTGATGAATTTGAACAGCATATCTCTACCCTAAGAGGATAAAATAATCCTAATTAATTGAAGTCAGTTTTTAAAATTCATCATATTAAATTGTAGTTTGCTTTGTGGGATCTGATACAACACAAGAGTAAATGTAGGTGAAAATTGTATCTGTCTTTTGTAAGGTGGAAAGAATGGCAAACCTTTCATTCCCTGGAACCCTGTTGAACAGCTATGTAGATGTGCCTGGGCTAGCCTACTGGTTGATGCGAATCCCATAGACCTATTGTGTCAGCCAATACCCAGCCCAAACATCAGAAACAGCTACCCAGTTCATTGGCATCTGATTACAGACCCATGAGAGAACTCAATTCAAATTGTTGAACCACAAAATTGTAAGCTAAACAAATGGTTGCCACTAAATTTTGGAATGATTCATTATACAGCAAAAGTTATTTCATTTGGAATGATTTTGTCTGGGATTCTGGCTACAAAATTCTTTTCCCCAACCCTGGTGTTCATCTTCTTAAATAAGTTCCTTTTTTGCTTAAATCAAGTAGAAATGGTTTCTGTTGTTTATACCTAAGAACTCTGACCTATACATTAGGAATAGTTTGGGATTTTGATATTATAATACATTTTTTTCATCTCCAGTAATTTACATAATCCCATGACCCTTTCTTTTATTCCAAATATCCAATATATTATACCCTAACTTATTTGGAGAACAAATAAAATATATGGCAGTGAACCAAAAAGGCAGGTCTTAATATAAAAAAAGAAATTTAGAATAAGTAAGAAAAGCTTATCATTTTCCCTGTCTTCTCTACCACCTCTGGCACCCCTACCAAGCTCAGAGAGGGAAGTTGAGAAAAATTTAGAGAAAGAGAAAAAAATTAGAAGTAGAGCAAAGTGAATTTATTTATTGGTAAATCTTAATAAAGAGGCTGAGGTCTGACCCTTCACCCCTAGACTGACATTCATGAGGTTGTAGATTAATAAAAACTCAACATGGTTTAGTGATCTGGGAGCAGAAGGTACCTGCAAAGCTCAGAGTGGTATTAAAATTTCAGCATTCTGGGGCACCTGCGTGGCTCAGTGGGTTAAGCTTCTGCCTTCGGCTCAGGCCATGATCCCAGGATCCTGGGATTGAGTCCCGCATTGGGCTCTCTGCTCAGCGGGGAGCTTGCTCCCCTTCTCTCTCTGCCTGCCTCTCTGCCTACTTGTGATCTCCTTCTGTCAAATAAATAAAAAATTCTTTAAAAAAATTTCAGCATTCTAATTGTCAGCCCAGGAGCATGAAAAGCCTGCATGAGATGAGTCTAAAGTCACCCAGCAACCACCAGTCTGTCATGTCACCCAGGCACATGGGTAACCTTGTATACCAGGGAGGGCACAAGATTGTAGTTTCTTAGTCTATGAATCACAGGAGAAGTCCATGGTTTTCACTTGTCCGGGAGAGCTCAGAGGTCCCATATTGTTATACAAAAGCAATCTCAGCCATGACCAGTATGGCTTCTCCAACCAAGAGTAAAGTGAAAGGTCTAACTCTGTGGGGGGGCTGAGTAATGTAGTTTTTTATTTTCCCAATTTATTTATTTTCAGAAAAACAGTATTCATTATTTTTTCACCACACCCAGTGCTCCATGCAAGCTGTGCCCTCTATAATACCCACCACCTGGTACCCCAACCTCCCACCCCCCCGCCACTTCAAACCCCTCAGACTGTTTTTCAGAGTCCATAGTCTCTCATGGTTCACCTCCCCTTCCAATTTACCCAAATTCCCTACTCCTCTCTTACGCCCCTTGTCCTCCATGCTATTGGTTATGCTCCACAAATAATGAAACCATATGATAATTGACTCTCTCTGCTTGACTTATTTCACTCAGCATAATCTCTTCCAGTCCCGTCCATGTTGCTACAAAAGTTGGATATTCATCCTTTCTGATGGAGGCATAATACTCCATAGTGTATATGGACCACATCTTCCTTATCCATTCATCCGTTGAAGGGCATCTTGGTTCTTTCCATAGTTTGGCGACTGTGGCCATTGCTGCTATAAACATTGGGGTACAGATGGCCCTTCTTTTCACGACATCTGTATCTTTGGGGTAAATACCCAGGAGTGCAATTGCAGGGTCGTAGGGAAGCTCTATTTTTAATTTCTTGAGGAATCTCCACACTGTTCTCCAAAGAGGCTGCACCAACTTGCATTCCCACCAACAGTGTAAGAGTGTTCCCCTTTCTCCACATCCTCTCCAACACATGTTGTTTCCTGTTTTGTTAATTTTGGCCATTCTAACTGGTGTAAGGTGATATCTCAATGTGGTTTTAATTTGAATCTCCCTGAGGGCTAATGATGATGAGCATTTTTTCATGTGTCTGATAGCCATTTGTGTTTCTTGATTGGAGAAGTGTCTGTTCATATCTTCTGCCCATTTTTTGATGTGTTTGTCTGTTTCGTGTGGGTTGAGTTTGAGGAGTTCATTATAGTTCCTGGATATCAACCTTTTGTCCGTACTGTCATTTGCAAATATCTTCTCCCATACCATGGGTTGCCTCTTTTTTTTTGACTGTTTCCTTTGCTGTGCAGAAGCTTTTGATTTTGATGAAGTCCCAGAAGTTTATTTTCGCTTTTGTTTCCTTTGCCTTTGGAGACGTATCTTGAAAGAAGTTGCTGTGGCTGATATCGAAGAGATTACTGCCTATGTTCTCCTCTAAGATTCTGATAGATTCCTGTCTCACGTTGAGGTCTTTTATCCATTTTGAGTTGATCTTTGTGTACGGTGTAAGAGAATGGTCGAGTTTCATTCTTCTACATATAGCTGTCCAGTTTTCCCAGCACCATTTATTGAAGAGACTTTTTTCCACTGTATATTTTTTCCTGTTTTGTCGAAGATTAATTGACCATAGAGTTGAGGGTCCATATCAGGGCTCTCTATTCTGTTCCACTGGTCTATGTGTCTGTTTTTATGCCAGTACCATGCTGTCTTGGTGATCACAGCTTTGTAATAAAGCTTGAAATCAGGTAAGGTGATGCCGCCAGCTTTATTTTTGTTTTTCAACATTTCCTTAGCGATTCGGGGTATCTTCTGATTCCATACAAATTTTAGGATTATTTGCTCCAGCTCTTTGAAGAATGCCGGTGGAATTTTGATCGGAATGTCATTAAAAGTATAGATTGCTCTAGGCAGTATAGACATTTTAACGATGTTTATTCTTCCGATCCAAGAGCATGGAATGTTCTTCCATCTTTTTGTGTCTTCTTCAATTTCTTTCATGAGTGGTCTATAGTTCCTCAAGTATAGATCCTTTACCTCTTTAGTTAGGTTTATTCCCAGGTATCTTATGGTTCTTGGTGCTATAGTAAATGGAATCGATTCTCTAATTTCCCTTTCTGTATTTTCATTGTTAGTGTATAAGAAAGCCACTGATTTCTGCACATTGACTTTGTATCCTGCCACGCTGCTGAATTGCTGTATGAGTTCTAGTAGTTTGGGGGTGGAGTCTTTTGGGTTTTCCATATAAAGAATCATATCATCTGCAAAGAGAGAGAGTTTGACTTCTTCATTACCAATTTGGAACATTTTATTTCTCTCTGTTGTCTGATTGCTGTTGCTAGGACTTCTAATACTATGTTGAACAAGAGTGGTGAAAGTGGGCATCCTTGTCTTGTTCCTGATCTCAATGGGAAGGCTGCAAGCTTTTTCCCATTGAGGATGATATTTGCTGTGGGTCTTTCATAGATAGATTTGATGAGGTTCAGGAATGTTCCCTCTATCCCTATACTTTGAAGCGTTTTAATCAGGAATGGATGTTGGATTTTTGTCAAATGCTTTTTCTGCATCAATTGAGAGGACCATGTGGTTCTTCTCTCTTCTCATATTAATTTGTTGTATCACATTGATTGATTTACGAATGTTGAACCATCCTTGTAGCCCAGGGATGAATCCCACCTGATCATGGTGGATAATCTTTTAATGTGTTGTTGGATCCTGTTGGCTAGGATCTTGTTGAGAATCTTAGCATCCATATTCATCAGTGATATTGGTCTGAAATTCTCCTTTTTGGTAGGGTCCTTGCCTGGTTTGGGGATCAGGGTAATGCTGGCTTCATAGAAAGAGTCTGGAAGTTTTCCTTCTGCTTCAATTTTTTGAAACAGCTTCAGGAGAATAGGTGTTATTTCTTCTTTGAAAGTTTGGTAGAATTCCCCAGGGAATCCGTCAGGTCCTGGGCTCTTGTTTTTTGGGAGATTTTTGATCACTGCTTCAATCTCGTTATTATATATCGGTCTATTCAGGTTGTCGATTTCTTCCTGGTTCAATTTTGGTAGTTTATATTTTTCCAGGAATGCATCCATTTCATCTAGGTTGCTAAGCTTATTGGCATATAACTGTTCATAATAACTTCTGATGATTGTTTCTACTTCCTTGGTGTTAGTTGTGATCTCTCCCTTTTCCTTCATAATTTTATGAATTTGGGATTTCTCTCTTTTCTTTTGGATTAGTGTAGCCAGTGGCTTATCGATCTTATTGATTCTTTCAAAAAACCATCTTCTAGTTTCATTGATACGTTCTACTGTATCTCTGGTTTCTCCCTCATTGATCTCAGCTCTAATCTTGATGATTTCCCTTCTTATGTGTGGAGTTGGTTTGATTTGTTGTTGATCCTCCAGTTCTTTAAAGTGTAGAGACAGCTGGTGTGTTCTGGATTTTTCAATTTTTTTGAGCAAGGCTTGGATGGCTATATATTTTCCCCTTAGGACCGCCTTTGCTGTATCCCATAGGTTTTGGACCGAAGTGTCTTCATTCTCATTGGTTTCCATGAATTGTTTCAGTTCTTCTTTGATCTCCTGGTTGATCCAAGCATTCTTAAGCAAGGTGGTCTTTAGCTTCCAGGTGTTTGAGTTCCTTCGGAACTTTTCCTTGTGATTGAGCTCCAGTTTCAAAGCATTGTGATCTGAGAATATGCAGGGAATAATCTCAGTCTTTTGGTATCGGCTGAGTCCTGATTTGTGACCCAGTATGTGGTCTATTCTGGAGAAGGTTCCGTGTGCACTTGAGAAGAATGAGTATTCTGCTGTTTTAGGGTGGAATGTTCTGTATATATCTATGAGGTCCATCTGGTCCAATGTGTCGTTCAATGCTCTTGTTTCTTTATTGATTTTCTGCTTCGATGATCTGTCTAATTCTGAAAGAGGCGTGTTAAGATCACCTACGATTAGTGTATTCATATCAATATGACTCTTTATCTTGATTAACAGTTTTCTTAAGTAATTGGCTGCTCCCATATTGGGAGCATAGATATTTACAATTGTTAGATCATCTTGGTGGATAGTCCCTTTAAGGATTATGTAGTGTCCTTCTGTATCTCTGACTACAGTCTTTAGTTTGAAGTCTAATTTATCTGATATGAGAATCGCTACCCCAGCCTTCTTTTGAGTCCCATTGGCATGAAAGATGCTTCTCCACCCCTTCACTTTCAGTCTGCGTGTATCTTTAGGTTCAAAATGGGTCTCTTGTAGACAGCATATGGATGGGTCCTGTCGTTTTATCCAATCTGCAACCCTGTGCCATTTTATGGGTGCATTTAGGCCATTCACATTGAGAGTGATTATTGATAGATACGTTTTTATTGACATCGAGTTACATTTGAAGTCTTTCTTTCTGTAGACTGTCTCTATATTTCTGTTCAATGCTATTCTTGGGATTTTTCCTCTTTTATAGAACCCCCCTTAATATTTCCTGCAGTATCGGCTTGGTGGTTGCATAGTCTTTTAAGTCTTGCTGGTCTTGGAAACTCTTTATCTCTCCATCCATTTTGAATGTCAGTCTTGCTGGATAAAGTATTCTTGGCTGCATGTTCTTCTCATTTAGTGCCCTGAATATATCTTGCCAGCCTCTTCTGGCTTGCCAGGTCTCTGTGGACAGGTCTGACGTTATTCTGATGGGCTTCCCTCTGTAAGTAAGGAGCCTCTTTGCCCTGGCAGCTTTCAAGAGATTATACCTACAATTATAATTTCTCAATTTGACTATCAGGTGTCGTGATGTTTTTTTTGGAGTGTATAATCTTGGGTGGAGACCGTTCAGCCTCTAGTACATGAACGCTGGTTTCATTCGCGAGATTCGGAAAGTTTTCATGAAGGACTTGTTCCACGACATCTTCTAGACTTCTTTCTTTCTCCTCCCCTTCAGGAATTCCAATAATTCTGACGTTGGAACGCTTCATGGCATCACTTATTTCCCTAATTCTGCTTTCGTGGGATCTAAGCTGTTTGTTCCAGGCTTCCTCCTGATCCTTTCTCTCTATCTGTTTGTCTTCCAGATCACTAATTCTATCTTCTGTCTCAGTTACCCTAGCTTTGAGAGAGTTTAGATTGGATTGGAACTCATTGAGAGCATTGTGGACCTCCTCCCTGGTAGCTTTAAGCTCCGCCCTAACATTGTGAACATCCTGTCTGGTCGCTTTCAGTTCGGCTCTAATCAATTCTGTTTGGTCATCCATGGCTTTCTCCAACCTAGCTATTGCCTGGATAATTGTTAGCCTGAATTCTCTTTCCGACATATTGTCTATGTTGATAGCCGTTAGCTCTATTGCGGAAGGTCCATCCTCTGTATTTTTCTTCTGTTGGGCATTCCTCCTCCTAGTCATTTTGGTGGGAGAAGACTGCACAGATGTAGCTGGATGTATCAACTCTGGTGCAGTCAAGGTGCACCCTGGAACACTTCCTGATCTCCGTCTCAGAGAGAAGCCTCAGTCTGGGTGCAGAAGCTGAATAAATTCCCCCTTGGACACTGGCAGTGCAGGTTCCAAGTTAAAGACCCTGGGGGCGCAGGATCTTTTGCTCGTCCCCAAAGCCAAGGCAGTGGCGGCTGTCTGGGAGCTCCTGACCGCCAGAGAGGTTCCAAGCAGCGATCGCACACTGAGATTTTGCCGCCGGCCGGGGCTGGGAGTGCCCGGCTTGCGTGCACCTCTTTTCAGAGGCGGCTGTGGGTCGGGCTCGCGTCTGGGGCACTGAGAACGGGGCGCTGGTCGGTAAGCCGCAGGCTGGGCTTTTGCGCGCCTCTGTCCAGGGAAGAGTTTCGCGCGCGCGCGGCTTAGACTTTGAAACAATGGCCCGGGTCAAGAAGCGCCCCCGGGCTTTAGAAACCCAGGAGAGCTGGAGCGACGTGCGCGCATCACAAGCTTTGTGGTAGGGCTAGTGCGCGTTCTGCAGACCGGCACGGCTCCCATCCCCTCACAGGAGCTGGAACCCCCGCGCTCTGGGGCACGCTGGCGGCTTAGGGACCAGGAGCCGGTTTCTCCACCGCACTTTCTCTGCCTCCGCGCCGGGGAGGCCATCTGGGACCGGGGACTTAAGCCCCTGTCCCTAGCCGCCCCGATTCCCACAATTTCTCCCCGCGATCCTTTGCTCTTTTGGAGTGCTTTCAACCAGTCTCCGAGTTAATGCTGGTCCCCAAACGCAGGGCACTCTCTCTCGTATCGGGGTATTACTTTTGCACCGGTCGCCTCTGGTGGCTCCCTCCCCCTTTTGTTTATCTTCCGATATCAGTCTGCTTTTCCCATTCCGCTTTACCTGCTCACTGGCGTCTTCTGCCCCTGTAGAGATCCAGACGTGTATAATTCTGATCTCAGGCTGATTTCATGGGTGATCAGAGTTCTTTGGTAGGTAATCAGCTCACTTTGGGGTACCAGCTGAAAAGACGCCTCTTCCTAGTACCCCGCCATCTTGTCCCCCCCTTACATAGTATTTATTAATGCTTTATAAAATTGCTTCAGTAAAAGTTTCTCCCATCAAGTGGTATTGAGTTATTAATTTTACAAGGCTGTCTAGTAATGTTGTCATATTACTAATTTTATAAGGCCTGAATATAATGTTATTGTCCAAAAGAGGTATGATTCCTCAAAAAATTAAAAATAGAAATGCAGTACCATTCAGCAATTCCACTACTGGGTATTTACCCAAAGAAAATGAAAACACTAATTTGAAAAGTTATGTGCACCCCTATGTTTTTTGAAACATTATTTACAATAACCAAAGTATGGAAGCAACCTCAGTGTCCATCAATAGATGAACAGATAAAGAAGATGTGTGATACATATACAATGAAATATTTATTCAGCTATAAAAAAGAATGGGATCTTGCCATTTGTGCCAACATTGGTAGACCTAGTATTTTGCTAAGTGAAATAATGCAGAGAAAGGCATATACCATATGATTTCACTTCTGCATGGTATCTAAAAAACCAAACTACTAATAGCCTACTAGTGACTGGAAGCCTTACTGATAACATAAATAGTTCATTAACACAGTTTTTTTTACATTACATGTATTATATACTATATTCTCATAATAAAGCTATAGAAAAAATGTTATTGAGAAAAACACAAGAGAAACTACACTAAAATACTGTATCAAAAAAAGTCCATGTGTAAGTAGAGTAGACCTGCACCCTTCAAACCCATGTTGGTCAACGGTCAGCTGTATATTACAAGCATTCCCATCTAGAATTTTCTTACTTAGACCTTTCTTATAAAAGGTACCCTCTCATTGAATGCCCCAAATGGGGTCTAATGTAGGGTACTGAGGGGTGCCTGGGTGGCTTAGTTGGTTAAGTGACTGCCTTCAGCTTAGCTCATGATTCCTTGGTCCTGGGATAGAGCCCCACTGCAGGTTGTCTGCTAAGTGGGGAGTCTGCTGTTTCCTCCCCCTCTGCCTCTTCCCCCACTCGTGCTCTCTATCTCTCATTCTGTCTCAAATAAATAAATCAATAAAATTGCTGATATAAACATTGGGGTGCAGATGCCTCTTTGGATCAATATATTTATATCTTTGGGGTAAATCCATAGTAGTGCAATTGCTGGGTCATTGGGTAACTCTATTTTCAGCTCTTTGAGGAACCACCATATTTCCCAGAGTGCCTGAACCAGTTTACATTCCCACCAATAGTGTAAGAGGCTTCTGCTTTCTCTGCATGCCTGACAACATCTGTTGTTTCCGGACTTGTTCATTTTAGCCATTCTGACAGGTGTGAGGTGATATCTCATTGTGCTTTTGATTTATATTTATTTCCCTGATGCCAAGTGATGCTGAGCATTTTTTCAAATCTGTTGCCCATTTGTGTGTCTTCTTTGAGAAATGTCTGTTCATTTCTTCTACCCATTTCTTGACTGGATTGTTCTTTGGGTGTTGAGTTTGATAAGTCTTTATAGATTTTGGATACTAGCCCCTTCTCTGATATGTCAATTACAAATACCATTTTCCATTCTGTAGGTCATCTTTTAGTGTTGTCAGTTGTTTCCTTTGGTATGCAAAACCTTTTTATCTTGATGAAGTCTTTGTTTCCTTGCCTTTGGAGACTTGTCTAGCAAGAAGTTGCTTTGGCCAAAGCCAGAGAGAATACAACCTGGGTTCTCTTCTAGGATTTTGATGGGTTCCTGTCTCACATTTAGGTCTTACATCCATTTTGAATCTTATTTTTATGCCCCAAATGGGGTCTAATGTAGGGTGACAAGATGGTCCAGTTTCATTCTTCTGCTTGTGGCTGTCCAGATTTCCCAACACCATTTGTTGGAATGACTTTCTTTTGTTCCATTGGACATTCTTTTCTGCTTTGTCACAGATTAGTTGACCATAAAGTTGAGGGTCCATTTCTGGGCTCTTTAATCTATGCATGTGTTTTTGTGGCAATACCATACTGTCTTGATGATGACAGCTTGGTCATAGAGCTTGAAGTCTGGAATTGTGATGCCACCAGCTTTGGTTATCTTTTTCAACATTCCTTTGGCCATTTGGGATCTTTTCTGGTTCCATACAAATTTTAGGAATATTTGTACCAGCTCTGAAAAAATGTTGATGGTATTTTGATAGGGATTGCGTTGAATGTATAGATTGCTCTGGGAAGCATAGACATTTTAACAGTATTTTTTCTTCCAATCTATGATCATGAAAGGTTTTTGCAATTTCTTTGGGTCTTCCTCAGTTTCTCTCATGAGTGTTCTATGGTTTTCAGAGTACCAATCCCTTGCCTCTTTGTTTGGGTTTATTCCTAGGTATCTTAATGTTTTTCGGTGCAATTGTAAGTGGGTTTGACTCCTTAATTTCTCTTTCTTCTATCTCATTGTTGGTGTATAGAAATGCAACTGATTTCTGTGCATTGATTTTATATCCTGCCACGTTGCTGAATTCCTGTAGGACTTCTAACAATTTTTGGAGGGAGTCTTTTGAGTTTTCCACGTAGTGTGTCACATCATCTGCGAGAAGTGAGAGTTTGACTTCTTGCTGATTCAGATGCCTTTATTTCATTTGTTGTCTGATTGCTGAGGCTAGGACTTCCAGTACTAGTTGAACGACAGTGGTGAGAGTGGTCATCCCTGCCGTGTTCCTGACTTTAGGGGTAAAGCTCTCAGTTTTTCCCCATTGAAAATGATACTCACTGTGGACTCTTTGTAGATGGCTTTTATGATATTGAAGTATGTTCCCTCTATCCCTGCACCATGAAGAGTTTCAATCAAGAAGGGATGCTGTACTTTGTCAGGTGGTTTTTCTGCATCTATTGAGAGTATCATATGGTTCTTGTCCTTTCTTTTATTAATGTATTGTGTCACACTGATTGATTTGCAGATGTTGAACCACCCTTGCAGACCAGGAATAAATCCTACTTGGTCACGGTGAATAATCCTTTCAATGTACTGTTGGATCCTGTTGGCTAGTATCTTGGTGAGAATTTTTGCATCCGTGTTCATCAGCAATATTGGTCTGTAATTCTCCTTTTTGTTGGGGTCTTTGTCTGGTTTTGGGATCAAGGTAATGCTGGCCTCATACAAAGAGTTTGGAAGTTTTCCGTCGTTTTTATTTTTTGAGATAGCTTCAGAAGAATAGGTATTAATGCCTCTTTAAATGTTTGGTTGAACTGTCCAGGGAAGCCATCGGGTCCTGGAGTTTTGTTTTTTGGGAGATTTTTGATGACTGTTTCCGTTTCCTTGCTGATTATGGGTCTGTTCAGGTTTTTCTCTTACCATTTCTTCCAGATTGCCTAATTTGTTGGCAAATAGTTGTTTATTATACGTTCTTAAAATTGTTTGTGTTTCCTTGGTGTTGGTTGTGATCTCTCTTCTTTCATTCATGATTTTATTAATTTCGGTCCTTTTTCTTTTCTTTTTGCAAAGTCTGGTCAGGGTTTTATCGATCTTATTACTTCTTTCAAAGAGGTAGCTCCTAGGTTTGTTGCTATATTCTACTGTACTTTCAGTTTCTATTTCTTTTATTTCTGCTCTGGTCATTATTAATTCTCTTCTCCTGCTGGATTTTGGCTTTCTTTGCTGTTGTTTCTCCAGCTCCTGTAGGTGGAAGGTTAGGTTGTGTATTTAGGACCTTTCTTGTTTCTTGAGAAAGGCTTGTATCGCTCTATACTTCCCTCTTCAGGACTGCCTTGGCTGCATCCCAAAGATTTTGAGCAGTTGTGTATTCATTTTCCTTTGTTTCCATGAATTCTTTTACTTGTTTGTTAATTTCTTGGTTGACCCATGCATTCTTTAATAGGATGCTCTTTAGAGTCCATGTTTTTTAGTTTTTCCCAAATTTCCTCTTGTGATTGAGTTCAAGTTTCAAGGGACTGTGGTCTGGAAATATGCAGGGAATGATCACAGACTTTTGGTACCGGTTGAAACCTGATTTGTGACCCAGTATGTGATCTCTTTTGGAGAAAGCTCCATGTGCACTGGAGAAGAATGTGTATTCTGTGGCTTTAAGATGGAATGCTCTGAATATATCTGTGAAGTCCATCTGGTCCAGTGTGTCATTCAAAGCCCTTGTATCCTTGTTGATCTGCTTAGATGACTGGTCCATTGCAGTGAGTGAGGTGTAAAAGTCCCCTACTATTTATTGTATCATGTTCGATGTGTTTCTTTAATTTTGTTATTAGTTGGCTTATGTAATTGACTGCTCCCATGTTAGGGCATAAATCTTGACAATTGTTAGATCTTCTTTTTGGAGAGACCCTTTAATTATGATAGCGTCCTTCCACATCTCTTATGATGGCCTTTGGCTTAAAATCTAATTTGATACAGACACTTCTCCAATCAAGACATACAAATGGCTATCAGACACATGAAAAAATGTTCATCATCATTAGCCCTCAGGGAGATTCAAATTAAAACCACATTGAGATATCACCTTACACCAGTTAGAATGGCCAAAATTAACAAAACAGGAAACAACATGTGTTGGAGAGGATGTGGAGAAAGGGGAACCCTCTTCCACTGTTGGTGGGAATGCAAGTTGGTGCAGCCTCTTTGGAGAACAGTGTGGAGATTCCTCAAGAAATTAAAAATAGAGCTTCCCTATGACCCTGCCATTGCACTCCTGGGTATTTACCCCAAAGATACAGATGTCGTGAAAAGAAGGGCCATCTGTACCCCAATGTTTATAGCAGCAATGGCCACAGTCGCCAAACTATGGAAAGAACCAAGATGCCCTTCAACGGAAGAATGGATAAGGAAGATGTGGTCCATATACACTATGGAATATTATGCCTCCATCAGAAAGGATGAATACCCAACTTTTGTAGCCACATGGATGGGACTGGAAGAGATTATGCTGAGTGAAATAAGTCAAGCAGAGAGAGTCAATTATCATATGGTTTCACTTATTTGTGGAGCATAACAAATAGCATGGAGGACAAGGGGCGTAAGAGAGGAGTAGGGAATTTGGGTAAATTGGAAGGGGAGGTGAAGCATGAGAGACTATGGACTGTGAAAAAACAATCTGAGGGGTTTGAAGTGGCGGGGGGGTGGGAGGTTGGGGTACCAGGTGGTGGGTACTATAGAGGGCACGGCTTGCATGGAGCACTGGGTGTGGTGAAAAAATAATGAATAATGTTTTTCTGAAAATAAATAAATTGAAAAAAAAATCTAATTTGATAAAAGGATTGCCAGCCCAGCTTTCTTTTGATGTCCATTAGCACAGTAAATGGTTTTCCATCCCCTCACTTTCAATCTGGAGATGTTATTGGGTCTAAAATGAGTCTCTTGCAGACAGCATATTGATGGGTCTTGCTTTTTTATCCAATCTGATACCTTGTGTCTTTGGATTGGGGAATGTGGCCCATTTACTTTCAGGCTAACTATCGAAAGATATGAATTGAGTGCCATTGTATTACCTGTAATATCATTGTTTCTGTACATTGTCTCTATTCCTTTCTGGTCTATGACACTTTGTGGCTCTCTCTTTGCTTGCAGGATTCCCTTTAGTATTTCTTGCAGGGCTGGTGTGGAGGTCACAAATTTTTTAATTTCTTTCTGTCCTGGGAACTCTTTATCTCTCCTTCTATTTTGAATGACAGCCTTGCTGGTAACATATTCTTGGCTGCATATTTTTCTGGTTTAGCACCCTGACTATACCATGCCAGTCCTTCTGGCATGTCCTGAGCTGCTTTCTGGATTTTCTCTTTGTCTCTGAAATTTGCAAGCTTCACTACTATATATCAAGTTGTTGGCCTATTCTTATTGAAATTGAAGGAGTTTCTCTGTGCCTCCTGGATTTGAATGACTTTTTTCTTCCACGGATTATAGATGTTCTCTGCTGTAATTTCTCAGATATACCTTCTTCCACACACCCTTTCCTCCTCTTCTGGGATCCCAGTTATTCTAATATTGTTTTGCTTTATGGTATCACTTATCTCTTGAATTCTCCCCTCCCCTTGAATTACTGATCCAGTAATTGTTTATCTCTCTTTTTTTCTCAACTTCTTTATTCTCCATCATTTTGTCTTCTTTGTCACTACTTCTCCTTTCTGTGTCATTTATCCTAGCAGTTAGAGCCTCCAATTTTTAAAATTTGAAATAGTTAATATTTATTAGTTAATTATAGCTCAGTAAGTGTGTAAAAGATAAGTAGGGTTTTATTTCTCCATTACCCATTATGTACGTGATGAATTTTTTAAAATTTCTATTCAATTAGCTGATATATGATATATCAGTTTCAGATATAGTGTTTAGTTAACCATCAGTTGTATGTAATACCCAGTGCTCTACACATCACATGCCCTCCTTCATGCCCATCACCCAATTACCCCTACCCCCATCCCACCTCCCCTTCAGCAAATGTCTGTTTCCAATAGTTAAGAGTCTCTCATCATGATTTGTCTCCCTCTTTGATTTCTTCCATTTAGTTTCCCTACCTTCCCCTATGATTCTATGCACTTTTTCTTATATTCCCCATATGTATGAAACAATATGATAATTGCCTTTCTGTGATTGACTTATTTCTCTCAGTATAGTACGCTCCGTTTCCATCCACATCAATGTAAATTGTTAAGAGTTCATCCTTTTTGATGGCTTTGTAATATTTCATTTGTAATACACCACATCTTTTTAAAATTTTTTTTGATTTATTTATTTTCAGAAAAACATTATTCATTATTTTTTCACCACACCCAGTGCTCCATGCAAGCTGTGCCCTCTATAATACCCACCACCTGGTACCCCAACCTCCCACCCTCCCCGCCACTTCAAACCCCTCAGATTGTTTTTCAGAGTCCATAGTCTCTCATGGTTCACCTCCCCTTCCAATTTACCCCAATTCCCTACTCCTCTCTAATGCCTCTTGTCCTCCATGCTATTTGTTATGCTCCACAAATAAGTGAAACCATATGATAATTGACTCTCTCTGCTTGACTTATTTCATTCAGCATAATCTCTTCCAGTCCCGTCCATGTTGCTACAAAAGTTGGGTATTCATCCTTTCTGATGGAGACATCTTCTTTTTTTAATTAAATTTTTAAATTTTTTATAAACATATATTTTTATCCCCAGGGGTACAGGTCTGTGAATCGCCAGGTTTACACACTTCACAGCACTCACCAAAGCACATACCCTCCCCAATGTCCATAACCCCACCCTCCCTTCTCCCAACCCCCCTGCCCCAAGCAACCCTCAGTTTGTTTTGTGAGATTAAGAGTCACTTATGGTTTTTCTCCCTCCCTATCCCATCTTGTTTCATTTATTCTTCTCCTACCCACTTAAGCCCCCACGTTGCATCACCACTTCCTCATATCAGGGAGATCATATGATAGTTGTCTTTCTCTGCTTGACTTATTTCACTGAGCATGATACGCTCTAGTTCCATCCATGTTGTCGCAAATGGCAAGATTTCATTTCTTTTGATGGCTGCATAGTATTCCATTGTGTATATATACCACTTCTTCTTCTTCTTTTTTTTTAAAGATTTTATGTATTTATTTGACAGAGAGAAATCACAAGTAGATGGAGAGGCGGGCAGAGAGAGAGAGAGGGAAGCAGGCTCCCTGCTGAGCAGAGAGCCTGATGCGGGACTCGATCCCAGGACCCTGAGACCATGACCTGAGCCGAAGGCAGCGGCTTAACCCACTGAGCCACCCAGGCACCCCATACCACATCTTCTTTATCCATTCATCTGTTGATGCACATCTAGGTTCTTTCCAAAGTTTGGCTATTGTGGACATTGCTGCTATAAACATTCGGGTGCACGTGCCCCTTTGGATCACTACGTTTGTATTTTTAGGGTAAATACCCAGTAGTGCAATTGGTGGGTCTTAGGGCAGTTCTATTTTCAACATTTTGAGGAACCTCCATGCTGTTTTCCAGAGTGGTTGCACCAGCTTGCATTCCCACCAACAGTGTAGGAGGGTTCCCCTTTCTCCGCATTCTCGCCAGCATCTGTCGTTTCCTGACTTGTTGATTTTAGCCATTCTGACTGGTGTGAGGTGATATCTCATTGTGGTTTTGATTTGTATTTCCCTGATGCCGAGTGATATGGAGCACTTTTTCATGTGTCTGTTGGCCATATGGATGTCTTCTTTGCAGAAATGTCTGTTCATGTCATCTGCCCATTTCTTGATTGGATTATTTGTTCTTTGGGTGTTGAGTTTGCTAAGCTCTTTATAGATTTTGGACACTAGTCCTTTATCTGATATGTCGTTTGCAAATATCTTCTCCCATTTTGTCAGTTGTCTTTTGATTTTGTTAACTCTTTCCTTTGCTGTGCAAAAGCTTTTTATTTTGATGAAATCGCAATAGTTCATTTTGCCCTTGCTTCCCTTGCCTTTGGCGATGTTCCTAGGAAGATGTTGCTGCGGCTGAGGTCGAAGAGGTTGCTGCCTGTGTTCTCCTCAAGGATTTTGATAGATTCCTTTCTCACATTGAGGTCCTTCATCCATTTTGAATCTATTTTCATGTGTGGTGTAAGGAAATGGTCCAATTTCATTTTTCTGCACCTGGCTGTCCAATTTTCCCAGCACCATTTATTGAAGAGGCTGTCTTTTTTCCATTGGACATTCTTTCCTGCTTTGTCAAAGATTAGTTGACCATAGAGTTGAGGGTCTATTTCTGGGCTCTCTATTCTTTTCCATTGATCTACGTGTCTGTTTTTGGGCCAATACCATGCTGTCTTGATGATGACAGCTTTGTAATAGAGCTTGAAGTCCGGAATTGTGATGCCACCAACTTTGGCTTTCTTTTTCAATATTCCTTTGGCTATTCGAGGTCTTTCCTGGTTCCATATAAATATTAGGGTTATTTGTTCCATTTCTTTGAAAAAGATGGATGGTACTTTGATAGGAATTGCATTAAATGTGTAGATTGCTTTAGGTAGCATAGACATTTTCACAATATTTATTCTTCCAATCCAGGAGCATGGAACATTTTTCCATTTCTTTGTGTCATCCTCAATTTCTTTCATGAGTACTTTATAGTTTTCTGAGTATAGATTCTTAGCCTCTTTGGTTAGGTTTATTCCTAGGTATCTTATGGTTTGGGGTGCAATTGTAAATGGGATTGACTCCTTAATTTCTCTTTCTTCTATCTTGTTGTTGGTGTAGAGAAATGCAACTGATTTCTGTGCATTGATTTTATATCCTGACAATTTACTGAATTCCTGTACAAGTTCTAGCAGTTTTGGAGTGGAGTCTTTTGGGTTTTCCACATATAGTATCATATCATCTGTGAAGAGTGATAGTTTGACTTCTTCTTTACCGATTTGGATGACTTTAATTTCCTTTTGTTGTCTGATTGCTGAGGCTAGGGCTTCTAGTACTGTGTTGAATAGCAGTGGTGATAATGGACATCCCTTCCATGTTCCTGACCTTAGCGGAAAAGCTTTCAGTTTTTCTCCATTGAGAATGATATTTGCAGTGGGTTTTTCATAGATGGCTTTGATGATATTGAGGTGTGTGCTCTCTATCCCTACACTTTGAAGAGTTTTGATCAGGAAGGGATGCTGTACTTTGTCAAATGCTTTTTCAGCATCTATTGAGAGTATCATATGGTTCTTGTTCTTTCTTTTCTTGATGTGTTGTATCACATTGACTGATTTGCAGATGTTGAACCAACCTTACAGCCCTGGAATAAATCCCACTGGGTCGTGGTGAATAATCCTTTTAATGTACTGTTGAATCCTATTGGCTAGTATTTTGGTGAGAATTTTCGCATCTGTGTTCATCAAGGATATTGGTCTATAGCTCTCTTTTTTGATGGGATCCTTGTCTGGTTTTGGCATCAAGGTGATGTTGGCCTCATAAAATGAGTTTGGAAGTTTTCCTTCCATTTCTATTTTTTGGAACCGTTTCAGGAGAATAGGAATTAATTCTTCTTTAAATGTTTGGTAGAATTCCCCCGGGAAGCTGTCTGGCCCTGGGCTTTTGTTTGGAGATTTTTAATGACTGTTTCAATCTCTTTACTGGTTATGGGTCTGTTCAGGCTTTCTATTTCTTCCTGGTTCAGTTGTGGTAGTTTATATGTTTCTAGGAATGCATCCATTTCTTCCAAATTGTCAAATTTGTTGGCATAGAGTGCTCATAGTATGTTCTTATAATCGTTTGTGTTTCTTTGGTGTTAGTTGTGATCTCTACTCTTTCATTCATGATTTTATTTATTTGGGTCCTTTCTCTCTTCTTTTTGATAAGTCTGGCCAGGGGTTTATCAATCTTATTAATTCTTTCAAAGAACCAGCTCCTAGTTTCATTGATTTGTTCTATTGTTTTTTAGTTTCTATTTCATTGATTTCTGCCCTGATCTTTATGATTTCTCTTCTCCTGCGGGGTTTAGGCTTTCTTTGTTGTTCTTTCTCCAGCTCCTTTAGGTGTAAGGTTAGGTTGTATATTTGTGAACTTTCTTGTTTCTTGAGAAAGGCTTGTATTGCTATACATTTTCCTCTTAGGACTGCCTTTGCTGTGTCCCACAGGTTATAAACCATTGTGTTTTCATTATCATTTGTTTCCATGAATTTTATCAATTCTACTTCAGTTTCCTGTTAGACTCATTCATTCTTTAGAAGGATGCTGTTTAGTCTCCATGTATTTGGGTTCTTTCCAAATTTCCTCTTGTGATTGAGTTCTAGCTTCAGGGCATTGTGGTCTGAAAATATGCAGGGAATGATCCCAATCTTTTGATACTGGTTGAGTCCTGATTTAGGACCGAGGATGTGATCTGTTCTGGAGAATGTTCCATGTGCACTAGAGAAGAATGTATATTCTGTTGCTTTGGGGTGAAATGTTCTGGATATATTTGTGATGTCCATCTGGTCCAGTGTGTCATTTAAGGCCTTTATTTCCTTGTTGATCTTTTGCTTGGATGATCTGTCCATTTCAGTGAGGGGAGTGTTAAGGTCCCCTACTATTATTATATTATTCTTGATGTGTTTCTTTGATTTTGTTATTAATTGGTTTATATAGTTGGCTGCTCCCATGTTGGGGGCATAGATATTTAAAATTGTAGATCTTCTCTTTGGACAGACCCTTTGAGTATGATATAGTGTCTTTCCTCATCTCTTACTATAGTCTTTGGCTTAAAATCTAATTGATCTGATATAAGGATTGCCACTCCTGCTTTCTTCTGATGTCCATTAGCATGGTAAATTCTTTTCCATCCCCTCACTTTAAATCTGGAGGTGTCTTAGGGCTTAAAATGAGTTTCTTGGAGGCACGTATAGATGGGTTTTGTTTTTTTATCCATTCTAATACCCTGTGTCTTTTGATTGGGGCATTTAGCCCATTAACATTCAGGGTAACTATTGAGAGATTTGAATTTAGTGCCATTGTATTGCCATTGTATGTTACAGACTTCTTTTCCCGGGCTGCTTTCAGGATTTTCTCTTTGTCACTAAGAGTTGTAAATTTTACTATCAGGTGACGTGGTGTGGGCCTCTTCTTATTAATTTTGAGGGGCATTCTCTGAACCTCCTGAATTTTGATGCTCGTTCCCTTTGCCAATAATTGTCTCCAGTATACCTTCTGCTCCCCTCTCTCTTTCTTTTTCTGGAATCCCAATTATTCTAATGTTGTTTCATCTTCTGGTGTCACTTATCTCTCGAATCTCCCCTCGTGGTCCAGTAGCTGTTTGTCCCTCTTTTGCTCAGCTTCTTTATTCTCTGTCATTTGGTCTTCTATTTCGCTAATTCTTTCTTCTGCCTCATTTATCCTAGCAGTGAGAGCCTCCATTTTTTATTGAACCTCATTAATAGCTTTTTTGATTTCAACTTGGTTAGATTTTAGTTCTTTTATTTCTCCAGAAAGGGCTTTTATATCTCCCGAGAGGGTTTCTCTGATATCTTCCATGTCTTGTTTGAGCCCGGCTAGAACCTTGAGAATTGTCATTCTGAATTCTAGATCTGACATATTACCAATGTCTGTATTGATTAGGTCCCTAGCCTTTGGTACTGCCTCTTGTTCTTTTTTTTGTGGTAAATTTTTCTGCCTTGTCATTTTGTTCAGATAAGAGTATATGAAGGAGCAAGTAAAATACTAAAAGGGTGGCAACAACCCCAGGAAAATATGCTTTAACCAAATCAGAAGAGATCCCAAATCGTGAGTGGGGAGAAGGGATAAAAAGAGGTTCAAAAAAAAGAAAGGAAAAATAAAAAGGAATTAAAAAAAGAAAACGAATAAAGAAAAGTATGAAAAAGAAAAAAAATATATATTAGATAAACTAGTTAAAAAACGAAAAGGGCCAAAGTTAAGAAAAATTAAGAAAAGAAGAGAAAAAAATGAAAAAGAAAAAAATTACTTTAACTGCAAGACTAATAAATCACAGGGAGAAAGCCATGAGTTCCGTGCTTTGCTTTCTCCTCCTCTGGAATTCTGCTGCTCTCCTTGGTATTGAAACTGCACTCCTTGTTAGGTGAGCTTGGTCTTGGCTGGATTTCTTGTTGATCTTCTGGGGGAGGGGCCTGGTGTAGTGATTCTCAAGTGTCTTTGCCCCAGGCGGAATTACACCGCCCTTACCAGGGGCCGGACTGAGTAATCCGTTCGGGTTTGCTTTCAGGAGCTTTTGTTCCCTGAGCACTTTCTGTAGAGTTCCGGAAGACGGGAATACAAATGGCGGCCTCCTGGTCTCTGGCCTGGAGGAGCGGAGAGCCCGGGGCCTCACTCCTCAGTGCGCCCTCAGAGAACAGCACCCAGTAACTCCCGTCTGCCTGACCTCTGTCTGCACTCCGAGCTCACCGAGCCTGCGACCGGTTCAAGGTAACCCCAAACTGTGAGCTTACTGTTGGCTCTGTCTCTGTAGCCGGCTTTCCCGCTCCAATACCCGCAAGCTCTGTGACACTCGGACACCCACGATCCTTCTGTGACCCTGTGAGACCTGAGGTCATGCTAAACCCGCGTGGGCTTCGCCCCGGTTTAGCCTCTGGAGCGATGTCCCTCAGCGGAACAGACTTTTAAATGTCCCGATTTTGTGCTCCGTCACTCCGCCGCTTGCCGGGAGCCGGCCCCTCCCCCCAGGGTCTATCTTCCCGTCGCTTTGGATTCACTTCTCTGCCAGTCCTACCTTTCAGAAAGTGGTGGTTTTTCTCTTTCTAGAATTGCTGTTCTTCTTCTCTTCGATCTGCCAATGGATTTGCAGGTGTTTGCACTCTTTAGGTAAGCTCTCTAGCTGATCTCCTGCTAGCTGAAGTAGTCTGAGCCTGCTACTTCTCCGCCATCTTGACTCCTCCCAGACCACATCTTCTTTATCCATGCATCTGTTGATGGACATTCGGGCTGTTTCCACAGTTAGTCTATTTTGGAGATTGCTTCTATAAACATTGGTGTCCAGGTGCCCCTTCAGATCAGTATGTTTGCATCTTTGGGGAAAATACCTTGCAGTACAATTACTAGATCATATATTTAACTCTTGGAGAACCTCCATACTGTTTCCAGAAGTAAAGCCTCCATTTTTTTTTTTTATTGCATCCCCTTAATAACCTTTTGATTTCAACTTGGTAATATTTTTGTTCTTTTATTTCTCCAGAAAGGGATTCTCCAGTGTCTTTTGTGCTTCGTTCAAGCCCAGCTAGTATTTTCATACTTGTTATCCTAAACTCTAATTCTGCCATTTAGTTATATCCATACTGATTAGGTAACTGACAGTCGTACCTCCTGTTCTCTTATTTCAGGTGAGTTTTTCCATCTAGTCATTCTGTCTAGAGAAGAATAGAAAATGAGAGGGACGCCTGGGTGGCGCAGTTGGTTAAACGACTGCCTCTGGCTCAGGGCGTGATCCTGGAGTCCCGGGATCGAGTCCCACATCGGGCTCCCAGCTCCATGGGGAGTCTGCTTCTCCCTCTGACCTTCTCCTCGCTCATGCTCTCTCTCACTGTCTCTCTCTCTCAAATAAATAAAATAAAATCTTAAAAAAAAAAAAAAAATTAAAAAAAAATAAAAAAAAAAAAAAAAAAAAAAAAAGAATAGAAAATGAGAGAACAAAATACTAAAATAACAACAACAACCCCAGAGAAATATAATCTCTATAAACCAAATCTCTATAATCTCTATAAACCAAAATAAATAAATAAATAAATAAATAAATAAAATAAAAATTTAAAAAGCGAGAATATAATCAGACAGGTGATGAGAACAGAGCAATACACTAGATTCTGGGTATATTCTGGTCTGTTTCTTAGAGGAAACTACATCCCAAAATTGTAAAGAAAGAAAAAAATATATATATGCAAAAATAAATTTAAGCACTATGAAAGGATAGGATGTAACTATAAAAATTAAAAGTAAAAATGTTTAAAAAACCTGAGTTGATAAAATGAGAAATTGGTTGTAATGGAAAAAGAAAAAGAAAATTAAACTTGAAAGTTTAAGGAGCCACGGATTCTATATAGTATTTTCCCCCAGCACTAGCGTTTTGCAGTTGTCTGTGATTCCTTAAACTTGACCCTAGCAGGAAGTTCTTGCTGATTTTCTGGGGGAGGGGCCTGTTGCGCTAATTCTCAGAGGTCTTTGCCCTGATGGTATTGCACTGCCCTTGCCAGGGGTCCAGGCTAATTTAGGGCCTCCAGATTCCTCTCTGTGGCTTTCGTTCCCTGCTGGTTTTTGCACTGCTTGAGAGGATTAGAATAAAAATGTGAGCCTCCCAGTGTCCAGCCCTAGAGCTGAAAGCAGGCACCCTCCACTCTTCAGTGTGCCCTCACAGAAGAGCTGTCAAACACTCTCGTCTCCCTGGTTTCTGTATGCACTCTGTGTACACCCAGTCTTTGAGCATTTTTATCTCAGCCATGCAACCCCCTTTGGAGTTTCTAAACTTTGCAGTGTTCTGTGGCTGCATTCATGCCAGTCCTCTAGGGGGAGGGAGGAGGTCTTGTCCTGGTTCTTCTGCATGTTTGGCCCTGCTCTGAGAGTGGTTACCCAATGGTCTGGGGTTTGTGGTTAATGGCAACACTGAGCTGAAAGCCCCCTCCTCTGCTTTTTGATTGCAGCTGGTTTCCCTGCTGAATCTCCTGGGAACTCTCCCATACTCAGGCACCCCATTTTGTGTGACCCCGGGGATCCTGAGATCAGGCAGTTCTACCTAGGATTCTACCCCACTTCTCCACCTGAGTGCTTTTCAAGCAGGGATGTCCCTCACCAGATTATACGTATAAAAGTTCCTGTTTGTGCTCTTGGCTCAGGTTATGGTCTGGGATCAAGCCCCACCACTGGGCTCCCTGCTCGGTGGAGAGTCAGCTTCTCCCTTTGTGCCCGTGGTCTCTCTCTCTCTCTCAAATAAATAAAATCTCTTAACAAAAAAACAAAAACAAAAAAGTTCCTGTTTGCACACCACTACTATATCACTTTCTGATAAGCAGTCTATGCATCCCCCCAACAATTTATCTTCCCATGTATCACCTTGGATTCATTTCTCCACTCCACACCTCCTACCTTGCAGAATGTGGTCACTTTTCTATTTGTAGAATTATCACAGTTCTTTTCTTAGATCTCAGATTGAGTTCACAGGTGTTCAGAATGATTTGAAAGCTATCTAGCTGAATTCCAGGGACTGGACAAAACTATGGCCCCCTATGCCTCTGCCATATTCCTCTTCTCCCAGAAATTATGTATATTTAATAGACCAATATTAATTGTACTTTTTATCAGATTTATCTAAATAGTGTTATATCTCTTTCTTCTGTTACTTAAGATTAAAATAAGTAGGGATTTATTTTATTTATGTGATTATCTTTCTATTTAAGCAATCCCTAACTTAGTTTTAATCTCTAATAGTGTTATTTTAAGTTCACATTTCATAAGCTATATATAATTCCTACAATTATGTGTCTTGTTTAACTTGAACATTATAAATATTTGACTTATTTCAGAAGCAGCAAGAGTTGGAAAAAAATATAACTAGAGAACTAGAAGAAGGTATGTTGCCAAATTTCTGAATTAAGATGGTCATTGATTTCTGAAATAAACTATGAATGGTAAATCCATTGCTTTCTATTGTTTGGATAATAGGTACTATGTTAATTTTTTTAATATATATATCTAATAAAAATGTAAAACATAAACATAATGAGGAACATACTTATTCCTCATTTAGTCATCATTTTTCAGACTTAAAAAAAATCTCCAAATGTCTATTTGTATGTTATTTCAAGCTGTAATCTTCCTTCACTTCTGCCATCCCTCTGGAACTGTCAGCCTGAATATGAGGACTTTTTTTTTTTTTTTTAAGATTTTGTTTATTTGACAGAGAGATCACAAGTAGGCAGAGGCAGGCAGAGAGAGAGGGGGAAGCAGGCTCCCCACTAAGCAGAGAGCCCAACGTGGGGCTCTATCCCAGGACCCTGGGATCATGACCCGAGCCCAAGGCAGAGGCTTTAACCCACTGAGCCACCCAGGTGCCCCTATGAGGACTTTCTTAAATCCTTATTTCTGCTAATGATATAAAACCAAATTTAAAAAAAAAAAGAAAAAAAGCAGTCTTGTCTTAGGTGATACTTACTTAAGCAATTATAGTTCAAATAGCCGTCACTTGACAGGTGACATTTAAACCTCCAGTCGTTGATTTTGTCATTGATTTACCTTTTGCCATTGGATAAAATTCCAAGCTCCATACATGGAATAAAAACACCCAAATCAGTTTGGTTCTTGTCAGATTTTTCAGCCTTCTCTATCACTAACATTTACCCTACTCTGCTGCTTTGCTCTTGCACCTCTTCAGCATTGACTACTTGCAATTCCACAAGTGTTCTTCCTCACTCTCTGTGTATGTTCTTTGTATATGCGTCTTCCCTCCACCTGGCATGCTTCTTCCCTGTCCTTCAGATATCAGCTTACATATCCCCTCCACCAAAAAGCAGACAATATTCATAGAAAACTAGGGTTTTCCTTCTGTATGTTCTTATGTTCAACTCTGAAAATTGCCTGTTTGATTTTTTCAGTCTGTCGTACATGATTGTTCACGGGTGGGCTCTGTTATCATCTTGTAATGAGAAAAACAGAAGCTCTGATATTAATCCACAAAGGCAATTACCTCAGTGGGCAACTGTGAGCAAAATAGATTTAAAAGTAATCTTGTATTTTATATTGTAGTTGTATTAGATGTTTTTCATTCTTCATAACACTCATAAAGCTTCAACTTTGTTTTTTTAATAACTTTTAGTTAAGAATGAAGTATTTTAGATAAAGACTGTAATTCTTTTTCTTTTCAGGTGCTGCTGAATTTGAATCAGGCTCATGTGGTGGGACCACCTTTTTAGAATCTACTTTTGAAAGTCCTATAAATTGTGATGACGAACTGAAATCACACAGAGAATACTCAGAGTTTCTGAAGAAAAAGTATAGCATCTGAAACATAAATAGTAGAAATTTATTTACTGGATGTTTATACAACATTTTAATAGTTTCCTATTAAATGTAAGATATGCAAAAATCTTTCTTAAAGGAAAATATTTTTGGATCATGTGTGTAATGAAAGTTTATATAATATTTTAGCTATGTTTCTTGGTAGCTAATTAACTTTTAAGCAGATTTTTTTTAATGTGGAAATCAGCATTATTGGGTTTTACATGCTTCAGGCTGCCCAAATACCAGCTTTCTAAATAGCACCCAACCAACCAAGTTTTCATGAATACTTCAGTCATGTTAATTGAGAACTTTTTGGTATTTTCCAATTTTTATTACTACATATGGACCTAGAGATTTAGACAGACATTAATTTTAAGACAAAGAGTCTTAAAATTAGAAGAAGAAAAAAAGAACTTTTACCCCAAAACCATTTGCAAGACAATTGTTAAATTATGCCTGATTCCCATAGCATTTATATCCTACAAGTCAGTACATTCCACATAACTACTGTACAACCTTGACAATCAGACAATTCTAATACAGTTGACCCTTGAATAATTGCAGGGGTTAAGGGCACTGACCATTTGCAGTCAGAAATATGTGAATAACTTTTGACTCCCCAGGCACTTGAGTACTAATCTGCTATTGACCAGAAAACTAACTTTTACAAAAACAGTTAATTAGCCTGAGTTTTGTTTGTTATATGTATCCCATATTATATTTTTATAATAAGCTAGAAAAGAAAGTGTTATTAAAATCATAAGGAAGGGGGTACAAGATGGCGGGGAAGTAGGAAGAGGCGTCTTTTCAGCCTATACCCCAAAGTGAGCTGATTACCTACCAAAGAACTCTGATCACCCATGAAATCAGCCTGAGATTACACGTCTGGATCTCTACAGGGGCAGAAGATGCCAGTGGGCAGGTAAAGCTGAGTGGGAACGGTAGACTGATATCAGAAGATAAACAAAAGGGGGAGGGAGCCACCAGAGGTGACTGGTTGGAAAGTAATACCCCAATCAAGCGAGAGTGCCCTGCGTCTGGGGACCAGCATTAACTTAGAGACTGGTTGAAAGCACTCCAAAAGAGCAAAGGATTGCAGGGGGAAATTGTGGGAATCAGGGTGGCTAGGGATAGGGGCTTAAGTCCCCAGTCCCAGGACAGCCTCCCCTGGTGCTGAGGCAGAGAGAGTGCGGTGGAGAAACCAGCTCTTGGTCCCTAAGCCGCCAGCACACCCGAGAATGCGAGGGGTCCATTTCCTGTGAGGGGATGGGAGCCACGCTGGGCGACAGAACATGTGAGCCCTGCTATAGAGTCTGAGATACTCCCCTGAGAGAGATACAAAGGCCCAGCCGGTGCCCTTTGATACGCGCCATTGTTTCAGACCAAACTCTCCCCCCAGAGAGGTTCGCGGAGGGCCTAGCCTGGTGCTTTAGGACCTGCACCCCATTCTCAGAGCCTGAGACCCGCGCGCAACCCACAGTCTCCCCTGAAATTGGTGCGCACAAGCCGGGCGTTCTTAGACCCAGAAAGACCAGGCACTCCCAGCCCTGGCCAGCGGGAAAATCTCAGTGTGCTATTGCTGCTTGGAACCTCTCTGGTGGTCTGGAGCTGCCCAGACAGCTGCCACGGCCTTGGCTTAAGGTATAAGCAAAAGATCCTACATCCCCAGGGACCGCGACTCGGAACCTGCTCTGCCAGCAGCCAAGGGGAAACTTATTTAGGCTCTGCACCCAGACTGAGGCTTCTCTCTGAGAGGGAGATCAGGGTGTGGTTTGCTTTCCTCTAAAACTACAAAAACCATCAAAAGCAGTCAAAGTGCGAGAGAGAGAAAAAAAAGTGAACAAACATAAAAACCGCCAAAGAACAAAAGCCTGAAAAAAAAAAAGTTTCCTCAGAGCCCACCCCCTTGAGGTGGGTGGGAGGACTTAACACAGGGAACATCATTGACTGAAAACCCACGTGGCAGACCCTTCCCCCAGAAAACATACCAAGAAAGAAAAAACAGAGGGGGCAAAAAAAAGGACTACAAGAGAACAACCACTAACTCATAGGAAAACTTTTATTTTTCACTCGTTGCCACTATTCTGGTTCATTTTTTTTTAATACATAGGTAATTTTTTTAACCTATTTACCATCATAGCGAGCTGTACAGTACATCAAATTTCATAATCGCCTTCTAAGCTGAACTTTTTGATACATACACCTGTTTTCCTTTTGCATTTCTATTTTTTGAATTCTTTTTTTAATTTTAGTTTAGCTTAGCCTAGTTTATTCCTTTTTATTTTTATCTTCTAATATTCATACAGAGTTAAACTCCAAAGTAAGTTTGAATCAATACTACCTTTCCCCAATCAATACTACCCCTATAGGTAAACCAATTTTTAATCCCCCTTTATCTTAGGAAAGTTGAATCCTTTAACAAAGATATCAAGATACATCCAGGAAGAATCAAAACAACCTTCCTCATGCACACTGAGAATTTATAACCACTCTCCCATCTTTTTCTTCCACCAGTGTTTCTGTGTTTTTGTGTTTGTCCTGATAGCATATAAATCTTACACTTGGGGTTCCTTTTGATGAGGTTCTTCCTTTATTTGCATATATTTTTTTCTCTTGTCATATACTTGTATCAGTCTTTTTGTTTGTCTGTTTTTGTTTGTCTACTTCATAAATCTTACCTTGGGGACCATTTTTGTTGAACCTTCTCTTTCATCTTCCCTTTCTTCTCTCTCTCTCTCTCTCTCTCTCTTTCTTTTCTTTTGTCTCTAGTTTGGGTGGGGAATCCTGATTGCTCAGAAGTGTTCCAGGGTGCACCTTGACTGCACCAGAGTTGATACATCCAGCTACATCTGTTCAGTCTTCTCCCACCAAAATGACTAGGAGGAGGAATGCCCAACAGAAGAAAAATACAGAGGATGGACCTTCTGCAACAGAGCTAACGGCTATCAACATAGACAATATGTCAAAAAGAGAATTTAGGCTAACAATTATCCAGGCAATAGCTAGGTTGGAGAAATCTATGGATGACCAAACGGAATTGATTAGGGCTGAGCTGAAAGCGATGAGAGATGATGTTCACAATGTTAGGGCAGAGCTTAAAGCTACCAGGGAGGAGGTTCACAATGCTCTCAATGAGTTCCAATCTAAACTCTCTCAAAGCTAGGGTAACTGAGACAGAAGATAAAATAGGTGATCTGGAGGACAAACATATAGAAAGGATCAGAAGGAAGCCTGGAACAAACAGCTTAGAAACCACGAAAACAGAATCAGGGAAATAAATGATGCCATGAAGCATTCCAACATCAGAATTATATGTTCCACTAGAAGATATAGTGGAACAAGTCCTTCGTGAAAATTTTCCCAATCTCACGAATGGAACCAGCGTTCATGTACTAGAGGCTGAACGGTCTCCACCCAAGGTTATACATTCCAAAAAAGCATCACGACACCTGATAGTCAAATTGAGGCATTATAATTGTAGGTATAATCTCTGGAAAGCCACTAGGGCAAAGAGGCTCCCTTACTTACAGAGTGAAACCCATCAGAATAACGTCAGACCTGTCCACAGAGACCTGGCAAGCCAGAAAAGGCTGGCAAGATATATTGAGGGCACTAAATGAGAAGAACATGCAGCCAAGAATACTTTATCCAGCAAGACTGACATTCAAAATGGATGGAAAGATAAAGAGTTTCCAAGACCGGCAATGCTTAAAAGACTATGCAACCACCAAGCTGACACTGCAGGAAATATTAAGGGGGGTTCTATAAAAGAGGAAAGATACTAAGAATAGCATTGAACAGAAATATAGAGACAGTCTACAGAAAGAAAGACTTCAAAGGTAACACAATGTCGATAAAAACATATCTATCAATAATCACTCTCAATGTGAATGGCCTAAATGCACCCATAAAATGGCACAGGGTTGCAGATTGGATAAAATGACAGGATCCATCCATATGTTGTCTACAAGAGACCCATTTTGAACTTAAAGTTACACCCAGACTGAAAGTGAAAGGATGGAGAAGCAGTTTTCATGCCAATGGGCCTCAAAAGAAGGCTGGGGTAGCGATTCTCACATCAGAGAAATTAGACTTTAAACTAAAGACTGTAATCAGAGATAAAGAAGGACACCACATAATGCTTAAAGGGACTATCCACCAAGATGATCTAACAATTGTAAATATCTATGCTCCCAATATGGGAGCAGCCAATTACTTAAGAAAACTGTTAATCAAGATAAAGAGTCCTATTGATATGAATACACTAATCGTAGGAGATCTTATCACACCTCTCTCAGAAATAGATCATCAAAGCAGAAAATCAATAAAGAAACAAGAGCATTGAATGACACATTGGACCAGATGGACCTCAAAGATATATGCAGAACATTCCACCCTAAAACAACAGAATACTCATTATTCTCAAGTGCACATGAAACCTCCTCCAGAATAGACCACATACTGGGTCACAAATCAGGACTCAACTGATACCAAAAGATTGAGATGATTCCCTGCATATTCTCAGATTACAATGCTTTGAAACTGAAGCTCAATCACAAGGAAAAGTTCAGAAGGAACTCAAACAACTGGAAGCTAAAGGCCGGCCACCTTGCTTAAGAATGCTTGGATCAATCAGGAGATCAAAGAAGAACTGAAACAATTCATGGAAACCAATGAGAATGAAGACACTTCAGTCCAAAACCTATGGGATACAGCAAAGGCAGTCCTAAGGGTGAAATACATAGCCACCCAAGCCTCCCTCAAAAAAATTGAAAAAATCCAGAATAACCAGCTGTCTCTATACCTAAAAGAATTGGAGAATCAACAACAAATCAAACCAACTCCACACATGAGAGGGGAAATCATCAAGATTAGAGCTGAGATCGATGAGGTAGAAACCAGAGATACAGTAGAATGAATCAATGAAACTAGAAGCTGGTTTTTTGAAAGAATCAATAAGATCGATAAAACATTGGCCACACTAATCCAAAAGAAAAGAGAGAAAGCCCAATTCATAAAATTATGAATGAAAAGGGGGGAGGTGAACCATGAGAGACTATGGACTCTGAAAAACAATCTGAGGGGTTTGAAGTGGCGGGGGGGGGTGGGAGGTTGGGGTACCAGGTGGTGGGTATTATAGAGGGCACAGCTTGCATGGAGCACTCAAACACCTGGAAGCTGGGTGTGGTGAAAAAATAATGAATAATGTTTTTCTTGAAAATAAATAAATTGAAAAAAAAAACAACCACTTAACCTCTTTTAAGTAAAGTGCCCAAGGCACAGTTTCATTGATGTATATCATTTTATCTATTTTGAGAAAAATTATGTTCTAAGGGTAATGAGCTTGTTGATTTCATATAGGAAGATAACTCAATGAATAAAGTTTAAAAACCAAAAAAAAAAAAAGGAAAAGGGAGAGATCACTACTAACCAAGGAAGTAGAAACAACCATCAGAAGTTATTATCAACAGTTATATGCCAATAAGCTTAGCAACCTTGATGAAATGGATGCATCCTGGAAAACTATAAACTAACAAAATTGAACCAGGAAGAAATCGATAACCTGAATAGACCAATATCTAGTAACGAGTTTGAAGCAGTGATCAAAAACCTCCCCAAAAAACAAGAGCCCAGGACCTGACGGATTCCCTGGGGAATTCTACCAAACTTTCAAAGAAGAAATAACACCTATTCTCCTAAAGCTGTTTCAAAAAAATGAAGCAGAAGGAAAACTTCCAGACTCTTTCTATTAATCCAGCATTACCTTGATCCCCAAACCAGGCAAAGACCCTACCAAAAAGGAGAATTTCAGACCAATATCACTGATGAATATGGATGCTACAATTCTCAACAAGATCCTACCAAACAGGATCCAACAACACATTAAAAAGATTATCCACCATGACCAGGTGGGATTCATCCCTGGGCTACAAGGATGGTTCAACATTCGCAAATCAATCAATGTGATACAACAAATTAATATGAGAAGAGAGAAGAACCACATGGTCCTCTCAATTGATGCAGAAAAAGCATTTGACAAAATCCAGCATCCGTTCCTGATTAAAACGCTTCAAAGTACAGGGATAGGGGGAACATTCCTGAACCTCATTGAATCTATCTATGAAAGACCCACAGAAAATATCATCCTCAATGGGAAAAAGCTTGCAGCCTTCCCATTGAGATCAGGAACAAGACAAGGATGCCCACTTTCACCACTCTTGTTCAACATAGTATTAGAAGTCCTAGCAACAGCAATCAGACAACAAAGAGAAATAAAAGGTATCCAAATTTGTAATGAAGAAGTCAAACTCTCTCTCTTTGCAGATGACATGATTCTTTATATGGAAAACCCAAAAGACTCCACCCCCAAACTACTAGAACTCATACAGCAATTCAGCAACGTGGCAGGATACAAAGTCAGTGTACAGAAATCAGTGGCTTTCTTATACACTAACAATGAAAATACAGAAAGAGAAATTAGAGAATCGATTCCATTTACTATAGCACCAAGAACCATAAGATACCTGTGAATAAACCTAACCAAAGAGGTAAAGGATCTGTACTTGAAGAACTACAGAACACTCATGAAGGAAATTGAAGAAGACACAAAAATATGGAAGACCATTCCATGCTCTTGGTTCGGAAGAATAAACATTGTTAAAATGTCTATAGTGCCTAGAGCAATCTATACTTTTAATGCCATTCAGATCAAAATTCCACCGGTATTCTTCAAAGAGCTGGAGCAAATAATCCTAAAAATTTGTATGGAATCAGAAGAGACCCGAATCGCTAAGAAAATGTTGAAAAACAAAAATGAAGCTGGGGGCATCATGGTACCTGATTTCAAGCTTTACCACAAAGCTGTGATCACCAATACAGCATGGTACTGGCATAAAAACAGACACATAGACCAGTGGAACAGAGTAGAGAGCCCAGCTATGGACTCTCAACTCTGTGGTCATTTAATCTTTTACAAAGCAGGAAAAAATATACCATGGAAAAAAGACAGTCTCTTCAATAAATGGTGCTGGGGAAATGGGACAGCTATATGTAGAAAAATGAAACTCAACCATTCTCTTACACCGTACACAAAGATAAACTCAAAATGGATAAAAGACCTCAGTGTGAGACAGGAATCCATCAGAATCCTAGAGGAGAGCATAGGCAGTAATCTTTTCGATATCAGCCACAGCAACTTCTTTCAAGATATGTCTCCGAAGGCAAAGAAAACAAAAGCGAAAATAAACTTTTGGGACTTCATCAAAATCAAAACCTTCTGCACAGCAAAGGAAACAGTCAAAAAAACAAAGAGGCGACCCACGGAATGGGAGAAGATATTTGCAAATGACAGTACAGACAAAAGGTTGATATCCAGGATCTATAATGAACTCCTCAAACTCAACACACACGAAACAGGCAAACATATCAAAAAATGGGCAGAAGATATGAGCAGACACTTCTCCAATCAAGACCTACAAATGGCTATCAGACACATGAAAAAATGTTCATCATCACCAGCCCTCAGGGAGATCCAAATTAAAACCATATTGAGATTTCACCTTATACCAGTTAGAATGGCCAAAATTAGCAAGACAGGAAACAACATATGTTGGAGAGGATGTGGAGAAAAGGGAACCCTCTTCCACAGTTGGTGGGAATGCAAGTTGGTGCAGCCTCTTTGGAGAACAGTGTGGAGATTCCTCAAGAAATTAAAAATAGAACTTCCCTATGACCCTGCAATTGCACTCCTGGGTATTTACCCCAAAGATCAGATGTCGTGAAAAGAAGGGCCATCTGTGCCCCAATGTTTATAGCAGCAATGGCCACAGTCGCCAAACTATGGAAAGAACCAAGATGCCCTTCAACGGACGAATGGATAAGGAAGATGTAGTCCATATACACTATGGAGTATTATGCCTCCATCAGAAAGGATGAATACCCAACTTTTGTAGCAACATGGACGGGACTGGAAGAGATTACGCTGAGTGAAATAAGTCAAGCAGAGAGAGTCAATTATCATATGGTTTCACTTATTTGTGGAGCATAACAAATAGCATGGAGGACAAGGTGTGTTAGAGAGAAGGTAGTTGGGATAAATTGGAAGGGGAGGTGAATCATGAGAGACTATGGACTCTGAAAAGCAATCTGAGGTCTTTGAAGTGGCAGGGGCGAGGGTGGGAGGTTGGGGTACCAGGTGGTGGGTATTATAGAGGGCACGGATTGCATGGAGCACTGGGTGTGGTGAAAAAATAGTGAATACTGTTTTTCTTAAAGTAAATAAATTAAATTAATAAAAGAAAGAAAAAATTCTTAAGGAAGGGAAAATACACTGACAGTACTGTCATGTATTTATTGAAAAAATACGCATATAGCTGCACCCATTCAAACTGTATTAACTATACATTTTTTTAAGATTTTATTTATTTATTTGACAGAGAGAAAGAGCACAAGTAGGCAGAGTGGCAGGCAAAGGGAGATGGAGAAGCGAGCTCCCTGCTGAAAACAGAGACTGATATAGAACACCATCCCAGGACCCTGGGATCATGACGTGAGCCCAAGGAAGTTGCTTAACCGACTGATCCACCTAAGCACTCTATACATTCTATCATTTAATTATTTAATTCTCATGCTCTTTTAAGTTTTGTCACTTGTCTGTAATATCCTTTACAGCAAGGAAGGTCCTGTTCAGAGCCATGTATTTAATTCCCATGTTGTGTCTCTTAGTCTCTTTGAGTTTTGAACAGTTCCATAGTCAGTCTTTCCCGGATTTTCATGACGTTTAATTTTTTGAAGAGTTAATTCCAGTAATGTAGAATGTCTTTCAGTGCAGGTTTTTCTTATGTTTCCTTCTGATAAAATTGAGATCAGGGATGCCTGGGTGGTTCAGGTCATGATCCCAGGGTTCTGAGATTGAGTCTTGCATCGAGCTCCGAGCTCACTGGGGAGCCTGCTTCTCCCTCTGCCTGCTGCTCTCCCTGCTTGAGTTTTCTCTCTAATAATACTGAGTTTTCCAAATACTATTTTAATTGATTAACTCTCAATGTTTAAAAAATTTCCTACAAGGATCTTGCAGATATTTTTTAGTTTTATTCCCAGGTATTTGATACTTTTGATCCTATTATAAATATTATTTTAAAAAGTCAATTTCGTTTCCTGTTGCTAGGTTATAGAAATAAAATTATTTTGCATATTGAGCTTAGATTCACCTATCTTGCTAAACTATCTTATTATATTGTTTCTTACAGTTCTGGAGGCTGGGAATTCCTAATTCAAGGCAGTAGCAGATTCAGTGTCCAGTGAGGGCCTGTTTCCTGGTTCATGGATGGTGGTCTTCCTCCTGTTTCTTCGTACTGCACAGGGCCAAGGGAGCTCTCTCAGGACTCCTTTATGAGGGCACTAATCCCATTCATGAGGGTTCCACCTTCACGAGTAATCATTTCCCAAAGTCTCTACCTCTAAATACAATTACATTGAACACTAAGATTTAACACACTAATTTGGGAGCTGGGAGGACAGAAATATTCAGTCTGTAGCAAGGCTGTTCCTTGTTTGTTGCCAGGTAGACCTCTCCAATATGGCTTTTTACTTCGTGAGGCCAGTAAGGAGAATTTCCCTGCAAAGAGGGCTCAGTGGTCTTTTAAGGATTTCACCTGCTTCAATCAGGCTTATGTAGAATAACCCTTTTTGATTAACTCGAAATTAACAATTAATTATATCTGCAAGATTTCTTTACAGTTGCCATGTTCTGATGGCTAGAGTCAAGTCACAGATCTTGGCTACACTTCAGGGAAAAGGATTATAAAAGGTGAGAACACCAAAGAGCATTTATTATGGGGTCACCGAGGGTCTTTATTTTACAATTATATTAACAGATCCATTATACTACTAGTTTTCTAAGTTTTATCATGGATGAATGTTGAATGAATGTTTCTTTTGCATATATTGAGAATTTTTTTTAATTTGTCAGTGTGTTGAATTACATTATGTGTTCATGTTAAACCAACCTTGCATTTCTTAGGGAAACTGAATTTCATTCATTTCGTTGTGATTTCATTCATTTGTTTCATATATTGCTACTATTGATATGCTAATATCCTAGTGAGGAATTTCTCCTGTCCATGGATAATGTTAATACAAGGAATTTTGAATACATTTAACTCAATTTACTTGGCTTCAAACTTATGTGTATTGTTGCTTTGTGTTTTCTGTCTTGTATCTTTAAAAAATAATCGACCATTTTTATAACTTTTATATGATACTCTCAATGTTCATTTAAATTGAACTATGTATTTAAGTTTTTTTTCTTTTTTCTTACATCTCAGAATTTCTATTTGGGATTATATACATACTTTATGTACATACTTTAGGTACATACATCATATACATACTTTAAAATTTTCATAAGTGAGAACTGCCAGGTAATGAACCTCTATTTAAAAATGTCTTTATTGGGCACCTGGATGGCTCAGTTGATTAAATGTCTGGCTTTGGCTCAAGTCATGATCCCAGTGTCCTGGGATCGAGCCCCACTTCAGGCTCACTGCTCAGCCTGGAGTCTTCTTCCTCTCTGTCTACCCCTCCCCACCACTTGTGCTCCCTCTTTCTCTTTTCTTCTCTCACTCTCTTCCAAATGAATAACAAAATTTTTAAAAATAAGTAAATGTCTTTATTTCCTCTTACCTTCGATATACATTTTCACTGCATAGAAAATCCTAGGTGAATAGTTATTTTCTTTAATCATACAGAAAAGGTCATTCCACTGCTCTTTGTCTTTCATAATTGCTCTTTAGAAATCAGGTGTCTACCTGTTTTTCCTTTGAACATAATCTATTCCCTACTCTGTTCCCTTTTCCCACAATTTTTGGTTACTTTAAAGATTTTACTTACGGGGAAAATTTTTGTTTGTTTGTTTACTGCAGGTATGCTCTTATGTATCTAGATTTGGATGTCTTATTATTTATCTTAATAATGTTCCATAATTAGAATTGCATTTACAACAGCTCCAAAAACCACGATATACCTAGGAATGAGCCTAACCAAAGAGGCAAATGATCTATACTCTAGAAACTACAGAGCATTTTTGAAGGGAATTGAGGAGATGAAATCACATCCTACACTCATGGATTGGAAGAACAAACATCCTTAAAATGTTTATGCTGCCCAGAGCACAATTTATACTTTCAATGCAATCCCTATCAAAATATCATACACATTTTTCATAGAGCTAAAGAAAATAATTCTAAAATCTGTGTGGAACCAGAAAAAAACCCAAATAGTCAAAGGAATGTTGAAAAAGGAAACCAAAACTGACGCATCACAATGCCTGACTTCAAGCTATATTACAAAGCCATTGTCATCAAGACAGTATGGTATTTGCACAACATCAGACACACAGATCAAAAGAACAGAATAGAGAGCCCAGAAATGGACTCTATGATCAACTAATCTTCGACAAAGCAAGAAAGAACATCCAATGGAAAAAAGATATTTTTTTCAATAAATGGTGCTGGGAAAACTCTACAACCACGTGCAGAAGAATGAAACTAGACCATTCTCTTACACCATACACAAGGATAAAATGGATGAAAGACCTCAACATGAGACAGGAATCCACCAAAATTCTAGAGGAGAACATAGGCAGTAACCTCTTTGACACTGGCCACAACTTCTTTCAAGATGCCTCTCTAAAGGTAGGGGAAACAGAAGCAAAATGAACTTTTGGGACTTACACCAAGATAAGTTTTTGCACAGCAAAGGAAACAGTCAACAAAACTAAGAGGCAGAAGCTTTTGATTTTGATGAAGTCCCAGAAGTTTATTTTCGCTTTTGTTTCCTTTGCCTTTGGAGACGTATCTTGAAAGAAGTTGCTGTGGCTGATATCAAAGAGATTACTGCCTATGTTCTCCTCTAAGATTCTGATAGATTCCTGTCTCACGTTGAGGTCTTTTATCCATTTTGAGTTGATCTTTGTGTACGGTGTAAGAGAATGGTCGAGTTTCATTCTTCTACATATAGCTGTCCAGTTTTCCCAGCACCATTTATTGAAGAGACCGTCTTTTTTCCACTGTATATTTTTTCCTGTTTTGTCGAAGATTAATTGAACATAGAATTGAGGGTCCATATCAGGGCTCTCTACTCTGTTCCACTGGTCTATGTGTCTGTTTTTATGCCAGTACCATGCTGTCTTGGTGATCACAGCTTTGTAATAAAGCTTGAAATCAGGTAAGGAGATGCCGCCAGCTTTATTTTTGTTTTTCAACATTTCCTTAGCGATTCGGGTCTCTTCTGATTCCATACAAATTTTAGGATTATTTCCTCCATCAAAATCAAAAGCTTCTGGGGCGCCTGGGTGGCTCAGTGGTTTAAGCCTCTGCCTTTGGCTCAGGTCATGATCTCAGGGTCCTGGGATCGAGCCCCACATCGGGCTCTCTGCTCAGCGGGGACCCTGCTTCTCCCCCTCTCTCTCTGCCTGCCTTCTGCCTACTTGTGATCTCTGTCTATCAAATAAATAAATAAAAATTTTTAAAAAAAAATCAAAAGCTTCTGCACAGCAAAGGAAACAGTCAAAAAAACAAAGAGGCAACCCACGGAATGGGAGAAGATATTTGCAAATGACAGTACAGACAAAAGGTTGATATCCAGGATCTATAATGAACTCCTCAAACTCAACCCACACGAAACAGACAAACACATCAAAAAATGGGCAGAAGATAGGAACAGACACTTCTCCAATCAAGACCTACAAATGGCTATCAGACACATGAAAAAATGCTCATCATCATTAGCCTTCAGGGAGAGTCAAATTAAAACCACATTGAGATATCACCTTACACCAGTTAGAATGGCCAAAATTAACAAAACAGGAAACAACATGTGTTGGAGAGGATGTGGAGAAAGGGGAACCCTCTTCCACTGTTGGTGGGAATGCAAGTTGGTGCAGCCTCTTTGGAGAACAGTGTGGAGATTCCTCAAGAAATTAAAAATAGAGCTTCCCTACGACCCTGCAATTGCACTCCTGGGTATTTACCCCAAAGATACAGATGTCGTGAAAAGAAGGGCCATCTGTACCCCAATGTTTATAGCAGCAATGGCCACAGTCGCCAAACTATGGAAAGAACCAAGATGCCCTTCAACGGATGAATGGATAAGGAAGATATGGTCCATATACACTATGGAGTATTATGCCTCCATCAGAAAGGACGAATATCCAACTTTTGTAGCAACATGGACGGGACTGGGAGAGATTATGCTGAGTGAAGTAAGTCAAGCAGAGAGAGTCAATTATCATATGGTTTCACTCATTTGTGGAGCATAACCAATAGCATGGAGGACAAGGGGCGTTCGAGAGGAGTAGGGAATTTGGGTAAATTGGAAGGGGAGGTGAACCATGAGAGACTATGGACTCTGAAAAACAGTCTGAGGGGTTTGAAGTGGCGGGGGGGTGGGAGGTTGGGGGTTGGGGTACCAGGTGGTGGGTATTATAGAGGGCACAGCTTGCATGGAGCACTGGGTGTGGTGAAAAAATAATGAATACTGTTTTTCTGAAAATAAATAAATTGGGAAAAAAAAACTAAGAGGCAATCCACAGAATGGGAGTAGATCTCTGCAAATGATATTTTGGATTAAGGGCTGATATCCTAGATCTATAAAGAACTTCTCAAATTCAACACCCAAAAACCAAACAATCCAGTCAAGAAATGAGCAGAAGACATGAACAGACACTTCTGCAAAGAAGACATCCAAATGGCTAACAGACACATGAAAAAATATTCAACTTCACTAGGCATCAGGGAAATTCAAATCAAAACCACAATGAGATGCCACCTTACACCGGTTAGAATGACCAGAATTTACAAGATAGGAAACAAGTGTTGGTGAGTTTATGGAGAAAGGGGAGTCCTCTTGTGCTGTTGGTGGAAATGCAAGCTGGTACAGCTACTCTGGAAAACAGTGTGGATGTTTCTCAAGATGTTCAAAGTAGAGCTACCCTGTGACCCACCAATTGTACCACCAGGTCTTTACCCCAAAGATAAGGATGTAGTAAAAAGAAGGGGCACAGCACCCCAATGTTCATAACTGCAATGTCCATAAGAGCCAAACAGTGGAAAGAACCATGATGCCCTTCAACAGATGAATGGATAAAGATGTGGTTTATATATACAATGGAATATTACTCAGCCATCAGAAAAGATGAATACCCACTATTGCATTGACATGGAACTGGAGGGGATTGTGCTAAGTGAAATCAGTCATTCAGAGAAAGACAATTACCATATGCTTTCACTCATATGTGGAAGATAAAGAATAGAGTTGAGGACCACAGGGAAGGGAGGGAAAATGGAATGGGATGAAATCAGAGAGGGAGACAAACCATGAGAGACTCTGGACTCTGGGAAACAAACGAGGGAGTAACTGGGTGATGGGTATTAAAGCGGGCATGTGTTGGGATGAGCACTGGCTGTTATGTGCAACTAATAAATCATTGAACAGTACAACAAAAACTTATGATGTACTATATCCTGTCTAACAATATAATAAATTTCATTTGGCTTTTTGAATCTATGATTTGGTGTCTCAAAAGATATTTAGACTTAATCTAAACTTCATATCTCTTAACCTCTTTTTCATGTTTCCATGGTTGTTTTTTGGTCTTTCTCCTTATATTCTCAATTATTTCTTCTATTTTCCTAGTTGTCACCTCTGATGTATCCAGGCTACTGTCTGACCTATCCATAGGAATTTAAATTGGGGTAATTGTATTTTTAAATACATTTTCTTTGGGTCTTTAAATAAATCTATTAAAATAATTAGTTTTTCATTATTTGAGAATATGTTTTTTTTAATTCATTAGCTGAGGGTTTTTTTTAAGATTTTATATATTTATTTGACAGAGACACAGTGAGAGAGGGAACACAAGCAGGGGGATTGGGAGAAGGAGAAGTGGGCTTCCCGCAGAGTGCAGAGCCTGTTGTGGGACTTGATCCCAGGATCCTGGGATCATGACCTGAGCTGAAGGCAGATGCTCAAGACTGAGCCACCCAGGTGCCTGAAGATCTGCTTTTAAAAAGAAATAAAGGTTAAGGGTAGGGACCACTAAACAGACAATAGGGATGACTACATTTTTCTCTTTTTTAAAAATTTTTTAGCTTTAAAATGTACAATGTGAAAGCCAAACACCCCACTAAAAAGGAGAACTACAGGCCAGTGTCTCTGATGAACATGACTAGCAAATCAAATTGAATAATACATTAAAAGAAGTGTTCACCATAATCAAGTGGGTTTATTCCTGTGTTGCAGGAATGGTTCAATATTCACAAATCAATATAATACACCACATTAATAAAAGGATAAGAACCACATGATTCTCTAAATGGAGGCAGAAAAAAAAAACACTTGACAAAATACAGCATCTGTTCTTGATAAAAGCCCTCAATGAAGTAGAGATAGATGGATCATACCACAATATCATAAAAGTCATATAAGAAGGACCCTCAGCTAATATCATCCTGAACTGGGAAAAACTGAGAGCTTTCCCCCTATGGTCAGGAACAAGATGGATATCCACTCTCACCATTACTATTTAACATAGTACTGGCAGTCTTAGCCTCAGCAATAAGACAACAAAAAGAAATAAAATGCATCCAAATTGTCAAGGAAGAAATAAGGCTTTCACTATTTGCAGATGACATGATACCCTATGTAGAAAACCTGAAAGAGGGGTGCCTGGGTGGCTCAGTGGGTTAAAGCCTCTGCCTTTGGCTCATGTCACGATCCCAGAGTCCTGGGATCGAGCCCCACATCAGGCTCTCTGCTCAGCAGGGTGCTTGCTTCCTCCTCTCTCTCTGCCTGCTTCTCTGTCTACTTGTGATCTCTGTCTGTCAAATAAATACATAAAATCTTTAAAAAAAAGAAAACTTGAAAGACTCCACCAAAAAAAATTGCCATAACTAATACATGAATTCAGCAAAGTCACAGGACATAAAATCAATATACAGAAATCTGTTGTATTTCTATACACCAATAAAGCAGCAGAAAAAGAAATTAAGGAATTGATACCATTTGCAATTGCATAAAAAATAGATACTTAGAAATAAACCTAAACAAAGAGGTAAAAGGTCTGTATTCAGAAAACTACAGACTGTATACAGAAAACTAGAGACTGTACACAGAAAACTACAGAACACTTATGAATGAAATTGAAGAAGAAAAAAATAATTGGAAAAACATTCCATGCTCATGGATTGGAACCAATGTTGTTAAAATGTCTATGCTGCCAAAAGAAATCTACACATTTAACACAGTCCCTATCAAAATACCACATGTGTTTTTCATAGAACTAGAACAAATAATCCTAAAATTCATATGAAACCACAAAAGACCTTGAGTAGCCAAAGCACTCCTGAACAAGGAAAAGCAAAGCTGAAGGCATCGTGATTCTAGATATCAAGCTATATTACAGAGCTGTAGTCATCAAGACCATATACTACTGGCACAAAACCAGATATGTAGATCAATAGAACAGAAGAGATAACCTGGAAATGGATCCACAACTACATGGTGAACTAATCTTAAATAATGCCAGAAAGAATATCCAATGGATATTCAACAAATGGTTTGGAAAAACTGGATAACAACATGCAGAAGAATGAAACTGGAGCACTTTCTTACACCATACATAAAAGTTAATTCAAAATGGTTGAAGGACTGAAATGTGAAATAGGAAACCATCAAACTCCTGGAGGAGAACATAGGCAGGAACCTCTTTGACCTTGGCACCAGAGGCAAGGTAAACAAAACCAAAAATGAACTATTGGGACTTCATCAAGATAAAAAGCTTGTGCACAGTGAAGGAAACAATGAAACTAAAAGGCAGCCTATGGAATGGGAGAAGATATTTGCAAATGGCATATCTGATACAAGGGTAATATCTAAAATCAATAAGGAACTTAACAAACTCAACACCCAGAAAACAAATAATCCAGCTAAGAAATGGGAGGAAGATATGAATAGACACCTTTACAAAGAAGACATCTGGATGACTAACAGACACATGAAAAGATATTCAAGATCATTCTCCATCAGGGAATTGTGAATCAAAACCATACTGAGATACCACCTCATGCCTTCCAGAATGGCTAAAACTAACAATGGACAATATAACAGGTGTTGGCAAGGATGTGGAGAATGGGGAAACCCCTTGCACTTTTGGTGGGAATGAAAACGGGTGCAGCTACTCTGGAAAACAGTATGGAGTTTCTTCAGTAAGTTAAAAATAGAGCTACCCTATGATCTAGCAATTGTACTACTTGTTATTTACCCAAGGATACAAAACTAAAGATTCAAAGAGGTATAGTTCTCCTGATGTTTAAAGAAGCTTTATCAACAATAGTCAAACTATGGAAAGAACCCAAATGTCCATTGCCTAATGAATGGTTAGAGAAGATGTAGTATATATGTATAATGGAATATTACTCAGCCATCAAATAGAATAAAATCTTACCATTTGCACAGATGTGGTTGGAACTAGAGTGTATTATGCTAAGCAAAATAAGTCAGTCAGAAAAAGACATACCATATGATTTCACTCATATGTGGAATTTAGGAAACAAAACAGATGAACATATGGGAGGGGAAAGAAGAGAGGGAACCAAACCATAAGAGACTCTATTTTTTTTAAAGATTTTATTTATTTCTTTGAGAGAGAGAGACAGAGCATGAGCAAGGGGGGAGGAGGCAAGGGGACAAGGAGAAGCAGGCTCCCCACTGGGCAGGGAGCCCAATGTGGGGCTCCATCCCGGGACCCTGAGATCATGACTGGAGCTAAAGGCAGGTGCTTAACCAACTGAGCCACCCAGGTGTGCCTCAAAACATAAGAGACTCTTAACTATAGAAAGCAAACACAGTGGTGATGGAGGGAGTTGCATAGAGGATGAGCTAGATGGATGGTGGGTGTTAAAGAGAGCACTTGTTGTGATGAGGACTGGGTGTTTTATGTAAGTGATAAATCACTGTATTCTACTCCTGAAATCAATATTGCACTGCATGTTAACTAACTAGAATTCAAACAAAACTCTAAAAAAATAAAATGTGCAGTGTGACAGGTTGATATATGTATACATTTTGAAAGGATTCTCACAATCTAATTAATGCATTCTGCCCCCCCCACATATTTACTTATTTATTTAGTGAGAGCAGTTGTTTTAGTTTCTTAGCAAATTTCAATTATACAACACAGAATTATCAACTATAGTCACCATGTTACACATTAGATCTTCAAAACGCATTCATGTTATAACTAAAAGCTTATGTCCTTCTCTCAAACCTCTACACATTTTCCCCACTCTCCAGCCCCTTCAACCACCATTCTGCTCTTTTTATATGAGCTCAATTAAAAAAAAAAACTTTTGTAGGTTCCATATATACATGGTATCACGCAGTATTTGTCTTTCTCTCACTTGCTTTATTTAGCATAATGACTTCGAGTCTATTCATGTTCTTGCAAATGGTAGGATTTTCTTACTTCATATATATATGGAATATTAGCCTTTGAAGTAAGGAAATGCATATATATATATTTATTTTATCCATTCATCTATTAATGAAAACAGGCTTTTTCCTGTACCTTGGCTGTTGTGAATACTGCTGTTGTGAATACTGCTGTGAACATAGGAGAATAGATATCTTTTGAGATAATTGAATTTTCTTTGGGTACATATACCAGAAGTGGGACTCACGGATCCTATGGTAGTTCTGTTTTTATTTTCTTGAGAAGCCTCCGTACGGTTTTCAGTGGTAACTGTAACAGTTTACATTCCCACCAACAATGAATTAGGGTTCCTTTCCTCCACATTCTCAGCAGCATTTGGTATCTCTTGGGGGTTGTTTTTTGGTTTTGTTTTTTGGTTTTGTTTTGGTACTAGACATTCTAGCAAGTATAAAGTTATTTCTCACTATAGTTTTGATTTCATTGCCCTGGTGATTAGTGGTGTTGAACACGTTTTCATGTATGTGTTTTTATCTTGGAAAAATGTTCAGGTCTTTTGACCAGATTTCAGTTAGGTTATCTAGTTATCTATTGAATTGCATGAGTTCCTTGTATATTTTAGATATTAACAACTTACTGATTATGGTTTGGAAATATTTTCTCCCCATTTCATAGGTTGCCTTTTTTTTTGTATTCACAATGCTTGTATGTTTATTGGAAGATGGAAAAAAAATCCATGGTTCTGTACAATAAGCTTATTATTAACACAGTTTGTTCATTTTCCTTTAATATTTTTTGGCTTTCATGAATACTCAGAGCATTGAACATTTTGCAAGTAAGAATTATAACAGTACCTCTGTCACCTTGCTGAATTCATCACCACAAGAAAAACACAAATAATTAGTTTAATGCTTTTGCAATAAACTGATTAGTTAGTATTTCCAAAGTTATATTAAACTGAAGCGTTCATTATGATCGATTGCTTGAATCAGTTTAGAGCGTAGAGTTTCTTTATCTTTGTACTTTGGAAGATCCAGAAGATTAAAACAGGTATCAGAAACTGGGAGATATTCCTCGCCACCTCCTGTTGACTGGATGACTAGTTTTAGACTCTTCATACCAAGAAAAGGAATGCGATCATTACCTGTCAAAAATAACAGAAATTGTTTTTTCTTTTCCAGTGGTAATTCATGAAATACTTCCCAAAAAATTTTTTCATTGGATGTTCTGCCCTTTGTATTCTGTATTCTTTTCCAGTTCCTTCCAATCATAATTTGTATTTCCAATAACCATTGCTTGTAGTTCATTTGGCTGGAAGAGTTGAAGAACTTTTCCTCCACAGACCTTATGAAAGCCCGCATGAAAAGCATCAAACAAGGAAGCCACTGATTTATTGAATATGTAATCCACATAAGCATCAACAAACTCCTGCCGATTTTGTTTGTTAACAGCTGTGTCTGCACCATTTAGAACCAGCTCTTTCACTTCTGTTGCACCAAAGTTTTCAACTGTGATCGTAAAATTAAGACAAAATGTTTCCTCAACATAACATCTTCTGGGTAATCCAGTAACTGCTGCATGCTTCTTCCAACATCAGGTACTAGTTCCTTCAAATCATCCAAGGATGGCTTCTTTTTTAGCAGTTTCTTATACAAAGCCAAAGGAAAATGGAGGTCCACAATAGTAAAATTATAAATTGCTAATCCACAGATAACACCAATCAAGTGGAACAAATCACTGTCTTCAAATGTCTTATCAGAAAACCAAATGAGCCTGGAATCTTTGTAATACCTAAACATGACATACTTAGGATCCAACAATTTTCTCATGATGAGCAAGAAAAATTCTTTGCATACTCCTCCTGCATCAACAGCATCTTCTCCAACAAATATAACCTTGAGTGGCTTTTTGTAGTCTATATTCTTTGTTTTCCCAAGGACTTCCATCCTACAATATTTTCTCTATGCATGACCAGAATTAAGCAGGGATTCACAGATTCAATCACTGGGAGAAAAAGAGAGGAGACATTCTGTCTGTGGGCCTGGTCAATAGCCATCTGCATCTGTAACACTGCATCTGTTTGTAACAGAGTAGTTTTTGCTTGGGCATCAAATACAAATGGGTATGTGCAGATTGTAACAGGGATATCTACCAACATTCCATAGGCCTGCTGTTGGACCCAGTTGATATAATCATCCCTTATGTCTATTAATTCTTGTACTTCATGTATGTAAAATTTATCATACTGTATAATCTGTCCCAATTTCTCATTTACCCTATGCAATATTTCTAAAACCTTTAATGCAGTATGAAGAAAACTGTTGAAAATTCTTCTTTCAGAAGGGAGGATGCCGATCTTGTAGAGTTTCAAAAGATGTACCACGACTTCCTTAAAAAGTTCTATGATCTTGAGGAATAGCGGAGGTTCAAGTACTGACCACCAGTTTTCAAGTACTTTCAGTGGTGCCTTTTCTAGGTTCACAAGAGCTATACCAAAGGGAATTGCTATTGTTGTGAAATTGTTGGAATCACTCATCAGGGGCATTCTGGTAGAGTAAGATAAAACCTCAATGCTTCAACATCAGGTAAGGAGCTAGTCAGTTTAGGAATAAGATTCTTCTCCAAACTAGCTGCCACCTGCTGAGATATCTGAGGATGATCAGGTTGTATAAGTTTGTGGAATAAAAGCCTAGCAGCATTCATATCAACCCCTGAAAATTTGGTACCTGTTCTATAGTGATCATCATTGCTATAAAAGAGAAACAAAAAAAAAAAAAAAGGGAGAGAAAAAAATAATACACCCTAACAGCTAGAAAACTTCCATTTAGACAACCAGAGGAAGAAAATGTTATCAATTTCATTGGCTATCTCCACAGGCAACCTTCCAGAGGGGTAGCTCAGCCATTTTTGAATAAGAGCTTCATTCACAGTCCAGATCTGTTTTGAAGGATCAGGACATCTAAAGTCATCTGGTGGCCCACAGTTCTGGCGATTAGAGTAATGTGAAAAGCTTTGATCGCCCCCTGAGAAAATTCTTTTTACACAGAAATATTCTTCAGAATCAGTATCTGGTGGACACTGCACATTATAAGGGAACCAATTTCCTTTCACAGTGAAAGGACTTTTCCTGTTGCTTGTTGAACCAGTTCCTAGCTGCCCACTACCACCAAGTCCAAAAGAATAAATTCGTCCTGATGAAGGAACAAAAGCAGAAGTGTGCTGCCTTCCACAAGCAATCTGAGTGACAATGCTTCCCATAAGTTCAAAAACTTTCCTTGGGTTTATTTCATGACTGGTAGAGTTATGACCCAATTGACCATACCCTCCAGCTCCAAAAGTAAACACTCCACCTTCCTTGGTTAGTGCAGCAGTATGATCTTCTCCACAACAAACATAAACTATTTTCTGAGTTCTTAGTGACTTTAGTAAATTAGGAACATACCTATCATTTTCATCATTAAGACCTAGTTGACCAAATTTGCTGCATCCCCATTCAAAAATAGCTCCAGAAAGGGTGAGTACAAAACTATGGGCTCCTCCTGCTGCAACTTGCATGAAAGGGATTCCAAGCAAAGACTTAATCAGCTGTGGCAAAGCTTGCTTTTTACAGTCAATGCCTAAACCCAACTGGCCATATTTATTTTATCCCCAACTGAAGACTTCACTTGCTTTAGAAAGTGCAAGTGAATGATAGTAACCGCTAGCAACCTGTACTACCTGGATATCTGATAAACTTTTAATATTTCTGGGTACTCTGATACATTCCTCTGATCCTAGCAGGCCAAGCTGTCCATCAGAATCGAAAACCCACGCAAACACCTGGCCCTTGTCATTTAGTGCTAATGTATCAGCTTCTCCACATGAAACAGCTACGATATTTTGGGCATCCAGGGCAACAACTTGCTCTGGTTTCTTTCTGGATTTTTCATGACCTAGCTGTCCTAGATCATTACATCCACATGTATACACTGTTCCATCGTCCAGAACAAATACAGTATGTCTGAGTCCACATCCCACATCTCGGACCTTTTTATTTATAAAAAAGTCACTTTTTGGGGGCTCTAGCACAATTTCTTCATCAATTCCATCAATTCATCCAATTCCATCCAATCCATCAATTTCATTGCATTTGTAAATGGGATTTTTAAAATATTTCTCTTTCTGTTGCTTCTTTTTTGGTATATAGAGATACAACAGATTATTGTGCATTAATTTTGTATCCTGCAACTTTACTGAATTTGTTTATCAGTGCTAGCAGCTTTGTGGGGAGTCTTTTTGGTTTTCTACATACAGTATCATGTCATCTCCCAAATAGTGAATGTTTTACTTTTCCCTTACCAATTTGGATACCTTTTATATGTTTTTTGTTGTCTGATTGCTGTGGGTAGAACTTCCAGGAATATGAAGACTAAAGGTGGTGACTGGACATCCTTGTCTTGTTTCATCGCTTGCCTTTTGCTTTTGTTGTGGTTTTCTCTGCTGCAGAGAGCTTTTTCTTTTTTAATTTTTAAGAAAAGATTTTTTAAAGTAATCTCTATACCCAAAATGGGGCTCAAACCTACAACCCCAAGATCAAGAGTTGCATGCTCTACTGACCAAGACAGCAAGGCACCCTTACACAGAGTTTTTTAGTGTGATGCCGTCCCATACATGTATTTTTCATTCATTGCCTTTGTTTTTGGAATCAAAAAAAAAAAGTCATTGCCAAGACATTAAAGAGCTTACTTCTTATATTTTCTTCCACAAATTTTGTTGTTTAAGGTCTTACCTTCAAGTCCTCAATATATTTTGAATTGATTTTTGTGTATGATGAAAGGAGTCTAGTTTCATTCTTTTGCATATGGATATGTAGTTTCCCCAGTATCATTTTTTGAAGAGACCATTTTTCCCTATTTTATATTCTTGATGTTTTGTCAAAAGTTAGTTGACTTTAACTGTATGGGTTTATTTCTAGGATCTCTTTTCTGTTCATTTAAATGCCTGTTTTTATGAACAATACTACACTGTGTGATTACTATAGCTTTATTACTACATATAGTTTAAAATCAGAAAGTATGATGTCTCCAGCTTTGTTCTTTCTCAGGATTGCTTTGGCTATTCACAATCTTTTCACCTCCTTAGTTAAATATATTTCTAAGAATTTTATTGTGTTTGATTTTATTGTTAATGGATTTTTCAGGTAATTTGTTGTTATTGTATAGAAACACTACTGATATCAGTATGTTGATATTGTATCCTGCAATTTTCCTGAATTTGTTAATTACATCTAACAGTTTTTTGGTGGAATGTTTAGGATTTTCCATATATAAAATCATGTCATCTGCAAATAGACAGAACTTACTTTTTCCTTTCTGATTTAGAAAACTTTTAGTTTTTTTTTTTCCTTACCTGATTGCACTGAGTCGGTGTGGTAAGATTGGGCATCCTTGTCTTGTTCCTGATATTAGAGGAAAAGCTGTTAAGCTTTTGTCATTCAGTATGAAATATGGGTGCTTATCCATTATGGCTTTTATTATTATGTTGAGGTATGTTTCTTTATCTAGTTTGTTGAGGGTGTTTATCGTGAATGGATGTTGAAATCTGTCAATTGCTTTTCATGAATCTACTGAGATTATCATATGATTTTTATCTTTTATTCTATTAAGGATGTTATTATTATGATGATGAAGATGATGTTCTTCTTCTTATGATTGTTCTTCTTATTATTATGTTTTTTATTGATTTGTATATACTGAACCATCCCTGTATCACAAGGATGAATCCTGCCTGATCATAGTGTATGGTACTTTTATTGTGATTTGAATTTTGTTTGCTAATATTTATTGTGAATTTTTCATCTATGTTCAGAGAAGATATTGGTCTGTGGTTTTTTTTTTTGTTTGTTTGTTTTGTTTTGTTTTTCCTTGTAGTGTCTTTATCCTGCTTTGGTATCAGGACAATACTGGCCATGTAAAATGAATTTGGGAGTGTTCCTTCCTCTTCAGTTTTTTGGAAGAGTTTGATAAGGATTGATGTTAATGCTTCTTTAATTTTTTTTTAGCTTTTTCAAATCATTTTAATAACCTAGCAGTGATTCAAAATAGGGAAAGAAAATTCAAACTTGTTCCCTTAAGAGGGAGGCTACCATGACTGCTCTGCACAAGCACGATCAAGGGAAACGATGAAACCGGATTCCAAACAGCAAGGGTGGTAAGAAGGCTTACAGGCTCACAGTTTGAAGAGCTTGGTTTCGGAAAGTCTCTGAGGGGTAGCAGAAGAAACGTGAAGCTTAAGGGACCCTCAGAGGACAGGGCATGGTTGCTGGGTCATGAGCACCTTGAAGCATTTCTTGAGAGTGATTCGATGTCCAGAGTATTTGTCATCCGGGGAGAACCGAGCAGGATGCGCGGAGCAGGTCTGTTGTCCCATAGGGTCAAGCTTCTTCAGAGTATAGACTTGGTCTCCCTGCTCATTGAGACAATACTGGAGAAACACGACAATGCTGAAAGGAGATGTTCCCAATGCTTCTTTAATATTTGGTAGAATTCAACCAATATAATTATCTGGTGCTGGTCTTCTTGTCATTGAGAGGTTTTTGATTAATGATTCAGTGTCTTTACTCATTCTTGGTCTGTTCATATTTTCTATTTTTTCATGATTCAGTCTTTATAGGTTATATGTTTCTACGAATTTATATATTTCTTTTTGGTTTCCAATTATTGCCATATAATGGTTCACAGTAATCTTTTATGATATTTGTATAGTTGTGGTGTCAGTTATGTCTCCTTTTACATTTCTGATTTTATTTAATTGTTTTTTTTTCCTGTTTGAGTAGAGTTAACACAATGTTCCATTAGTTTCAGGTGTACAACATTGTCATTCAATTTCTCTATATATTATGCTATGCTCACCACAAATGTCGCTACCCTGTTTTTTTTTAAACCACTTAAAAAAGAAAAGATTATTTATTTATTTGAGAGAGAGAGAGAGGGCACAAGCCAAGAGGGAGGGGCAGAGGGAGAGGGAGGGAGACTCCCTGCTGGGAAGGGACCCAATGCAGGTCTCAGTCCCAGGACCCTGAGATCATGATCTGAGGCGAAGACAGATGCTTAACTGATCAAGTCACTTTGGTGCCCCTGTAGTTTTCATGTTTAACTATACAATGCATAAAATTCCATTTTCCCTATGCTGTGGCTTTTATTACCATGACTTATTTGTTCCATAGCTAGAAGTCTATATCTTCCACTCCCCTTCATACGTTTTCGCCCATCCCTTCACTCCTACTCCCCTGGCAGCCATCAGGTTATTCTCTGTATTTATAGGTCTAATTCTGCATTTTTTCTGTTTATTCATTTGAGTTTTTTAGATCCCATATTTGTCTTTCTCAGTATGACTTAATTCACTGGGCATATTACCATCCAGGTCCATCCATTTTGTTGTATATGGCAGGATCTCATCCTTTTTAAGGCTGCATAGAATTCCATTTTCTTTCTTTCTTCCTCCCTCCCTTCCTTCCTCTCTTCTTTCCTCCCTCCCTCCCTCTCTTTCTTTCTTCCTTCCCTCCTTTCTCCCTTTCTTTCTTTTATGTTGTGTTAGTCACCATACAGTACATCATTAGTTTTTGATGTAGTGTTCCATGATTCACTATTTGTGTATAACACCCATTGTCCTCCTTAATACCCATCACCATCCCCTCACCCTCCTCTCCTCTAAAGCCCTCAGTTTGTTCCATTTTCTTTTTTTCTCCAATTTATTTATTTTAAGAAAAACAGTACTCATTATTTTTTCACCACACCCAGTGCTCCATGCAAGCCGTGGCCTCTATAATACCCACCACCTGGTACCCCAACCTCCCACCCCCCGCCACTTCAAACCCCTCAGACTGTTTTTTTCAGTTTGTTCCATTTTCTATTTCTTCCTTATCCGTTTGTCTACTGATAGAAATGTAGGTTGCTTTCATATCTTGGCTATTGTCAATAGTGCTGCAATAAATACAGGGATGTATATGTCTGTTCAAAATTATCATTTTCATTTTCTTGGGTGAATAGTCGTGAAATTACTGAGTCATGTGGTATTTCTATTTTTAATTTTTTGTGGAACCTCCATATTGTTTTCCACAGTGTCTGTAGCAGTGTGCACTCTCACCAATACCGCACAAGAATTCCTTTTTCTTTTTTTTCACATCCTTGCCAACACTTGGTATTTCTTGTGGTTTTGATTGTATTGTAGCAATTCTGACAAGTATAAGATGGTATGTCATTGTTATTTTGATTTGCATTTCCCTGATGATGAGTGATGTTGAGCATCTTTTCATGATCTTTGGTCATCTGTATGTCTTCTTTGAAAAACTTCTTTTCAAGTCTTTTGCCCATTTTGAAACTGGAATTTTTTTAAGTGTTGAGTTATAGAAGTTCAATATGTATTTTAGATATTAACCCTTTATTGGATATGTCTCTTGGAAATATCTTCTCTTATTCTGAGGGTTGTCCTTTTGTTTTGTTTATGGTTTACTTTGCTGTGCAAAAGCTCTTTATTTTGATGTAGTCCCAATAGTTCATTTTTGCTTTTGTTTCCCTTGCCCTAGGGAACATATCTAAAACATATCTAAAAAATGTTGATATGGCTGATATCAGAGAAGTTACTGCCTGTGTTCTTTTCTAGGATTTTTATGGTTTCAGATCTCATATCTAGGTCTTTAAGCCATTCTGAGTTTATTTTTGTGTATGGCTTTGGAAGGTGGTCCATTTTATTCTTTTATATAGCTGTCCTGTTTCCCTATACCATTTATTAAAGAGACTATCTTTACCCCATTTTGTAGTCTTGCCTCCTTTGTCATAGATTAATTGAGCTAATGAGTATAGGTCTATTTCTGAGCTCTCTTCTGTTCCACTGATCTTTTTGTGACAGTACCATAATGTTTTGATTATGGAAATCTGGAATGGTGATATCTCCAGCTTTGTTTTTCTTTCTCAAGATTGCTATGTCTATTTGAGATATTTTGTGACCAAGAAAAAAAGAGAAAGGACCCAAATAAACAAAAACAGAAATGGATTTTTTTTACTATAAAATAATCAATCATTTAAACTTGCTTTAATTAAGAAAGTTTGCAGCCTTTCTTCCAATAATATTGGCATAGCAAATTAAGAAATTAAAGAACAGGGGTGCCTGGGTGGGTCAGTGGGTTAATAGCCTTTGCCTTCAACTTAGGTTATGATCCCAGGGTCCTGGGATGGAGCCCCACATTCAGGATGCCTGCTCAGCAGGGAGCCTGCTTTCTCCTCTCTCTCCTGCCTCTCTGCCTACTTGTGATCTCTGTCAAATAAATAAACAAAATCTCAAAAAAAAAAAACAGAAATGGAAGAGGAGAAGTAACAACTGATACCACAGAAATACAAAGTATTATAAGAGAATACTGTGAAAAATAACATGCCAACAAACTGGACAACCTAGAAGAAATGGATAAAATCCTAGGAACATATAATCTTCCAAAACTGGATCAGGAAGGAATAGAAGATCATTTCTGATTTTATTTATTTGAGTCTTCTCTTTTCTTCTTAGTGTAGCCGAAGTTTTGTTTAGATTTTTTTGTTCTTGTTTTTGTTTTTTTTTAAAGATTTTATTTATTTTACAGAGAGAGAGTACAAGTAGACAGAGAGGCAGGCAGAGAGAGAGAGGGAAGCAGGCTCCCTGCTGAGCAGAGAGCCTGATGCGGGACTCGATGCCAGGACCCTGAGATCATGACCTGAGCCGAAGGCAGTGGCCCAACCCACTGAGCCACCCAGGCACCCTGGTTTTTTTGTTTTTGTTTTTTTGTTTTTTGACAGAGAAAGATCACAAGCAGGCAGAGAGGCAGGCAGAGAGCAGGGGTGGGGGCAGTGGGGACAGGAGCAGGCTCCCTGCTGAGCAGAGGGCTGGATGCAGGGCTTGATCCCAGGACCTTAGGATCATGACCTGAGTGGAAGGCAGACGCTTTACCCACTGAGCCACTGAGGTGCCCCTTGTTTAGTTTTGTTAAGCTTCTTTATTATATTTCTTGTCTCTGTTTTATTTATTTCTGCTCTGGTATTTATTATTGCCCATTTTACCCCAACATTTATTCATTTGTTGGTTTTCTGTCTGGATGGTTTATCTACTATTGAAAATAGGGTATTAAAGTCTTCCACTCTTATGGTATTGTCTGTTTCTCTCTTCAGACTTTTAAAAAAATATTTACTTATTTTATTTTATTTTTTTAAGATTTTATTTACTTATTTATTTCACAGACAGAGAGTACAAGTAGGCAGAGAGGCAGGCAGAGAGAGGAGGAAGCAGGCTCCCTGCTGAGCAGACAGCCTGATGCGGGGCTCTATCCCAGGACCTGAGATCATGACCTGAGCTGAAGGCAGAGGCTTTAACCCACGGAGCCACCCAGGTACCCCAAGATTTATTTATTTTAGAGAGAGAGCATGGGGTAGGGGCAAAGGCAGAGGGGACGGGGGTCTTAAGCAGGCTCTGCATTGAGTACAGAACCTGATGCGGGGCTCCATCTCATGACCCTGATCATGACCTAAGCCAAAACCCAAATCTGGATGCTCTACCAACTGTGCCAGCCAGGCGCCCCTCTCTTCAGATCTAGTAGTATTTGCTTAATATATTTCGGTGCTCTCGTGTTGGATGCATATATGTATTTATGATTGTTGTATCTTCTTGATCAGTAGATTCTTGCATCATTCTATGATGGCCTTCTTTGTCTTTTGTTACTATTTTTGGCTTAAAGTCTCTTTTGTCTAATGTAAGTAAAGCTACTCCTGCTCTCTTTTGGTTTCCACTTGCATGGAATATCTTTTTCCATCCACTCACCTTTAGCCTATATGTATTAAAGCTGAGGGGAGTCTTTTGTAGGAAGCATATATGTGGGTCTTATATATTTTATCTGTTCAGCCACTCTGTGTTTTTTTCCTGGAAGAATTCAGTGCATTTTCATTTACAGTAATTATTGATAGGTGAAGACTTACGTATGCCATCTCATTGTTTCCTAGCTGTTTTATAGTTTCCTTATACCTTTCTTTCTCTTTGACTTCCTTCCTTTCTGAATTGATAATTTTCTATAGTGGAATGCTTTGATTCTCTTTTTTGTATCATTTGTGAATGTATCATAGGTTTCTGCTTTTTGGTTACCATGAGGCTTACAAGAAACTTCTATATGTATAGCAGTCTATTTCATACTGATAACAATTAAACTTCAATCACATGTGAAAACTCTACACTTTTACTCCCCTTTTGTATTTTTAATGTCACACTTTACTTCTTTTTATATTGTGTATCCATTAATAAATCATTGAAGCTGTAGTTTTTAATTTCATTTTATTTTTTTTCAGTGTTCCAAAATTCATGGTTTATGCACCATACCCAGTGCTCCAGGCAATACGTAGCTGTAGTTATTTTTAAAAACTTTTGTCCTTTAACTGTTAAACCAGAGTTAAATGGTTAACATACCAGTGTTGCGTATTTATGTGCTTTCATGTTACTAATTATCATACATTCACTTCAGTTTCAAGTGCTCCTTTCAGCATTTCTTCTAAGGCAGTTCTAGTGGTAGTGAGCTCCATCAGCTTTCGTTTTTTAGGCTACGTCTTCATTTTGCCTTCCTTTCTGAAGGGAACTTTGCCAGGTTAAGTATTCTTGGCTGGAAGTTTCTTTCTCACAGGATTTTGAATATATCATCCCATTCTCTCCTGGCCTGCAAGGTCCCTGCTCAGAAACCTGCTGTAGCCTCATGCGACTTACCTTGTAAGATAGAGTTTTTTTCTCTTGTTGCTTTTGAAATTTCTTTCTTTGTCTTTGATTTAGTGAGTTACATTATAATGCATCTTGTAGATCATTTTGGGTTGAAATTTTGTGGTGACTTATTATTACCTTCATTAACTTGGATCTCCAAATCTCTCCCCCAGGTTTGGGAAGTTCTCAGCCATTATTTCTTTAACTAAGCTCTTTACCACATTTTTCTCTCCTCCTTCTGGGACTCCAGTGATCTTTATGTTGTTTTTTGTTTTGTTTTGTTTTGTTTTGATGGTGCCCCATAATTTTCATAGGTTTTCTTTATTCTTTTTCATTCTTTTTCCTTTTTGCTCCCCTATTTGGATAATTTCAGTTAATCTCTCTTTTATGTCACTGATTCCTTATGCTGCTTTGTCAAGTCTGATATTGTAGCTCTCTATTGAACTATTCAGTTACTGTATTCTTCAGGTCCAAAACTTCTGTTTGGTGTTTTTAAAAAATGTTTTCTCTTTTCTGAGCTTTCCTTTTTTTTCTTGTATTGTCTTCCAAATTTTGTTGTTTATATGTGTTTTTTTAATAGTTTCCTGAACATCTTTAGAATGACTGTTTTGAATTATTTGTTGTGCAATTCTTGGATCTCCATTTCTTTGGGACCAGTTACAGGAGATTTACTCTATTCCTTTGGTGGAGTCATGTTTTCCTTTTTTTTTTTTTTTTTTGTGATTCCAATAGCCTTTTGAAGTAGTCACCTGAACTTTATGGCCTGACTTGGGTAATATAAGACTTTTACCTCAGAGGGGGGCATGCTGATGCAGGGCACCAAGTGTGGGGTGTGGGTGGCATGGTTTTCTTTGGCTAAGGCCACTAGGGTCCACAGCATTGACAACACTGTTGTCCTTGGTAAGCACTGAAGGGATCCATAGTGGTTTCAAGGGCAGCTGGGGTCCTCAGGGACACTTCCTGGTACAATGGTTAGGGACTAGGCATGTAGTGGTGGTGGCCAGACCTTGTGATGGCATACTTGGCTGCAGAGTCCAACTGCAGGTGCCTGTGTCATGTCATGTGTCAGTTGGGCACGTCATGCAGTGGTGAGGTCATGGAAGGCAGCAAAGGACAGGCCCAGCTACAGGCTCACTGGCTTGCATTACTATGGCTGTTGGATATTTCCATGGGTGTACAGCAATGTAGACTCTTAACAGGATTCAAACCTGGGATGTGTGGGTGCACAGCTGGTGGGGCTAGTGACAGAAGAGAGGGCCTAGTCCAGGCCCACAAGCAATTACAGAATCCCTGGCTGTTGGTGTGCTCCCCTATGCCTCCACAGTCTTACTCCAAGGCCTGAAAACTTCAGCAGAGGCCAGTGACAATTATCAGGATTGTCAGGGTTGCAGTGTGCAAGTGCACAGATAGATGGGCTGGCCCTAAGTGCACACATGTTGGTGGGGTCAGTGTCGGGGCTCTAGACTGGCATCTTACACTTGTGCAACAACAGAGGCCTGGGCTGCCTGCTGGTGCAGTTTCCAGGCTCTTTTCACAGCCAGAGAGGGGAATTAATGGGAAGAGACTTTACTTCCATGGAAGCTAAGCTGGCAATTGATTTTTTTACTGGCTAAACCTGCCTGGCTTCACTGCAGTGGGTCCTGCTATGTGGCTGCTATTAGTAGCTACTGTGTTTCTTCTTGTTCCTAGTCATCTCTGTATATCTTACTTTTGTTGGTCTCTGGGTGGGGTAAAACTGAATTGGGACCTTTGTGTAGTACCCTGAAAGCCTGGAGAAGCTGGTCATTCACTCTGCTTTTCCTTTTTTGGTAAGTGGAACTTTCTCTGACTGGGGCCCTTGGCACTGAGCAGTTCCAACTTGAGGGGTGAGATGATGCAGGCAAAATGAAACATTCTTTTTTTCTTGTGTAATTATTCTCAAGTGTTTTTGCTTTACTGTGTTGCTAAAATTTCTTAAGAGGACTCCTGAGCTCTCTCAGAGCCATTTTTATTCACGGATAGCTTTCTGATTAATGATCTTTGTGAAGGGATGGAGGTCTCCCACATTGATATTTTGGTGATGTCGCTCACAACTTTCCCAGATTTTTAAATTCACTCCAAAATTTGTGAATCATTGTGCTATATAGTAACAGAGGGAGAAGTCAAGAACCATGTTTTATTGATCCTGAGTTAGCACAGTTCCTTATATTGACAGTCATTAAAAATTTACATTATTTACTTATTATCACTGTTACCCTTATAATTAATTTTGGAAATAAAAGTAATAAAATAATGTTTTTATTACTTCCTTTATCAAGCTCTAGAAGGTCATACCACAGTCTGGGGAGTCATCAGTGACATTGCTGTCCATCAAAGTCAGCTATCTTATCACCAGACCATCTCAGAAGAGCAGGAGAGGCCCCTGCAGAGCATCTATTTGACTCATGTTGACCCATTAAGAGTACAGTACAAGAGTCATAGCATGGGATGTCTGCTGGAGATCCCACTAAAGTGGAGACCTTGGCAAACACCATTGGAAGAAATAAGTGTCAGGGGACTCCTGTTCTGAAGGTTGGTCAGTGAAAGGCAGCAGTGGCCACACCGAATCTGCATTGGGAATAGTGGGCCTCATTAAGCTGCACTATGTAAAGATCCTTCCATATTTGTACTATTTAGACAGTGCAAGCAGCATAAACACTAAGAGTTTGAATCCGTCCATTCCAGCAAGACTGGAGGCTTGCAAGGAGTCCCAAGAATTTATCAGGGGAGCTAGGGTTAACAATTTAAGATTTGAGGGGAACCAATGTTCGTGTTGTCATTAGATGGTTGAAGCAGTAATCTTAGGAGGCTAAATGAAACATTTCTACAGTCTATAGGTTCAAGGAAGTCCCTATAGCTCCCAATGGAAGACATGGCCAAAGAATTTGGATATATCCTTAATTGGCCATACTTTTATGAAGGTTTGAAAACAACTCCCATAGGTTATCTAAAGTATTGGTTTGGTCAAAAGAATCTCAAGACTTATTTAAAAATTCTTCAGTTGTAGCACAAAAGTAAAAGGGGAAAGTGCAAAGATCTGAGGCAACAAAGAAATATATTAAAAAATCAAATATATGGATATATAGTAGAAAATGAAATTGTAAACTAGATCATACAGGGTGCTTTGTAGACTATCTTTAAAAATTTGTGTTTTAAGTATGATAGGACATCACTCAAAGATTTTTTTAAGATTTTATTTATTTATTTGAGAGAGAGAGAGAGATAGTGAGAGCACAAGCAGAGAGGAGAGGGAGAAGCAGGAAGCCAGATGTGTGGCTCCATCCCAGGACCCTGGATCATGACTTGAGCTGAAGTTACACACTTAATTGACTAAGCCACCCAGTCACCTGTCATTGAAAGATTTTAAGCAATAGAGTGACATTATCTGAATTTATGTTTTCAAACTTTGCCTTTTGGAACATAAGGAAGCCAGAAAGTAAATTGAAAGATCTTTTAGAAGACAATTGGAATTTTCCAGGTAAGGTATGTTGATAGCTTGGACTAGGGTAGAGATAAGATATCTTTTCAGGTCTGAGTCAACTAGACAGTGCTAGATTGGACTGGGAGGTCCAGGAAAGGGGGAATCAAAGATGACTCCTAGGTTTTGGCTTGAATAGCTGAATATGTAATGGTATCATTTGCTGAGGTGGTGATGAATAGAAAGGAACATATTGAAATGGGAAAGGGAAAGAGAAAGGGAGTGTTCCATTAGGGACATAGGAAATTTGAAATGCTTGATAGACAGCCAGTTGGGGGTGTTGAGTAGTTTGGTCCATGAGACTGGAACTTGGATCAAAGTCTGACCCAGAAATATAAGTCAGTGTCTGTATATGGTCTTCCAAGCTATGCAACTAGATGAAGTCACTTGCAGAGAATTTGTATAGGGAAGAGGACCAGAACTGAGCCCTGAATCCCTGAAGCCCTGAAACATTCATTGTTTCAGCAGTAGGGAAGCCAGCCAAGGAGCCAGGAAGAAATTGTCCAAAAGGGAGGAGGAAACCAGGACTATGTGGTGGCAGAAAGACAGTGGGGTCAACATTGAATACAGTTGAGGGCAAGAAAGTCCCCATTGAATCCGGTAACCAGGAGGGCAAAAGCAGTTTCAGTGGCTTGTTGGGGAAAGCTAAGGAGGGACAAGGGAGATGAAGAAGAGACAGTGGGGTTGGAGGAAGGCCCGTGCCACTCTCCTCTCCTTCAGGACTCTTGCAGAAGAGGGAGGGCTGGTTTACCCATCAGTGGAGGGAAGGGAATTTCAAATTATTACTTCAACTGTTTTTCTTACTAGGTGATGGGGAGATGACTCAATTTTTTAAAATCCATATTGATAAACATTGAATGGGGCTGTGTATGCGCATATATGGCATGTTGTTCATCATGCTGAGTTCGATTTAGTTTGATCAAATATCCTTTTAACTTTAAAATGTATCTTTATAGACTTCACCGTGACAGTAAACATCTATTTAGTGCCTGCTGAGATTTCTTCTAGTTCAGCTAATGCTCTAAATTGAAATTGATCATAGCCCCATCTTGTGAACTTGTTTAGCGAGTGAAGGTACAACTGTGTCCTGTTCTCTATTCTCTACGACTCTCTCTGGAAGACAGTCAAGGCTTTAGTGAGCTTACTGGCTATCTGGTAAATGAAGTCAAATCCAAACATTTGGCCACTTTGCTTTATTTTTGTTTGGCTTATAATTTCAGAGATTCTATGTTAAACCCCATAACTTCATGGGAGATATAGAGGCTCCTGAGCTAGCGGTGATACAGTGTGGAATCCAGACTCATTCCAATGTCAGGAGGCTGTAGCAGTTTCTAGGAAGTGTCAGAATCCTAATCATCCCTGGGCTTCTGAAGGTAGAAGCAGGAGGTGTGGCCCTTCCATGACACAGAGTCAATTAGGGAATTTTCTGATTGTGTAAGTGATTGAAACTTTTATAGAAAAATTTTAGAGATTAAAATTAGAAAATAGAAATCATTCACCATCCAATCACTTGAAGACAGTTATTATCATTTTTATATATTCTATTTTGGAGCATAGGATTTTGGTGCTTATTTTTAAAGCCATTGAGATCATTATATAGAGCTATGTGTTTGATTAAGGTTTGAGGGCTTTGAGGTTATGTAGGAAGTTACAGATAGATAATCTATCCATTTCTGTTTGTGAATCAGGAACACAATGATATTCAGACTGGTTTCTCTACAGCCAGGCCATGAGGATTCATATCCTTAGGAGTTTGCAGTGGCCTATTTTGTGCAGTGAGATTATAATAATTTTATGCTTTCTAACTTCTCATGGCCCCTGGCAAACACTTCAAGTCTTAGGCAACCTGAGATTTTGACTTTGATGAGTCACTGTAATTTATGGCCACTCTGACCACAGGGAAGTGGTTGTTTTAGATGTTGGTCTTGAACTAACTGGTGGGTGGTCATGGTGCCTAGCAGGGGCTGGCTTTAGAATTTGAATTACAACAGCTTTATTTTGAATTTAATAGCTTTACATGGTCTCACTGCCTGCAGACAGGGGGCCATCAGAACCTTAGTAACAAGTGCATCTGAGGCAAGGATTCACTCGAAAGGACAAGGGCATCTTGACTGGGGGTAATTATTTGCTGCTTTTACAATCTGATCTTCAACCAGGACCACAGGCCAAGAATTTAATGCAGCTAAATCACGTGTATGAGCTTGATAACTAGCACGCAAGCAAAGGGCTTATGCAGGTGTGGGTTGGCTGCTCTCCTTTTGTGCTTTTTTTCCCCTTTAGATTGTATTTGCTAAGATTTTATTTATTTGACAGAGGGAGAGCACAAGCAGGTGGAGCTGCAGGCAGAGGGGAAGGGAGGGGGAGAAGCTGGCCCTCAGCTGAGCAGGGACTCAATTTCAGGACCCTGGGATCCCGACCTGAGCCAAAGGCAAATGCATAACCAACTGAGCCACCCAGGTGCCCCAGTTAATAGTATTTGAACTGAATTCAGAGCCAAGGGAGGAATCTATGGAGGGACTAAGCCATGGATATGCATGGTTTATAAAAGCCTTTAAGATCATTCCCCACTTTGACATCCAGAGCCTGTAACATCTCAATTCCTAGGATGCGTGGTCTCCAGTAGAAATGACATGGGGATTTGTCCCACAAGGCCTCTAGAGGCGCACTTCACCAAAAGCCCCTTTATTTCAGGAACTTGCTGAAAGTGGTTCTCCTGCTGAAATAGTTCTGGGGATGAACATTCCCTGGGAAGCTGGGTTCACAGACCTAAGATGTTCCATACCAAGGGGCAGTCTCCTTTGTGGCTTGGGACCAAAAACACCTGTTCCTGGGAGAGAGTTTAGACCCTGTCACCATGTGGGAGCCCACTCTGATGCAGAAAGATGGCCGTCAAGGGGAAGTAGAAACTGAACGGGAAAAACTGCTTCTCAGGGTCTGATGCCAACTGCTTCCCTTGCCAGTTTAAAGGAAAAAGAGAGAGAGAGAGGATTATCTCAAATGACAATCCCTGAGAAAAGAAATGAGTGACTCCCAGCCCCTACCACATCCTTGTCCCACAAAAGTGGTAAATCTCATAGTATCAAATTTAACCTCTTTTGAGATATTCTCCCAAGGGTTTTAAAAATTGAGATATAAAAGGACTTGTTTACAAAAACCAGGCTCTGAACTGTAGAGAGCAATTAGATGGTTACCAGAGGGGGGATGGGTGGGGGGATGGATGAAATAGATGAAGGGGATTATGAGTACATTTATAAAATTAAAACAAAAAAAGAAAAGAAAGAGTGCACTTATGATGAGCACTGAGTAATGTATAGAAGTGTTGAATCATTATCTTATACACCTGAAACTAATTTAACACTATGTTAATTACACTGGAATTAAAATTAAAAAAACAAAATGATTGAAATTAAAAATGACTGAGCCACCCAGGCACCCCAATTAAAAATGAATGAATGAATGAATAAATAAATATAAAGAAAATTCCTGGTTTAAAAATGTACATATGCTCCACTTATTTGTGGAGCATAACAAATAGCATGGAGGACAAGGGGCGTTAGAGAGGAGTAGGGAATTTGGGTAAATTAGAAGGGGAGGTGAACCATGAGAGACTATGGACTCTGAAAAACAATCTGAGGGGTTTGAAGTGGCGGGGGGGTGGGAGGTTGGGGTACCAGGTGGTGGGTATTCTAGAGGGCTCGGCTTGCATGGAGCACTGGGTGTGGTGAAAAAATAATGAATACTGTTTTTCTGAAAATAAATAAATTGAAAAAAATGTACATATCAGTAATTTTTAGTATATTAACTATCACTATTGCCAGTTTACCATTAACTAAAACCAGTAACAAATTCCAGAATATTTCCATCACACCAAAAAGAAACCCCACATCTATTAGCAGTCAGTCACATTTCTCTCTACCTCCACCACCTGGTAATCACTAATCTACTTTTTATCTCTACAGATTTGCCAATTCTGGATAGTTCATATAAATGGAATCATACAGTGTGTAGCCTTTGTGACTGACTTCTTTCACTTCAGCATAATGTTTTCAAAGTTCATCCATATTGTCACATGTAGCAACTCCCATTATTTTTTAGCAGAATAATTTTTCATTGCATAGATGAGCCACATTTGTTCATCCATTCATCAGTTGATAGCATTGGAATGTTTACATTTATTTTTAGACATTTATTTATTTATTTATTTGAGAAAGAGAGAGACTGCAGTGGGGAGGGACAGAGGGCGAAGGGGAAGGAGAGAAGCAGACTCCCTGCTGAGCACTTAGCCTAGCTGAGCTCAGTGTAGTGACCCTGAGACCACGACCTTAGCTGAAAGCAAGAGTTGAGTACTCAACTGAGGACCCAGGCACCCCTGGATTGTTTGCATTTTTTTTTGCTGTTATGCATAATGTTATGAACATTCTTTTTTTTTCAAAGATTTCATTTATTTATTTGAGAGAGAGAGATACAGAATGAATGAAAGAGAGAGAGAGAGCATGAGAGGAAAGAGGTCAGCAGGAGAAGCAGACTCCCCACCAAGCTGTGAGCCCAATGTGGGACTCAATTCTGGTGTTCCAGGATCATGACCTGAACCGAATGCAGTCGCCCAACAAACTGAGCTACCCAGGGGCCCTGCTATGGACATTCTTGTGCAATCCTAATTGGTTTTTAGGGTCATAATCATGGGCCTCAGACAAGCAACATAGGTTGACTAGTAAAGTTGAAAGAAATATTTTCCAGCTAATTTTGAGTTTCTATTATGACTTTCGATGACACTAAGTGCTGAGATTTGGAGCATAATTATGTTTGGGTTAACTATCCTAAGATTTGGGGATTGTTTTATTTTTGTTAATGTGTAGGTATGAAAAACAATTGCTGTGTAATTTTATATGCTTTAGATCCTTCATAGTGAGGCTGCTGAGCTGTGTGGCAAGCAAACAGACACAAAATCTGAGTTCCTGAAGTGCAGCCAGTCTAGAGAAGGACAGTCCAGGCTGCGGCTGCCTAAAGAAGGAAGACATGGAAAATTCATCTAACTGAAATTGAGCAAATGAGCAGTTGAAGAGAATGATTACTTAGACTTTAAACTGAAATTGGGGACTTTAATTTCTTGGATTCGTAATGCACACAGACAGCAGAATTTTTTCACACTTTACCCCTTTGGGTCTTCAACTAAAAGATTTTGGATTTTAATTTTTTAAGATTTATATCTTTAAATGATATCACTGGGAAATTAACAATGGGAGGTTTTTTAAAAATTGAATTTAGGAGTATCACCATGGTATGTTGATATATGATTTTTGGAATATTTTAATTTAATTTGGAATATTTGATTTCATTTTAATGTTTTAGTGCTGTTATCTGACCTCATTGCAGAAACTCTGAGAAGCTACATTGGACCATATAGCTGGGCAAAATTTGGAATAGGAAATAGAAAAGAAGTGAACATTCATCTTTAAATTCAGAACAGCCACTGAGATCATTCAATTAATACACAATTCTGTCCCATTTCAGAGCCTAGAGAAAAATCCAATTCTATTAGCAGTAAGAAAGGTCCTAGAAAGTCCCAGAGAGATCCACAAATGAGTATGGAAGGGGAGTTATTTTCTTATAACAAATATTTTCTTCACTATGGTAAATGCGTATTAGTTCTATGCTAATAATGCCTCATTGACTAATTTTTAGAAGAAATCTAAAAAAAAATCAGAGACCTACATTTAGAATACAATTTTTAAAAAACACAGCAAAGTTAACTCTTCTATTCAAAGGTAAAGGAAAAATACAAGGAATGATGATTGTATTATCACTTACTCTTCCATCTGGGAGATGGAAAATTTCTTTTGCTGTAGTTTTTTAAGAAGTTAGATTACAGAGACATTCAAATGTGAAAAAAATAGTTCTGGATTTTCCTCTCCTACTGAATCACTGCTACTTCCACTGCCAGGAGTATAAAAATGGTGATTGGACTTTGGCCCTTCAGTTTTTTCTCCTTGGGCCAAAGTGGAAGGTAAATTTGGCCATTCTTACAAGCATAGGCCTTGAGCCCTTTCCGGCCAGCATGGGAAAGAGGATGGAAACCAGCTATGCTCTTTCTGCCCCTGAGCTGTTAGCACTGTGGGTTTTCCAGAATTTTCCCATTTACTGCTACTTTGCATACTCTTCTCTGGAAAGGAAGTCAGTTTTCCATTCCAGACATTATATCTTAATTTGGTGCAAGGTTGTGGTATAAGATTGGACCTTTTGTTTGTTTGTTTGTTTCATCATAAAAGACCTGTTCTTTACTGTTTTTATTTCTTAAGTTCATGTCATTCACTTTTGAGAGTGATTTCGAAAGGGATTTCAAGAAGGGCGCCTGGGTGGCTCAGCTGGTTAAGCATCTGACTCTTGATTTCGGCTCAGGTGGTCATCACATGGGTCGTGATCTCATGGGTTGTGGAATGGGACCCCATGTCAGGCTCCACACTCAGTGGGAAGTCTTCTTGAGATCCTCTCTCTTCTTCCCTCTCCTTCTGCCCCCCTCTTGCATGCCTGCTTGCTCTCTCTCTCTATTTATTATTAAATAAATAAATTTTAAAGAAAGAGAGAGATTTCAAAAATTTGTGCATATATGGCCATTTTATCCTGACTTTAGGACACTTAAAAATGTTTCAAATCTCCTTTAAAAAAAAGTCTGGAATATTTGTTTAGTTAATGTATGGACACCATGCAAGGTTATGAAGCAGAATGTCATATACATTAAAAGCCATCTCTGGAATTTTGAAGTTAGAGAAAAATTCTGCGAAATATCCCACCTAGCTGTCTAATTCTAGTAGTGTTAGGAAGCTCACCTACTTTTTTTTTTCTTTTTCAAAGATGATTAAATATTACACAGTCAGAATTTCACATTCTACCTGGCATATGGTGAATGTTCAACAAATGTTGGCTTTTATTGTTACTACTCTTTCATTTGCTCAGACACATGTGATCATCACACAACAATTTTACCCTATGCTTATGTAATACTTTTTTGCTTTCCTTCTCTCTCCCCGACCTGGCATTCTTCACTTTTTTTCTATTCTTCTTGCTCTGGTCAGTTCCACAATTATCCTCTAAATCTGCTACTATTTCTATTCTCATTGTTCCTGTCAATAACTCCCATCAGGCAAAGAGTGCAGATTTGTGTGTTTACTTAAAAAAAAGATTCTATTTATTTATTTGAGAGAGAGAAAGAGAGCACATGAGTGGTGGGGGTTGGGCCAAGGGAGAGGGAGAAGTAGGCTCCTGGTTGAGCAGGGAGCCCAACATGGGGCTAGATCCTAGGACCCTGAGATCATGACCTGAGCTAAAGGCAGATGCTTAACTAACTGAGCCATGCAGGCTCTCCTGTATATTTACTTTCTAGTCCTATAAAGTACAAATGTGTTTCTTCTTTCCTTTTTTTTTTAAAGATTTTATTTATTTATTTATTTGACTGAGAGAGACAGCAAGAGCAGGAACACAAGCAGGCAAAGTGGGAGAGGGAGAAGCAGGCGTCCCAAAGAGCAGGGAGCCCAAAGAGGGACTCCATCCCAGGACCCTGGATTCATGACCCGAGCCAAAGGCAGATGCTTAATGACTGAGCCACCCAGGCACCCACGAACATGTTGCTTATTGAGGTATATTATTAAATTTAAACATGAACTATTTAAATTACTGTATCAACTTATACTAGGAGGTCCTATAAGTTTAAATGCAGACCACCCAAATATTATTGCTTATGGGGATATCCCTTTAGTCTTCATGGACAGATGTGAAGTACCAGAATGCCTTTACAATGCAGAAGGTCTGCTTCTGCTTTCCATGGCACATTTTGTATTCAAAGTAAGGATGCTTGTTAGTTAGCTCATGGCATTTTCCTTTAGTCTGTAAGATGGGCAGCATTTGGGAGGACGTCTTAGCTCATGCTCATCTTGTTTTTTGGTCAACCCAGACATTTCTGGGAAGAAGGATTTTAACACTTTTTATAGCATTACGTTTTCTGGAAGTTAACCTATACTTTCATGGACTCTTAAAAAATCCAGTCATGTGTTGTTTCCAGTGCTTGGAATCATCTCTCAAAGACATTTGCTGATTACCATGTTAATGCCTAAAAAATGTCTTAGAGCTCTTTTCCATGAATGCATTACCTTAGCATTCAGAATTAAGATCTGTCTCTGTTTCAAAAGTCAAAGTATAATGGAAACTATTTCTTTCAGGAAATTAGATTTTCCTGGCTGAGATAGCAATGAGTGTGGTTGAGAAGGAAAACTCTCCACATGAACAATATTCTAAAGGAGGAATAAGAAGTTTTATCTGGGAATTTCAGAACACTGAGAGAAATGATTGTTTAAGGTGGGCCTGATTTTGGCAGTGATTCTTTAATATATTGAAAAAGTGAGATAAAATTTTTATTTTTACTTCTTTGTAACCACAAGATGGCACCAGTTTCCTATTTTTAAACGTTTGGCATTGCTATTTTTCTTTTTTTTTTTTTACGTTTTTTTAAAGATTACAAGCTGTTTAGGGACATTTGGTTATAACTTTCCCTCAAATACGGGCTCATAGACTATAAGGCTAGAGTTACGGTATTAAATAAGAATTTGTAGGTGGAATAAGGTTTATAATATGCATCGCATATGCATGGGATTAATTGGTTGAAATGGTTGAAATCTCAGCCCAAGGGAAAGGAGTTTCTCTGGGGGTTTTGTAAGTGAAAGGGCATTGGGCAACTTAAACTGGGTTACCACGAGAAGTCAGATGTAAAGTGGTCTTGGCCAGGAGTTTCCTGTCTGGTCCAAGGGTATGAGCTGGTAGAGAATATAGGCAGGAGGAGAAGGAGGGTAAGAAGGTCAGCTGTGCTGTGAGTTGAACTCTCCTAGAAATGATATTTTGAAGTGAGGGGAGTACTGAGGTTGTGTTTGAGGGAGGAGAAGGAAGAGATCAGTGTGCCTAAGCGTGCCTAAAGCAGAAGCAAAAAATAGAAGGCAATTCCACCCACTTCTCAGCTCTGGCCTAACTCTGTTACCATATTCTGGTTTAGCAATCTTTCTTTGGCCTACAAAAGACAAATGAAGGGAACCAATGGGGAACCAGCTACCTTCCTGTCATAAATGCTGTTGTAAGGCTGTTGTCTAGCTATAGTTCTAAGACCTTCCTGTCCTCACCATCCCTTCATTCCCTGTTCTCCTTCTTTTCATCAGTCCAATTCCTTTTGGTTATAAGTAGTAGAAATGCAGTGCAAAGTACCTTAAACACAAGGGAATTTATCCACACATGAGACTTAAAAGTTCAGGGTTTGAATAACTTCAAACAGCTGCATATAGATGTTCCACTGTTGGTTCTGTTGTTGCTGTTGTTGTTTTTCCCCGGTTGTCTTCATTCTTCCTCACATCTGTCCAGGTTGCAGGATAGACTGCCCCAGCTGCACTAGACGTTCACGATTTTCATAGCCATCGATCTCAGAAGCCATTAGTTTCTCTCCCAGTATTCCTACAAAGACCCTCATTGATGGGTCTGGGTTGTGTGTCAACTTGGCACAAGAATTATATGGACCACACAAGGTGCAATACTCAAAAGAAGAGGTTTATGGGCAGATTTTAAATGTAACCCATGTGCATTATATCTTCCTAAGAAAGTATCTGGATAGTAACATGGCCCCAGGCCAATGTTCCCAATGTAGTGAGAACTAATCTACTAAATGCAGGGAAAATGCACAGCTTATAATTATGGATAAGGACTAGATCTAAGTTTGGAGATCTTCAACCTAGGAGGAAAGTCTCTTAGAGAGAATTAAAGGTTTGATCTGTTGTTATCCTCTAGTATTTCCTGTTCTTTTTAGTCATTTACTTCTATGGTAAGCATAATGGTGGGCAGGTGGACTCGAGAAGAATTTCTGGTCTCAGAGTCTCCTGAACTAAAATCAGTGTTTTTCCCTCTCCCTCCTTCTATCCCTCCCTCTGTACCTTCCCACCCCATCATCAAATGTGACTAGATTTCCTTTGACCCATTGTATGTAGGACTCATTCGGAATCCTGGAATGAGACATCCAACAGAAATCTTGGGACTAAAATTTTTGTGTTCAAAGCAGGGAATTGGAGATGTTTCCTTATACTGATGTGTGGCCATGTAATTGTGCCAATAATGAAAGCTCTAGGTGTAGTTACTTTCATTAATTTCCATCTCACAAAGGTAATAAGTGTTCTGTAGTGAGTGTCTGGGAAGATGGCTCTTGCCAAATCTGGAGAATATAAGAAAAGAAGTGTTCTTCTGGGTAAACATTCTTAGTGCCGGTATTAGAAGCTTTTGTAGAGCTCAACAGAATACTGAGAAGTTTAATTATATACTCATATATTTTAGGTTAAGTTTATTTTATAATGGGTTGACCCATTATATTAACATGATGACTGTGTTTTCTTGTGGAAAACTTGGAAACAGACTTATAATAAAATGTCCCCCTGCCTCCCCCTCACTATGAAAACTAGATTGCTTAGTTTGAAAGAATTGATCATAGTCTTACAATGATAGTTTCTACACTATTTTACACAAAATTCTCAGAGTATTTAACATTTACTCTGACAGCAAAGCTGTGGAAAGAAAGGTTCTATCTGAGTGGTATGAACCAAAAACCAGGTAAGAAGCCTGACTTTAAGGAATAATTTCTACCCTGTTAATTGTCCTATTGGCCTTAAGGAAATGAGATAGACAATCATCCATTCTTAGTGGACTAAGAAGGCACAATGTCTGAAAAGTTGGCATGTATATTAGAAATTCCTTCATTAGGAATGATGTCCAACATCTTTTCAAGTACCTGTTGGCCATCTGTATGTCTTCTTTGGAAAAATGTCTATTCAGAGCCTCTACTCATTGCAAAATCAGACTGTGTTTTGTTTTGTTTGGCTATTGAATTGTATGAGATCTTCATGTATTTTTGATATCCGCTCTACTCCAAGTCCTATTTCTATGTTCCCTTTTCATTGACTGGCACCACCATTCATTTGGACAGGCTAGTTTTCCACTCATCCGATCGACCACTTCATTCTGTAATTTTTACTTTCGAAACATCTTTTGAATTCTTCTGTCAGTTTCTACCATAGTCTGAATGATATTTTTTTTTAATGTGGAATACTGCATTATTAGCCTAAAAAATGTCTTTCTTGGATGCAATCTGACCTTCATCCTGGCAGAGTAACCCTTTCAAATATGAATCTGTTGATACCACCGCTTAGAATTTCCCCTTCACATTGAAGATAAAGACTCAGTTTCTAAACGTAAGTCACCAGTGCCTATATGATCTGGCCCCTCCCTTACACTCTGGGTTTCTCCGGCACCACCTCCCTCACTCCTCTATGCTCCGACCTCTCTGGCCATGCTCTCTCTTGCCACAGAGTCTTCTCACATGAGGCTCTTTCTGTCTGGATCACTCTTCTACCTCTCCACTACTTACCGGGTGGACTCCTATCTTTCCGCGATATAAGCTCAAGCTTTAGCTCCTCAAGTCTGCCTTTGTGGACCTGCCTTGCAGCTCTTTCTTGGTGCTTATCACTGGTAATTTTACATTTGCTTCTATTATTATTGTTGGCCAATAATGCCTGTCTTCCCTACTCAATTCAGGCTCTACAAGGTCATGACTTATGTCTGCCAATCATTAATTCCATAGTCCCAGGCAAGAGAATGTAATAGGAGCTCAAAAAATAGGAGTTAGATGAAAGATTTCTTATATTGCTTTACAACTTACTTTTCTATCTAAAAGAAAGCAGTGTGTGATGACTGTTAGGTTTGGGCTGTCTTGAGCATTGTTGTGAAATGGCCAGCAGAACCTTCAATGGCATACATGAAAGGGATGTAGCGGGCTACTGTGTATGTTCTTCCAGAGGAGGTTGTGGATAGAGTAGCCCAATTTCTCAGAAGAAATAGATGTTGCTCCCACCTTGTTTCCTCTCTAGCCACGTAAAAAGCAGACTAAATGGAGCAAGTTAATTTAGCACAGTTTCAGATGAAGTCTCATACTATTCCTGGGATGGGATAGCATTATAGGATAGTCAAGGTGGTCTGAGATTGGATGTGGACAGTTGCAATTAGTGTTCTTCCATACACGTTAGGAAGCATGTCGAAGTTTCCAGAAGTGTTACCTAAAATACAAATCTTGTTTGCCTACTTAAAAGCTGTTCCCGCCTTTTCTGGGGATGTAGAGCCTTTATTGCATTCCACTGTGTAACCCTAACTCATGTGCCTTGAGAAAGATACAGTATCCAGACCCCAGCAAGAAATTCTAATGGATCTAAGCCAGTCACTGTGACCCGGTTTCCTTGTCATTTATTGAATCTGATGCGGGCATGCCACTGCCTGTGAGAGGCCTTCGTGTTCTTGGAGAAAAGGCTCTTCTCTTGTTATCAGAGGCACCTGGATAAGCAGTCCCCCTCCTTCTGCTCAATGCTGTTGTGTCTGAATGGGGTCCTGAGAAGGCTACAGCCAGCTTGTGACGTGGGAACTAGTCTGCAGATGAGAGACATGCTGAGCATGGCAGAGAGGCAAGGTAGAAAGCTCTGAGCTGCAGCCTAGTTCTCCAGAATCCAGCCTCCAGACTGCCACCAACCCACCATCTGTCTAAAGTGTTTTAATGTAATAATTGTATTCCCCTGCTTTCTTTTTATTTTTTATAAACATAATATATTTTTATCCCCAGGGGTACAGGTCTGTGAATCGCCAGGTTTACACACTTCACAGCACTCACCATAGCACATACCTCCCCCATATTCATAACCCCACTCCCCTTCTCCCAACTCCCCTCCCCCCAGCAACCCTTAGTTTGTTTTGTGAGATTATGAGTCACTTATGGTTGATCTCCCTCCCAATCCCATCTTGTTTCATTTATTCTTCTCCTAGCCCCTTCCCTGCTTTCTTGTCAGTTTCCTGCTGTAGTATCAATTTGGCCTCTGCCAACCATTTTTCTGTTCTCATCTTTAAATATGGCACCCCCTCTGATCCTCTGCTCTGCTTGTCTCTTGGCATTTAAAGTCCTGTCATACAAGATCGCTTGCCATTCCTGACTGCTTAGGCCTGTTATTTCATGGCTCTGTCACAGTGTTTATGCTTTGTGTTCTCTGTGGTTTAGAAATCCTATTCTCTGTGATGCCTCTCTTGACTTCTTTTTTTTTTCCAATTTATTTATTTTCAGAAAAACAGTATTCATTATTTTTTCACCACACCCAGTGCTCCATGCAAGCTGTGCCCTCTATAATACCCACCACCTGGTACTCTAACCTCCCACCCCCCCGCCACTTCAAACCCCTCAGATTGTTTCTCAGAGTCCATAGTCTCTCATGGTTCACCTCCCCTTCCAATTTACCCAAAAGCACATACCCTCCCCAATGTCCATAACCCTACCCCCCTTCTCCCAACCCGCCTCCCCCCAGCAACCCACAGTTTGTTTTGTGAGATTAAGAGTCACTTATGGTTTGTCTCCCTCCCTATCCCGTCTTGTTTCATGGATTCTTCTCCTACCCACTTAAGCCCCCATGTTGCAACACCACTTCCTCATATCAGGGAGATCATATGATAGTTGTCTTTCTCCGCTTGACTTATTTCGCTAAGCATGATACGCTCTAGTTCCATCCATGTTGTCGCAAATGGCAAGATTTCGTTTCTTTTGATGGCTGCATAGTATTCCATTGTGTATATATACCACATCTTCTTGATCCATTCATCTGTTGATGGACATCTAGATTCTTTCCATAGTTTGGCTATTGTGGACATTGCTGCTATAAACATTCGGGTGCACGTGCCCCTTTGGATCACTACGTTTGTATCCTTAGGGTAAATTCCCAGTAGTGCAATTGCTGGGTCATAGGGCAGTTCTATTTTCAACATTTTGAGGAACCTCCATGCTGTTTTCCAGAGTGGTTGCACCAGCTTGCATTCCCACCAACAGTGTAGGAGGGTTCCCCTTTCTCCGCATCCTCGCCAGCATCTGTCGTTTCCTGACTTGTTGATTTTAGCCATTCTGACTGGTGTGAGGTGATATCTCATTGTGGTTTTGATTTGTATTTCCCTGATGCCGAGTGATATGGAGCACTTTTTCATGTGTCTGTTGGCCATCTGGATGTCTTCTTTGGAGAAACGTCTGTTCATGTCCTCTGCCCATTTCTTGATTGGATTATTTGTTCTTTGGGTGTTGAGTTTGTTAAGTTCTTTATAGATTTTGGACACTAGTCCTTTATCTGATATGTCGTTTGCAAATATCTTCTCCCATTCTGTCAGTTGTCTTTTGGTTTTGTTAACTGTTTCCTTTGCTGTGCAAAAGCTTTTGATCTTGATGAAATCCCAAAAGTTCATTTTTGCCTTTGCTTCCCTTGCCTTTGGCGATGTTCCTAGGAAGATGTTGCTGCGGCTGAGGTCGAAGAGGTTGCTGCCTGTGTTCTCCTCAAGGATTTTGATGGATTCCTTTCTCACATTGAGGTCCTTAATCCATTTTGAGTCTATTTTCGTGTGTGGTGTAAGGAAATGGTCCAGTTTCATTTTTCTGCACTGGCTGTCCAATTTTCCCAATACCATTTATTAAAGAGGCTGTCTTTTTTCCATTGGACATTCTTTCCTGCTTTGTCAAAGATTAGTTGACCATAGAGTTGAGGGTCTATTTCTGGGCTCTCTATTCTGTTCCATTGGTCTATGTGTCTGTTTTTGTGCCAGTACCATGCTGTCTTGATGACGACAGCTTTGTAATAAAGCTTGAAGTCCGGAATTGTGATGCCACCTACTTTGGCTTTCTTTTTCAATATCCCTTTGGAAAGTACAGCATCCCTTCCTGATCAAAACCCTTCAAAGTGTAGGGATCGAGGGCACATACCTCAATATCATCAAAGCCATCTATGAAAAACCCACTGCAAATATCATTCTCAATGGAGAAAAACTGAAAGCTTTTCCACTAAGGTCAGGAACACGGCAGGGATGTCCATTATCACCACTGCTATTCAACATAGTACTAGAAGTCCTAGCCTCAGCAATCAGACAACAAAAGGAAATTAAAGGCATCCAAATCGGCAAAGAAGAAGTCAAATTATCACTCTTCGCAGATGATATGATACTCTATGTGGAAAACCCAAAAGACTCCACGCCAAAACTGCTAGAACTTGTACAGTTCAGAATTCATTAAAGTGTCAGGATATAAGATCAATGCACAGAAATCAGTTGCATTTCTCTACACCAACAACAAGACAGAAGAAAGAGAAATTAAGGAGTCAATCCCATTTACAATTGTACCCCAAACCATTAATCTCACGGAAACAAACTGTGGGTTGCTGGGGGGAGGGGGGTTGGGAGAAGGGGGGTAGGGTTATGGACATTGGGGAGGGTATGTGCTTTTGGGTAAATTGGAAGGGGAGATGAACCATGAGAGACTATGGACTCTGAGAAACAATCTGAGGGGTTTGAAGTGGCGGGGGGGTGGGAGGTTGGGGTACCAGGTGGTGGGTATTATAGAGGGCACAGCTTGCATGGAGCACTGGGTGTGGTGAAAAAATAATGAATAATGTTTTTCTGAAAATAAATAAATTGGGAAAAAAAAACAATTGTACCCCAAACCATAAGATACCTAGGAATAAACCTAACCAAAGAGGCTAAGAATCTATACTCAGAAAACTATAAAGTACTCATGAAAGAAATTGAGGATGACACAAAGAAATGGAAAAATGTTCCATGCTCCTGGATTGGAAGAATAAATATTGTGAAAATGTCTATGCTACCTAAAGCAATCTACACATTTAATGCAATTCCTATCAAAGTACCATCCATCTCTCTTGACTTCTGAGGTAGCATTTATTTCACCACCAGACCTAGAACCTCTTTTTTTTTTCTTTTTAAGATCTTCTTTACTTGAAAGAGGGAATGCATGCAATCATACGAGGAGTAAAGTGGGGGAGGGAAAGAGAGGGGAAAGAATCTTCAGCAGACTCCTTGCTGAGAGCTCAGAGCCTAATGTTGGGCTTGACCCCATGACTCTGGGATGATGACCTGACCTAAAACCAAAAGTCGAATACTTAACTGACTGAGCCACCCAGGTGCTCCCAGACCTTGAATTTCTTTTCTTTCTTTTTTTTTTTAGACCTAGTATTTCTAACATAATATCAAAATGATTTCAAAAAATTAGTTATTTGTTTATCTCTCCCCAGTAGACTGAAAACATTCTGATAATTGGTTATTTATCTTTACATTTTCACAACCTATACAAGTCCAAGTTTGTAAAAGGTACTCAATAAACATTTAATAAATTAATGAGGTTTTTCCTCTAGTAGAGATAAAGGCGTGTGAACATTAAACCATTGGAACCCTGAGTCCACAGGTGACCTATTGTTTTCAATATTGTGTTCTTACAGAGTTTCTTTCTTAATCGACTGATGGAAGGGTAAGTTCCAGGGTTAGTTTCCTTGATGTTGATTAAGTAATTTATTTTTAAGTCTTAGTGTAATTCTTCTGATGGTCAACAAAAACTAGAAATTCTAGAATTTTTGAAAGGATTTTTCTTGTAAGTGATCATTATATTATTGGGTTATTTATATAGTAAGTCAGTACTGATGCCTTGTTTGTGTATTTAGGGATTCCTGTTGTTGGACAGGGGATCAGATGTTGAGAGTTTGGACAAACTCATGACAACCAAAAATATACCTGAAGCTCACCAAGATGCACTTAAAACTGGTTTTGCAGAAACCAGTCTGAAAGCTCAAGCCCTAACACAAAAAACCAATGGTAAGTTGATTAGACACTATCCATATTTGGGAAGCATACCTAAAAGGAAGTCAGAGTCCTACCTTTAAGTGATTACACATACTTTTCTAACACATATGCACCTTTTCATTGGTTATATTCCATTATATTTGTCACTTAAGCTGTGTCAAAGTGGAAATACCTGTTGACACTCTCCCTTTTCTCAAATGAGAACCAGAGTCAAGGACAGAAGCATGACTTCCTTCATGAGGTTTTTGATAACAGGGTGCTGAAAGGAAATCATGGCAACTATACAAAAGAATGTCAGGTTCCAAAATTGCATATGATGGAATATGATTACCATCAATAACCTAATTCTTGCTTTTCATCAAGGTGTCATTTGTCATTGTTGTTATTTGACTTAAGGATTGTTTTTTTCTTTTCCTCTTCCATATTCTCTGAGACAAACTTGTCTGATTCTCTTCGTTCTGCTGCTGTTTGGCATTTATGGACTCTTAAAAAATCCATTTTTATCTGGTAAAGGTTCTTTTTATTTATCTGACTTTTATTTTTAATCTTTTAAATACTCGACTTTTTTTTTCATAGTCTACCTTAGACAGGAGAAAAGAAGTATTTCCTGTTTTGTTTTTGTTTTTTAAAGATTTTATTTATTTATTTGACAGAGAGAGAGAAAGATCACAAGTAGGCAGAGGGGCAGGCAGAGAGAGCGGGGAAAGCAGTCTCCTTGCTAAGCGGAGAGCCTGATGGCCTTGATCTCAGGGCCCTGATACCATGACTTGAACCTGATGTGGGGCTTGACCCCAGGACCCTGAGAGCATGACTTGAGCTGAAGGCAAAGGCTTAATCCACTGAGCCACCCGGGCACCCCAGCATTTACTGTTCTGGTGTCTAGGCCTTTCTTTCCTAAGTCAACAGTTCACAGATTGGGTCAATTTGAGGTGTTTTTTTTTTTTTTTTTTGCATTGAAGTAGAAAAGTTTTAATCAGTTATGGTTACATGCCAACTGCATTATCAGGGCTCATTATATTTACATTGCTTTGTGGGTTACAAGAAAAGTTCCTTCAGACACTGTATGAATTTCAAGTTTTATTTTGAGAAAATAATTAATATTTTGTTAATGTTCCAAGGATTATGTTAGAGCAAAAATGTTAGCTTAGCTTCTGTTAGTGGTTGGTTTCCCAGACTTCTAGAAAGTTACACCTGTCCAATTATAAAACTTAAAAACATGTAGAATAATTGTATAATAAGAATACAAAGACATACTAATAAATTTATGAAAAATTTATATATAATACAAAAGTATATAAAAATTTGGGGCTCCTCGGTGGCTCTGTTGGTTAAGCATCTGCCTTCAGTCCAGGTCATGATCTCAGGGTCCTTGGATCGAAACGTCTGCACCTTCCCCCACTTGTGTGCTTTCTCTCTCCCCATCTCAAATAAAATCTTAAAAAAAATATATGAGCACTGGGTGTGGTGAAAAAATAATGAATAATGTTTTTCTGAAAATAAATAAATTGAAAAAAATATATGTATCTATACACACACACATATATAAATTTAGTATATAATTAAGAATTGCCTCAAGTGATTCTCATAGTTCTCAGTTGACCAGTCTAAAATGAAGTAATAATGCCCATCCTAAGTAGTTCCTGTTGCTTTCTCAGCCATTCAGTTTTTGTTTTTTTTTTTTTTACAAAAGAATAGATCTTTACTCTGCTAAACACAGCTTTCACAGAAAGCTGTTAAAGCTTCTTCTTTTTTTTTTCCAATTTACTTAATTTCAGAAAAACATTATTCATTATTTTTTCACCACACCCAGTGCTCCATTCAAGCCGTGCCCTCTATAATACCCACCACCTGGTACCCCTACCTCCCACCCCACCCCGGCCACTTCAAACCCCTCAGACTGTTTTTCAGAGTCCATAGTCTCTCATGGTTCACCTCCCCTTCCAATTTACCCAAATTCCCTACTCCTCTCTAACGCCCCTTGTCCTCCATGCTATTGGTTATGCTCCACAAATAAGTGAAACCATATGATAATTGACTCTCTCTGCTTGACTTATTTCACTCAGCATAATCTCTTCCAGTCCCGTCCATGTTGCTACAAAAGTTGGGTATTCATCCTTTCTGATGGAGGCATAATACTCCATAGTGTATATGGACCACATCTTCCTTATCCATTCCTCCATTGAAGGGCATCTTGGTTCTTTCCATAGTTTGGCGACTGTGGCCATTGCTGCTATAAACATTGGGGTACAGATGGCCCTTCTTTTCATGACATCTGTATCTTTGGGGTAAATACCCAGGAGTGCAATTGCAGGGTCATAGGGAAGCTCTATTTTTAATTTCTTGAGGAATCTCCACACTGTTCTCCAAAGAGGCTGCACCAACTTGCATGCCCACCAACAGTGTAAGAGGGTTCCCCTTTCTCCACATCCTCTCCAACACATGTTGTTTCCTGTTTTGTTAATTTTGGCCATTCTAACTGGTGTAAGGTGATATCTCAATGTGGTTTTAATTTGAATCTCCCTGAGGGCTAATGATGATGAGCATTTTTTCATGTGTCTGATAGCCATTTGTATGTCTTGATTGGAGAAGTGTCTGTTCATATCTTCTGCCCATTTTTTGATGTGTTTGTCTGTTTCGTGTGGGTTGAGTTTGAGGAGTTCATTATAGATCCTGGATATCAACCTTTTGTCTGTACTGTCATTTGCAAATATCTTCTCCCATTCCGTGGGTTGCCACTTTGTTTTTTGACTGTTTCCTTTGCTGTGCAGAAGCTTTTGATTTTGATGAAGTCCCAGAAGTTTATTTTCGCTTTTGTTTCCTTTGCCTTTGGAGACGTATCTTGAAAGACGTTGCTGTGGCTGATATCAAAGAGATGACTGCCTATGTTCTCCTCTGAGATTCTGATAGATTCCTGTCTCACGTTGAGGTCTTTTCTCCATTTTGAGTTGATCTTTGTGTACGGTGTAAGAGAATGGTCGAGTTTCATTCTTCTACATATAGCTGTCCAGTTTTCCCAGCACCATTTATTGAAGAGACTGTCTTTTTTCCACTGTATATTTTTTCCTGTTTTGTCGAAGATTAATTGACCATAGAGCCAATAAGCTTAGCAACCTTGATGAAATGGATGCATTCCTGGAAAAATATAAACTCCCAAAATTGAACCAGGAAGAAATCGACAACCTGAATAAACCGATATCTAATAACGAGATTGAAGCAGTGATCAAAAATCTCCCAAAAAACAAGAGCCCAGGACCTGACGGATTCCCTGGGGAATTCTACCAACCCTTCCAAGAAGAAATAACACCTATTCTCCTGAAGCTGTTTCAAAAAATTGAAGCAGAAGGAAAACTTCCAGACTCTTTCTATGAAGCCAGCATTACCCTGATCCCCAAACCAGGCAAGGACCCTACCAAAAAGGAGAATTTCAGACCAATATCACTGATGAATATGGATGCTAAGATTCTCAACAAGATCCTAGCAAACAGGATCCAACAGCACATTAAAAAGATTATCCACCATGATCAGGTGGGATTCATCCCTGGGCTACAAGGATGGCTCAACATTCGCAAATCAATCAATGTGATACAACAAATTAATATGAGAAGAGAGAAGAATCACATGGTCCTCTCAATTGATGCAGAAAAAGCATTTGACAAAATCCAATATCCGTTCCTGATTAAAACGCTTCAAAGTATAGGGATAGAGGGAACATTCCTGAACCTCATCAAATCTATCTATGAAAGACCCACAGCAAATATCATCCTCAATGGGAAAAAGCTTGCAGCCTTCCCATTGAGATCAGGAACAAGACAAGGATGCCCACTTTCACCACTCTTGTTCAACATAGTATTAGAAGTCCTAGCAACAGCAGTCAGACAACAGAGAGAAATAAAAGGTATCCAAATTGGTAATGAAGAAGTCAAACTCTCTCTCTTTGCAGATGACATGATTCTTTATATGGAAAACCCAAAAGACTCCACCCCCAAACTACTAGAACTCATACAGCAATTCAGCAACGTGGCAGGATACAAAGTCAATGTGCAGAAATCAGTGGCTTTCTTATACACTAACAATGAAAATACAGAAAGGTTAATTAGAGAATCGATTCCATTTACTATAGCACCAAGAACCATAAGATACCTGGGAATAAACCTAACCAAAGAGGTAAAGGATCTGTACTCGAGGAACTACAGAACACTCATGAAATAAATTGAATAAGACACAAATAGATGGAAGACCATTCCATGCTCTTGGATCGGAAGAATAAACATTGTTAAAATGTCTATACTGCCTAGAGCAATCTATACTTTTAATGCCATTCCGATCAAAATTCCACCGGCATTCTTCAAAGAGCTTGAGCAAATAATCCTAAAATTTGTATGGAATCAGAAGAGACCCCGAATCGCTAAGGAGATGTTGAAAAACAAAAATAATGCTGGCGGCATCACGTTACCTGATTTCAAGCTTTATTACAAAGCTGTGATCACCAAGACAGCATGGTACTGGCATAAAAACAGACACATAGACCAGTGGAACAGAGTAGAGAGCTATTCAGTTTTTACCTCGTGTTTTCTATGTTCTTTATGATTGGTTACCTTGAGAGAAAAAACTAATAACAATTAAAGAATAACAGTTGGTCTGGATCAGGACTTCATGCCAGAACTTGCATGTTACCCCAGATATTTTAAGTTTTTTGTGGCATCAAATCTTAGATGAGATTTTAACATCCAGGAATATTCTTTTTTTTTTTCTTGAGATTCTATTTATTTGACAGAGAGTGAGTGCAAACTTGGGGAGCACCAGGCACAGGGATAAGCAGGATCCCCGTTGAGCAGGGAGTCGGATGTGGGGCTCAGTTTCAGGATCCTGAGGTCATGCTTAACCAACTGAGTCATCCAGGCACCCCCAGGATATTCTTTTTATAGCTAGTCACCTTCTTTTGTCTCCTTATTTTCAAAACACAACTAGTGTAGGGACACCATATGATCGATATTGGAGGGGTGGGATTAGTTCTGGCTATTGTTTTATGTTTCTTAATTTCTTATATGAAACCAAAATATATATCAAAATATGAAGTGCATTGCCTTATAATTTCTTATAAGGTTCACGTGGTTTGGCTATAAATTTAATTTGCATAACTTATAAAGTCTCACTGTGTAGATCCTTAAATAAACAATGTAGTGGGCTAAAACTGTTAGTGTCCAGTGTACATTTGCTCTGCCAACTTGTGTATTCTTGGTATGTTAAGTGTTTTCAGCAAAACTCTAGTTTTGCTTACTGATCTTTTTTTTGCATCTAAATTTCTGTCTTAAAGACAATATTTTTGTCTTTTTCTGAGGAAATTAGAAATTGCTCTATTTACTCACTTACATCTGTTCAGTAGGGAAGTTTAACCAAAGGGGAGAGGTTTTAAGAAAGTTTTGTAATAGTCCCCTGTAGTTGATCTGAAGTGTTTTACTGTCTTTCCAAGTTTTCAATGTCATTCTTAATGATGTCATTACTGATATAGATCATCTGAGGGCAAGTAATAACAGTCGCTAGAGGAGGAGGCTGCATGAAAAGTGAAATAATCCCTTTTAAGCTATACACTTTAAAAAAAATGCTAGTGCCAGCTTTTATATTGGGTTTAAGGCAGTGTATCTCGTGGTGTGCATCCCTGACCAGTTGTATCAGGATAATTTAGGGTGATGGTTAAAAATGCAAACTGTCCTGGGCCTTTTTCTAGAACTACAAACCAGAATTCTGGGCCATGGCCTGGGAACTTGCATTTACACATTTCTCAAGTGATTTTTATGCAGAGTTGAGTTTGAGAATGATTGGTTTAAATTTCTCTTGTTAGATATGATAAGGGAAGAGGGAAATAATTTTTAATTTTAAAATATTTATTTATTTGACAGAGAGAGAGAGAGAGAGATCACAAGTAGGCAGAGAGGCAGGCAGAGGGGGAGGGGGAAGAAGACTCCCTTTCTGAGCAGAGAGCCTGATGCAGGGCTGGATCCCAGGACCCTGAGATCATGACCTGAGCAAAAGGCAGAGGCTTAACCCACTGAGCCACACAGGTGCCCCCATTATTTATTTATTTTTATTTATTTTTTATTTTTTTATTTTTTTTAAAGATTTTACTTATTTATTTGACAGAGAGAGATCACAAGTAGGCAGAGAGGCAGGCAGAGAGAGAGAGGAGAAAGCAGGCTCCCCGCCGAGCAGAGAGCCCGACATGGGACTAGACCCCAGGACCCTGAGATCATGACCTGAGCCGAAGGCAGCGGCCCAACCCACTGAGCCACCCAGTCGCCCCCAATTTTTTATTTTAATTGGAAGGTGTAAATATGTTATTGAAGGGGCCCCTGGGTGGCTCAGTTGTTAAGTGTCTGCCTTCAGCTCAGGTCATGATCCCAGAGTCCTGGGATGGAGCCCGCATCAGATGCCCTGCTTGGCGGAAGCCTGTTCCTCCTCTCCCACTCCCCCTACTTGTGTTCTCTCTCTCGCTGTGTCTCTCTCTGTCAAATAAATAAAATCTTAAAAAAAAAGATGTCACTTTAATGTGAGTCATTTATTCCTTGAACATGGTCTAGAAATCTGGAAGATGTAGTTTCTTTACTTCACTATGAATTAATGTATGTAAACTTAGATATAATTTTCTGTGCTTTCTTACATCTGAATAATAGGGTGGTTGAAATTTTAGGAAACTAACAAATATATAAACAATTATTTTTGTTCTCTTTAGTCTGCTTCCGGACAACAGGGCTTGACTCTGCAGTAGATCCCGTCCAGATGAAAAATGTCACCTTTGAACATATTAAAGGAGTAAGTTAAAAAGTTTACCCTGCACTCTTCAAATATTATCTAATTATATAAGACCAATATTTGATTTTAAAAGTATAAAATATATATATATATATTGGTCTCTACCTCCAGTTCGAGGCACTAAAACTCTTGTAATTCCCTAAATGACAAGAGTACTAAGTGCATCTTTGCTTCTGCAGTTTGGTCTTTGATGCTGATGTCTGACACAGGGCTTCTAAATCCCTTGGAATTTCCTGGGCGATGGCACTGTCATTTGTATGAAGCCATTCTGGTGGGCTCCTGGGTGGGGCTGGACCCTAGGAAAAATGAAGCCGTGATTAGAACCTTGGAAGTTTTAGCTTCACTGCATATTCTCCAGCCCTCTTTTAGGTATTGGGACAGAAGAAATAAATCTCTGCTGTCATTTCTAGCAGAAACTAAACCATGATATTGCATATGAGGAAATAATAGAGTATGCTCAAATGTGATGAAGCATTATAGGAAAAATATGGAGCGGCATGAAGAAGACTGGGAGTTTTGAGTGAAAGATCACAATTTTATCTTTATTTATTTATTTTTAAATATTTTATTTATTTATTTGACAGACAAGATCACAAGTAGGCAGAGAGGCAGGCAGAGAAAGAGGAGGAAGCAGGCTCCCTGATGAGCAAAGAGTCTGATGCGGGGCTCAATCCCAGGACCCTGAGATCATGACCTGAGCCAAAGGCAGATGCTTAACCCACTGAGCCACAGAGGTGCCCCTAACGATCACAATTTTAAATGGGGATATTCAGTGTCTGATTGAGAATGTGACGCTGAGTGATGATTTGAAGATGATGGAGTAAACCATGCATGTTTTTTTTAAGTGATCTCTACACCCAACACAGGGCTCAACTTGAAACCCTCTACGCCCAACCCGGGGCTCAGATGTGCAACCCTGAGATCAAGAATCACATGCTCTATTGACTGAGACAGTCAGGTGTGCCTAAACCATGTATGTATTTGAGCAAAGGACACTTCTAGCCAGAGGAAGAGAGAGAGCAAAGATCTTGATAATTAATGCGCCTGACTTGTTTGATCAGTCAAAAAGGCTACTTTAATATGGAGTAGAATGAGAGCACCTACTCTTTCCACACTCTGTTCCCTATCTATGCATAAATATTTTTCATAGCCTCGACTATTAGGGAATAAATTATCTGGAGTCACTATGATAATTTTATACCAAGTAGTCCTTCCCTTCCCTTGGCAATTTTTTAAAAAGATACTATTTATTTATTTGACAGAGAGAGAGATCACAGTAGGCAGAGAGGCAGGCAGAGAGAGAGGGGAAGCAGGCTCCGTGCTGAGCAGAGAGCCGGATGCGGGGCTCAATCCCAGGACCCAGGGATCATGACCTGCGCCAAAGGCAGAGGCTTTAACCCACTGAGCCACCCAGGCTCCCCTCCCTTGGCAATTTAAACAGCTGTGAACCCTGTCGGAATGTGATAAGAGAATAATTGAGGAAGAGGTTGGTGCGGTGAGTATTTGAAAACTGATGAGTGCAAAGGGTCCTGCCCATGTTAAGATGCGCCTTGAACCTGTGCTGAGATTATGGTCAGCGAGGCGTTCTTCCTTTCTCCCTGCAGTGTATACACTTCAGTACTCAATAGACTACACTTCTTTTGGAATGTGTCCAATTCTGATTATGAAGCTAAAGAAGACGTATAGATAATCTTAGAAAGGGCTCATCCCAAAGTTTGTAGATTATCACAAAATTTTCTGTGCTAATCTAAACTGATATTATAATTAATGTTATAATTTTATATTGCCACCATCGCTATCGAATCTAAATTTATATAGACCAATGTAATTTATAGCATTTACCAAAATAGGTGGGTCAGTAGGTGGTACCTGTGATCAGTTTTACTGACCCTTAAAGAGCTAGTATAGGAATTTCATTTCCTTACCTAGAATTTCTGGTTATGTAGGAATAATTTTACATATAGTTGCCATAAAAATACTAATAAGGGCTTTTATAACTTCATTCATTGTCTTGATCCCTAAACTCCATTCTAAAAAGATTTTATATACCTCAGTTGGGAATTTTCTTGACAGAAAGTTTGGGCAGAGAAAATGTAGCTTTAGTAGTAGATGACATCTAATCTGTTTCCCTTTTCCTACAGTTTAAAGTTATTGATTACCTTGACCAAATGTCTTTTGGCCTTCATTCAGTATATGGATATCTTTGAATATTTTAAAAATGTATTTTAATGGATAAAGGGCTAGATTTCTTTTTATATACATTTTTTTTATTTTGGGGGGATGCTATTTTTTTAATTTTTTAAATTAAATTTATTTATTTTCAGCATAACAGTATTCATTATTTTTTCACCACACCCAGTGCTCCATGCAATCTGTGCCCTTTAAGATTTTATTTATTTATTCAAGAGAGAGCCTGTGCCAAAGAGCACAAGCAGAGGGAGTGGCAGAGGGAGAGGGAGGAGCAGGCTCCCTGCTGAGAGCCTGAAGTAGGGCTTGATCCCAGGATCCTGAGATCATGACTGAACCCCCCAGATTTCTTTATAAACATAAATTTTGAAGCTTAGCATTCACACAAAACTGTACAAATCACAAGTCTGTACCTCAGTAAGTTTTCACACAGTGAACTCAGTATATTATTGGCGCCCAGCTCAAGAAGTGAAATGTTACCAGAAACTTCCTAGTGTCCCTTTCTTCCCACCACAAGCGTATCGTTGTTCTGACTCATAACATACATTAATTGGCCTGCATTTGAACTTTACATAAACATAATACATGTAGTGTATATGGCTTCTTTCATTCAACGTGATGTTTATGAGATCCATCCATGTTTTTACATGAAGTTTTACTTCATTCATCCCCATTGCACAGCATTCTGTGAATCACAATATTGTGTATTCTCCCTTAGGTAGACATTGGGTTGTTTCTAGTTTTGGCCTAAAGAGTGGTCTTGTGAATATTTCTTATGTTTCTTGGTGAACATATGTATGCATTTCTCCTTAGGGATGGACCGAGCTTTAAATACAACTGTTAACTTTGCAAACATTTTATTAAGTTTTAATAATTTAATCAGTAACTTTCAAAGACCATTCTAAGCATAATAAAAAACATTCGTTTACTCTGTAACGATTGTATTCTTCCTAGAGAAAGTCCTAGAAAATGATCTAGGAATCTAAGAGAGTCATGAGTTTAATTCTAGATTTTCATAATGCCCTTCAGCCCAGAGATATTTTATGTTTTGCTATATTTCGTATCAGGTAGTTTCTTTTTAACCCTGACCAGTGTACTTGAGTTCTTTTTTTCCCCACTGAGAACTCTTTAAAGTTGTCTAATACAGGGTTGCAAATTGGCTGCAAATATATTATTAAACCAGAGTAATTTAAAATAAATACATAAAAGTACACACATAAATGTGCTTTTAATTTCAATCGATAGCTAACATTCTTAATGATGTCTGTTGAATTCTTGACAAACCCACAAAAATTTACTGTAGTTGGAGGTAAACTTCCATGGGTAAGGTACCTTCCCTTTACCATGACTTGACATTAAAAAAATACAATAATCCATTGCTGATTTAATTTTTACTGATTTAAATGCTTAAGGTTTAGTTCTTAATGGCTATTTTACAAATAAGTCTTCATTCTGAACATACCATTTATAACCTTTTTTTGAGAGGAAGGGGATTTTGAATTTTATTACAATTTCAGATTTTAAATTGTGAGCATAGTGCAGAGAACTTTCTGTACTCTTAACTAAACTAGTAGATTTTTAGCACTTTGTCATTTGCTCACTTGCTTTACATAAATGTATTTTTAAACTGTTTTTTGCCCAATTTATTTATTTTCAGAAAAACAGTATTCATTATTTTTTCACCACACCCAGTGCTCCATGCAAGCTGTGCCCTCTATAATACCCACCACCTGGTACCCCAACCTCCCACACCCCCGCCACTTCAAACCCCTCAGACTGTTTTTCAGAGTCCATAGTCTCTCATGGTTCACCTCCCCTTCCAATTTAACCAAATTCCCTACTCCTCTCTAACGCCCCTTGTCCTCCATGCTATTGGTTATGCTCCACAAATGAGTGAAACCATATGATAATTGACTCTCTCTGCTTGACTGATTTCACTCAGCATAATCTCTTCCAGTCCTGTCCATGTTGCTACAAAAGTTGGATATTTGTCCTTTCTGATGGAGGCATAATACTCCATAGTGTATATGGACCACATCTTCCTTATCCATTCATCCGTTGAAGGGCATCTTAGTTCTTTCTATAGTTTGGCGACTGTGGCCATTGCTGCTATAAACATTGGGGTACAGATGGCCTTTCACGACATCTGTATCTTTGGGGTAAATACCCAGGAGTGCAATTGCAGGGTTGTAGGGAAGCTCTATTTTTAATTTCTTGAGGAATCTCCACACTGTTCTCCAAAGAGGCTGCACCAACTTGCATTCCCACCAACAGTGTAAGAGGGTACCCCTTTCTCCACATCCTCTCCAACACATGTTGTTTCCTGTTTTATTAATTTTGGCCATTCTAACTGGTGTAAGGTGATATCTCAATGTGGTTTTAATTTGAATCTCCCTGAGGGCTAATGATGATGAGCATTTTTTCATGTGTCTGATAGCCATTTGTATGTCTTGATTGGAGAAGTGTCTGTTCATATCTTCTGCCCATTTTTTGATGTGTTTGTCTGTTTCGTGTGGGTTGAGTTTGAGGAGTTCATTATAGATCCTGGATATCAACCTTTTGTCTGTACTGTCATTTGCAAATATCTTCTCCCATTCCGTGGGTTGCCTCTTTGTTTTTTTGACTGTTTCCTTTGCTGTGCAGAAGCTTTTGATTTTGATGAAGTCCCAGAAGTTTATTTTCGCTTTTGTTTCCTTTGCCTTTGGAGACGTATCTTGAAAGACGTTGCTGTGGCTGATATCAAAGAGATGACTGCCTATGTTCTCCTCTAAGATTCTGATAGATTCCTGTCTCACGTTGAGGTCTTTTCTCCATTTTGAGTTGATCTTTGTGTACGGTGTAAGAGAATGGTCGAGTTTCATTCTTCTACATATAGCTGTCCAGTTTTCCCAGCACCATTTATTGAAGAGACTGTCTTTTTTCCACTGTATATTTTTTCCTGTTTTGTCAAAGATTAATTGACCATAGAGTTGAGGGTCCATAGCTGGGCTCTCTACTCTGTTCCACTGGTCTATGTGTCTGTTTTTATGCCAGTACCGTGCTGTCTTGGTGATCACAGCTTTGTAATAAAGCTTGAAATCAGGTAAGGTAAGCTTTATTTTTGTTTTTCAACATTTCCTTAGCGATCCGGGGTCTCTTCTGATTCCATACAAATTTTAGGATTATTTGCTCCAGCTCTTTGAAGAATGCCGGTGGAATTTTGATCGGAATGGCATTAAAAGTATAGATTGCTCTAGGCAGTATAGACATTGTAACAATGTTTATTCTTCCGATCCAAGAGCATGGAATGGTCTTCCATCTTTTTGTGTCATCTTCAATTTCTTTCATGAGTGTTCTATAGTTCCTCAAGTACAGATCCTTTACCTCTTTAGTTAGGTTTATTCCCAGGTATCTTATGGTTCTTGGTGCTATAGTAAATGGAATCGATTCTCTAATTTCCCTTTCTGTATTTTCATTGTTAGTGTATTAGAAAGCCACTGATTTCTGCACATTGACTTTGTATCCTGCCACGCTGCTGAATTGCTGTATGAGTTCTAGTAGTTTGGGGGTGGAGTCTTTTGGGTTTTCCATATAAAGAATCATGTCATCTGCGAAGAGAGAGAGTTTGACTTCTTCATTACCAATTTGGATACCTTTTATTTCTCTCTTTTGTCTGATTGCTGTTGCTAGGACTTCTAATACTATGTTGAACAAGAGTGGTGAAAGTGGGCATCCTTGTCTTGTTCCTGATCTCAATGGGAAGGCTGCAAGCTTTTTCCCATTGAGGATGATATTTGCTGTGGGTCTTTCATAGATAGATTTGATGAGGTTCAGGAATGTTCCCTCTATCCCTATACTTTGAAGCGTTTTAATCAGGAACGGATATTGGATTTTGTCAAATGCTTTTTCTGCATCAATTGAGAGGACCATGTGTTTCTTCTCTCTTCTCATATTAACATCACGACACCTGATAGTCAGATTGAGAAATTATAATTGTAGGTATAATCTCTTGAAAGCTGCCAGGGCAAAGAGGCTCCTTACTTACAGAGGAAAGCCCATCAGAATAACGTCAGACCTGTCCACAGAGACCTGGCAAGCCAGAAGAGGCTGGCAAGATATATTCAGGGCACTAAATGAGAAGAACATGCAGCCAAGAATACTTTATCCAGCAAGACTGACATTCAAAATGGATGGAGAGATAAAGAGTTTCCAAGACCGGCAAGGCTTAAAAGACTATGCAACCACCAAGCCGACACTGCAGGAAATATTAAGGGGGGTTCTATAAAAGAGGAAAAATCCCAAGAATAGCATTGAACAGAAATATAGAGACATTCTCCAGAAAGAAAGACTTCAAAGGTAACTCGATGTCAATAAAAACGTATCTATCAATAATCACTCTCAATGTGAATGGCCTAAATGCACCCATAAAATGGCACAGGGTTGCAGATTGGATAAAACGACAGGATCCATCCATATGCTGTCTACAAGAGACCCATTTTGAACCTAAAGATACACGCAGACTGAAAGTGAAGGGGTGGAGAAGCATCTTTCATGCCAATGGGACTCAAAAGAAGGCTGGGGTAGCGATTCTCATATCAGATAAATTGGACTTCAAACTAAAGACTGTAGTCAGAGATACAGAAGGACACTACATAATCCTTAAAGGGACTATCCACCAAGATGATCTAACAATTGTAAATATCTATGCTCCCAATATGGGAGCAGCCAATTACTTAAGAAAACTGTTAATCAAGATAAAGAGTCATATTGATATGAATACACTAATCGTAGGAGATCTTAACACGCCTCTTTCAGAATTAGACAGATCATCGAAGCAGAAAATCAATAAAGAAACAAGAGCATTGAATGACACATTGGACCAGATGGACCTCATAGTTATATACAGAACATTCCACCCTAAAACAAGAGAATACTCATTCTTCTCAAGTGCACACGGAACCTTCTCCAGAATAGACCACATCCTGGGTCACAAATCAGGACTCAGCCGATACCAAAAGCCTGAGATGATTCCCTGCATATTCTCAGATCACAATGCTTTGAAACTGGAGCTCAATCAGAAGGAAAAGTTCCGAAGGAACTCAAACACCTGGAAGCTAAAGACCACCTTGCTTAAGAATGCTTGGATCAACCAGGAGATCAAAGAAGAACTGAAACAACTCATGGAAACCAATGAGAATGAAGACACTTCGGTCCAAAACCTATGGGATACAGCAAAGGCGGTCCTAAGGGGAAAATATATAGCCATCCAAGCCTTGCTCAAAAAAATTGAAAAATCTAGAATATACCAGCTGTCTCTATACCTTAAAGAACTGGAGGATCAACAACAAATCAAACCAACTCCACACATAAGAAGGGAATACATCAAGATTAGAGCTGAGATCAATGAGGGAGAAACCAGAGATACAGTAGAACGTATCAATGAAACTAGAAGCTGGTTTTTTGAAAGAATCAATAAGATCGATAAGCCACTGGCTACACTAATCCGAAAGAAAAGAGAGAAATCCCAAATTCATAAAATTATGAATGAAAAGGGAGAGATCACAACTAACGCCAAGGAAGTAGAAACAATCATCAGAAGTTATTACGAACAGTTATATGCCAATAAGCTTAGCAACCTAGATGAAATGGATGCATTCCTGGAAAAATATAAACTACCAAAATTGAACCAGGAAGAAATCGACAACCTGAATAGACCGATATATAATAACGAGATTGAAGCAGTGATCAAAAATCTCCCAAAAAACAAGAGCCCAGGACCTGACGGATTCCCTGGGGAATTCTACCAAACCTTCCAAGAAGAAATAACACCTGTTCTCCTGAAGCTGTTTCAAAAAATTGAAGCAGAAGGAAAACTTCCAGACTCTTTCTATGAAGCCAGCATTACCCTGATCCCCAAACCAGGCAAGGACCCTACCAAAAAGGAGAATTTCAGACCAATATCACTGATGAATATGGATGCTAAGATTCTCAACAAGATCCTAGCCAACAGGATCCAACAGCACATTAAAAAGATTATCCACCATGATCAGGTGGGATTCATCCCTGGGCTACAAGGATGGTTCAACATTCGTAAATTTTAAACTGTTTAAGCATAACTCACAGATATCCTGCTCCTTTAACCCAAATACATTGTTATGTATATCCTAAAGTATAAGAATATTCTATTACATAACTCCAGTATAGTCATTAAAGTCAGGAAATTTCACACGGTTCCAGAATTAATGATGAAATTTAATTATATTCAAATTTCTGCATTTCTCTTGTTAATACCTTTTGTAGTGAGGTCTTCCCATCCCCCACCCCAAATCCATGTTTAAGACTCAATCCAGGTTTACACATTTAGTTTTTCTTTAATCTTTTTTTAAAAACTATTTTAGAGAGAGAGAGAGAGAGAGAGCAGGCAGTGGGGAGGGGCAGAGGGAGAGAGAGAATGAGAATCTTCAATCAGACGGATCATGACCTGAATCAGAATCGAGAGTTGCTGCCTAACTACCTAAGCCACCCAGGCACCCCTTGATTTTTCTTCAATCTGAAAAAGTTGTTTAGCCTATTTATTTATTTGAGAGAGAGTGAGTGAGCACACATGCAAGTGCAGGAGCCGGTGAGGGGGAGGGCAGAGAGAGAGAATCTGAAGCAAACTGTGCACTGAGTGTAGAGCCCCATGCTGGGATCAGTCTCACGACCCTATCATGAGGTGAGCCGAAGTCTAATGTTTAAGTGATTCAGTCACCCAGTCTCCTCTCCCCTCTCTATTATTATGGGAGTGGGTGTGGATCTTTCATGACCTTAAAATTTGTGCAATATACATACTAATTTGTGGAATAGTCCTGTTTGTTTTTGATGTTTTCTCTTTTAATTACTGTTGTGATTTATAATTAGAAATACATATTTAGGGGTGCCTGGGTGGCTCAGTGGGTTAAAGCCTCTGCCTTCAGCTCAGTTCATGATCCCAGGGTCCCAGGATCAAGTCCCGCATCGGGCTCTCTGCTCAGCGGGGAGCCTGCTTCCCTTCCTCTCTCTCTCTGCCTGCCTCTCTGCCTACTTGTGATCTCTGTCTGTCAAATAAATAAATAAATAAATAAATAAAATATATATGTGGTCTTAGTCCCATTTCTTGTAGTTTTATAGTGATGATAGGAATAGATTTGTCTTCTGTTAATGAGTCGACTCTTACAGCACACCTAACGTTAGCATCTGGTTGCCAGGACAATCAACCATGTGATAAGAGGGCTGGAACTTTCCACAAGTTAGTATGTATTCTGCAGTCTTTTGGGATGAAGTCCTTAACTTACGGTATTTGATGCTATCTCCAGGTAGGTAGCATCAGAATTGATTGGAAAGTTAGGGTGCCCAACTGGTGTTGGAGAATTGTTTCTTGGTGTGAGGGAAAACCATATGCTAGAATTGGGTCCAAGATTGTAATGACTTTGTGGTGTCCCTGGACCAAATGATCATGCTATGCTGTAATCACTTACATTAAGCCTTTGTGGTTTCCAGTGTTTTGTGGTTAAAATTAGCAGTGTGAGGGCTGGGCAAAATGTATGAAGAAGAATGAGAGAAACATGCTTTCAGTTGTCAAATGAGTGAGTCAGAGGAGTAAAAGGCATAGGAAATACCGTCAGTGATACTGTAATAGTGTTGTATGGTGACAGAGGGTAGCTACACTTGTGAGCACAGCATAATGTTTAAACTTGTCAAATCACTATGTTGTACACCTGAAACTAATGTAACTGTGTGTCAACTCTACTCAGACATTTTTAATTAAAACGATAAAATCAGCACTGTGATGATCATCTTATTATCTCAAGGTTTTGCCTACATCCTTAATTATCTCTTCAGAATAAAGTCTAGATTTGCTCATTTATTTATTCATTATTCTGGATTCTAATTCTAGAAACAGAATTGGTAAGTTAAAGGCGGCACTCATATTTAAGGTTTGTTTCTATACCACCCACTATCTCTACTGACAGTGTTCAGCAGTGTATAAAAGTGTTGGTATGAATCTCTGCAAATTTAGAATTCATTTATTAGAATCAGTACTATAACATCAGAAAGTTTAAAGTTTAAAGTCATAGAATAGTTAAACACTTTTCTTTCTAATCACAAGAGATCTTTTACAAAATTATGGGAAAATTCTCAGTTACAAAAATACATTCTACCACTTAAACCAGTTAAGAATGACGATAACATGGCAATGCAAGGGGTAGTCTTAGGGGTATTTTTCAACAACTTTCCTTTAAAGATAGTTTTTATGTTAAAATATAGCATTAACTAATAAAGGGTTTTTTACCTTTTTAAATGAAACATGAAAAGTTGTGGAAAACAGAGAAATCTGTTATTCCAACTTATGAAAAAGTACTGCTGTTATAAAAATTTTCAAACATAGGAAAAGTTACAAAGCTACAGGAGTGAACTACTTTACTTCTACATACTTTGTTATGTGTCACCTAAGACTAAGGACATTATCCTGAAGAGAATAATTTATCCTACCAAATAAAATTGAATATTATTTCCTTAATATCTTGTACTCCGGAATTTTTTCAAAATTTCCTCAGATGTCCACATCAAATTTTCATCAGAGTTTCTGAAATATGTGTTTTATGGAAGAACATCAAGTCAAGGGTTCATGTGTCACATTTGGTTGCTTAATCTCTTAATCTGTGTTTATGTGAATTTTATCTTACTTGTTTAATGACAGATAAATTTATTATGTTCCATTCTCTCAAGACTTAAATGGTGGAGGGAAATTAGTTTTTAAAGAAGTTCCTGAAGAGAATCATTACTAGAGACATATGTTTTGCTTTGTTTCAAAATAATAGTCATGTGCTTTCAACCTCAAAACTATGTATGCATTAATTAATAACTGTTTGTTTCATAGGTTCACATCAGGTTTTATTTTTATTTTTTAAGTTGAATCAGTGTATTTGTTTTCTCTTTCAGGAATACTTTTAGTTGGACCACCAGGGACAGGAAAGATGCTTCTTGCTCGAGCTGTAGCTGGAGAAGCTGATGTTCCTTTTTATTATTCTTCTGGATCAGAATTTGATGAAATGTTTGTGAGTGTGGGAGCCAGCCATATCAGAAATCTATTTAGTATGTTTTAATGTACCTTTCATACAATACGAAATTTTGTTAATTTTAGGGGAAGAGGGATTCTTACCTATTTGTTATTCGATTATGATTGATAGCTGACCTCGCCATTGTGGGGTTTTGGTTTTAGGTAATTTAATGTGTGACCTAAAACAGAACTGTACTTTCCCAAATAGAGGAGCTAGAGGTGTTATGTGAGCTTGGGGCCTGTTGAAAAGCTGGGTTTTCTGTTGTTGTTGTCCTTTTTATCTTATTCATTAATTCAGTAGTATGTAATTAAGGAATAGTTAGCCTCAAATCTGACTGTGGCTTGTACAGTCAGAAGAATGAATACTCGGCTGTTTTTATTATATATCATTTTGTATGGTACAGTTTTTTTCCCCGAGGCTACCATTCTTAAATCACTTTTAAAAGAAAGAAAGAGATCTCATCTTTATGGACTTTCTCCTTAATGAATGTCTTTTGTTGCCTTTGACAGTTTTACAGGTTTTTAATACTTACATGATTTTGTTCAAAAAACATTGACTTCATTAAGCTTATTTGTATCTCTTCTCTTTTCCTAGGGGAAGCAAAAGCAAATGCTCCCTGTGTTATATTTATTGAAGAATTAGATCTGTTGGTGGGAAGCGAATTGAGTCTCCAATGCATCCATATTCAAGGCAGACTGTAAATCAGCTTCTTGCTGAAATGGATGGGTAATTGAATCTTCATCTGTCTTTGGGATATGGTAATATATTTGGGAACATTGGAGAAATAGCGGGGCATCTGGCTAAGTCAGTGGAGCATGCAGCTCTTCCTCTCGGAGTTGTACATTTGAGCCCCACGTGGGGTATAGAAATTACTTTAAAATAAAATCTTAAAAAAAAAAATAGAAAGAAAGAGGAAAAAATGTAGGCAACAGAGTAGTCCCTGTGCATGAAGTCAAGACAAGCTGGATTCTCTGCATTGTGTTCTTTCCATTACTCGTGGGGTGACTGAAGTATCAACCTTTTTTTTTTTAAATTTATATTTATTTATTTTCAGCATAACAGTATTCATTATTTTTGCTCCACACCCAGTGTTCCATGCAATCCGTGCCCCCTATAATACCTACCACCTGGTACCCCGACCTCCCATCCCCCGCCCCTTCAAAACCCTCAGATTTTTTTCAGAGTCCATAGTCTCTCATGGTTCACCTCCCCTTCCAATTTCCCCCAACTCCCTTCTCCTCTCTAATTCCCCATATCCTCCATGCTATTTGTTATGCTCCACAAATAAGTGAACCTTTCTTAATTGGTGACTCTCTACCTTTTCTCATTGATTGTATCATGACAGGAAAGTGATGATTCCCATTGAGAATTCTAGTCTGTTTGGAGACTTAAAGAGTGTTTGCTGGTTCCTACAAAATTCGTGACTCGCTTTTAGTGTTGTGGTAGATTAAAAGTTTGCATCAGTTTTTATAATATAAAGAGCAAGAAGGAGGGTTGCTTTGGAAGAAGGAAAGACATCTTTTTTATTTTTTTAAAGATTTTATTTATTTGACAGAGAGAGATCACAAGTAGAGAGGCAGGCAGAGAGAGGGAGGAAGCAGGCTCCCTGCTGAGCAGAGAGAACCAATGTGGGGCTCAATCCCAGGACCCTGAGACCATGACCTGAGCCAAAGGCAGAGGCTTTAACCCACTGAGCCACCCAGGTATCCCAGAAGGAAAGGCTTCTTAAAACCATGTATGACCTTTTGGAACCAAACAGGAAGTCTAGGAGCAAAGGATTTGAATTCGTAAGCTTGAGGATAATTTTTCACAAATTAAGTTCCCTAGCTTCTGTCAGGTCATGTCTTCCTAAGTAGAACAAATACCAAATACCGTGAAGCCATGTAATCATAGATGACTTTGTGATTTATTGCTAGCAGTTTTATTGAGTACTGGCCTAGTAACATTTGTTCTTTTAAAAAAATAATAGGGGCCGGGACCCCCGCACCCCCCACCGCTCCTTCTCCCGTGCCCTTCCCCCCAGCCTCCCGGGGATCCCTCCCCCCCAGCCTCCCCGGGATCCTTCCCCCTCCCCCGCCCTTGCTCGGCCCCCTCAGGCCGGGCGGCGCGGCAGGGGGCGCTGCGCGGGCCGAGGCGCGGCTGCGGGCAGCGGCCGGAGGCGGAGGCCGGAGGAGGCGGGGGCGGCGGCAGGCGGGGGGCGGGGAGCCGAGTGCTAGAGGGAGGCGACCGGCCAGACGCAGGCTCCGAGGCTCCAGCGAGGGAGCCAGCGACGAGCGAGCCCGGGAGGGAGGGAGCGAGCGAGCGAGCAGCCGCGCCGCGGCCTCGCAATCCGCCGCCATCCCGCCGCCTCCGCGCCCGACCGCCGCCCCACCGCCATCCGCCGGCCCCGTCGCGCCCGCGGAACCAGACCAGGCAGATCGGGAGTGGTGCCGAGAAAATTTCCTTCCTAGATGACATTTCATCGCAATGTCCGATCGTTTGGGGCAAATAACCAAGGGCAAGGATGGGAAAAGCAAGTATTGGACTCTCAGCCTGTTTGATAATTATAAAGGAAAATCAGTAGACGCGGTCAGATCCTCAGTTATTCCTAGACGTGGCTTACAGAGTCTCGGGAAAGTGGCCACAGCCCGACGCATGCCCCCACCTGCAAACCTGCCGAGCTTGAAGTCTGAAAACAGAGGAAAGGACCCCAACATCGTGATAGTTCCCAAGGACGGGACGGGATGGGCAAACAAGCAGGATCAGCAAGACCCAAAGAGTTCCAGTGCGACGGGCTCTCCGCAGCCGGAGTCGCTGCCGCAGCCGGGTTTGCAGAGGCCTGTCTCCAGCTTACAGAAGCCGACACAGTCGAGCAGCCAGGAGAACACAAATTCCGTGCCAGGTGGACCAAAGTCATGGGCACAGCTGAATGGAAAGCCAGCAGGACACGAAGGTGGTTTAAGGGGCTCAAGCCGACTGTTATCCTTCTCTCCGGAGGAGTTTCGGACGCTGAAAGCAGCTGGAGGGCAGGACAAGGCTGGCAAGGAAAGGGGCGTCTTCGATCTGTCGTATGGGCCAGGACCAAGCCTCCGCCCTCAGAATGTGACAAGCTGGAGGGAGGGCGGTGGGCGAAACATAATTTCTGCCACGTCTCTGAGTGCCTCCCCAACTGAGCTGGGCAGCAGGAACTCGAGTGCAGGAGACGGAGCCCCCTCCTCGGCATGCACCAGCGATTCTAAGGACCCCTGTCTCCGCCCGGCTCAGCCTGTCCGCAAAGGGGCTTCACAGTTCGTGGGAAATGTATACCACCCACCTACATACCATGACATGCTTCCTGCTTTTATGTGTTCACCGCAGTCATCAGAGAACCAGGGTACAGTGGAACGAGGATCTTTTCCCTTCCCCAGCTCCGTCTTGAGCCCCGTGTTCCTTTTAGACAGTTCCAGATGAATGACCAAGATGGGAAGGAAAGCAGGCTGGGCACGACTCGCCCCATCCGCCCGCTGAGGCAGCTGGTGGGCCGGGCCCCACGGCCCACCATCATCAACCCCGAAAACCTGAAGGGCCTGGATGACCTGGACGCCGACGCCGATGACGGCTGGGCAGGCCTGCACGAGGAAGTGGACTACTCCGAGAAGCTGAAGTTCAGTGATGACGAAGAGGAGGAGGACGTTGGGAAGGACGGCAGGCCCAAGTGGAGCAGTTGGGACCCCAGACGGCAGCGGCAGTTGTCCATGAGCTCCGCGGACAGTGCTGATGCCAAGCGTCCCCAGGAGGAAGGAAAAGACTGGGGCGAAGCAGTGACCCCTGTTGTCCGGAAAGTGCCAGAACCTCAGCCAACTTCTAGGAAACTTCACAGCTGGGCATCCGGCCCTGACTACCAGAAGTCCTCGCTGGGCAGCATGTTCGGATAACAGTCTCTTGAGGACAAAGAGGACAAGCCAGCCCCACGGCAGAAGTTTGTGCAGTCAGAGATGTCCGAGGCTGTGGAGCGAGCCCGAAAGCGCCGGGAGGAAGAGGAGCGCCGAGCCCGGGAAGAGAGGCTGGCTGCCTGTGCCGCCAAGCTTAAGCAGCTGGATCAGAAGTGCAAGCAGGCTCAGAAGGCGGGCGAGGCCCAGAAGCAGGCAGAGAAGGAGGTGCCCTGATCTCCAGGCACTGAGAAGCCGCCCCCACAGGAGAATGGCCCTGCTGTGCGCAAAGGCTCTCCTGACTTCTCTGCCCAGGGAGCCCCCAGCACGTTTTCAGAAGAAGCCCCCAGGGCTCCTCCAGCCGTGGCCCAGAGCGGCGGCAGTGAGGAGGGGGCCAGGGAGGCCGGGTCCCCCGCGCAGGAGTTCAGCAAGTACCAGAAGTCACTTCCTCCCAGATTCCAGCGCCAGCAGCAGCAGGAGCAGCTGTACAAAATGCAGCACTGGCAGCCTGTGTACCCGCCGCCATCGCACCCACAGCGCACCTTCTACCCCCACCATCCCCAGATGCTGGGCTTCGATCCCAGGTGGATGATGATGCCTTCCTACGTGGACCCACGAATCCCGCCCACTCGCGCCCCCATGGATTTCTACCCGTCTGCCCTCCACCCCTCGGGACTGATGAAGCCCATGATGCCCCAGGATGCCTTGGGGGGACTGGCTGTCACTCTGAGGACCAGAGCTGCGTGCCCCCACTGCAAGAAAGGAAAGTGGCCACCCTCGACCCAGCCCCCGTGTGGAGCCCCGAGGGTTACATGGCTTTGCAGAGCAAGGGCTACTCGCTTCCCCAGGCAAAATCCAACGACACTTTGGCCATGGACATGCACGTCAGGAATGAAAGCTCTTACTCTGCCTCACCCGGAAGGTCAGGGGGCTAGGCGCCCAGCGCGATCTCCTTGAGGAGAGAGGGGAGGAGTTCTTGAGTGCTTTTGACAAGAAGGCCCAAGCAGACTTTGACAGCTGTGTCTCTTCTCAAAGAATAGGCCAGGAGCTTTTGTTTCCACCCCAAGACCATGTTCAGGAAGCAGGTGCACCTGGGGGTCACACCCCAGACCTCAGGTGTTCCCCGCTGGAGCCCCACTTTGCCCCAGCCGAGAAAAAGCCAGAGTATAACAGTTGGGACGTTAGCCACCCACCAGAGGCCACCGACACAGCCAACAGCATCGAGAAGGGGGCGCCCCGGGAGGAGCCATCATTTAATGTCTCCTCCTGGGAGAAGGAAGGGAGCCCCAACAATCAGCCGCCCCTGCAGCCTGAGTGGACGCCTGAGCCCCGGGGCCCCAGCAGCCAGCACCCAGAGCAGACCGGCAGGACGCGGAGGTCCGGGCCCATCAAGAAGCCCGTGCTGAAAGCCCTCAAGGTAGAGGACAAGGAGAAGGAACTCGAGAAGGTGAAGCAGGAGCTGGGGGAGGAGGGTGCCCGCATGGCCAAGGAGAAGGGGCCGGTTCGCACCACGGACAAGGATGAGGATGAAGAGAACAACCCTGCGCTGGCCAATTCCTCCCCCTCCCCGTTGGAGGACCAGGGCTCCGCCCGCGCTGGCTTGGGCCGTGAGGCCGGCAGGTGCGAAGAGGACGAGAAGCCCGACCGGGCCTGGGAGAGCAGACCGCCCCAGGAGTCCAGCGACACTCCCCCGACAAAGAGGAACAACTGGATCTTTATTTTTTTTAAAAATTTTTTTTAAGAATTTATTTATTTATTTGACAGAGAGAGATCACAAGTAGACAGAAAGGCAGGCAGAGAGTGAGAGAGAGGGGAGCAGTCTCCCCGCTGAGCAGAGAGCCCGACGCGGGACTCGATTCCAGGACCCCGAGATCATGACCTGAGCCGAAGGCAGCGGCTTAACCCACTGAGCCACCCAGGCGCCCCAACAACTGGATCTTTATTGACGAGGAGCAAGCCTCTGGGGACCCAGGGCAGGCCCGGGGCCGCGGCCGCGGCTTCCGAGAGTTCACATTCCGAGGGCGGCCTGTGGGCGGCGGTCCTGGCCTCTGCAGTGGGGGGTACTCGGGGCGCCGGGCATCTATGGCGGCGGCCCGAGGAGCGGCCGTGGCTGGAGGCTGCGGGACCTCGGCCAGCCGGAAGACTTCCCCAGGGCCAAGCCGCGGCGGCGAATCGCCAGCGAGACCCACAGTGAGGGCTCTGAGTAGGAAGAGCTTCCCAAGCGGCGGCGGCAGCGAGGCCCAGAGAACGGGAACGAAGCCTCCCTCCTGGAGCGGGAGAGCAGTTCCCTGAGGAAGGGGGACTCAGGGACTCCTGGCGCTCTAGCAAGGTGTGCTCCGAGGACCACAGAAGCCTGGAGGCTAAGAGCCGAGGCCCTCGTGCCTTTGGCCGGGCGCTCCCTCCCTGGCTGAGCAGCTGCGGCTAGGCACGGAGAACCTTCGTGTCCAAAGAGGCCGCCCACTGGCAGAGCAAGAGCCTGGGCGCCTCCTGGCAGGAGTACAGCTCCCCAGATGCGTGCGGGTCCCGGCGACCCGCAGACAGGGACTGTGTCCCCAATGCCTACAGACATTCTGACTCTTTTGGTGCCAGGGCCTTCGAGGACAGCCGCCTGGAGGACAAGAGGCCCTTCTTCCCTGACGACCACATGGCCGACTCAGAAGGCGCAGAGAACCGGCCGTTCCGGAGAAGGCGCCCCCCTCGCCAGGACAAGCCACCACGCTTTCGGCACCTGCGGCAGGAGCGAGAGTCCCTGGGCCTCTGGGGGCCCGAGGAGGAGCCCCACCTGCCGGCAGGGCCATGGCCAGGCCGGCCCAAGCTCTGCCCCGGGGATAAGAGTGGGTCCCCCGAGCTCTCATACCAGAACTCATCTGATCACGCCAATGAGGAGTGGGAGACGGCCTCCGAGAGCAGCGGCTTCATCGAGAGGGGGGAGCGGCGCGAGGGCCCAGGGGCTGAACCCGACCCCCAGGCGGACGGCAGCCTGCCCGGGGCTGCTGTGGGAGAGAAGAAGGAGCTGGCCAAGAGGAGCTTCTCCAGCCAGAGGCCCCTGGCTGACAGGCAGAGCGGAAAGCTGGAGCCGGGGGTTTTGGGGAGAAGTCGGTTAGGCCAGGTGGTGGAGACGCTTCTCCCCGTTATGAGAGCCAACAGAGTGGGACGCCTTTGAAAGCCAAAAGGTCCCCAGACGAGGCCTTGCCTGGAGGTCTTGGTGGAGGCGGTGGTGGGAGCGACCACTACGCGCTGGAGCGACCAGCCCATGCCACTTCTGACGCCCCTGATGTCCCCTGTGAGAAGGCAGAGAAGGAGGCCAAGCTGGCTGTTCAGAGGGCGGGTGAACAGGGAGAGACCATGAAACAGTTTGACCTGAGCTACGGAAATTCCATCATTGAAAACTGCGGGTCCAGCCCTGGGGAGGAGAGTGAAGTGGGCCCCATGGCGGGTGAAGGCTGCATCGAGGTCCTTACCAAGAAGCAGCGCCGCCTGCTGGAAGAAGAGAGGAGGAGGAAGGAGCAGGCCGTGCAGATGCCTGTCAAGGGGCAAGGTCTTCCTCCCGTATTCCTCCCCGGTTTGCTAAAAAGCAAAACTGCTTGTGCCTGGAGCAGAGTGACATGACCGTGCCCGGCAGTAGCCTGGGCACCGAGATTTGGGAGAGCAGCAGCCAGGCCCTCCCCGTTCAGGCCCCGACCAACGACTCCTGGACAAAAGCCGCCACTGCCTTCAGCAGCGCCGAGCCCGGCTCCGCCGAGGGTTTTAAGAGCAGCCAGGGGGACAGCGGCGTTGACCTGAGCGCTGAGTCTCGGGAGTCGTCTGCGACCTCCTCCCAGCGCAGCTCCCCGTAGGGCACCCTGAAACCGGAGGACATGAGCGGACCTGGCCTGGAGCCCAAGGCTGACGGCCACAAGGAGCAGGCTCAGAAGCAGTCCCAGCCGAAGGATGCAGAACAAGGGTCAGGACAGAGCAAGGAGCACAGACCAGGACCCACCGGCAATGAGCGGTCTCTGAAGAACAGAAAGGGCTCGGAGGGGGCCGACCGGCTGCAGGGGGCCGTCGTCCCGCCTGTTTCACGTGGATTCCGTGTTGCCGGTGCCGCCCATTGAATTTGGAGTCAATCCAGAAGACTCTGATTTCAGCTTGCCGCCTGGCTCGGCCTCTGGTCCTGCGGGGAATCCGGTCGTCAAACTTCAGGATGCCTTGGCCAGTAACGCGGGCTTGGCCCCGAGTATTCCCATCCTCCGGCGCGACCATCACATCCAGAGGGCCATCGGCCTCTCCCAGATGTCCTTCCCCACCGCGGACCTCACCCTGAAGATGGAGTCTGCACGCAAGGCTTGGGAAAACTCCCCCAGTGTGCCGGTGCAGAGCTCTCCGAGTGGGACGGGCTCAGGCATCCAACCCCCATCGTCTGTGGGAGCCTCCAATGGGGTCAGCTACAGCTCCTTCCGTGGGGTGTCCATGCCGCCCATGCCTGTGGCCTCTGTCGCGCCTTCAGCTTCTCTTCCAGGCAGTCACCTGCCGCCTCTCTACCTGGAAGGCCACATGTTCGCAAGTCAGCCCCGGCTGGTTCCCCAGACCATACCTCAGCAGCAGAGTTACCAGCAGGCTGCCGCTGCCGGGCAGATCCCGCTTTCCCTTCACACGTCTCTGCAGGCTCCAGCCCAGCTGGGACTGAGGGGCGGGCTGCCTGCCTCCCAGGCTCAGGAGATCTTCAGCTCCTTGCAGCCCTTCAGATCTCAGGTGTACATGCATCCCAGCCTGTCACCGCCCAGCACCATGATTCTCTCTGGAGGCACAGCCTTGAAGCCTCCGTACTCGGCGTTCCCAGGCATGCAGCCCTTAGAGATGGTGAAGCCCCAGTCCGGCTCCCCCTACCAGCCCATGAGTGGAAACCAAGCTCTGGTGTACGAGGGCCAGCTGGGTCAGGCTGCTGGCCTGGGCGCCTCCCAGTTGTTGGACTCCCAGCTCCCACAGCTGACGATGCCGCTGCCGGGCTCCCAGCTCCCCCTGCCACGGCACGGCTCTGGGCAGCAGCCCCTGATTCTGCCGCAGTCCATCCAGCTGCCCCAGGGGCAGAGCCTCTCTGTCGGGACCCCCGAAGAATCCTTCCACCTGGCTCCCAGCCTTCGGTCCTTGACACCAGCACAGAGTCCTCTCAGATGGAGATGAAGGGCTTCCACTTTGCCGACAGTAAACAGAATGTTCCTTCCGGAGGCTCCGTGGCGTCACCGCAGACTTACAGGCCAAACAAGGAGTGGACGAAAAACCCAGCCTGGGAAGCGTGAAACTGCAGGAGGCCCCCTCAGCCACCTCCCAGATGAAGCGAACCGGAGCAATCAAGCCTGGGCCGGTCAAAGTGGAGGAGAGCAAGGCCTGAAGGTGCTTGGCCACGCCTCGCCCCCACCTCGAGGACAGGGCGGCCGCTCGGCCTGGACACAGCCAGACTCGCAGACATCTCGGACACCTCGCCAGATCCACCGTCCAACCACCCGGCCCAGACAGAGAGACCTCCCTTCCCTTCTCCACTCCCGAAAGCTCTGTGTCCAGCCAGCTTGCCCCTGTGGATGTGTGGCATTGACCTGCTCGCTTTACTATGAAGCAAACAAGCAAGCAAACGACCCCGTCCCCATGTCGTCCCCGCCTCCTGTCCACAGTGACCGTGGAGTGACTCGAGCCTTTGTGCAGTGCAGATGACCCCATCCCTCTCCCTCCCTCCCTGCCCCCCGCCCCCCGCACCCCCAGCCCCAGGCGTAGTGGTTTGGAAGCAGGGCCATTTTAGTTCGAGGCTTTTTGTTTTAAAAAGCAGCTAAGTTTTTACGAAGGAGAAAGGAAAAGAAACCAGAAACCGAAGCTATGTGTGCATAGCTGAACTTTTATACGCTCGCCATCCTTTCCCCTCCTCCGGCCCAGTACCGCACTCCCCCTCTCCCCGGGGCTGCCGCGGGGCTGTGCCTGGGATTCCTTAACACAGGACTTTCGGGCAGACGTGCCCCCGCCCCCCCGCACTCCCTCAGCGGGTTAACCGGTACCGGTGCTCGCAGCAACCGTGGGGGGCACACCGGCGGGCAGCTCCGTGTTCGGGGCAGCGAGGGAGAGGGGCGGGTTAGGCTGGTGTTTTGTGGCGGGGGGTGTCCGGCCCCTGGCCCGATGGTCGGTCACTGGAGCTTCGGGGCAGCCCAGTGAAGCCGGTCGCATTTTTGGTGTAATCGTGACACGCGGTTTCTGTCCCGGACTCTTCTAAAGCCAGTGGACATGTGAGCACGGGGCAGCTGAGGTAAATCCCGGAGATGCAGAGTCACTGGTGTTTCCCGGGGCGGTCATCGGACCGCACGCCCTTCCTGGAAGCCTTCCATAACACGCCCTCCTCCTTTCCTCCTGAAAAAAAAAAAAAAAAGAAAAAGGGATGTCTTATCACTTTGGGTATAAAAAGGATCAGTCCCTTTTCTTTACTGTTACTAAATTTAATTATAGTTTTGTGCAGAGCAGTTCTATATGTATATTGTTTTAATTTTCAGTGAAATGTTACTTTCCTTCTTTTTTTACTAGCTTTAAACCCAGTGAAGGAGTTATAATAGGAGCCACAAGCTTCCCAGAAGCATTCGATAAGTACATATTAAAAGGCCATTTTTATAAGTACTGATACATACTGAAACGTGGATGAACTTTAAAAGAGAAGGAAGCCCATCACCAAACATCACATATGATTCTGTTTATGTGAAATGTCCAGAATCAGCCAATCGGTGGCAACAGAGAGTAGGTAAGTGGCTTCCAGAAGGAGGAAAGAATGAAGAGTGACTGTTGGTGGCTACGGGATTTCTTTTGGAGTAAAAATATTCTTAAGTTAGATTGTTGGTAATTGCACAAATCTGACTATATTAAAAACCACTGGATTATCTACTTTGAATTCTGTGATGTGTGAATTAAATTTCAGTCAAGTTGTTAAAAGAATCTTCTGACAACTTTATATCACAAAAGTCTGGGGGTGGTGGAGAGCATTTTTAAAATAAAATTTATTGCAGTTTTAAATTTTTTATTTTATCAAAGAAGTTATTCATATTTTAATTTGATCTAATAGTTTTTTGTAATCTTTGCCTAAGTCTGTGGTTTAACATTCTGTACTTACAGCAGTTGTGATAGGAAGCGATCACAGTGTAGCTCTCATAATAGACTGCTGTAGAATTATTGTTCCTAGAGCGACTAGCTTGCATGCTTTTGTTTATGAGGGTTGCCTGTTATCTATCTCTATCAACCCTTGTTCTGCCTTCTGGTTATTGAAACTGTTACTTGAGCCATGTTTTACAAGGAGTTCTCTGAATATTTATATTCAGAATGCCCGTCTAGGCTGGAATAGGTGATGGGGATGAAGGAGCGCACTTGTGATGAGCAGTGGGTGACGTGTGGAATTGTCGAATCGCTGTACTGTGCACCTGAAACCAACATAGCACTGTATGTTGGCTGTCCTGGAATTGAAATAAGAAACAAAACTTCTTCCAAGATAATAGTCCTTCACAAATCTTTAATGTTAATGGATATGAGAGGCATTAACTTACAAGACTGAATCATATTTACTCTTCCAAACATGAAAATATCTATCAAATGATACTAGAATTTTAATTTTTTTATTTTTTTAAAGATTTTTTATTTTTTAAATTACCTTTCAGTGTACTAGAGTTCATTGTGTATGCACCCTACCCAGTGCTCTATGCAATACGTGCCCTACAAGATACCCACCACCAGTCTGGCCCAACTTCCCACCCCCCCGCCCCTTCAAAACCCTCAGAATGTTTGTGTGTGCCGTTGACTGAGAAACCACGGATGATGGCCTAAGGTGGGGAAGTGTGTAGATTATAAGCTGAGTTTTATACATATTGAATTTGAAGTGTTTTCTTTTTTTAAGGTTTTACTTGTTTATTTGAGAGACAGCGAGAGAGCCTGAGCATAAAGTGGGGTGGGTGAGGGGCAGAGGGAGAAGCAGATATCCCTGTTGAGCAGGGAGCCTGATGTGGGGCATGATCCCTGGACTCTGGGATCATGACCTGAGCTGAAGGCAGACACATAACCAGCTCAGCCCCTGAATTTGAGGTGTCTTAGTGAAGATTTCACGTGGGGAGGGATACGCGGGTCTGGTGCTTAGTGCAGAGGTTGGATATGTGCATTCCATTTGGTTGTACATGAAGGCAGGTCTTAGAATGGAAACGACTGAGCTAAATGGCAGAAAGTCTAGTGAACGAGAACTGGAATTAGGGTTGTAGATGGCCGAATGAAGGATGTTGAAGTCAGATGGTGTAAACTTCAAAGGAATCATGCTTTATGGAAGAGGATGGTAAAATAATCGTCTGTCAGTGGTGAGGGGAGCAATGGTCTCACCTCTTTACTCTGAAAGATCTGGGATAGGAGGGAATCAGTAGCTGTCAGTCGAGGGATTCGGAGTGTCCCCAGGAGGGCCAGGTTTTGATTAACTCAAGGAGGTAAAAGCTTTAAAGTCATTAAGTTTATGAAAAGTTTATATGATGGAAAGGTTTAGAAGGTGTTTCAGAAGAGGAATTCTCTCTCCCTTGCCTGAATCTTCATTCTTTTTTTTTTTTTACTATTTATGTTATCTTGAGTAAATTATCTCTTCTAGTATTAGAGCATTGGAAATACTCTTTCTTTGCTCTTAATCCTTTTCTGAAATGTTAAGTTTGCGAGGGCGGTAGGTACTCATTCCACTAGATGGCACACTTACATTGTTATTAAGGAAAATGATGCTTAGCTAGTATACATTTTTGGTTCAAATGTATATGAAACTTAAAGATATAAAAACCTGAGCATAGTCTTACATGCTACAGTGTACGGGTTTCATTCCAGTGGAGTTTTTAAAGTTAATACTAATTCATCCTAGGTTATTAGTTTCAATATTCCATGACATATTTATAATACTTTATATGTTCTCTTTAATTTGATATTTCGCTTGACCATAACAGTTTTGTTCAGAATGTCTAAGGATGTTTATTTTTAATACTTGTGTTATTTTTATATGACGTATGCTTCTTGCTGTTGGTAAACTCATTTTGCAGTGGTATAGTGGTCACTGACTGACAGGTAAGTTGTTACCAAATAAGAATAGAAAAGTAGATCTTTTCTCACCCTTTAAAGTGAATAAATTGGTGAAATCCCACAAGGCAAATGGAGCAAACCTGCCTTTCCTTTTAACATGTATATTGAATAGAGAAATCGATTTCTTTGTTTGCAGACCTTATCTAAAAAGCAGATAAGTTTAGTATATGTTTATGTATCTTTAAGTATAGCTGCCTAAGTAGTCCTCACTTATCCCTGTGATACATTTTGAGGTTAAAATAGAACGTTTGCAAGTATGAAACTAATATTTGAGAACCAAGGTTGCCTTATCTATCAATCAGTTAATCAAGTAGGCTTCATGCTGGGTGTTTAAAAGCTCCATGCCTTAAGAGACTCAATCTCACAAAACAAACTGAGGGTTGCTAGGGGGAGGTGGGGAGAGGGATGGGGTGGCTGGGTTCTGGACAATGGGGAGGGTATATGCTATGGTGAGTGCTGTGAAATGTGTAAGCCTGATGATTCACAAACCTGTACCCCTGGGGCAAATAATACATTCTATATTAATTTTAAAAAAGAGATTCATGCTTTTATCTTTTATAAATAGAAATGAATAGAGTTCACATTTTTAAGGGATATACTTTTTTTTCTCATTTATGATTTTATCTTCTACTAAGTTTTCTGCCTCTTAGATACCTCCTTTTTTTCATTTCAGGACTCATAAGAACGAGCGAAATGTCTCTTGAAGACTCATGCAAAAGAGCGTAAGAATCTAGCAGAAGCTTTACTAACCTATGAGACTTTGGATGCCAAAGAGATTCAAATTGTTCTTGAGGGAAAGAAATTGGAAGTGAGATGAGAACTCTTACCATGGATGCATTGCCGGTTTTGCTGCAGGAATTTATAAGTAGCATTTCCGTAGTCTCCTTTTGCGATGCTTTTCTCCCATTCTTGCCTTGGTATCACTCAAGAGTGTGAAACACTTTGTCTCTCTTTTGTCACATTTAATCTAATTCTGGTTATTCTCATGATGACACCTATGGCAAATTATCAACCTAGCAAATATGTTAAGAAAAATAACTATTAGGCCTGGAAGAAGCTTATTTGAGAAATGTTAATCAGTTATTCAGTTGAAAATAAGTAATGATTTTATGGTTGGTTCCTCTACTAGATGTAAATAAAAATTGTGCCTTTAGCTCTTGGGAAGTACTTTTACTTGGCAACGTAAAACTATCGAAGGATTATCTTTGTTTTTAGATAGTACCATTTATCTTTGATGAAGAAATGCTGCCGTTTGGCTCAAGTGAAGCATATTTCTATACAGGTCAGTGGAAACTTCATTAAAATGCACTTAATTATTGTGCTCCCAATTGTCCACATATAAAATAGTTCTGTTTTTGTCTATCTAATAGAGAATTGTAAATGTACAGATTTAATCAGAATTTTTAAAATGATGACAACCTTTTAGAAATGCAGCTTCATTTTCATGGTCTTTTTTTTTTTTTTTTTGCTTTGCTTTAAACATCATCATTCTTACTAATGACATTTATTTCAGAGCAGCAAATATTTTGTTAAATAAAAAGTGAGTCACTTCAAAATCTGAATAACTATATAATTATGCTTGGTATTAAAAGAAAGATTAACCCCAAATCTCAGTCCTTTCAAGGTGAACTTTGAATTACCCTCCTGGTTATGGAAAGTCATATTTGCTTTTCATTCAGATTTTGTGAATATGAACATGTTGTTACAGGATTTACAGATGGCTTTATTTAACTGAATAGAGAATTATTTTAGAGCTCATTGTATTGGCTTTACAACCAGATTATATTCTTGAAGTGATTCTATTAAAATTACCTACAGTTTTCTAATAACTTTTCAGCTGTATATGGTCTTCATTGAAGAAGTTGATAGAGCGAGTTTGCTCTACAGTATCTTGCCTCTTTTTTTTTTTTTTTTGTAGCTTTAAATCTTGATCTAATTTCAAACTTGATCTAAATTCCAAACTTTGGTCCAGATTCATTATCCCATTTTCTGATTGGCCGCTTCCCTTTCCCCTTTCTCTCCTCTTTCATCCTTTCCTGTCCCTCTCTCCTTCCTTCCTTCTCCCCATGTGTATACATGTCTTCGTGTGGATGCATGTTTTTATTTTTCCTAGATAGACTTCTGGGGTAGAAATTGCTGGGTCATGTAGTAAGTTTCTGTTTACCTTTTTATGGACCTGATGAAATGCATCATTCTCCGTATCTTCTACAGCATATTCTTAGAGTCTTTTTGATAAAAAAAAAAGTCATTCTTAGAGTCATTCTGGTGTGAATGAAATAATATCTCATGGATTAACATACGGTTATCTACACTAGTGATATCCTCTCCTGTTTTATTGGCCATGTGTATATTTTCTTTGGAGAAACATCCATTCAGAGCACCCTCACTGTCCCTTTTGGGTTGTCTTATTATGTGGTGTGAGAGATCATATATTCTGAACACAAGTTCTTTATCAATCTTGCTTTTTAAAAATCCAATTGACAATCTCTGTTCAGAGTGGAGTGTTTAGTTAATTGAGATTTAGTTTTGATATATTTGTTTCTACACTTCCCATTTTGCTTTTTCTTTCCTATTTTTCTCATATCTCAAGAGATCCTTCTGTTCCTCCTTTTTTGAGTTACATCTTAGTGATTGATCTAGGTATGACTGTGTGCATCTTGTCAGTCTACTCTAATTCTGGTCAAATGTAGGAACTTTGTTTCAGTAGATCTCATTTTCTTCTCTGTGCTCCTAGTGTCATATGTTATATCTGTGCATGTTACAGCAGCTCAACAATACAGTGACGTAACTAGTGCTTTATAGAATCTTATTTCCACATTCTTTCTCTGGGAATGTCATTTATTTTTGCCTTTGTTTTTTTAAGAATAGTTTTACTGGATATAGAATACATGGTTGCCTTTTTGAAAATCTTTAATCATTTAGATTATGTTATCCCATAGACTCCTAGCTCCCCTTATTTTTTTGTAAGAAGTCAGCTGTTAATCATAATTTTGGTCTCCTTTTGTGATAGGTTGGTTTTTTTCTCTTGCAGATTTCAAGGTTTGGTTTTTTTTGCTTATCCTTGATTTTAGCAGTTTGACCCCATGATGACATGTTTAGGTGTGGATGTGCTTGTCTATTTCCTAGTTAGGATTTCCTGGGCTTCAAGGATCTGCAGATTAGATTTTCATCAAATTTAAGCAATTTTTGGTGATTACTTCTTCAAATATATTTATTGATCCTTTTCTGTCTTCCTTCTGGGGGTCTCCTTACATATGTGTTGGTACACTTATCGTTGATCTGGTCTCAGGCTTTGTTCATTTTCTTCATTGTTTTTTTTCTCCCTCTCTGCTTAAGATTAATTTCTGATTCTTCGAGTTCACTGATTCTTCTGTCATCTCGAATCAGTTGAATTTTCCATTGCAGGTGCTGTATTTTTCAGCTATAAGTTCCCATTCAATTCTTTAATTTACTTTGTATCTTTTTATTTTTATTTTTTAAAGATTTTTTTATTTGACAGAGAGATCATAAGTAGGCATATAGACAGGCAGAGAGAGAGGGGGAAGCAGGCTCCCTGCGGAGCAGAGGGCCCAACGTGGGCCTAGATCCCAGGATCCTGAGATCATGACCTGAGCTGAAGGCAGAGGCTTAACCCACTGAGCCACCCAGGCACCCCTGTCTATCTTTTTATTGAGACTCTTCATGTGTTGTGTCATTTTCATCATGGTTTTCAACACTATTTCCATTAGTCTTTGACCATGTCCATGTAGCTGCTTTTAAATCTTTGCTGAATCTACCATCTGGAAATACTTAGATGGTTTCTCCTTAATGCTTTTTGTAGTAAGGGTCACCTTTCTTGTCTCTGTTTTATAATCTTGTTTAATTTCAGGTAATGTAGCAATTAGGGGTTCTGATTTCTACCCCAGGGGGTTGTCTTGTTTTGCTTAATAACTTGCCTCCAGTAAATTTATGAAGTCTGTCTCTCCTGCAGTGTGCAGCCATTGATGTCTCTGTTCATTTCTTAAATTTTTAAGTCTTGCTTCCTACATGTTGCTGCTGTGCCTGCATTCTTTAACATTTAGCCAAAGATTGGGCAGATGTTGTGTGCAGACCCCATTATTCATGCTTTCTCCTCTACTGATGGATCTGTGTGGGCTTCCAAGTCCATTCAACATTTGGGTCATTTTCAAGGCTGCCTGGTTTTTGCTTGCTAACAAGCTTTTTGCTTCTTTGCGTGTATGCGCATGGCTTGGCAACCACAGGTATGTGGGTGGCTTGAACCAGCTTCAGTTTGGACTGCATGCCCCGGGTAAACCTGGAGCTTCTGTGGAGTGCTTATCACATTCAGATGGCTCCCTGACCTCTCAGAGCCTACAGGTAAGTACCTTGCTACTCTTACCTTGTTTCCCCCAAACAGCATTGCAACCTCAGGCTAGAGAACCCGGTCTGCTTAGCATGGAGGCCACCTCTTTGACTTACTCTGCTTCACGTCAGGCAAGTCTCTTGTCTAAGTGACAGGTTTCTGGCACGGGAAGTAAGAACACAGCACAGACTCACACAACTCTAATCTAACTTGAGTAATTTTCATGAATAAACACTTCTTAGTTTGTTGTAGGTCTTCAGAGTCTTTAAAATATTATTATCCAGATCTCCCCTCGGAGCGGCGAGCCGAGTATAGGCCCTGCCGTCCCGCCAAGCGGAGCGGAGGCCCCGCCGCCCTGAGCCCTGAGCTGAGTGGAGGCCCTGCCGCCCGGAGCCTCGAGCGGAGTGGAGGCCCCGCGGCCCCCAGCCGCGAGCCGAGTGGAGGCCCCGACGCCCCGAGCCGCCCGGAGCCGAGCGGAGACCCCGCCGCCCCGAGCCGCGAGCCGAGTGGAGGCCCCGCCTCCCCCAGCCGCGAGCGGAGCGGAGGCCCCGCCGCCCCGAGCCGCCCCCAGCCGTGTGCCGAGAGGAGGCCCCGCCGCCCCAAGCCGAGCGGAGGCCGGGCCACCCCCAGCCGCCCCGAGCCGCGTGCTGAGCGGAGGCCCCGCCGCCCCAAGCCGCGAGCCGAGTGGAGGCCCCGCCGCCCCGAGCCGCGCGCTGAGCGGAGGCCCCGCCGCCCGGAGCGGCGAGCCGAGTGGAGGCCCCGCCGCCCCGAGCTAGCGAGCTGAGCGGAGGCCCCGCCGTCCCGAGCCGCCCCGAGCCGAGCGGAGGACCCGCCGCCCAGAGCCGCGAGCTGAGCGGAGGCCCCGCCGCCCCGAGCCGCCCCAAGCAGCGTGCCGAGCGGAGGCCCCGCACCCCAAGCCGCGAGCCGAGTGGAGGCCCCGCCACCCCGAGCCGCGAGCCGAGCGGAGGCCCCGCCGCCCCGAGCCGAGAGCCGAGTGGAGGCCGAGAGCCGAGTGGAGGCGCCGCCGCCCCCAGCCGCGAGCTGAGCGGAGGCCCCACCGCCCCAAGCCGCCCCGAGCCGCGTGCCGCGCGGAGGCCCCGCCGCTCGGAGCGGCGAGCCGAGTGGAGTCCCCGCCGCCCGGAGCGGCGAGCCGAGTGGAGGCCCCGCCGCCCCAAGCCAGCGAGCCGAGCGGAGGCCCCGCCGTCCCGAGCCGCCCCGAGCCGAGCGGAGGCCCCGCCGCCCGGAGCCGCGTGCCGAGCAGAGGCCCCGCCGCCCCGAGCCGCCCCGAGCTGAACGGAGGCCCCGCCGCCCCGAGCCGCCCCGAGGCGCGAGCCGAGCGGAGGCCCTGCCACACTGAGCTCTTGGGCCTCGCACATGCGCTTTGGGCACCTTTAGTCGCTGCCCGTTATGCGCAGGCGCAGCCACGCGGGATTCAGAGGTGCGCAAGCGCATTTGTGCTTGGCATCATGGTTACGGTTGTTAGGTGCTCCAAGATTCCTAACTGTTGCTCATTACGTTTGGCTTATCTCTAGCACTGGTGCTACTGTCTAGAAGCGGCGAAGAGCCGAGCGGAAAGTGGAGTGTTGGTTAAGCCAGGCTTTACAATGAAGAAGTTTTTTGGTTTCAGGACTGCGAAGGTGCAGTCATCCTCGACCTTTGACATCGAGCTGATGAATGACTTGAGGGCTTCCGTTCACAAGGAGGAAGTCACGGAGACCCAGCCCCGGTATAACATCCGTGTGAAAGAGCTCAAAAAGATCCACAAAGTTGCTGTCATGGACAACATAGTCAAAATGCAGCGGTTGCTACTGCGTGGGCAAGACCTGAATAAAAGAGACAAGAGGAAACGGTAATAGGCATTAAGGGCCTGCTTAGCCAGAGGGAGTCATTTTGTGTTTATGCAGTGAACTTAGATTGACCCCGCCCCTCCCAGAGGAAAACTTGCAAAGGCTAGATACAAGGGCAGGTCAGGCCAGGTGAAGACATCCAATCAGTAGGGTGGGCATATATCTACTAGGGTAAATTGAAATTCAGTTGGCCATCCGTATATTTACTAGGGTAAATTGAAATTCAATTGGCCACACATAGAAAGCACATATCTACTAGGGTAAATTGAAATTCAGTTGGCCATCCGTATGTTTACTAGGGTAAATTGAAATTCAGTTGGCCACACATAGAAAGCCCAGGCAGTTTTCTCTGTGTTTTGCAGACCTAGCATGATTGTGCAGTTTTCTCTGTGTATCGCAATCTCATTGGCCACCTTTGTATAGCCCGGCTAAACGACCTCTAGAAAAGTCTGTGAGGCTGGGAGGGGGTCATCTCTTTGCAAGAGATGGCCCTGAGCAGTCAGTTTGATTCTCGATGCTTGGCGCGAAATAAAGCTTTGCTTGACCTTCGCTTTGTATCAGTCTCGTTCCTTTGATTACGGGATTGTCCGGGAACAAACGACGAACACTGAGCCAGCATCAGAATTTCTGGGAAAAGCCTCTGGAGGTAAGATCACGGGATCCTGTCTGTCTGGGTGTGGAGCTCCAGGGTATGGCCCACCGGGGAGAAGCTGGAGCAGCCATGCTCCCCAGGGCTAGAGTGGATGCGGGGACGCCCCTTCCCTCCACTGGTAGGTCACCAGGGGGTTTGAGTCCCCATAGGCAGCCAGGGGGTTTGAGTCCCCCTAGGTGTCCAGGGGGTTCAAGTCCCCCTAGAAAATCCCCACCTGTGGCAGGACCACAGGCCTGCAGTTGTCTTTGTCTTGTTTTTTTTTTTTTTTTTTTTTTTTTTGTTGTTGTTGTCTGTTGTGTTGTTTGCTGTGTTTGAAGAAATGGGGCAAGCAGAAAGTAAGGGGACTCTGACTTTTAATGGCTATAAGTGGAGCCAACTGTGGCTAATCTAACGCGAGACAGAGACGTTAAGGAATATTCCCAAGCAGCTGCTGAAACTCTCTTTGTTTTGGGGCAGTTCCTGTCTTCTGTGGCCCGATGTGGACTGCCTAGCCCCTCCCCCTTGCTGGCAGGAGAGCATGGCATTTGAAGTGGAGTGGGCCCAGGTGGAACATGAAATCTGTTAGCAAAGTGGTGACTAAACTGATGGTTAATTGTCTGTCTCAGGGTCTTAATGGGTAAATGTTAAGGAGCTCTCAAAGTCTTTGGTAACCTGAAACTGGGAAAGTTTGAAGGTTTGCTTGAATGACAAATGGAATTAAATTTGTTGTACATCTAGGTCTTAACCAAATGGGATAAAATGCTAGAGCCTTTGTTGCTGGAACTGTGTTTGTGCTTTTGAAATCTGCTGGTGAACATGTTTTGTACTTAACTGATTCATAAATTTGCCTTCTAAGAATTCTCTTGTAAAATGACTTCCGCCTTAAAGGAAATTCATATGGGAAGACTTTCAGAACAAATACAGGTCTTTGATATGTTAAAATCCTGGAACTAAAATGGGTAAGAATTGCCAGAAGTAAAAGCTGCATTCAGACTAAACCAGAATTAGTAACATGGGACTAGATGAGCTGAAAGATTGTCATGTTGTATCTCTTGATGTTTTGTCTTATTTTAAACATTACTGGTTCTGTAGTGTTAGCTCTTCCAGGCTCGTTAAACTTTATCTTAAGTTATCTATAACTTATAGAGATGTAAAAGTAGTCATTTGTAAACAAATCAAGGTATTCGACTCTTTCTATCTGAACCCTCTGAAACCGAAAGGTCTCAGCAAGTATTCTTTCTTCCATGGCAATCGGTCATTTGCATAAGTTCCATAAGAATCTGTTCTCCTTGTAACAAGACACCATTGGAAACACTGGTTAGTTTACCAAGGCTTTGACTGGAATGTCATATTTGAAAAGACTCAGCTATGACTAGACAGCTTAAAGGAACTAAGGTTGACTTTATAAAACCTGGAGCCTGAAAGCCCTTTGGTACTGTTGGCCTGATACCTTGCTTACAGAGTTCCCAGCAGCCTCACCAGGCGAGTAAAGGATATCACTTCCTGGCAGCTGCAGGAACCTCAGGATACTTTGTGGACCTCAGGAAGAGGAATTCGCCCAAATCGAGAGGTATTGCAGGCATGTCTGATGGCAAGTACGTGGCTTGGCTTCTGGCCTGGAGAGGCTACTATAAGTTCAACCTAGAGATTCCATATGAGAAGTTCCAGCAAAGGAGACGCTAAAGGATTGATATGATCACTCACTGTTCTTGCGGAGCTTATGTAAATAATTAGGCCAAGTATGTTAAAACTGGACTTGTTTTTCAAATAAATTAGTCCTGATTTGGGTATCTCTGGAAATGAGGGTTATTTTAGAGAGAAAATTATGTTTTAATAACACACCTTTATGGATGTTAAATTCTCCATTTGATTGTTTTTAAATGCTTGTTTACCTAAGCTAGACAACTTGAGGTAAACTTCAGGGAAGTTGCATGATAGCGCGTTTAGATGATCTTGCTTTTGCCAGTCAGTTAGCCCCTGATATAGGGAGGAAACTTCAGAAAATTGAAGAATTTGAAGGGAAGAATCTGACTGAGTGAGTGGGAATAGCAGAAAAGGTGTTTAACAACAGGGATGCACAGGAGGAATTTTTTGGCATTACAATGAGGCAGGTAGGGGATGGTAAATGGAAGGAAATGCCTAAGCACAGAGAAGGCAGGCAGGAAGATGTAGATTCAGATCAGTGCACTTACCATAAGGAAAAAGGGCATTGGGCCAGGGAGTGCCCCAAAAGGAAGATGGCCATGCTGGCCTCCAGAGACTGAAGGGGCTGTGGTTCGGAGCCCCTCCGTGAACCTCAGGTAAAAACTGAAGTGGAGGGAAAAGCAGTTGAAACCTATGGAAAACTATCTGGAGAAGAAGTCTTGGTACTAATATTGATAATTGGTAATTCTTGATTTTCATATGATCTATAAATCTAAATATCTAATAAAATGAAAAAAATAATTTCATTTATTATTTAATATAATGTATATGAAAATATATCATATATAAATATATATTTATGTATAAGATATATAAAATATACATTATTTCATATATAAAATATATATAAAATACATAGTATACAAAAATAAAACTGTTCCTGTTTATTTGAATCCTGAGCTTCCTTTGGCTTGAAAATCAGAGTGTAGACTTACTTAAAAAGAATTCTTTGTTATTTTAGTCCTCTTTTCCCATAGTGCTTTCAAGAACTAAAATTTATTTAAATGCCAACCATGTGACTAGAACTGCAGTAGAGCTGTTGTATGTATATACCATTATTTCATTTAACGTAAGGCACATTGATTGTGTGATGCCCCACCATTTTGTATACCAAGAAGAAATCTTTAAAAATTCTGCCAATTATAGTTGTAAGACATTTTGAATTATAAATCACATTCCAATGTCAGAGATACTAAAAGGTGACAAAATGAGCCTCCTAGAATCATTGATATATAGTATTCTTGTGAATATTTAAAACATATCTGAGAAGTAGGCATAATTGTATCACTTTGCCTAATGGGAGTGTTGTCTTTGTTCAATAGTGGCAATAGTAATAGTCATAATAATAATATGAAACAAACTTTGCATAGATCCTCATTTAAGCATGGTGACGAGGTCTTGGGAGATAACTATTCTTTATTTTTATTAGTTTTTAGTAATCTCTGTAGTCAACATGAGGCTTGAATTCATGACCCTTGAGATCAAGAGTCACATGACCTTCAAACTGAGCAAGGCAGGGAACATGAGATAACTGTTTTTATCTCCATTATTTTGATGAGGAAATTGAAGATAAGGCTGAACCATAACTATTAAGTTTAAATCCTATTAAGTAGGATTTAAACCCAGGTTGAGCTGAATCCTGAGGTCACGCTCTACCTAGTCAGATAGCCTGCTCTTTTATTAGTATGGTGAATGATCACTAATAAATATTGTACTTTCTTCGAAAGTAAATGAAATCTTTGTTTTTGAGTCAAAGGAATAAGATGCTATTTAAAGTTTACAGTTATATGAATTAATTGCATGTTTTGAAAGTGCACTATAATTTCCTAAAACGTTCTTTCACTTTTATAGGACGCCTCTCCATCTGGCCTGTACCATCGGCCATGCCGACATGGTAGATTTTCTTGTAGGGAGGAAATGCAAGCTTGACCTCTATGATGGAGACTGTAGGACTCCTCTAATGAAGGTGTGTGGTGGCAGCTGTGTCTGCCTGAGATGGATTTGATTTAATTACTTAGAATGAAAATCTATTGCAATTAAATGTAACTAATTGGTTGTAGCATGCTTGCTTTAAATTCCCAGAATTTACACTCTGTTTCTTGGGATACTACTGACAGGCTGTACAATACCAGGAAGAGGCATGTGTAACTACTCTTTTAGAACATGGTGCTAATCCACATCTTACGGATAAGTTTGGCAATACTGCCCTCCACTATGCTGTTGCTGGTGAGAGCATGTCAATAGTAGAGAAGCTGATTTTATATCATGCAAATATTGAAGCAAGAAACAAGGTACGTCAACATTATGTATAAAGTATTTGACATTTTAAAACATATATATATATATAAATTTTTTTAGCTACAAAACATTTATTTACATATTTATTCATATATGTAATAAATAATAAATACTGAATTCTATACATCAAGTCCTGTACCATGGAAACAACTCCAAAGCCACGGCAGGGAGGATTAGAGAACGATGAAGCGCACGGAAAGGGCAGAGTTCTGTTTCCCAGCCTCCCTTCCACCCCAGAAGGAGAATCTTTCCATTAGTGCTTGGGAGTGGATGGTGGGCTCAGAGCCCACAAAGGCTTGAAGGCCTGAGGGGAGTGAGGTGATGATGGAGGCTGGGTGCTGTGCAGGGGCTTAGGAAACGGGTGCTTCTGGGAAGGGGTGGGAGACCTTGACCCAGTGGGGTAACTTGGGTGAGTGCGAGTGGGAGGAGAAAGCAGCAGGTTGCAGTCTTCGGGCACTCCAGGCCCCAAGGTTCTGAAGATGAGAGCAAGGGGATCGGGTCATGGCATCCTCCAGGGGCATCTACTTGTGCTCATAGCCACTCTGCCTGCCATGTCCCGCATTGGGATCTCCCATTTCACAGAGCAGTTCCTGCTCAGCATTGTGTAGGTCCTCAGGGGGTAGTAGCTGTGCATGGGGATTCATGGGGGAACGCACTCACTCTTCCATTTGTTATTTCTTTGGCATGCCTTACCTCCTACCACTGCCCTTAAGGAAGCACTGTTGGTTCACATAGATAGGGTCAATTTTTCATATATAGAAGCTCGAGCATTCCCTGAATGAAAATATTTTGAAATAACTTCATTGCCTAAGATTTCACTTTATTTTTATTTTTAATTTTTTTTCTTGAGCGTACTTTTAGGAAATACATTTTTGTAGGGGCTGTAAAGAAAGAAAGCAGGAAGAAAGCACATATACAGACTTATAAGAAGAAAAGCATGTTCTTCACATAGCAAGAATTTTATGCCTTGACTTCTAACCCAAGTAGTAATTTTGAGTAATTTTACATGGAATATGCCTTATTCTGCTCTAAGACCATGATCTAATTATAGGGATAGAGAAGTGATCTATGTCTCTATGATTCAGTTGATATTAATACTAGTCTTTGATACATTTTCATTCTTAAATGCAGCAATTATCTACAATTGATTATAGTTATTAAGTTTTCGTGGACCCAAGTGTTGGTTTTCTTCAAGTTTTGAAAGAGGCCGGCTTTGGCTAACAGTGCTGTAAACTGTCAAGTCAGTTATTTGAAGTTTTAAGATTTCACTTTAATGAACTTTTTTTTAAAGAAAGATTTTATGTATTTGAGAGAGAACGTGAGAGTGAACACACATGAGTAGGGAGGAAGGGCATAGGGAGAGGGAAAAGTAGGGGAGCCTGATGCAGGGCTGGATCCCAGGACCCCAAGAACATGACCTGAGCCAAAGGCACACGCTTAACTGACTGATCCACCCAGATGCCCCAGAGCTGCTCTTTTAATTCAGAGTCTATCTCCTTAGTGACCCATTTGGAGCAAGAGTGCTTTATGTTGACATCTGGGATCCTGATACCATTGATAGAAGAGAATCAAGCATGTTGATATAGCCTGGAGAAAAGCTTCACCTTTACTGGAAAGCTCTCGACACTGTATCCCTGAAACTAATTTCTGAAATGTTAATGTTTGCCATGAAAGTATTGTCAAATGGGGATAAGCAAATTTAAACCGATTTCTTTTGCGCTAGAGATAATGTTCAGTTCTGTAATATTTCTCAAACATAGAGGATCATTGAATCTTTATATTGAGGCACAATCCTCCCCTTCCAGCAAAGTATATGTTCTTTGGAATATAATTTATGAAATACTACTCCAGAGATAATCATTTAGGCTGTTAACTCAGTAAAAATACTTTAGGCTTTTACAGCTATGTTTTAGAGTTTGGAGATATAGAGATAAAATATAGTCCCTTCCCTCAAGAAGCTCTTGGTTTCAATGGGTGCAATCAAATAAGTGGAGTATACAGTGGTAAATGCTGTGATAGAAGCCGAGATTCTTGGGACTGGTCAATGTTTGAAGTAAGATTTGGAGAATGAGTACAGTTAATCTGTTGAAGAGGTGGAGGAGGGCTATTTAACTTAATTTAATTTATTTTTTTCAAAAATATTTATTTATTTGAGAGAGTGAGAGTGGGAGAGAGACGTGAGCAGAGGGCTGGGGCAGAGGGAGAAGGAGAAGCTGACTCCCCACTGAGTAGGGAGCCTGACGTGAGGCTGGATCCCAGAACGCTGGGCTCATGACCTGAGCTGAAGGCAGAAGCTCAGACTGAGCCTTCCAGGTTCCCTGAGGAGGGCTGTTGCCAAGAGAAGGAGCAATTGCGAAAGAGCGGGGTGAGGGGGTCAGGGGGAGGGTAAGGGTGGTGGGAGGTGGTGGGGAGGATGGAGGGCTGGGGAAGGTGGGGTGTTGAGAGTACTTATGTATGTGTTTAAGGTTAGGGGATCCTTTATCGGTTTTAAAATTCAGTATGGAAATATGTAATTTTGTAAATTATAAATGTTTTTACACTTTTACAGTTTGAATTCACACCGTTTTTACTTGCTGTAAATGAAAACAATCACGAAATGGTGGAATTGTTAATTAGAAAAAAAGCAGATGTACATGTGGTTGATAAGTTTAAAAGGTACAGTAGTTGTTTTTTTAAACCGTATATTGTTCTAGTGTGGTAATAATTAAGTCAGAAAGAGTAACTTAATAAGAAGAGGATTAATTTATAATTATATAGTGAAAAATGTCGACATGTCATCAGTTAGAAAGCAATTATTCTGATGGGGCAACATGAAGAACAGTATACACAGAATTTATATTCCTTCCTATTATTGACTGATGTGATCTGCATTCTTTTTTTTTCTGCCATATGATTTTATGTTAGCTAAAAGGGTTTCATATTAGTTTTATTATAAAGTGTGGACTCCTTTTATTTTATGACACAATATTAAACTTCTTAACCCTTTAATAGTATTTTTTAGAAACTTCTACTTCATATACATTTTCCTTAAAAGATGCATATTAAACATAAATAGGAGTTGTTTTATCTTTTGGATGACTCCTTGCTTTAAATTTTTTATAAAAGAATACTGATATTAGATGATCCCTAAGTGATTATTAATTACTATTCCAGATAGGGTGGGCTTATCATCCTTTTTCATGTGTTATATATACATATATATTTTTTCATTGGTAAGGGTAGAAGGATGAAAGATAACTTTAATCGAATAGATTTTCCTTTTTGTGAGGACAAATCATAGGTTGATGATAAAGAGAAAAGAGATGGACTTTAAATAGACACAAGACTAGGTTTAATTCCTTTCCTACTTGCTGGGTATGTGACTCTGGAAACATTACTTATCATCATCAGATATGTTCTCTGATATGAAAAGAAGGATAATATATCCTTCAAGGGTTGTTGTGTGTAAATAATATCTTATAGTATTTAATTTAGGGCCTAACCATGCTTATTTTAGTACCATTAACTGCAACTATAGTCTTTTATTACTGTTAGTATGAATGCTGTTATTTTAAGCCTGCAAGTAGATTTTTTAATTTTTTTTTATTTTTAAAGATTTAGTTTTTTGAAAGAGAGAGAGAGAATGAGCAGGGGAAGGGGTTAGAGCAGGGAGCCAGATGTGGGGCTCACTTCTAGAACCCCAAGTTCATGACTGAGCTGAAGGCAGACATTTAAAAGACTGAACCACCCAAGCACCCCTGCAAATAACTTTTTTAAAAAAAAGATTTTATTTATTTATTTGACAGGCAGAGATCACAAGTAGCCAGAGAGGCAGGCAGAGAAGGAGGGAAAGCAGGCTCCACACTGAGCAGAGAGGCCAATGTGGGGCTCGATCCCAGGACCCTAAGATCATGACCTGAGCTGAAGGCAGAGGCTTAACCCACTGAGCCACCCAGGCACTCCTGCAAATAACTTTTTATACAGACCTGTCCTCTAGAAGACTTGGAAATACACTGAATCAGCTTAAGGAAAAAAAAAATGGGAATTCTTTTTTAAAATCTTCACTCGTTCAGTTAAGTGACCTCAGCATAGTTTCTTGTTCATCAAATGACTTTAAACTAGCAACTTCTATTATCATACCCAGGTGGGACAAGAGGCTTCTTTTTTGTCTTTTAATTTTAGCCATGGAGGTAATTTACAAAGATAAACACTTGAAGTTGTTAATGGTCAATTCTGTACCGACAGGCAAGATATTAACCTGGTAAAGTGTATGAAATTTGCTGTTTAGATAACCCTAAGTTCCTAAGGGTGAAGTTATGTCTCTGTTATTTTAGAACAGCCCTCATGCTTGCTGCACCTTCTAAATCTCCAGATATAGTCAGGCTTCTCCTTCAGCAAGGTGTTAATACCTCTTCTCGGGATGAACGTGGATGGACGGCAGGAGACTATGCTCTTTTTAGTGGATTTGATGGGTAAGTGTTTACATTAAAATGTTAGTTATTACTAAAGTGAAGTTTAAAATAATTGAACTCTTAGTTCTTACGTAACAGATGAGTGTTCGTAGTTTGATTCTGGCAATTTGGGGACCAAAGTGAGTTAGCCCATGTCACTTGCCAGAAACCAAGACAAAGGCTAGACTAGTCAGCATTAGAAATGAGTGCAGGATTTTTTTGATCTCAGGACTATTGAGACCTTTATCTTTAGGGATCCTAACTGTATCTGTTTCATTCCAAGGATAACTGTTATGCATGGGGTACAAAGAATGTTATATTTGTGAGTTTATTCCTTCCTGACTCCCTCCCTCCCTCTCCTCATTTCCTTTCTTTGTAGATTTCATTTATAATTATTTCAGAGAGGGGCAGAGTAGGGACAGAGGAAGAAGCAGATTCTCTGCTGAGCAGGGAGCCTGATGTGGGTCTCAATCCCAGGACCCCAAGACTGTGACCCAAGCTGAATTCAGATGCTTAACCAAGTGCCAAGTGAGCCACCTAGGTGCCCCAACATCACCTCCCCCGCCTCCAACTAGTTACTTGGGTCCTGAGATGCTCAGTTTAGTAGAAAACCCTATCCTTTCCCTTGAGGGTTCTCTCCTATTCTTTCCCCTTTGAATTTTCCAAGAACCTAAAGAGTTCCCAAAGACCAAAGAGACCATCCTCTTTCTCAAGTCATTTGGAAGGAAAAAATGACATTCTTATAATTCCCTTGTTTCCTTTGATTCTATTGCTGCAGTATTGCTGTGTGGTGCCTTGGTGACTCAGTTGGTTAAGCGACTGTCTTTGGCTCAGGTCATGATCCTGAAGTCCCAGGATTGAGTCCCCCCAGGTGGGCTCCCTGCTCAGAGGGGAGTCTGCTTCTCCTTCTGACCCTCCCCTCTCTCATGTTCTCTCTCTCCCTCTCTCATTTTCTCTCTCAAATAAATAAATAAATATCTTAAGAAAAGAAAGAAAAATAAAGAATTAATTTTTGAGAGAGAGAGCAAGAGCATGAGCAGGGGGAGGGGTTGAGTAGGGAGCCAGAGTGGGGCTCAATTCCAGAGTAGGAATTGAGTCGGGCTCAATTCCAGGACCCCAAGATCATGACTGAGCTGAAGGCAGACACTTAAATGACTGAGCCGCTCAGGCATCCCTGCAAATAACTTTTTATACAGACCTGTCCTCTAGAAGGCAAGTAGTCTGTTTATGATTGACCTTTGCTCCCAGGAAGCCCTTGCCGATCTGCATTCCCCAGTCTTCATGGTGACCCACAATGAGACTTCAAAGTTACAACATTTTTTAGTTTACGACATATGCTTATATGCTCAGCTGCTATTCCGAGGCACCAGCACCCTGTTCTGGCTGCTGGCCCCCCTGGCTTTAGCCACACACACCCTTCCCTTCACACTCACAAGTCTTACGTGAAGCCCATATGTTCGTGCAGACCTTCATAATGAAGTACCACTTGAGGATTTTCCTTGTCTATCTTGCTAGCAGATGATAGTTGGGACCTTCTAAGCTCTTAAAGAGGTTCAAATAATGCTTCAGGAAGAGCCTGGACTTTCCTTTCTCCTTTGTTATTAGGCCTGTATCTCAAGCCTGATTTAAGTCCTGCAGAGTGCCTTTTCTTATGAGGTGATGAAAGGTCTCCTACTGACCTTCCCAGAGTGGTGGGCATCACCTTTCCTGAGAGGCCATGTTTTGGATAAAATATTTCATTAAATCCTCTTAACAACCTTGTGAAATAAAGCAGTAAATGCCTGTTTTATAGAGGAAGACTTGGAGACAGAGAGAAGTGGCTCCTCCAAGAGCAAATAGCTGTGATAATAGAGTTAGGACCACTGAATTCAAAACACGTTCCATTATGGCAAGCGAACACTACTAATTGCTAAATTACTACTTCATGACTAGTTCACCTTACTTTGAAGTATATGGGGTAATTTAAGTTTTGATATTAGCTCTGATATTATTTCAAATACACTTATGAGTTTGATATATTTGGTAAATGTTTTTCATATCAGTATTAAAATAGTAACATTGTTTATCACCCTTTTTATATGTAGCAATCACCAAATAATTGACAAACATACAGAAGAAAGACTTAAAAATTTTTCGCAAAATAACAATCCAGGTAAGACTTTTCAGAGTGAAGTACTTTTGGTGGTCACATAGATGAGGTCAGAGTAAAAAAGTTTTGATAATGAAAGAACAGTGGGGAAAAAAAACTGAATGTGTAAATTGTGTAAGTTCACTGTCTTGTTTTCTTTCTCTTTCTCTCCCCCACCTCTCGATTTTACTTATTTGACAGAGAGAGAGAAAGTGAGAGAGCACAGGCAGAGGGACAGGGAGAAGCAGGTTTCCCACTGAGCAGGGAGCCCAATGTGGGACTCAATCCCAGGGTCCAGGGATCTTGACCTGAGCTGAAGGCAGATGCTTACCCAACTGAGCCACCCAGGGGCCCCTAATATCTTTCTATTATTTTTAAAATTTCTTTTCAGTGTAACAGAATTCATTGTGTATGCGCCCTACCCAGTGCTCCATGCAATATGTGCCTTCCATAATACCCACCACCTGGATCTCCCAACCTCCCACCTCCCGCCCCTTCAAAACCCTCAGCTTGTTTTTCAGAGTCCATAGTCTCTCATGGTTCATCTCCCCCTCCAATTTCCCTCAACTCCCTTCTCCTCTTCATCTCCCCATGTCTTCCATGTTATTTGTTATGCTCCAGAAATAAGTGAAAGCATATGATAATTGACTCTCTCTGCTTGACTTATTTCACTTAGCATAATCTCTTCTAGTCCCGTCCATGTTGCTACAAAAGGTGGGTGTTCATCCTTTCTGTTGGAGGCATAATACTCCATAGTGAATATGGACCACTTCTTCTTTATCCATTCATCCATTGAAGGGCATCTTGGTTCTTTCCATAGTTTGGCGACCGTGGCCATTTCTGCTATGAACATTGGGGTACAGATGGCCCTTCTTTTCACGACATCTGTGTCTTTTGGGTAAATACCCAGGAGTGCAATGGCAGGGTCATAGGGAAGCTCTATTTTTAATTTCTTGAGGAATCTCCACACTGTTCTCCAAAGAGGCTGCACCAACTTGCATTCCCACCAACAGTGTAAGAAGGTTCCCCTTCCTCCACATGCTCTCCAACACATGTTGTTTCTTGTCTTGCTAATTTTGGCCATTCTAACTGGTGTCAGGTGGTATCTCAATGTGGTTTTAATTTAAATCTCCCTGATGGCTAGTGATGATGAACATTTTTTCATGTGCCTGATAGCCATCTGTATGTCTTCATTGGAGAAGTGTCTGTTCATGTCTTCTGCCCATTTTTTGACATGGTTATCTGTTTTGTGTGTGCTAAGTTTGAGAAGTTCTTTCTAGATCTTGGATACTGTCATTTGCAAATATCTTCCCCATTCCGTGGGTTGCGTCTCTGTTTTGTTGACTGTTTTCTTTGTTGTGCAGAAGCTTTTGATCTTCATGACGTCCCAGTTCATTTTCACTTTTGTTTCCTTTGCCTTTGGAGACATAGCTTGAAAGAAGTTGTTGTGGCCAATGTCGAATAGGTTACTGCCTATGTTCTCCTCTAGGATTCTGATGGATTCCTGTCTCATGTTGAGGTCTTTGATCCACTTCGAGTTTACCTTTGTGTACGATGTAAGAGAATGGTTGAGTTTCATTCTTCATATATAGCTGTCCAGTTTTCCAAACACCATTTATTGAAGAGACTGTCTTTAAGCCGGCATTAACCTGATCCCCAAAGCCGGCAAAGACCCCACCAAAAAGGAGAATTTCAGACCGATATCACTGATGATTATGGATGCTAAGATTCTCAACAAGATCCTAGCAAATGGGATCCAACAGCACATTAAATAGATCATCCACCATGATCAGGTGGGATTCATCCCTGGGTTGCAAGGATGGTTTAACATTTGCAAATCAATCAATGTGATAGAGCAAATCAATAATAGAAGAGAGAAGAACCACATGGTCCTCGCAATTGATGCAGGAAAAAGCATTTGACAAAATCCAGCATCCATTCCTGATTCAGATGCTTCAAAGTACAGGGAGAGAGGGAACATTCCTCAAATTCATAAAATCTATCTATGGAAAACCCACAGAGAATATCATCCTCAATGGGAAAAAGCTCGCAGCCATCCCGTTGTGATCAGGAACACGACAAGGAGGCCCACTCTCACCACTCGTGTTCAACATAGTATTAGAAGTCCTAGCAATAGCAATCAGACAACAAAGAGAAATAAAAGGTATCCACATTGGCAATGAAGAAGTCAAACTCTCTCTCTTTGCAGATGACATGATACTTTATGTGGAAAACCCAAAAGACCCCATCCCCAAACTACTAGAACTCATACGGCAATTCAGTAACGTGGCAGGATACAAAGTCAATGTGCAGAAATCAGTGGCTTTCTTATACACTAACAATGAAAGCACAGAAAGGGAAATTAGAGAATCGATTCCATTTACTATAGCACCAAGAAACCTAAGCTACCTGGGAATAAACCTAACCAACGAGGTAAAGGATCTGTACTAAAGGGACTACAGAACACTCATGAAAGAACTCGAAGAAGACAGTAAAAGATGGAAGATCATTGCATGCTCTTGGATCAGAAGAACAAACATTGTTAAAATGTCTATACTGCCTAGAGCAATCTATACTTTTAATGCCATTCCAATTAAAATTCCACCAGTATTTTTCAAAGAGCTGAAGCAAATAATTTTAAAAATTTGTATGGAATCAGAAGAGACTCGAAATTGCTGAGGAAATGTTGAAAAGCAAAAGTAAAACTGGCTGCATCACATTACCTGATTTCAAGCTTTACTACAAAGCTGTGGTCATCAAGACAGCATGGTACTGGCATAAAAACAGACACATAGACCAGTGGAACAGAGTAGAGAGCCCAGATATGGACCCTCAACTCTATGGGCAAATAATCTTCGACAAAGCAGGAAAAAATACAGTGTGGAAAAAAGACAGTCTCTTAATATCTTTCTTAATAGTCCCATATTCAGAATTATTTAAGAATTTAAATACTGTCATGAACAATAGGAACAAATTTATTAGAGAGACCAGACTCCATGAAATAAACTGAAGGTTATGGAAGGGAGGGGGTTGGGGTATGGGGGAACTGGGTGATGAGTATTAGGAGGGCACATGTTGTGATGAGCACACGGTGTTATACGCAGCTAATTAATCATTGAACACTACATCCAGAACTTATGATGTAGTATATGCTGGCTACTGAACATAATTTTAAAAAAAGTACCTCAGTGTGATAACAACAAAAAGGAAGTTAATGGTAGGCAATTTAAAATATAAGACATTATTGTCTGAAAAGAAATTCATTATTATAGTCATGACCCCCCAAAATCCCTTATATCTTTGTGTAAATAAGAGAAAGATTTTTTAAAAATGTATATAATTAATTAATTAATTTATTTATTTTTAATTTTTTTTTATTTTTTATAAACATATATTTTTATCCCCAGTGGTACAGGTCTGTGAATCGCCAGGTTTACACACTTCACAGCACTCACCAAAGCACATACCCTCCCCAATGTCCATAACCTCACCCTCCTTCTCCCAACCCCCGTCCCCCCAGCAACCCTCAGTTTGTTTTGTGAGATTAAGAGTCACTTATGGTTTGTCTCCCTCCCAATCCCATCTGGTTTCATTTATTCTTCTCCTACCCACTTAATCCCCCATGTTGCATCACCACTTCCTCATATCAGGGAGATCATATGATAGTTGTCTTTCTCCACTTATTTTGCTGAGCATGATACGCTCTAGTTCCATCCATGTTGTCGCAAATGACAAGATTTCATTTCTTTTGATGGCTGCATAGTATTCCATTGTGTATATATACCACATCTTCTTTATGCATTCATCTGTTGATGGACATCTAGGTTCTTTCCATAGTTTGGCTATTGTGGACATTGCTGCTATAAACATTCGGGTGCACGTGCCCCTTTGGATCACTACGTTTGTATCTTTAGGGTAAATACCCAGTAGTGCACTTGCTGGGTCATAGGGCAGTTCTATTTTCAACATTTTGAGGAACCTCCATGCTGTTTTCCAGAGTGGTTGCACCAGCTTGCATTCCCACCAACAGTGTAGGAGGGTTCCTCTTTCTCCGCATTCTCGCCAGCATCTGTCATTTCCTGACCTGTTGATTTTAGCCATTCTGACTGGTGTGAGGTGGTATCTCATTGTGGTTTTGATTTGTATTTCCCTGATGCCGATTGATATGGAGCACTTTTTCATGTGTCTGTTGGCCATCTGGATGTCTTCTTTGCAGAAATGTCTGTTCGTGTCCTCTGCCCATTTCTTGATTGGATTATTTGTTCTTTGGGTGTTGAGTTTGCTAAGTTCTTTATAGATTTTGGACACTAGTCCTTTATCTGATATGTCGTTTGCAAATATCTTCTCCCATTCTGTCAGTTGTCTTTTGGTTTTGTTAACTGTTTCCTTTGCTGTGCAAAAGCTTTTGATCTTGATGAAATCCCAATAGTTCATTTTTGCCCTTGCTTCCCTTGCCTTTGGCGATGTTCCTAGGAAGATGCTGCTGCGGCTGAGGTCGAAGAGGTTGCTGCCTGTGTTCTCCTCAAGGACTTGGATGGATTCCTTTCTCACATTGAGGTCCTTCATCCCTTTTGAGTCTATTTTCGTGTGTGGTGTAAGGAAATGGTCCAATTACATTTTTCTGCATGTGGCTGTCCAATTTTCCCAACACCATTTATTGAAGAGGCTGTCTTTTTTCCATTGGACATTCTTTCCTACTTTGTCGAAGATTAGTTGACCATAGAGTTGAGGGTCTATTTCTGGGCTCTCTATTCTGTTCCATTGATCGATGTGTCTGTTTTTGTGCCAGTACCATGCTGTCTTGATGATGACAGCTTTGTAATAGAGCTTGAAGTCCGGAATTGTGATGCCACCAACTTTGGCTTTCTTTTTCAATATTCCTTTGGCTATTCGAGGTCTTTTCTGGTTCCATATAAATTTTTGGATTATTTGTTCCATTTCTTTGAAAAAGATGGATGTTGCTTTGATAGGAATTGCATTAAATGTGTAGATTGCTTTAGGTAGCATAGACATTTTCACAATATTTATTCTTCCAATCCAGGAGCATGGAACATTTTTCCATTTCTTTGTGTCTTCCTTAATTTCTTTCATGAGTACTTTATAGTTTTCTGAGTATAGATTCTTAGCCTCTTTGGTTAGGTTTATTCCTAGGTATCTTATGGTTTGGGGTGCAATTGTAAATGGGATTGACTCCTTAATTTCTCTTTCTTCTGTCTTGTTGTTGATGTAGAGAAATGCAACTGATTTCTGTGCATTGATTTTATATCCTGACACTTTACTGAATTCCTGTACAAGTTCTAGCAGTTTTGGAGTGGAGTCTTTTGGGTTTTCCACATATAGTATCATATCATCTGCGAAGAGTGATAGTTTGAATTCTTCTTTGCCGATTTGGATGCCTTTAATTTCCTTTTGTTGTCTGATTGCTGAGGCTAGGACTTCTAGTACTATGTTGAATAGCAGTGGTGATAATGGACATCCCTTCCATGTTCCTGACCTTAGCGGAAAAGCTTTCAGTTTTTCTCCATTGAGAATGATATTTGCGGTGGTTTTTTCATAGATGGCTCTGATGATATTGAGGTATGTGCCCTCTATCCCTACACTTTGAAGGGTTTTGATCAGGAAGGGATGCTGTACTTTGTCAAATGCTTTTTCAGCATCTATTGAGAGTATCATATCGTTCTTGTTCTTTCTTTTCTTGATGTGTTGTATCACATTGACTGATTTGCAGATGTTGAACCAACCTTGCAGCCCTGGAATAAATCCCACTTGGTCGTGGTGAATAATCCTTTTAATGTACTGTTGAATCCTACTGGCTAGTATTTTGGTGAGAATTTTCGCATCTGTGTTCATCAAGGATATTGGTCTATAGCTCTCTTTTTTGATGGGATCCTTGTCTGGTTTTGGCATCAAGGTGATGTTGGCCTCATAAAATGAGTTTGGAAGTTTTCCTTCCATTTCTATTTTTTGGAACCATTTCAGGAGAATAGGAATTAGTTTTTCTTTAAATGTTTGGTAGAATTGCCCCGGGAAGCCGCCTGGCCCTGGGTTTTTGTTTGTTGGGAGATTTTTAATGACTGTTTCAATCTCCTTACTGGTTATGGGTCTGTTCAGGCTCTCTATTTCTTCCCGGTTCAGTTGTGGTCGTTTATATGTTTCTAGGAATGCATCCATTTCTTCCAAATTGTCAAATTTGTTGGCGTAGAGTTGCTCATAGTATGTTCTTATAATAGTTTGTATTTCTTTGGTGTTAGTTGTGATCTCTCCTCTTTCATTCATGATTTTATTTATTTGGGTCCTTTCTCTTTTCTTTTTGATAAGTCTGGCCAGGGGTTTATCAATCTTATTAATTCTTTCAAAGAACCATCTCCTAGTTTCGTTGATTTGTTCTATTGTTTTTTTAGTTTCTATTTCATTGATTTCTGCTCTGATCTTTATGATTTCTCTTCTCCTGCTGGGCTTAGGGTCTCTTTCTTGTTCTTTCTCCAGCTCCTTTAGGTGTAGGGTTAGGTTGTGTACCTGAGACCTTTCTTGTTTCTTGAGAAAGGCTTGTACCACTATATTTTCCTCTCAGGACTGCCTTTGTTGTGTCCCACAGATTTTGAACCGTTGTGTTTTCATTATCATTTGTTTCCATGATTTTTTTCAATTCTTCTTTAATTTCCCGGTTGACCCATTCATTCTTTAGAAGGATGCTGTTTAGTCTCCATGTATTTGGGTTTTTTCCAAATTTCCTCTTGTGATTGAGTTCTAGCTTCAGGGCATTGTGGTCTGAAAATATGCAGGGAATGATCCCAATCTGTTGATACCGGTTGAGTCCTGATTTAGGAACGAGGATGTGATCTATTCTGGAGAATGTTCCATGTGCACTAGAGAAGAATGTATATTCTGGTGCTTTGGGATGAAATGTTCTGAATATATCTGTGATGTCCATCTGGTCCAGTGTGTCGTTTAAGGCCTTTATTTCCTTGTTGATCTTTTGCTTGGATGATCTGTCCATTTCAGTGAGGGGAGTGTTAAAGTCCCCTACTATTATTTTATTATTGTTGATGTGTTTCTTTGATTTTGTTATTAATTGGTTTATATAGTTGGCTGCTCCCACGTTGGGGGCATCGATATTTAAAATTGTTAGATCTTCTTGTTGGACAGACCCTTTGAGTATGATATAGTGTCCTTCCTCATCTCTTATTATAGTCTTTGGCTTAAAATCTAATTGATCTGATATAAGGATTGCCACTCCTGCTTTCTTCTGATGTCCATTAGCATGGTAAATTCTTTTCCATCCCCTCACTTTAAATCTGGAGGTGTCTTAGGGCTTAAAATGAGTTTCTTGGAGGCAACATATAGATGGGTTTTGTTTTTTTGTCCTTTCTGATAACCTATGTCTTTGATTGGGGCATTTAGCCCATTAACATTCAGGGTAACTCTTGAGAGATATGAATTTAGTGCCATTGTATTGCCTGTAAGGTGACTGTTACTGTATATTGTCTCTGTTCCTTTCTGATCTACCACTTGTAGGCTCTCTCTTTGCTTAGAGGACCCCTTTCAATATTTCCTGTAGAGCTGGTTTGGTGTTTGCAAATTCTTTCAGTTTTTGTTTGTCCTGGAAGCTTTTAATCTCTCCTTCTATTTTCAATGATAGCCTAGCTGGATATAGTATTCTTGGCTGCATGTTTTTCTCGTTTAGTGCTCTGAAAATATCATGCCAGCTCTTTCTGGCCTGCCAGGTCTATGTGGATAAGTCAGCTGCCAATCTAATATTTTTACCATTTTATGTTACAGACTTCTTTTCCCGGGCTGCTTTCAGGATTTTCTCTGTGTCACTAAGACTTGTAAATTTTACTATCAGTGACGTGGTGTGGTCCTCTTCTTATTGATTTTGAGGGGCATTCTCTGAACCTCCTGAAGCAGTGAGAGCCTCCATTTTTTATTGAACCTCATTAATAGCTTTTTTGATTTCAACTTGGTTAGATTTTAGTTCTTTTATTTCTCCAGAAAGGGCTTTTATATCTCCCGAGAGGGTTTCTCTGATATCTTCCATGTCTTGTTTGAGCCCGGCTAGAACCTTGAGAATTGTCATTCTGAATTCTAGATCTGACATATTACCAATGTCTGTATTGATTAGGTCCCTAGCCTTCGGTACTGCCTCTTGTTCTTTTTTTTGTGGTAAATTTTTCTGCCTTGTCATTTTGTCCAGATAAGAGTATCTGAAGGAGCAAGTAAAATACTGAAAGGGTGGCAACAACCCCAGGAAAATATGCTTTAACCAAATCAGAAGAGATCCCAAATCGTGAGGGGGGGAGAAAGGGGATAAAAAGAGGTTCTAAAAAAAGAAAGAAAAAAAAAGGAAAAAAAAGGAACTAAAAAAAAGAAAACGAATAAAGAAAAATATGAAAGAAAAAAATATATAAATTAGATAAACTAGTTAAAAAATGTTAAATAGGAAAAGGGTAAAAATTTAAAAAAAATTAAAAAAAAATTAAAAAATTTTTAAAACATTAAAAAATTTAGCAAAAGAAGAAAAAAAAATGAAAAAGAAAAAAATTACTTTAACTGCAAGACTAAAAAATCACAGGGAGAAAGCCATGAGTTCCGTGCTTTGCTTTCTCCTCCTCTGGAATTCTGCTGCTCTCCTTGGTATTGAAACTGCACTCCTTGGTAGGTGAACTTGGTCTTGGCTGGATTTCTTGTTGATCTTCTCGGGGAGGGGCCTGGTGTAGTGAATCTCAAGTGTCTTTGCCCCAGGCAGAACTGCACCGCCCTTACCAGGGGCCGGGCTGAGTAATCCGCTCGGGTTTGCTTTCAGGAGCTTTTGTTCCCTGAGCGCTTTCCGTAGAGTTCCGGAGGACGGGAATACAAATGGCGGCCTCCTGGTCTCCGGCCTGGAGGAGCCGAGAGCCCGGGGCCCCACTCCTCAGTGCGCCCTCAGAGAACAGCACCCAGTAACTCCCGTCTGCCTGACCTCCGTCTGCACTCCGAGCTCACTGAGCCTGTGACCGGTTCAAGGTAACCCCAAACTGTGAGCTTACTGTTGGCTCTGTCTCTGTAGCCAGCTTTCCCGCTCCAATACCCGCAAGCTCTGTGACACTCAGACACCCACCATCCTTCTGTGACCCTGCGAGGCCTGAGGTCACGCTGAACCCGCGTGGGCTTCGCCCTGGTTTAGCCTCTGGAGCGATGTCCCTCAGCGGAACAGACTTTTAAATGTCCCGATTTTGTGCTCCATTGCTCCGCCGCTTGCCGGGAGCCGGCCCCTCCCCCCAGGGTCTATCTTCCCATTGCTTTGGATTCACTTCTCTGCCAGTCGTACCTTTCAGAAAGTGGTGGTTTTTCTGTGTCTAGAATTGCTGTTCTTCTTCTCTTCGATCTGCCAATGGATTTGCAGGTGTTTGCACTCTTTAGATAAGCTATCTAGCTGATCTCTTGCTAGTTGAAGTAGTCTCAGCCTGCTACTTCTCTTCCATCTTGACTCCTTCCCGTTAGAGAGAAAGATTTTTAAGTTAGTATGTTTTATACTTCCTCTTTAATCATATTAAAACAAATTGAACTTGTTACGAAAATGGATCTTTAAATTTTTACAAGTGGATTACATTTAATAAATATTATTACATACTGATTTGTCTCATTAAAAAAGGAGCTATCCTTAAAACTGGGAACTCTACAATACTTTCCTGGTACCAGAAACAAATGGCAAAAAATACGAACTGGAAAACTTAGCTAGTATGCAGCAATACCAGTGAGACTGTTTTTTTTTTTCTTTAAAGGTGACCGTCTATGGTACGGGAATCAGAAAAGAAAAGCCTTGAGAAGCATAGGTTGTTTTACATATTGTTGTATCAACAAGATCTCACCATTAACAACTATTTACTAATTTCTCATTAGTAAAAGAGAATGAGATATGTTGACTTTATTAGAACAATCTTTTCTTCCTTTTGTTGCATAATTGTCATGATAGTGTAATTTTTAAAAAATATTTTATTTATTTTACAGAGAGAAATCACAGGTAGGCAGAGAGACAGGCAGAGAGTGGAAGGGAAACAGGCTCCCTGCTGAGCAGAGAGCCCAATGCAGGGCTGTATCCCAGGACCCTGGGATCATGATGAGCCGAAAGCAGAGGCTTTAACGCACTGAGCCACCAAGGCGCCCCGGGATAGTGTAATTTTGTTAGAACATGATACTCAGTTGCCATTAGTAAAGAGATTATCATAATAAAAATTCAGATGGGCAACTGAGGCTCAAGAGATTATAATAAAAGAAGAAAAATGGTTCACAATAACAAAAATGCTACCATTCTCCCTAGGTGTGGCATCTAGTACATTGTACAATCTAAAATGCATGAAGAAACATTTAATTTAGTAGACTTTTATCAAAGAATATCTTTGGGTTGGTTTGGCAATTTACTCGTTTTCATTTGTTCACTTAGCAAATAACTATCAAGTGTCTTTTAGCTACTGTCACTCTGATGGAGAATACAAACATTCAAAAAACACAATCCTTGCCCTCTAGGAATTTGTTAGTATCATTGTCATTTTTATTATTTATTCTATTTTTACTACTTTATTTTTATTATTTAGTTTATTCCGTGCTTACTATGTGCCAGAGTGCCCTAGTGTTTATAATTCTCATTGTTATGTTTTTATTGGTATTTAATATTGAGTCGATAGTATGCAGACTGAGTAGTAAGTTTGCCAGGTATATAAGCAGAAGAACCATGTTTGGCAAAAGGAACGTCCATCAAGATTACATGTTTTGCAGAGGGAACAGCAGTGCGGATGCTCAGATGTATGAGTGAACTTTGGAGCACTTACGAGCAGTTCAGTTTTGCTGGTGCCAAAAGTGTGCTATGGGAATGGTTGGAATGAGTGAATACTTAGCTAAGGCAAGCTAATGAAAGTTTTTCAGTACCATGGAAAGGTGTAGATCTTACCCTGTAGACCTTGGGAAATTTATCAGTTTGAATGCTTTTAGCTGCAAATAACAGGTGACTTATAATAGTGACTAAAACGGGGCCACCTGGGTGGCTTAGTCATTATGCGTTGACTCTTAGTTTTAGCTCAGGTCACAGTCTCATCAGTCATGATACCAAGCCCCACATCCCACAGGGCTCCGTGCTCAGCATGGAGTCTGCTTGACGATTCTCTTCCTCTGCCATTCTCCCATTCATGCACTCTCTCTAGCACGCATTCACTCTCTCTCAAATAAATAAATCTAAAAAAGCAAACCAAACCAAACAGAGACTTAAACAGTAGGAACCAGAATTGTTTTGATGGTTCAGTGATGTCTCCAGGATCCCAGTTGTCTCTTTTTGGCTTTGAGGTTGGCAATATTTTGTATGCCCTTTCCTGATTGGCTAATTAGCAACAGTTTGAGGCATATTCTCACATGACAATATCCAGTGAATGGAAGGACTGTTTTTCTTTATATGCTTCTTTTATTTTTTTTAAAGATTTTATTTATTTATTTGACAGAGAGAGACAGACAGAGAGGGAATACAAGCTGGGGGAAGCGGCAGAGGGAGAAGCAGGCCTCTTGCTGAGCAGGGAGCCTGATGTGGGGCTGGATCCCAGGACCCTGGAATCATGACCCGAGCTGAAGGCTGACACTTAACAACTGAGCCATCCAGGCACCCCTATATGTTTCTTTTAAATAAGAAGAAAACTCAGAGGCTTGCAGCAATTTTCCTCTAACATCTTATAAGCTAGGTTATATAACATGCTTGTTCCTAAACCAGCCACTGGTAAACCAGGTACTGTAATTAGCTTATAATAATCCTTTATTCTTTTGAAGTTGGGGTAAGGCAACCTTCTCCGTGTTTGGGACAATAAATATCCAAATAAAGTTGTGGTTTTCCAGCAAGAATGAAGACTATGACATGGTTATTGGGGAGGGAGCCAGCAGTACTTGATGCAGAGACTCACTGGAGAATATGAAGAAGGGTAACAAGATTAGATTTGAATTAGGGCCTTCTGGTTGTGGCACAAAATAGTGATCACCAAGCTTTTTCTCTAAAGGGCCAGATAGTGAATATTTTAGGCCCTGTGGTTTTTCAACTACAACTACCACTATAGTGTGAAAGCAGCTGTAGCAATACGTAGGTGAATAGCAAGAACCAACCATCTGGTTCTGTAAATAAAGTTTTATGGGGGCACAGGCACATGTGACTGGTCCGACTTGGCCTGTGGCCATAGTTTGGTCACCCCTCATGTGGAGGATAGATTGGGGAAAAACCATGTAAAGAGACTGGAAGATAAAGGACGCAGATATTTCCTTAGTCTAGTATCAGCCCATTATGGAATGTTCACTCCTCTATACTGAAAAAGTCAGGAGGCTCAATTTAATCAATTTACAATGTTGTTCTTTTACTAGGCCTCATGTCTTTCTCATTTCTTAAAAATTTAAAACTTTTAAAAGATTTTATTTATTTGAGAGAGAGCACAAGTGGGGCAGAGGGGCAGAGGGAGAGGGAGAAGCAGACTCCCCATTGAGCAGGGAGCCTAGTATGGGGCTTGATCCAGGACCCTGAGACCATGACTTGAGGTGAAGGCAGACGCTTAACTGAGTCACCCAGGTGCCCCCTTTCTCATTTGTTTTGCGTAAAATATTTTTATTCAATTAAGAAATAACAAAACTAGTTGGTGGCTTTTTTTTCCTTCTGGAAGTCATCAGTTAAGAGCTCATGTTTGTGTAGGGCAGTGGCAGGGGAAATATAAAGCAATGATAGAAAAGAAGTATAGTTAATACAGTTTCATGATTATTGGATGTAGAAAGAGGAAGGGAGGCAGATGCCTGGGTGGCTCAGTCATTTAATAGCTGCCTTCACTCAGGTCATGATCCCAAGGTCCTGGGATAAAGCACCACATTGGGGTCCCTGCTCCATGGGAAGCCTGCTTCTGCCTCTCCCCCTCCCCCTGCTTGTGTTCCCCCTCTCGCTGTGTTTCTCTGTCAAATAAATAAATAAAATATTTATTTATTTATTTATTTATTTTCAGAAAAACATTATTCATTATTTTCTCACCACACCCAGTGCTCCATGCAAGCCGTGACCTCTATAATACCCACCACCTGGTACTCCAACCTCCCACCCCCCCGCCACTTCAAACCCCTCAGATTGTTTTTCAGAGTCCATAGTCTCTCATGGTTCTCCTCCCCTTCCAATTTACCCAAATTCCCTACTCCTCTCTAACGCCCCTTGTCCTCCATGCTATTTGTTATGCTCCACAAATAACTGAAACCATATGATAATTGACTCTCTCTGCTTGACTTATTTCACTCAGCATAATCTCTCCCAGTCCCGTCCATGTTGCTACAAAAGTTGGGTATTCATTCTTTCTGATGGAGGCATAATACTCCATAGTGTATATGGACGCATCTTCCTTATCCATTCATCCGTTGAAGGGCATCTTGGTTCTTTCCATAGTTTGGTGACTGTGGCCATTGCTGCTATAAACATTGGGGTACAGATGGCCCTTCTTTTCACAACATCTGTGTCTTTGGGGTAAATACCCAGGAGTGAAATTGCAGGGTCATAGGGAAGCTCTATTTTTAATTTCTTGAGGAATCTCCACACTGTTCTCCAAAGAGGCTGCACCAACTTGCATTCCCACCAACAGTGGAAGAGGGTTCCCCTTTCTCCACATCCTCTCCAACACATGTTGTTTCCTGTTTTGTTAATTTTGGCCATTCTAACTGGTGTAAGGTGATATCTCAATGTAGTTTTAATTTGAATCTCCCTAAGGGCTAATGATGATGAGCATTTTTTCATGTGTCTGATAGCCATTTGTATGTCTTGATTGGAGAAGTGTCTGTTCATATCTTCTGCCCATTTTTTGATGTGTTTGCCTGTTTCGTGTGGGTTGAGTTTGAGGAGTTCATTATAGATCCTGGATATCAACCTTTTGTCTGTACTGTCACTTGCAAATATCTTCTCCCATTCCGTGGGTTGCCTCTTTGTTTTTTTGACTGTTTCCTTTGCTGTGCAGAAGCTTTTGATTTTGATGAAGTCCCAGAAGTTTATTTTCGCTTTTGTTTCCTTTGCCTTTGGAGATGTATCTTGAAAGAAGTTGCTGTGGCTGATATCAAAGAGATTACTGCCTATATTCTCCTCTAGGATTCTGATGGATTTCTGTCTCACATTGAGGTCTTTTTTCCATTTTGAGTTGATCTTTGAGTACGGCGCAAGAGAATGGTCGAGTTTCATTCTTCTACATATAGCTGTCCAGTTTTCCCAGCACCATTTAATTGAAGAGACTGTCTTTTTTCCACTGTATATTTTTTCCTGTTTTATCAAAGATTAATTGACCATAGAGATGCGGGTCCATATCTGGGCTCTCTACTCTGTTCCACTGGTCTATGTGTCTGTTTTTATGCCAGTACCATGCTGTCTTGGTGATCACAGCTTTGTAATAAAGCTTGAAATTAGGTAACGTGATGCCACCAGCATTATTTTTGTTTTTCAACATTTCCTTAGCGATTCGGGGTCTCTTCTGATTCCATCCATATAAAATTTTTAGGATTATTTGCTCCAGGTCTTTGAAGAATGCCGGTGGAATTTTGATCGGAATGGCATTAAAAGTATAGATTGCTCTAGGCAGTATAGACATTTTAACAATGTTTATTCTTCCGATCCAAGAGCATGGAATGGTTTCCATCTTTTTGTGTCTTCTTCAATTTCTTTCATGAGTGTTCTATAGTTCCTCAAGTACAGATCCTTTGCCTCTTTAGTTAGGTTTATTCCCAGGCATCTTATGGTTCTTGGTGGTATAATAAATGGAATCTATTCTCTAATTTCCCTCTGTATTTTCATTGTTAGTGTATAAGAAAGCCACTGATTTCTGCACATTGACTTTGTATCCTGTCACGTTGCTGAATTGCTGTATGAGTTCTAGTAGTTTGGGGGTGGAGTCTTTTGGGTTTTCCATATAAAGAATCATGTCATCTGCAAAGAGAGAGAGTTTGACTTCTTCATTACCAATTTGGATACCTTTTATTTCTCTCTGTTGTCTGATTGCTGTTGCTAGGATTTCTAATACTATGTTGAATAAGAGTGGTGAAAGTGGGCATCCTTGTCTTGTTCCTGATCTCAATGGGAAGGCTGCAAGCTTTTTCCCATTGAGGATGATATTTGCTGTGGGTCTTTCATAGATAGATTTGATGAGGTTCAGGAATGTTCCCTCTATCCCTATACTTTGAAGCGTTTTAATCAGGAACGGATGTTGGATTTTGTCAAATGCTTTTTCTGCATCATTTGAGAGGACCATGTGGTTCTTCTCTCTTCTCATATTAATTTGTTGTATCACATTGATTGATTTGCGAATGTTGAACCATCCTTGTAGCCCAGGGATGAATCCCACCTGATCATGGTGGATAATCTTTTTAATGTGCTGTTGGATCCTGTTGGCTAGGATCTTTTTGAGAATCTTAGCATCCATATTCATCAGTGATATTGGTCTGAAATTCTCCTTTTTGGTAGGGTCCTTGCCTGGTTTGGGGATCAGGGTAATGCTGGCTTCATAGAAAGAGTCTGGAAGTTTTCCTTCTGCTTCAATTTTTTGAAACAGCTTCAGGAGAATAGGTGTTATTTCTTCTTGGAAGGTTTGGTAGAATTCCCCATGGAATCCATCAGGTCCTGGGCTCTTGTTTTCTGGGAGGTTTTTGATCACTGCTTCAATCTCGTATTAGATATCGGTCTATTCAGGTTGTCGATTTCTTCCTGGTTCAATTTTGGGAGTTTATATTTTTCCAGGAATGCATCCATTTCATCTAGGTTGCTAAGCTTATTGACATATAACTGTTCGTAATAACTTCTGATGATTGTTTCTACTTCCTTGGCGTTAGTTGTGATCTCTCCCTTTTCATTCATAATTTTATGAATTTGGGATTTCTCTCTTTTCTTTTGGATTAGTGTAGCCAGTGGCTTATCGATCTTATTGATTCTTTCAAAAAACCAGCTTCTAGTTTCATTGATACGTTCTACTGTATCTCTGGTTTCTCCCTCATTGATCTCAGCTCTAATCTTGATGATTTCCCTTCTTATGTGTGGAGTTGGTTTGATTTGTTGTTGATCCTCCAGTTCTTTAAGGTGTAGAGACAGCTGGTGTGTTCTGGATTTTTCAATTTTTTTGAGCGAGGCTTGGATGGCTATATATTTTCCCCTTAGGACTGCCTCAAATAAATAAATAAAATCTTAAAAAAGGGAGAGGGAAGAAGAAATCTTAGAAGAGTCATATATTTCCAGGTTGTGCACTAACATTTAACCTGGCCATGAAGAATGAGTAGGACTTTATCGGAGAGCAGTGGGAATAGGGAAGACCAGGTATTTTCTGTATATGTTGAATTTGATGGAATATCCATGTAGTATATTTTCAGTAATTGGATAATTGAATACTAGGAGTTTCTAGCTGGAGATAGAGCATCAAGTTTGGAGGTGCTGATTTGAAATAAACTGATTAGAATTATTAGGCAAAGTCACAGCTTGGACAAAGATTGAGCTTGTCCATGATGGAAAACATATAGAAATAGACGAAGGCCAGTGAATAAAGCCTGGGAATACCAGTATATAAAGTGTGGATGGAGGTGTAAGACTTGGTACAGAAGACTGAGAAGTGGCTGGGGAAACTAAGGAGAGGAATTAGAGGAAATGTTGTTGAAAATTTTGAAAAAAAAATTTCATGGAGTATTAATTGTATCAAATAAAATCACTAAAAAATGTTGGATTTAACTTTTAAAAGTTCTTTGGTGGTAACCTTTTCAAAAGAACCATTTTTGAGTTGTAAGGTCTGTTATTTATGTGACTGGTACATTTTGTGTCCAAATACGGAAAAATAACACATCAAGTAAGGTCCTTCCTAACTTTTTCTAACTGCAGTATCTACCTGGACAGGGTCAAGGGGAAATGGTCTAGCCTTGTGAGTAGACTGGCCAACATTTTTCCATAATTGTCAAAACCTAGGGGTCAAGTGTGAGGAAAAGTGTTGTCTTTCTTACCTGTTTTTTGTAGAGATACTTGAGCTTTTCTTCAAGTCCCTGGTACATTCTCCTGGATGAATACTAGGACAAAAATCTGGAAGCAATAAGCAGGAAGCCACTGTCAGTCCCTTTCTCTGAAATGGAATCATGATGCAGCTGTATTTTGACAGTTTTAAATTTTGATCAGAAATATTTTATACAGACCAGCGGTTTGGGAGAAACTGACCTCTTTTTAAGTATTTTATTGCAGAAAACTAGTATAATATCCAGGAGGAAATATAAGGTGATATGCTGAATATACTAGTTCTCACTTGCTAGGGATTCGGTGTCAGTAAAAAACGTCAGTACTGGAGTATTTTTGTTAGTGCTGTCTCTCTCCATCCTCTTTCATTTGCCTTCTTCTGATATCTCTACTTTTACTGCTCCCTTCTGAATTTCATCTGTAAAGAAAGCAGTAAGGAAAATTGTCTTGGAATCTATCACTATTGGAACACATTTCTACCATATGTATATTTCCTTCTAAGGTAACAGGCTACCCCATCTAAAATGTATTTCATATTTTGTTGTTTCTTATGCTAAACTTCTTTGTACCTGTACCACAGTGACAGAGTTAGTGATGATGTTTAGCCAAGATTGAAAGCATTTTCTGGATTATCAGAAATTTTTACCTGATAACAGTTTTAATGTGACATGATTTTGTATTTTTTCAGAAATTGGTAAACTGTGGCTTAACAAGAATATGTGGCCAATTAGATTGACAAGTTTTTAACCATCTATGTATATAAGATAACTCACTTTGTTTTCCCCCAAATGAGTTCTCTTGATCTCTAAAGATCAAATCCACTATTTTCAGGCTGGAGTGGATAACTCATCCTACATTTTGAATGTAGTATTTCTGAGTTTTTGAGCAGTTTGTCAACAACTGCCATTAATAGGTGAACTGTTTCTAATTCTATAAGAAATTAAGAAAATGAGTGGAAACAAAAAACTCTATAACCAATAGTGTGTTATTGTACTGTGTATGATAGTTATATATTTTTCTATAATTATCCCTTACCTTATCGATTCTTAACTACAATAGAAGTGAAGAAGCCCTATTTAGTTGTAGAAAATTTATGTGACCTTTTAGTTTTCTTATAGGAACTTTTATACTGTAGGACATATTGGTAATCATCAGAATTCTCTTTTTTTCCCAATTAAAATAAAATTGTTGATTGTTTCACATTATTTTCTGACATTATTTCATCTATTCCTTTTATGCCTTTATTCAAATGGATATAGAAATACAGCAGTCTCCCAGGCAAATACTAAGAAAAACAGATTCAAGGAAAGGTGTTCTGTGAAATAACCTTCTAACTGTAATCGTGTCTTAAAACATCAACCTTAATCATAAAAATTGCATATGATGCATTGGTATTAGAGGCTCCCAAAATGACACCCAGATGTGGTTATTCACTGGAAGAACTCACATGTCTCAGCATATTTGGATGCATGCCTGTGGTTTATTATGGTGAAATGATACAAAGCAAAATCAGCAGAGAAAAGGTGCATGGAGTAAAGTCTAGAGGAAGTCAAGTGCAGGCTTCTAAGAATCCTCTGCCTATGGGTGTGCTAAATTCCTCCAGCATTAAATCACAACAGCTCATGTGAGATGTTGTCTGCCAATACAGGAATCTTATAGATACTCAGTGCCTGAAGTTTTCTTTCTTTTATTTTTTTTAAAGATTTTATTTATTTATTTGACAGAGAGAAATCACAAGTAGGCAGAGAGGCAGGCAGAGAGAGAGAGAGAGAGGGAAGCAGGCTCCCTGATGAGCAGAGAGCCTGATGCGGGACTCGATCCCAGGACTCTGAGATCATGACCTGAGCCAAAGGCAGCGGCTTAACCCACTGAGCCACCCAGGCGCCCTGCCTGAAGTTTTCTTTAAGTGATAATCATGTAGGCATCTTCTCCCTAGCATATATCAAAATTTTGGTTCCCAGAAGCAAATCAAGTAATAAGTACTTGATAAATCACCTGGTTTGTACCAACACTTAGCAGTCTCAATGGATACCTTTTGTTTTTTTCCTTCACAGTAAATAGACCTTATTTTTTACAGCATTTTCAAGTTCATTGCAAAATATAGCAGAAAGTACAGGGAGTTTCCATTTACCGCATGTTCCTCTTCACGCGTAGCCTTTCTTGTTGTTAACATCCTGAACCACAGTGGTACATTGTTATATTTATATTAGCTCATCTTTATCATCCACAGTCCATAATTTACATCAGGGTTCATTCTTGGTGTTATACATTCTATGGGTTTTAACAAATGTGTGATGACATGTATCTATCATGTGGTATCACATAGAATAGTTTCACTGCCTTAAAAGTTCTCTGTGCTGCGCCTGTTCCCCTTGTCACAACCCTTATCTCTTAACTTAAAAAGTTTTACTTTTACCAGAATGTCATATAGTTGCACTCATACAGTGGATATCTTTTTGAATGTTTAAAAAATTAAAATTCCGAGGTAATTGAATATAGTGATTCAAGATAATCTTTGTCCTTTGTTATGTTCATCAGTGTAGGATCTGATGACATATGCCTTACAGACTGAAAAAGTGTGATTTCTACAGACGTTTGTCACATAGTGGGGAAGGTTGAGAACAATGACGTCATATCCTGCTACCTAGCACTAGTCTTTGGTACCATTCTGGTCTAAGATGTGGATCCAGATAGACTCTCCAGCAATGAAAGTAGGTTGTCTCAAGAGGTTATACTTTATAGAACCAGAATCACTAAAATCGCTAAAAGCTTTTATATTTACCTTGCAATTGGAAATAAGACCAGAGAGAGTCTGTTTACTATATTTTTAAAAAATTTATTTATTTGACAGACAGAAATCACAAGTAGGCAGAGAGGCAGGCAGAGAGAGAGGGGGATGCAGGCCCCCGCTGAGCAGAGAGCCCAATGCAGGGCTCGATCCCAGGACCCTGAGATCATGACCTGAGCTGAAGGCAGAGGCTTTAACCCACTGAGCCACCCAGGTGCCCCTGTTTACTATGTTTTGCCATGCTGCAAAGTAGCGTGGCTGTAGACCAAACTTTGTGATGAGGTGTTTCACCCCAAACTTAAGAGCCCCTGCTGGAGATCTGGAGAAGTTCTGTTGTGTTACAGCAAAATAAGTATAGTCTCTTTTAACTGCGCCTCATAGTGAAAGTCCTGAAGAATCCAGAAGAATCCTGACATTGTCAGTCTATGATGATGATTGTGCTAATGACACGATTTTCTGTCAGTCTCAAGGGTTTGGTTAAAATTGTGGTCATTATAAACATCCACTTGTAGGTATCAAATTCTGATGGATACCATTCTTTTCTTCCATTTGGTAAATGTAGAGGAGAAAGTAAGATTTCTTAGTGAGTTAACTGCCTACCAATAGTATAATTAATATTCACTCCAGTGTGGTTGCCAGGTATGGTCCCGAAGAATACTTTTTAACACATCAGTCTTACACTTTGAATATTCTGTATTTTTCTGTTGTTGATTTAAAATGTACTTTGCTTTTTTCTCTAGTGGCGAATAAGACTTTTGAAGAAGACTCTTTAAGCAGGTAGGATTTTTGTGGGTTTTTTTTTTTTTTTTACAAATTCTGTGTTAACAAGGGAATGCAGAGCAAAGCATTTGTTGAGAGTTCTACTGTGTGCTAGGCACTATATTATATGCTTGACATTTACTTTACTTATATAGTCATTACAATAGCATCACAAAGTAGATGTGCTGTTACAGCCTATTTTTTTTATGAATTAGTCTTCTGTGGTTCAGCAATGTTGATTAATTGACCTATGATCCTATAGTTAAAGAGTAGCAGACCCAGAAACTGCCACTGCTGGTAACAAGAGCTTGAACGCTGTGAATTTTCAGTCTTAGAGGGGGCCACGGTGCCCCCCATGAGGCATAAGAAACTAGTCAGTTACTCACAGTTTGAAAATTCTTGCAGTGATGATGACTTTTTTTCTGCAACCACACCTTTGAATAAGAAGCCCAGAACAGCACCAAAGGAGTTAATACTAGAAACAAGGAAACTGAAACTGAAGAATCTCCAGAAAGAAGATATCCCACTGCAAGAGAAAACCCCTAAAAAAGGATGGCTTTAGGTGAGGAACTCTACCAGCGAGACTTAGAAGTGGCGCCAGCTTTATCAGTGAAGGAACTTCCAGCCGTCACCATTAATGTGGGAGAGGCTCGAGACAGAAAAATGTGCCAAAAATGCCAAAAAAAATGTGGCAGCAGCGAAATTGGGACAATGACTAATCCATCTCTCCGATTGCAGTGTAGCCAGTGATGATTTAGATTGGGATAAGCTTACCGAGGGAGATGATGTGTGCGGTGCTCAAGGGAAAAGAAAAGCAGCATCAAAAGCTGTGGTACAGCAGAGGAAGAGTCTTTCGGAAGGCAGTCATGGCGGTAGTGCTGACAACTCTGAACCAAGCCACTGGTGGAGAGTCTGAGGATGAGTCTGATTTTAGGGAGAGTGAAGATGATGATGCGAACTTCACTCTGGGAGAAAATAAAGTGGAAGAAATTAAAAGGAAAGAAGTGAAGGTAGAAATCCCCAGTTGAAAAAAAGGAGAAGAAACCTACATCCAAACGTGATCCAAAGTCACTTTGGAAGTGACTTCAGGAGACTGTGCTCCAACTGCCCTGAAATCAGAATCTCAGCCTTCACCAAAAAAGGCTTTATCAGTGAAGAGGCCATTCGGAAACCATTACAAATATGCAAACCTTCAGCTGGAAGCAGAATACCTAAGTAGATGCCACCAGCGCTGTCTGGAAGCAGCAGCAGCAGCAGCAGCAACAGCAGCAGGAGCCCACTGGCAGGGGTGTCTGTTACGTCTTCAAATCAGAGTCTCTGCCTGGCTTGCCCAGATTAGCACAAGTGAAACCTTTGCATCCAAATGCTGCTAGTAGCTGAGTGTGGTTGTCAACAAAGGTTTGATTAAGAGAATAAGAGTTTTACAAGTGTGTTTATATTTGAATTGTGTTTCTGTTTAAGGAGGGTATCATAATATAAAGGAATCCTTTAACGTAAAAAAAAAAAATGAGTAGTAGACCCATGATTTGACTGTCAGCCTGCGTGACTCCCACATTGATTCTTTTGTCCCTTAGCAGCACTGGGGTTAAGCTACAGATCCTAGTCAGATCAACTCAGAGAGTCAAATTTAGTTATGTGTTTATTGATTTAGAGTTTTCCTCAGAAACCAGGTTAGTCCAAGCATTTGTCCTAATATATTTGACAACTAGTGATAACTAGGGGTAATTAGTGCAGTGGCAACTAGTCTCTTGTTTTTACTGTCAAAGATTTTAGGATGGCTCTCATTATCTATGGCCATAGTACATAGCTTTTACATAAGCAAGACCTAATCAGGCAAGTTCTTAGATATAGAGATGTCTGCTCTCCTTGAGATGAATGCTTTTTCCAGAAGTGATGGATATGTAATCTAGGTGTAGGCCATGATACGTTAATTAATTTTATCATCTATTTAGAGGATATTTCTAAATGATTCCTGTTTACTGACTTCCCCGTCTAGTTTTCCCTTTAGGCTAGTTCCTTTGACCAGTTCCCTGAAGTTTTTTCTTTTTTTGTAGATTTTTTTTCCTTTTCTCCATTGACTTTTCTTGTTCTTTTTTTTTTTTCTTTCTTCTCTGCTTTTCTTGGTGTTTTCTTTTATTCCATTAACTTTTTCCCTTTCTGCCAGCTAAGTATTTTCTGCTTTTCTATAGACAAAATCAAAAGCACATAGAATTTCAGGATTTTAGGGCATCTTAGAGATGAATTAATCAAAATGCCCTCTGGTACTACAACCTGTGTTTAACATCCTCACCAAGTGATTATTTAAATGGAGAATTTGAAATGCAAAAGAGATTAAAGTGACTTACTTGGATATGATAAGTGACAGAAATGAGATTTACATTCAGGTTTTTTCCTTTTTTTCTCATCTTAATAGGTGAATATTTTAATAATAGAAAGATGGGGAGTGGGTCTAGTGAGCACAGTGAAGGTACGTAAGGAAGGAATTGGCAGGAGAGGTCGAGTTTCAAGAATAACAACACTGGGTTGGATAGGAATAAGCATTTTAGAAAGGATGTCAGAATATTTGGGCTTATGATAAGTTAGATCACGATGTATTACAGAAATGAAGGATACACACACACAGAAAGGAATGAAGGACACAGGATATTGGGAGTTGTTTAGAAAAGCATATTAAAATAGAGGTTTCAGGAGAATCATGAGCAGTTTTTTTTTGTTGGTTGGTTGAATTGAATGAACTAGCATAGTTGAGAGGTATTAAAATCATTTGAGCCACGGGGAAGGCTTTTTACAGCATATAGGAATGTGATACCATCTACTTCCAGCCCAATCTTGGCTTAGATCCTCTCGAGTAATGGGGGAATGGAGATTCGGAACTACACAGATATATGGCCCAAGGTAGGGGTCTCCTCACTCCACCTCTTTTTCTAATTCTCTGATGTCCTTCCCATGTACATGTAGGGTTTGGTGGGCTAGGACTGGCTGTCAAATCAGTAACAGAGCTTCATTTGGGTAGTTGGTAACATGTCTACATTGAGATGATTACATGGATGACTGAAAGTCTGTTTAGCTTGTCCTCCAGGAGCAGGAAATGGCTCCTACTCTTGGCCATTTGATGCTATGCTTGTTTTGGGAATCTGCTTTCATAGGCTAAAGAGGGTACCACTGAGCCCTACAATAGAATGATCTAAGAGCTCACAGAAAGAAAATATTAGGCCGTGTATAGGGAAATAGAGGTACAGCTACCAGGACTCTATTTTTATAGCAGTCTCTCTTCTTGGGTATCTCAGTGCTTATGAAGGCTATTAAGGTCTTGCTAGTTCATATAGACCTAAATAAGGCAGGACCTGTGTAGGGAAAAAGCTGGACCCTATAGTTTTTAATCTCTCTGGGAACAGTATTCCCACTAATAACATAAATTTGTTCTTTAACATGTGTATATTTGTTTGTTTATTTATTTAAATTGAAGCATAGTTGATCCATAATGTTACATTGTGTTTCAGGTGATTTAAGAACTCTGAATGTTACACCATGCCTACCACAAGCGTAGCTACTATCTCTTACTGCATGATGCTATTACAGTACCCTTGACTGTATTCTGTATGCTGTACTTGTATCCCTGTGACTTACTATAACTGGAATCCTGAACCTCCCATTCCCCTTTACCCACTTTGTCCATCTTCCCATCCTGTTCTCTTTTGGCGATACAGAATTCTCTGTATTTCTGGATCTGTTTCTGTTTATTTTTGCTTTTACTCTCTTGCCTCAGGAGCAGTAAAAGCAAAAACAAACTGTTGGGACTGCATCAAAATCAAAAGCTCTACACAGTGAAGGGATCAATCCACACAATGAAAAGGCAACCTATGGAATAGGAGCAGATATTTGCAAATGACATAGCCAATAAAGGGTTAGTATACAAATAAAAAGAATCGATAGAGCTCAGCACCCAAAACACAACCCAATTTAAAAATTATCAGAAGACACGAACAGACATTTTTCCAAAGAAAACACACAATGAACAACAGGCACCTAAGAAGATACTCAGCATCACTCATTATCAGGGAAATGGAAATCAAAACTACAATGAGATACCACTGCCTACCTGTCAGAATGGCTAAAATAAAAAAACATAAATAACAGTGTTGGCAATTATGTGGAGAAAAAGGAATCCTCTTGGATTATCGGTGGGAATGCAAACTAATGCAGCCACTGTGGAAACAGTATGGAGTTTCCTCCAAAAGGTAAAAACTGAACTACCCTACAATCCAGGAATCACACTATTGGGTATTTATCCCCCAAAATATGAAAATACCAATTTGAATGGATACATGTACCCCTATGGTTACTACAGCATTAGTTACAATAGTCAGCCCGAGTGTCCATTGAGAGATGGATGAATAAAGAAGAAGTGGCACATATATATACAATGGAATATTCAGCCATAGAAAAGAATGAAATTTTGCCATTTGCAGTGAAATAGAGGGAACTAGAGAGTATTATGCTAAGTGGAGTTAAGTCAGAGAAAGACAAATACCATATGACTTCACTCATATGTAGAATTTAAGAAACAATAGAAATGAGCAAAGAAAAAAAACAACAAAAAACGAGAGACAGACAACCAAGAAACTGACTCTTAACCATAGAGAACAAGTTGATGGTTACCAGAGGGGAGATGGGTGGGGGAACAGGTGAAATAGGAGCTAGGGGTTAAGGAATGCACTTGTCGTGATGAGCACTTGGTGATGGAATTACCAAATCATTATATTGTATACATGAAATAATGCAGCACTGTGTGTTAATGATACTGGAATTAAAATAAAAACTTAATAACAAAAACAGAGGCTAAAGTTCAATTACATCAAGAAACTTCATTCAATAAATAAATAGATGACTTTTCACTTGATTCTTCTTTTTCATTAACTTGTTTTTGTTGTATATTTTTGCTCTAAAGTATTTCCGTTAAACCTGGTGATGATAATGCTTCATGGCCTACATCAGATGATGAAGATTTAAGTTTGAATATGAAGGTAATGTACTCTCTTGTGAAATTAATTTTTCTGCTCTGAATGTAGTTTTGTGTATTATTTACTCTTAAAATTTAGCAGTGGCCTGCCTATCATCATTTTATGTTTGAAGTGGAAAGTTGGTCAGAACAAACCATTTTATAGAAATATGACAAGTTGAATTTTTTTTAACTCTGTTAAATATCAAAGGTAGAAAGAATGGGCTGGAAATATATAATGACGGGAAAATTATATTGGGAAAAGCTTTCCCATGATGGAGGAAATATGACATTTGGTCAAGGATAAGGATTCTTACTCTGAGTTTTAAATGATCTTATCATGACTTTTCTTTTCCTTTCTCTTTTTCTCTTTATCTCTCTCTTTCTTTTCTTCTAACATGACTTTTATAATACTCATGCCTAAATGAATCTTTAGTGGACCCAGTTATTTATTACAGATTGTTTTTTCTTGGACATTTTTTATTTTGGTAGCATACAGTTTTATGAAAGAAGTTTTTTTTTTTTTCGCTATTTCTATCCCTTGTTCTACATTTAGACCAAAATAAGATTGGAAATTGAGGAAATTTAGAAATTTAAATTTCCTAAATTTATATTGCAAAGGCATTCTACTGTGTTTTCAAAATAATTCCATAAAGAGTATAGTTAAAACTCTTTATCTAAGTGAAGAATACATGTTTTGCCTAAAATAATAATTAACACTAGAAGCAGAGGCTTTTCATACCCATATGGTAAAATGTCTAATTTCAGAAATCTTTTATATTAGTTTTTTTTTAAATATCTACTCATAATCTTTGTATCAGATTCTAAGATTCAAACTTCTAGTCACTTTATATTTATTTAAATATTCATGTTAAAGCTCCTGCATCATTATAAGCTATTGGGTGTTAGGAAACATAATTGTGCATCTCCTGGAACACCTAGAATAAAATCTTGCTTGAAGAAGCAATTTTAATATTTTTTGAATGTGAATTAATGAGCAGACAGATGGAATTCTGTATAATGGAATGTTATAAGTAATGTAATGTGCATAATGTGTCATAATTAAATATAAAAATTTTTTTAAATACATAATTTAAAAATTTATATTCCCTTTCATGTTTAGGATTTATAAGTGCAAATGAATTATGTTGAGGAAATAAATAAATGAGAAAGAAGCTTACAATCTATTTTTTACTATCCTTTAATTGTGAGCTTAGAATTTTAGATAGAGAGTCTATCTTTTTTCTCCTGTATTTTTTTCCTGCTTTGTTGAAGATTATTTGACCATAGAGTTGAGGGTCCATATATGGACTCTATTCTGTTCCACTGGTCTATGTGTCTGTTTTTGTGCCAGTTCCATGTGTTCATCATCATTAGCCATCAGAGAGATTCAAAGCAAAAACACATTGAGATACCACCTTACACCAGTTAGAATGGCCAAAATCAACAAGACAGTAAACAACAAGTGTTGGAGAAGATGTGGAGAAAGGGGAACCTTCTTACAGTGTTGGTGGGAATGCAAGTTGGTGCAGCCACTTTGGAAAACTGTGCTACCCGATGACCCTGCAGTTGCACTGCTGGGTATTTACCCCAAAGATACAGATGTAGTGAAAAGAAGGGCCATCTGTACCCCAACGTTCATAGCAGCAATGGCCACAGTCGACAAACTGTGGAAAGAACCAGGATGCCGTTCAGCGGAATGGATAAAGAAGATGTGGTCCATATACATTATGGAGTATTATGCCTCCATCAGAAAGGATGAGAACCCAACTTTTGTATCAACATGGACGGGACTGGAGGAGATTATGCTGTGTGAAATAAATCAAGCAGAGAGAGTCAATTATCATATGGTTTCACTTACTTGTGGAGCATAAGAAATAACATGGAGGACATAGAGAGATGGAGAGGAGAAGGGAGTTGAGAGAAATTGGAAGGGGAGAAGAACCATGAGAGACTATGGACTCTGAAAAACAATCTGAGGGTTTTGAGGGGGCGGGGCATGGGAGGTTGGTTGAGCCTGGTGGTGGGTATTAAGGAGGGCACGTATTGCATGGAGCACTGGGTGTGGTGCATAAACAATGAGTTTTGGAACACAGACATCTCTCATAATCCTCACCCCATGAGAAAATGTAGGCTAGTAAATGGCAGAACTGAGATTTGAATCTACATTTGAATGATTCCAAAACCCATGTTCTTTGTGTAATGGTTCTCATTTGACAATGGTGAATATTATAGTTATTTTACCAAATGTGTTATTTGTAATCCTTAATACTATTAATTTTTTTTCCAGAATACCTCAAAACCAAACTTAAGAAAACTAATGAATGCTTCTCAGCTTTTCAAGAACTGTAAGCTGTTTGAAGACTTGTTATGCACTGATTTTTGTCCATTCTTGTGCTGTCACTTGAAATTACAGATATTTTCATATACTCTTTATTTTGTTTTTTTACTAAGTGGAAATAGAACTTGGACTTGTATCACCGGGAGATAAAACTTTATTTGAGGATGATCATTCTGAAAACAAATGTGAAGATACAGTTGGTGTTCCTTCCAAACCATCTGTTGACATCTGTGACTCTTCTCCTCCTGCTTTGCCATCACCTGATTCTATTCTAAAACCTCCTTTCACATTGTTAGGCCTTGGTCCTTCAAAGGTAAGTTGTTTCATTTTAAACTTTTCCCCTATGTTTTTTTCATATTTTATCCTCTTGATCCTTCTAATGAAAAGAATCTTAGGAAGAAATGGAAGTCCTCAAGATCATAAGAGAAAACAGTGTCATACTGGTAGAGAGGTAATTGGATTGAGATTTATAAAGGTTGGTGGGAGTGAACAGTTCTTAGGTATGCCATTATGGAAGGAAAGAATTACAGAGCAACTGGAAAGAACAGCTATAGATGGAATATGAAGATGAGGGAGGAGGTGAAGGGAAAGAATTCATTTAAGAAGGGCTAGATGACTGTAAAGCTTGCAGAGTTGAGAGAGATTATTATAAAAACACAATAGCAGTTGTGGGGCTACGGGAGAGCAGATACTCTACATTATAAAATATGGTAGAAATTATTTTAAGTGCAAATTAAGAAAATGAAGTCAGGTAATAAAAAAAATGCTCACTCCTCTGAATGACTTACAGTTTATTTCTATGAAGAAGTGGAAGAAAATTTTATTCTTTCTTTTCAGTTGATAAGGTGTGATATTGTATATTTAATTTAGCAAAACCTGTGTTTATAGATAATGCAAAGTGAAATCTGTTTTAGGCCTTAATCAGATTTATTATGAATTTTGAATTTTGGCCATTATCCTTTTTTTAAAAAGATTTTATTTATTTTTCTGTGTGTGTGAGAGAGAGTATAAGAGCAGGGGGAGGGGCAGTGGAGAAGCAGACACCCTACTGAGTAGGGAGCCTGATGCAGGACTCTATCCCATGACCCTGGGATAATGACCTGAGCTGAAGGCAGATGCTTAACCAATTGAGCCAACCAGGTGCTCTTTCTTGTGGTTTCTAATTTATTTACTGTGTGGTATAATCTTGGAAAGTTTTAGATCTTTTTGAGAATAAAGAGAGGAGATAAGTAAACACCTTATGTAGTCTTTTCATTACTTAAAACTGAAATTTATGACTATGTAAGTGAGGTTCTTAATCTTTATCCATTAATTGAAATAAATTTTAAGCTGCAATACTCTTAAAGAAAAAATATAAAAAATTTTTAAAAGATTTTATTTATTTATTTGACAGACAGAGATCACAAGTAGGCAGAGAGGCAGGCAGAGAGAGGAGTGGGGGGAAGCAGGCCCCCTGCTCAGCAAAGAGCCTGATGTGGGGCTCAATCCCAGGACCCTGGGATCATGAGCTTAGCTGAGGGCATAGGCTTTAACCCACTAAGCCACCCAGGTGCCCCTAACATCTTGTTTTTTGATTCTGATTTATTTTTAATTGTATCTGCAATAGACACATCCACACACATCAAATGAATGAACTCACAATTTATAGTCTTTTTCCTAATATGAACTAGTTATCATTATAGAATCATAAGGAAGGAAAGTTTGCTAACAGAGTATACAGAATTATTTCTGGAAGATGATTTTTACTTTTTCAAATATCTCCAACAGTGGATACATTTTATATTATCAGGAACTTTAGTATTCATAGCTATTAGTTTTGGGGGGTTCTTTTTAAATTTAAAAAATTTTAAGTAATCTCTATACCCAGCATGGGGCTTGAACTCACAACCCTGAGATCAAGAGTCACACTCTCTTCCCACTAAACCAGCCAGGAGCTCCCATAGTTGTTAAATTTAACACGTGAATTCTTTCATATCTGAAATTCAGAAATACTGGTGATTTTATTTATTTATTTATTTATTTATGTCCCTTTCTTCTTTCCTCATGTGAATATTGGGTCCTGCTTGTAATGACACATGTATTTGGAGACTTTAAAATCTTCAACTTGGATGATCATGATTATTTTTTAATACTAGATTCTTTCTCTGGTCATTAACTACTGGTAAAATAGGCTGTTCACAGTGGAATAAGAAAACAATGTGAATTTTAAAATAGAGTTTTGTATTTTCTCATATATCATAGTAGTACTTAAAAATGCCTCAGAATTTTAAAATCCCATATTTCTTTTATATAATACATCTTTTAAGATTAATTTTTAAAAATGAGTATTCTTACAAAAATCTTGGTGTTTTGCAGTCAAATCTTTATTAATCTTTTTTTTAAATTTTTATTTATTTATTTGACAAGCAGAGATCACAAGTAGGCAGAGAGGCGGACAGAGAGAGAGGTGGAGGCAGGCTCCCTGCTGAGCAGAGAGCCCGATGCTGGGCTTGATCCCAGAACCCTGGGATCAAGACCTGAGCTGAAGGCAGAGGCTCAACCCACTGAGGCACCCAGGCACCCGATATTTATTTTTTTAACATCATGAGTAATGTCATTTTTCCTACTCCAAATGTATTTGTCTAGAACTTTCTTCATAAGTCTTCTGGGTGCTTTGGGATATCTGGGTGGCTCAGTCAGTTAAGCATCTATCTTTGGTTCAAGTTGTGATCCCAGGGTGCTGGGATTGAGTCCTGCATTGGGCTTCTTGTTCAGCGGGGAGCCTGCTTCTCTTTCTGCCTGCCCCTCCCTCTCCTTGTACTCCCTGTCTCTGACAAACAAATAAATAAAATCTTAAAAAAAGAAAAAGGCTCCAGGGTGCTTCAAATTTGGTAAGTCCCAGATTGAAGACATTGTTTCTGACGCTTTCTTCTTCCCTGACTTTTTGTAATCTGCTCTGTCATTTGTTTTCCCCATCCTAGTAGATAGCACCACTGAAATACTGAAGTAGGAAAAATCCTGGACTCCAAACTTCCCTGAAATTACTACCTCCAGGGGCACTTCGGTGGCTTGCTCAGTTAAGCATCTGACTGTTGGTGTTGCTCAGGTCATGATCTCAGGGTCCTGGTATGAAGCCCCTGGTCAGGCCCCATACTGAGCAGGGAGTCTATTTGAGGATTCTCTCTCTTCCTCTTCCTCTGCCCCTCCACCTGCATGCACACCCTCTCCTTCTAAATATAAATAAATTAAATCTTTTAGAAAAAAATCATCATATCTCTACCTCTGAAACCAATAATACATTATATGTTAATTAATTGAATTTAAATTAGAAAAAGGGGCACCTGGGTGGCTCAGTCGATTACGGGTTTGCCTTCAGCTCGGGTCAGGATCTCAGGGTTCTGGGCTTGAGTCCCTCGTTGGGCTCCTTGCTCAGCGAGGAGTCCTGCTTCTCTCTCTGCCTGCTGCTCTTCTTGCTTGTGCTCTCTCTGAAAAATAAATATAAAAACTTTAAAAAATATTAAAAAGCAAAAAAAAGAAAAAACCACATTCAGTTACTCTCTCCATTCACTATTTTGTATCTGCTGCCCATTTTTCATATCTTAATATAATTCCCTCTCTCCCTCTCTCCTATAATTTTGAAATCCTCTTCTGGCTTGGGTTCATTTTTTTTATTCAAAGATTTTATTTATTTACTTGACAGACAGATCACAAGTAGGCAGAGAGGAGATGAGAAAGCAGGCTCCTCACTGAGCAGAAAACCTGATGCAGGGCTCGATCACCCACATCATGGATCATGACCTGATGATCCCTGAGCCAAAGGCAGAGGCTTTAACCCACTGAGCTACCCAGGTGCCCCTTGGGTTCCTTTTGTTCATCTCTACATTGCTGTCATATTGACCTTTCTAGAATATATTTGTGGGGTTCCTTTATGTTCATTTCTACATTGCTGTCAGAGTGATCTTTCTAGAATATATTTGTGGTGATGTAACTCCTCTGCTTCTTTAGTGGATGCCCATTACCTGAAGGAGAAAGTTTATATTCCAGCCTCACACTTGCCTTTTTTGTTTCAGTCCTGGTTTTCCAATTCTATCTCTCTATCCCACTCCCCAAAATTGTGTTCCACTCTCTATCCCACTCCCCCAAATTGTGTTCCAGTTTTGCCACCTTCTGTAGCTATCGTCACTTACTGTGTTATTCCATACGTCATCCTTTTGCTCATTCTACCTTTTCTAGAATACCCTTTACACTGTCTTTGTGTAGTCTCTCTCTCAAGATACAGCCCTACCTTTGCAGCATTTCCTGAGCTTCCCATATACAACTGTTTTCCCCTTTGTGCCTTCACTGTGCTTTATTCACTTCACCTGTAGAACTAGTAAATGATACACTTCTGTTCTTATTTTTGTCCATCTCTACCCCTACAAGTATACATGGCAGTCTCTTTTATTTATATTTCCAGCTTCTCCCTGGATAGTGCCTATGACTTGACGGACGCATTTGTCTTTCTGAGTGAGTGGGTGAGCACATGAATTGATGTGATGTTTTCTGAAGTCGAGTTTTTGTTTTGTGTTGTTTTTATAGGAAGGAGAGGAGCGGCCAGAGATTGGAACAAAGGACGATGGTATCACTGAAAGTGTTCCACAAGCACCAACAGCTAATGACTGTTTGACTTCTGCTGACAGGGCAGAAGATGATAGACATGGTAAGTTAGTGAACATCTCCACATTTTTTTCTAGGCTTAAATGCTAGTATAAAAAATATCACAGTATGTAGATCCAGTTATGTTCCCCATTTCATTAAGATATTTTTCTTTTTCTTTTTGCTGTCTTTCTTTTTAAGTATACCAGCTTTTTCTTCCTGAAAATTCTTCAACCCTCTGAAAATCTTTACTGCTTTTACTTTTATTTTATTGAAGTATTCATGAAGGGGGGATAGGCTTGTATATACGTTTAAAATTCATAATACAAGTTCTCATTAATGTATCTGTGACTGTATTTTATAGTTATGCTGTCAGCATTAGGGTTCTCAGAACAAAATGAAGAATCACCTTGGGATTCTGAGGTACCGTTTTATTATTATTTTAAAATAAAAGCAAGGAGTGATTTTAAAACGTAAAAGGGATGCTTAGACTTTACTCACTCATCTCTACATTTGCCCATAAAAACTATTTCCTTATACTTTTTATCTGTAATTGATAAAATATTTATGTGCTAAATATAATAATCCAGCATAATACAGTTCTATTAATTTACAAACTAAACCTAATAAAACTGTGTAGTATTAATGCAGAAAACGGAGGCTTAGACGTGATAAGGAATTAGTTTGTGTTTTGAAATTAAGTTATCTAAATAACCAAGAATTACTGCAGGCCAGCTTATGGCCAGATATATGATTCTGTGGTGTATATGGATGTGCAAAACTCCTAATGAGATCTAGAAAGAGTTTGGATTTTAGTTTTTCACAAGTTGGAATTGGAAAAGATGATGCCTGGGACTTGAAAGTGTATCTATCTGTCTGTCTATCTATCTATCTGTATGTATGTATATGTATATTTTAAAAATATTTTGTGTATCTATGTAGTTGAGAGAGAGAGTTAGTGAGTGGGAGGGAGAGGGAGAATCTGAAGCCGACTCCAGTCTGAGCACAGAGCTCAACTGAACCATGGGGGGCCCCTGAAACTATTATATTTGGATTGTTAAGTAGATTTACAAGGAGCATTGTGATTATAATAAAAATTATAATAATATAATGGTATTAGTGGTATTATTACCACTGGTTTAGTGGTGTTTTATTTATTTTTAAAAAGATTTTATTTATTTATTTGAGAGAGAGAGAAAGGGAGCATGAGCCGGGGGAGGGACAGAGGGCGAGGGAGAAGCAGGCTCCCCACTGTCATATGGGGCTAGATCCCAGAAATGCCCAGGCATCCCTTGTTTAGTGGTGCTTTCAATAGGTAAAAACTATTTCGGATAGTTAAAATAGTATGCCTTGAGTATCTTTGTGGCAGCCTTACTTACAGAAACGTAAGTGTAAGGTAATGATGACCTTTTCTAAGGTGACGGACTATGGAGGGAGGTAAAAAGGGCCTGATCTCTTAGCACAAGTACGTGCTACACAGCGTGGCAAGCACTGTGTTTGAAGTCAAAAGATACAGTGGCATCCAGGTTCTGTCACTTGGTAGCTGTGGGATCCCAGTAAAACTTATTTAACCTGTTTGAATGTCACAGACATCATTCATAAAAATGGTTCTAATACCTACCTCTCAGGTATGTGTAATGAACAAATATGAAAACACTTTGTAAACTGTAAAGGGCACTTTAGAAACACAAGACAAAAATGATCACAGCAGTATTAGTGATTTACTAAATATCGAGGACACTTTTTTGAAATGTGAAGATTTCTGAAGGGCAATAAAATAAATGGCAGTAGTGTCAAGAAAAGAAGGGGAAAGTTAGAATGGGCAGGTGGATTTCTAATTTGGGCTATGTTAAATTTCAGTGACATTGTGTAGGTATACAGTTGACCCTTGAACAAGATGGGTTTGAATTGTTTGTCCACTTACACTCGAGATTTTTTTGATACAGTACAGTACTGTTAATGTATTTTCCTCTTCCTTATGATTTTCTTCATAACCTCTTCTTTAGTTTATATTGTAGGAGTATAGTATATAATATACAGGACATACAAAATGTGTTAATTGACTTTACGTTATTGGTAAGGTCAGCATTAGGTTATAATTTACTCTGACCTTCCATGATCAGTTTACAGAGTCAATATTCAAATGAGGATTAAGAAGTAGATTAGATCTACAGATCTAATGATCTCTAGTCTAGAGATCTAAGGTCTTCTATTTAAATATTTTGGTTTTTAATATACACTTTTGCTATTTTTAAGTCTAATTGCTTTTGAAGTAGGAAGTTTAATAGGAGATGAGTAAAGTTTTTGGGCAATCCAAAGTTATATGTGGAGTTTGGACTGCACGGCTATCAATGCCCTTAACCCTTGCATTGTGCAAGGGTCGATACCGAGTATAGTGACTTGGTACTTGAGACCTTCTCAGTGAGCTTCTTGTTGTTATTTTTTAGAGAAAAAGAAAGAGAGAGCATGTGAGAGGGGTGGGGAGGGGCAGAAGAAGAGGGACAGAAAGATTCCCAAGTAGGCTTTGTGCTCAGCATGGAGCCCAACATGGGGCTTAATCTCCCAACCCAGAGATCATGAACTGAACTGAAATCAACAGTCAGTTGCTTAACTGCCTGAGCCATGTAGGCGCCCCCTCAGTGAGATTATTTTAAGTGTTTTGACCTTAAATACATTTGTTATTGAATACCAGCTATGTACCAGGCTGTACAAGTTGAGGGGTTAGGCTGTAGTGGTTGAAGCAGAAAAATGAGGAAACAACAACCCACTGTAAGTCACTGTTAGTGGTTCATATAAAGAAAATGGGAATGTTAGGTTAGGGAACAGTGAGGGAGTTTGCAGTTAGGATGGGGATGAGAATGTGTATGGAATTTTGTTGGTCAGAAACAATCTCTCTGAGTATGGCAAGAGCTGCCAAGTAAAGGATGAGAAGGACCAGTTGTGTGAAGGTCTTGGGGACCTTTTAGACATTCTAGACAGACAGAACCGTGGATCACACCTGTTCATCATTTTGCTCTAATGTCTTGGAATGACCAGGAAGCAGGAAGATCCACCCCATTGACATAACCATTGGTAGTATTGTTGTTTGTAGAAAAGAAAATGGGTATACTAAAATAAGTGCCTGGTACCTTTTAGGTAATTAATAAATAAATGCTCTTATTATTCCCTTATGAAAGCTTATTATACTTTTTGGAGAGTTTCATACCTATATCGAAAATCTTTTGCTATTATTTAAACATAATTTCAAGAAAAGTTTTTCTTCCTACTTTTTCATTGCATTTAACCATTATCCTGTCAACAAAGTTTCCAAGCCTTTGTTTATACAAATGAAGCAGCAGTTACCACACTGTATTCTTTGTACTCAACATGATCTACTCCAAGGTTTCTTATGTCAAGTGTCCTATTTTTTTTCCAATTTATTTTCAGAAAAACAGTATTCATTATTTTTTCACCACACCCAGTGCTCCATGCAAGCCGTGCCCTCTATAATACCCACCACCTGGTACCCCAACCTCCCACCCCCCCCGCCACTTCAAACCCCTCAGATTGTTTTTCAGTGTCCATAGTCTCTCATGGTTCACTCGGTTCTTCTCCCATTCCGTGGGTTGCCTCTTTGTTTTTTTGACTGTTTCCTTTGCTGTGCAGAAGCTTTTGATTTTGATGAAGTCCCAGAAGTTTATTTTCGCTTTTGTTTCCTTTGCCTTTGGAGACGTATCTTGAAAGAAGTTGCTGTGGCTGATATCAAAGAGATGACTGCCTATGTTCTCCTCTAAGATTCTGATGGATTCCTGTCTCACATTGAGTTCTTTTATCCATTTTGAGTTGATCTTTGTGTACGGTGTAAGAGAATGGTCGAGTTTCATTCTTCTACATATAGCTGTCCTATTTTAACATGGAAAAAGGTTCTGCTGTTAGGAACAGTTTAAATTTGTAGCAAATATACTTACTAAAGAATTTATTTAAATACATATTTTTAATATCCTTTTATTTTGGTGGGGAATGCAAAGGAGAGTTAGGTGTTTTGTTACTTCCTGTTGAAATGTACATATAAGTCAGTGTTCTGTCCAAGAAAATATTTACTCTGGCATTTGATGTTCAGTTTATAGCCAGTGGCCAAATGAATATTAAACATTATATTTAATTTAGAAAGCATATATGAGTTTTTAAAATGTTTTGGTTTTCAGTATATGCTTTTCTTATTTGTGAGTCTGATTACTATGAAAGTAGGAAATTCAGATATTTTCTTAGAAAAGGATTAGGAAATCTTTATGCAACTCATTTTTGTTGTTCATTTTAACAGAGTGATTTGGAGAGTCTCCCAGAGACCTACCTTGATCATTTATCTGGGAATGCAGATCAGAAAGGGGCAAGTACATTAAATGAGAAAGTAGAAGGTAAGAATTGTATTTTATTAAAAAGTCATTGGATAAAATATTGGTGTAAATTGGGAGCACTGATATTTTTCAATATCCAAAGAAAATCACCTATTGAATTAAAGATAAAGAGAAAGATTGAAAAGGAGATAAGTTGAAGTCTTATCAGGTGTCAGTGTCAGGAGCAGATGAAATGGAGGGTGCCACCAAGGAGCTTAATTAGTGGTTCCATTTCAAGATACTCTAAGACCCAAGGAACGTCAGGAAATAAATGGAAAGGATAAAAAGAGTGACTGATGAGAAAGTCAAGAATACAGGGAGTAAATGAAGGACAATAAGCAGCTCTTAGAGTGGAAGGTGGTAAAGTAAAACAATTATTTTTTATTTTCTTTTTAAAATCTTTTATTTTTTTCCCCCAATTTATTTATTTTCAGAAAAACAGTATTCATTATTTTTTCACCACACCCAGTGCTCCATGCAAGCTGTGCCCTCTATAATACCCACCACCTGGTACTCCAACCTCCCACCCCCCCGCCACTTCAAACCCCTCAGACTGTTTTTCAGAGTCCATAGTCTCTCATGGTTCACCTCCCCTTCCAATTTACCCAAATTCCCTACTACTCTCTAACGCCCCTTGTCCTCCATGCTATTGGTTATGCTCCACAAATGAGTGAATAAAATCTTATTTTTTTATTAACATATAATGTGTTCTTAGCTGCAGGGGTACAGGTCTGTGAATCTCCAGGTTTACACACTGCACAGCATTGACCATAGCACATACCCTCCCCAGTGTCCATAACCCCACCAAAATAAGTCTTTTAAATGAGGAGCAGACTATTTGAAATGCAGGAATAATATCAGGTGAGCTTCCAGTACCAAAACCTGTCAGAGTAGGATACCAAAAGTTTCCTGCCCTTACTGCTTTCCTCATGGTTGGGAAGACATTCAGGACTGCCCTGGTTGATGATGCAGAGCTATGTTCTAGTCACCAATAAGTGTGTGTATCTTAATGGCGTAACAATGGTGGTACTTCATAAATAGTATCATTGAGTGCAAAGTAAGAGTCTTGGAAGGAAGAAGGGAGGAGGGTCAGTGTGGGGGAAATCAAGGAAACTTTAGCCGTGATAAAAAGTCCATTAGAAAGCTTACAACTTTTTTTTACTTTTTTTTCCAATTTATTTATTTTCAGAAAAACATTATGCATTATTTTTTCACCACACCCAGTTTTCCATGCAAGCCGTGCCCTCCACAATACTCACCACCTGGTACCCCAACCTCCCACCCTCCTGCCACTTCAACCCCCCCCAGATTGTTTTTCAGAGTCCATAGTCTCTCATGGTTCACCTCCCCTTCCAATTTACCCAAATTCCCTACTCCTCTCTAACGCCCCTTGTCCTCCATGCTATTTGTTATGCTCCACAAATAACTGAAACCATATGATAATTGACTCTCTCTGCTTGACTTATTTCACTCAGCATAATCTCTTCCAGTCCCGTCCATGTTGCTACAAAAGTTGGGTATTCATCCTTTCTGATGGAGGCATAATACTCCATAGTGTATATGGACCACATCTTCCTTATCCATTCATCCGTTGAAGGGCATCTTGGTTCTTTCCATAGTTTGGCGACTGTGGCCATTGCTGCTATAAACATTGGGGTACAGATGGCCCTTCTTTTCACGACATCTGTGTCTTTGGGGTAAATACCCAGGAGTGCAATTGCAGGGTCGTAGGGAAGCTCTATTTTTAATTTCTTGAGGAATCTCCACACTGTTCTCCAAAGAGGCTGCACCAACTTGCATTCCCACCAACAGTGGAAGAGGGTTCCCCTTTCTCCACATCCTCTCCAACACATGTTGTTTCCTGTTTTGTTAATTTTGGCCATTCTAACTGGTGTAAGGTGATATCTCAATGTGGTTTTAATTTGAATCTCCCTGAGGGCTAATGATGATGAGCATTTTTTCATGTGTCTGATAGCCATTTGTATGTCTTGATTGGAGAAGTGTCTGTTCATATCTTCTGCCCATTTTTTGATGTGTTTGTCTGTTTCGTGTGGGTTGAGTTTGAGGAGTTCATTATAGATCCTGGATATCAACCTTTTGTCTGTACTGTCATTTGCAAATATCTTCTCCCATTCCGTGGGTTGCCACTTTGTTTTTTTGACTGTTTCCTTTGCTGTGCAGAAGCTTTTGATTTTGATGAAGTCCCAGAAGTTTATTTTCGCTTTTGTTTCCCTTGCCTTTGGAGACGTATCTTGAAAGAAGTTGCTGTGGCTGATATCAAAGAGATGACTGCCTATGTTCTCCTCTAAGATTCTGATGGATTCCTGTCTCACGTTGAGGTCTTTTATCCATTTTGCGTTGATCTTTGTGTACGGTGTAAGAGAATGGTCGAGTTTCATTCTTCTACATATAGCTGTCCAGTTTTTCCAGCACCATTTATTGAAGAGACTGTCTTTTTTCCACTGTATATTTTTTCCTGTTTTGTCAATGATTAATTGACCATAGAGTTGAGGGTCCATATCAGGGCTCTCTACTCTGTTCCACTGGTCTATGTGTCTTTTTTTATGCCAGTACCATGCTGTCTTGGTGATCACAGCTTTGTAATAAAGCTTGAAATCAGGTAAGGTGATGCCACCAGCTTTGTTTTTGTTTTTCTACATTTCCTTAGCGATTCGGGTCTCTTCTGATTCCATACAAATTTTAGGATTATTTGCTCCAGCTCTTTGAAGAATGCCGGTGGAATTTTGATCGGAATGGCATTAAAAGTATAGATTGCTCTAGGCAGTATAGACATTTTAACAATGTTTATTCTTCCGATCCAAGAGCATGGAATGGTCTTCCATCTTTTTGTGTCATCTTCAATTTCTTTCATGAGTGTTCTATAGTTCCTCAAGTACAGATCCTTTACCTCTTTAGTTAGGTTTATTCTAAGGTATCTTATGGTTCTTGGTGCTATAGTAAATGGAATCGATTCTCTAATTTCCCTTTCTGTATTTTCATTGTTAGTGTATAAGAAAGCCACTGATTTCTGCACATTGACTTTGTATCCTGCCATGTTGCTGAATTGCTGTATGAGTTCTAGTAGTTTGGGGGTGGAGTCTTTTGGGTTTTCCATATAAAGAATCATGTCATCTGCGAAGAGAGAGAGTTTGACTTCTTCATTACCAATTTGGATACCTTTTATTTCTCTCTGTTGTCTGATTGCTGTTGCTAGGACTTCTAATACTATGTTGAACAAGAGTGGTGAAAGTGGGCATCCTTGTCTTGTTCCTGATCTCAATGGGAAGGCTGCAAGCTTTTTCCCATTGAGGATGATATTTGCTGTGGGTCTTTCATAGATAGATTTGATGAGGTTCAGGAATGTTCCCTCTATCCCTATACTTTGAAGCGTTTTAATCAGGAACGGATGTTGAATTTTGTCAAATGCTTTTTCTGCATCAATTGAGAGGACCATGTGGTTCTTCTCTCTTCTCATATTAATTTGTTGTATCACATTGATTGATTTGCGAATGTTGAACCATCCTTGTAGCCCAGGGATGAATCCCACCTGATCATGGTGGATAATCTTTTTAATGTGCTGTTGGATCCTGTTGGCTAGGATCTTGTACCAGGAAGAAATCGACAACCTGAATAGACCGATATCTAATAACGAGATTGAATCAGTGATCAAAAACCTCCCAAAACACAAGAGCCCAGGACCTGACGGATTCCCTGGGGAATTCTACCAAACCTTCAAAGAAGAAATAACACCTATTCTCCTGAAGCTGTTTCAAAAAATTGAAGCAGAAGGAAAACTTCCAGACTCTTTCTATGAAGCCAGCATTACCCTGATCCCCAAACCAGGCAAGGACCCTACCAAAAAGGAGAATTTCAGACCAATATCACTGATGAATATGGATGCTAAGATTCTCAAAATCTTTCAAAAAATAATGAACAGTATGACCACAGGTCTGGGATCCTGCATTCTGACCTGTCAGTTGATGCGAATGCCAGTGGTCCTTGGGTCATGTGCTCCATCGCAAGGGTGTAGACTTCCACCTACAGACACCTGGAAAGGCCACTGGATACCTCGAGACACCACAGGATGAAGGAAAACATTATTTTATTTTTATTTGTAAGCATGTTTTCAGCTAGAGGGGAGCAAGGAGATGCAGAAAGAGAGGTTATAGATGTAAGGTACTAGTGCTAAATAAAGAGAAAAGAAGTGGTGGAGATAGTCCCTAATAAAGAGGGTGTAAAGGCAGATTAATCAAGGCCATAGACCCACAAATAAGTCTTTTATTAGGATTTATTTTCTTTAATTGTATTAGGGAGCCAGAAAGAGAGAGACAGAGAAAGATCTGGGGAGGGGCAAAGGCAGATGGAGAGAGATTCCTCAAACAGGCTCACTTCTGAGCCTGGAGCTCGATGCCGGGTTCAGTCTGAGGACCCTGCCCTCGTGACCTAAGTCGAAATCAAGAGCCAGATGCTCAATCCGCTATTCCATCCGGGCACTCCCAGAAATTACTTTTGAAGGGCATAGTGAAGGGTCCCTTCTGACCTGGAGCCGGATGCGAGGCTTTTTGTGAGGACTGTGCCATTGCCACGTGAGCCGAACTCAAGAGCTGGATGCCCAATCCGTTGCTCCACCCAGGCGCCCCCAGGAATTCCTCTGAAGAAGGGGGATAGTGATGGGAACAAGGGGAAAGGGACAGGCACGCTAGCTGTGGAGTTTTGGAGTTGAGGAGGAAACTGCAGAGAATTCACTTTAGATGGTTCGAGGGTATTTGCAGTAGAGCAGATTAAATCACAGCTGCTCCACAAAGAATACTGAAAGCAGATGGAGTGCTAGACATGGGGTAGATCATAGCCACGTATTCCTCCTCCTCAGGTCTATTGGACATCAAAGGTACGGGCTACGTCGCTCTTCATTACTCAAGTGAGATAAGCAATCTGTGACTTTATTTTTTTTTAAGATAGGTAATTTTTTGATATGATAGCTGTTTCCAAAAACCCTTGAAAGACTGACATGATCTACCAAATCAAACTACGTTTGGAATCAAGAGAAATTATAGGGTTGGTTCCCTGAATGCTAAAATTGTTTTTATCAATAAGTATGACAGTGACAAAAGATTTTCAGTACCTAAGATTTCTGTGGCCATTAAATAGATTTTGTTCCATAGACATGGTCATATTTCCATACTTACAGCTATTGTACCTTATTTCTTGGATGTGTTTTATACACCTTCTTGCATAAGTGTATGAAGAAACTTTAAGGTGGCTACACTACTGGATACAGGGAATGTAGGTATACCGGTAGCCCACGTGGGTATGGACAAAAATGAGTACTTTTAGTAACTGTGATCCCAGAAGTGTGTATCCAAGCTGATCATTTCCTAAGGCTTTGCTTGATGAAAAGTCCAATTACGCATTCAGTGGACCTATCATCAGCACTCTGTACTCCTACATTACAGGACAAATTGAAGAAGGTCATACATACTTAGAGTCCAATGGTGTAAGTGATTCTGCTGTGCTGCCTTAAGGATGTGGTGTAGCATTCTACCACTGGCTTTCACGTTTGTCCGCTCAGGGTCACGATTTGTTCCTCTCCTTAGAAATTGTTCTTCTGCCCAACCCACCTTCCTGTTTCTTCCTGTCTGCAGAAACACCCCCAAACCCATTTGTAATCTGAGCCAGGCACGAGGATTCAGCTTAGTACTAAGTGCATGAATGTTTGTTGGCTTCTATATGTACAGAGAGTTAACTATATGACCCTTTTGCTTTTTAGCTTCTCCAGGAAAATATTCCTACATGAAGGTAAAACTTACATTTTTATTTTGAGGTTTTAACTACAGGTTGCATGAAATGTCCATTATGTCTTAATCATATTGTTTCAATGCCCATTCAGCCTGCTGTGGAGGGGAAATACTGTATTCCTAATCGGCCCAGAGAAATGGAGGAAATTAAAGCATCCCAATCAGGTAAATTTTACAATACAAATGTAACGGTGTAAAGAAGACCACTAAAATATTTGAAATGCTCACAGCATTCTTCTTCTGAAGTCTATTTATTTATTTATTTAATTTCTTTGGGGAACCTTCAGTGACTGTTCTGACATAAAGAAGGTAGATGTTATTGCTGATATCTATGTTTGAACAAAAGATATTTACAAGCCTAAGAAAAAGAGCTTAAGAAACATGTAAGCTTTAGCTCAAATCTTTTATTTATTTATTTATTTATTTATTTATTTTAAAAGATTTTATTTATTTGACAGAGAGAGAAATCACAAGTAGGCAGAGAGAGAGAGGGGGAGGAAGCAGGCTCCCTGCGGAGCAGAGAGCCTGTCGTGGGGCTCGATCCCAGGACCCTGGGATCATGACCTGAGCTGAAGGCAGATGCTTTAACCCACTGAGCCACCCAGGCACCCCAGCTCAATTCTTTTAAAAGGAAGAGCAAATCTTGAAGAAGTCCCAAAAGTTCATTTTTGCATTTGTCTCCTTTGTCTTTGGAGACATATCATTTTTTTTAAATTTTTATATTTTTTATAATCGTATAATATGATATTTTTATGCACAGGGGTACAGGTCTGTGAATCGCCAGGTTTATACACTTCACAGCACTCAGCATAGCACATACCCTCCCCAATGTCCATAACCCCACCCACCTTCTCCCAACCCCCCTCCCCCCAGCAACCCTCAGTTTGTTTTGTGAGATTAAGAGGCATTTATGGTTTGTCTCCCTCCCAATCCCATCTTGTTTCATTTATTCTTCTCCTACCCCCTTAACCCCCCTTGTTGCATCTCCAGGAGACATATCTTGAAAGACGTTGCTGTGGCTGATATCGAAGAGGTTACTGCCTATCTTCTCCTCTAGGATTGTGATGGATTTCTGTCTCACCTTGAGGTTCTTTTATCCATTTTGAGTTTATCTTTGTGTATGGTGTAAGAGAATGGTCGAGTTTCATTTTTCTACATATAGCTGTCCAGTTTTCCCAGCACCATTTATGGAAGAGACTGTCTTTTTTCCACGGTATATTTTCCCCTGTTTTTTCAAAGATTTTTTGACCATAGAGTTGAGGGTCCATAGCTGGGCTCTCTACTCTGTTCCACTGGTCTTTGTGTCTGTTTCTATGCGAGTACCATGCTGTCTTGGTGATCACAGCTTTGTAGTAAAGCTTGGAATCCGGTAACTTGATGCCCCCAGTATTGGTTTTGTTTTTCAACATTTCCTTAGCGATTCAGGGTCTCTTCTGATTCCATCCATACAAATTTTTAGGATTATTTGCTCCAGGTCTTTGAAAAATACTGGTGGGATTTAGATCGGAATGGCATTCCAAGTATAGATTGCTCTAGGCAGTATAGACGTTTTAACAATGTTTATTCTTCTGATCCAAGAGCATGGAATGGTCTTCCATCTTTTTGTGTCTTCTTCGATTTCTTTCATGAGTGTTCTGTAGTCCCTTGAGGACAGATCCTTTACCTCGTTGGTTAGGTTTATTCCCAGGTATCTTATGTTTCTTGGTGCTATATTAAATGGAATCGATTCTCTAATTTCCCTCTCTGTATTTTCATTGTCAGTGTATAAGAAAGCAGTGTACTGTTTTCTGTACATTGTCTTTGTATCCTGCCACGTTACTGAATTGCCGTATGAGTTCTAGTAGTTTGATGATGGAGCCTTTTTGGTTTTCCATATAGTGTATCATGTCATCTGCGAAGAGAGAGGTTTTGACTCCTTCACTGCCAATTTGGATACCATTTCTTTCTCTTTGTTGTCTGATTGCTGTTGCTAGGACTTCTTTTTTTGTGTGTGTGTGTCTTTTTTTTTCCAATTTATTTATTTTCAGAAAAACAGTATTCATTCTTTTTTCACCACACCCAGTGCTCCATGCAAGCCGTGCCCTCTGTAATACCCACCACCTGGTACCCCAACCTCCCACCCCCCCGCCACTTCAAACCCCTCAGATTGTTTTTCAGAGTCCATAGTCGCTCATGGTTCACCTCCCCTTCCAATTTACCCAAAAGCACATACCCTCCCCAATGTCCATAACCCTATCCCCCTTCTCCCAACCTCCCTCCCCCCAGCAACCCACAGTTTGTTTCATGAGATTAAGAGTCACTTATGGTTTGTCTCCCTCCCTATCCCATCTTGTTTCATGGATTCTTCTCCTACCCACTTAAGCCCCCATGCTTACGACTTTTAAGATATTTCCAGTTTCAAAGAATTGATAGTGATGCACATAAGGCTTGCTTCTAGAAGGTGAAGTTAAGGTAAAGGAATGTGGTAGCCGACACAGTATGGACTAGAATTTCTCCAACTTTAGTAACCAGAGACCTTGCTAAAAATGCAGATTGTGAGCAGCAGGTTTGGGATTCTGCATTCTGACCTCTCGGGTGATGCCAATGTCTGTGGTCCCTGTGTCATGTGCTCTGTAGCAAGGGGTTTCTGTAGAGAAGTCTGGAAGGGCCAGTGGATAGTTCAAGACACCATGGGATCAAGGAAAAGCATTATTTTGTTTTTATTTGTGAGCATGCTTTTAGCTAGAGGGGAGCAAGGAGATGCAGAGAGGTTATAGATGTGAGATACTAGGGCTAAATAAAGAGGAAAGAAGCGGTGAAGATAAACCCTAGTAAAATGGGTGTAAAAGCAGAACGATCAAGACCATAGATCCAGAAATAACTCTGTTTTAAAGATTTCTTTATTTCTTTATTTTAGGGAGAGAGAATGAGAGAGACAGTGAGTGATTAGGGGGACAGGCAAAGGGAGAGGGAGAGAGATGCCTCAAACAGGTTCACTTCTGAGACTAGAGCCCGATGCGGGGTTCAATCCCAAGACGGTGCCATCATGACTTGAGCCGAAATCAACAGCTGGATGGCCAATCCGCTGTTCCACCCAGGTGCCCCCAGAATTACTTTTGAAGAAGAGGGATAGTGACAGGAATGAGGGAAAAAAGAAGGACACATTAGCTGGGAAATTTTGGAGTTGATGAGGAAACTCCAGAGAATTCACTTGAGATGGCTTGAGGCTATTTGCACTAAACAGATTAAATCATAGCAGCTCTACAGAGAATACTGAAAGCAGATGGAGTGCTAGACATGGGGTAAATCATAGCCACGTATTCATCCTCCTCCAGTCTACTGGACACCAAAGATATATGTTTGATTAATATTTGTTATTTAAATGAGATACGGAAGCTATAGCTTTTTATTTTATTAACATAGGTAATTTATTGATATTATTGCTGATTGAAAAACCCTTTAAAAACTGACATTGTCTGTTCATATCTTCTACCCATTTTTTTATATGATTGTCTGTTTGTGTGGGTTGAGTTTGAGGAGTTATATAGATCCTGGATATCGACCTTTTGTCTGTACGGTCATTTGCAAATATCTTCTCCCATTCCGTGGTTGCCTCTCTGTTTTGTTGACTGTTTACTTTGCGTGCAAAAGCTTTTGATCTTGATGAAGTCCCAAAAGTTCATTTTCACTTTTGTTTCCTTTGCCCTTGGAAACATATCTTGAAAGAAATTGCTGTGGCTGATATCGAAGAGGTTACTGCCTATGTTCTCTAGGATTCTGATGGATTCCTGTCTCATGTTGAGGGCTTTTATCCATTTTGAGTTTATCTTTGTGTACGGTGTAAGAGAATGGTCAAGTTTCATTATTCTACTTGTAGCTGTCCAGATTTCCCAGCACCATTTATTTAAGAGACTGTCTTTATTTCAATGTATATTTTTACCTGTTTTGTGGAAGATTATTTGACCATATTGTTGAGGGTACATATAAGGGCTCTCTACTCTGTTCCACTGGTCTATGTGTCTGTTATTATGCCAGTACCATGGTGTAATATAAAAAATGGGCAGAAAATATGAACAGACCCTTTTCCAATGAAGACATACAAATGGCTATCAGACACATGCAAAAATGTTCATCATCACTAGCCATCAGGGAGATGCAAATTAAAACCACATCGAGATACCAACTTACACAAGTTAGAATGGCCAAAATTAGCAAGATAGGAAACAACGTATGTTGGAGAGGAGGTGGAGAAAGGGGGACCCTCTTCCACTGTTGGTGGGAATGCAAGTGGGTGCAGCCACTTTGGAGAACAGTGCGGAGATTCCTCAAGAAATTAAAAATAGAGCTTCCCTATGGCCCTGCAGTTGCGCTACTGGGTATTTACCCCAAAGATACAGATGTAGTGAACAGAAGGGCCATGTGTACCCCAGTGTTTATAGCGGCAATGTCCACGGTCGCCAAACTGTGGAAAGAACCAAGATGCCCTTCAACGGACGAATGGATAAGGAAGATGTGGTCCATATACACTATGGAGTATTATGCCTCCATCAGAAAGGATGAATACCCACCTTTTGCAGCAACATGGACGGGACTGGAAGAGATTATGCTGAGTGAAATAAGTCAAGCAGAGAGAGTCAATTATCGTATGGTTTCACTTAGTTGTTGAGCATAACAAATAACGTGGAGGACAAGGGGAGATGGAGTGGAGAAGAGAGATGAGGGAAATAGGAAGGGGAGGTGAACCGTGAGAGACGATGAATAACAAACTCTCTGAAAATCAATCTGAGGGTTTTGAAGGGGCAGGGGGTGGGTGGTTGGGGGAACCAGGAGGTGGGTATTAGGGCACGGATTGCATGGAGCACTGGGTGTGGTGCAAAAACAATGAATACTGTTACTCTGAAAAGAAATAAAAAATTAAGAAAAAAAAAACCCTGACATTGTCTACCAAATCAAAGTACTTTTGCAAGCAAAAGTACTTATAGGGTTGGTTCCTTACATGCTAAAATTGTTAGTATCAGTAAGTATGACACTGATTCTGAAATACAAAAGATTTTCAGTGCCTAAGTATTCTGTGGCAACTAAATAGAGTTCTTCCATTTTGATAGTCATATTTCCCTACTGAAAGCTTATTGTACATTATTTCTTAGATGTGTTTTATATACCTTCTTGCATGAGTGGATCAAGAAACTTTAAGATGGGGACACCTGGGTGGCTCAGTGGGTTAAAGCCTCTGCGTTCAGCTCGGGTCATGGTCTCGGGGTCCTGGGATCGAGCCCCGCATCGGGCTCTCTGCTCAGCAGGGAGCCTGCTTCCCCCTCCCTCTCTGTCTGCCTGTTTGCCTACTTGTGCTCTCTCTCTCTATGTTTCAAAGAAATAAATAAAATTAAACAAACCAACAAACCAACAAACCAAAAAACAGAAACTTTAAGTTGGCTAAACTAGAGGATACAGGAAATGTAGACATACCAGTAGCCCACATGGGGATGGACAAAATGAGTACTTTTAGTAACCCTTATCTCACAAGTGTATATCCAAGCCAATCAATTCATAATGCTCTCTCTGATGAAAGCTCAATCATGCCTTCAGTTGAGCTATCCTTGCAAACATGGACTGCCTAAATTACAGGGCAAACGGAAGAATGTGGTTAATGCTTGTCGTATAATGATAAAAAGGATTCTGCTGTACTGCACTAAGGATGTGATGTAGCATTCTACCATTGGCCTTCATATTTGTCCTCTCAGGGTTATTATTTATTCCTCTCATTAAAAGTTGCTTTTCTCCCCATCAGTCAGCATGTTCACATTGGTACACGTGCAGTCTTCTCCATTAGTTATGCTCCTTTGAAACATCATCTGACTTTCGAAATCCTAACTGCATGTTTTTTGGGGCATATATTCTGTTATTTTGTTCAATACTTATAATGGGTTCATATTTCTGTCTTGTCACTGTCCTAAGTCTCCTTCCTATCTCTAGAAAGAGAAAATGAAAACCTAATGTGTCCACAGCCAGGCATGAGGATTCATCTTAGTACTAACTGCATGTTAATGTAGTTGTTTTTCATAGGTGCATATAATTAACTATATGTCCCTTTTGCGTTTCAGAGTCTCCGGGAGAATATTCTTTGTTGAAGGTAAAACTTATATTTTTATTTTGAATCGTTAACTACAGATTGTATGAAATGTACACTACGTACTAATCCTATTGTTTCAATACCTCTGCAGCCTCCTGTCGAGGAGAAACATTCTGGTCCTAAGAAAGGAGGAGAAATGGAGGAAACACAAACATCCAAATCAGGTAAATTTTACCATAGGAATATAACAACGGAAAGAAGTACATTTCAATATTTAAAATGCTCACAGTCTTCTTCTTCTGGATTATGATTAATTTTCTTGACCAAGTTTAAGTGAAGGATTGGACATATATAAGGGAGAGGTTATTGCTGATATCCATGTGAGAACAAAAGATATTTACAAGCCTAAGAAAAAGAGCTGTTAAAACATGTAAGCTTTAGGTCAGTTCTTTAAAGAGGAGGAGCAGACTATTTGATATGCAGGAATAATATCAAGTGAGTTTCCGCTACCAAAACCTGTCAGAGTAGTGTACCCAGATTTTCCCCCGCTTCCTGCTTTCCTCACAGGTGGGCAAACATTAAGGACTGACGTGGCAGATTATGCAGAGCTATGTCCTGGTCAGCAGTAAGTGTGTGTGTCTTAATGGCTTATAAAACGGTGATACTTCCTAAGTAGTATCATTGAGTGCAAAGTAAGAGAATTGGAAGGAGAAAGGGAGCAGGGTCCGTTCGCGAGAATCAGGGAAGCTTAGAAAGTTAATGACTTTTAAGACATTTCCAGTTTTGAAGAATTGATAGTGACGAACGAGAGGCTTGCTCTAGAAGGTGAAGTTAAGGTAACAGAATGCGGCAGTGGCTCAGTATGGGCCAGAATTTCTCCAATTTTACTGTATCATCGGAGACCTTGTTAGAAATGCACATGGTGAGGGGCGCGTGTGTGGCTCAGTGGGTTAAGCCTCTGCCTTGGGCTCAGGTCATGATCTCAGGATGTTGGGATTGAGCCCCGCATCTGACTCTCTGCTCCGGAGGGAGCCTGCTTCCACCTCTCTCTCTGCCTGCCTCTCTGACTACTTGAGATCTCTGTCTGTCAAATAAATAAGTAAAATCTTTCTTTTTTTTATATATTTTTCCAATTTATTTATTTTCACAAAAACAGTATTCATTATTTTTTCACCACACCCAGTGCTCCATGCAAGCCGTGCCCTCTATAATACCCACCACCTGGTACCCCTACCTCCCACCACCCTGCCTCTTCAAACCCCTGAGACTGTTTTTCAGAGTCCATAGTCTCTCATGGTTCACCTCCCCTTCCAATTTACCCAAATTCCCTACTCCTCTCTAACGCCCCTTGTCCTCCATGCTATTTGTTATGCTCCACAAATAACTGAAACCATATGATAATTGACTCTCTCTGCTTGACTTATTTCACTCAGCATAATCTCTTCCAGTCCCGTCCATGTTGCTACAAAAGTTGGGTATTCATCCTTTCTGATGGAGGCATAATACTCCATAGTGTATATGGACCACATCTTCCTTATCCATTCATCCGTTGAAGGGCATCTTGGTTCTTTCCATAGTTTGGCGACTGTGGCCATTGCTGCTATAAACATTGGGGTACAGATGGCCCTTCTTTTCACGACATCTGTGTCTTTGGGGTAAATACCCAGGAGTGCAATTGCAGGGTCGTAGGGAAGCTCTATTTTTAATTTCTTGAGGAATCTCCACACTGTTCTCCAAAGAGGCTGCACCCACTTGCATTCCCACCAACAGTGGAAGAGGGTTCCCCTTTCTCCACATCCTCTCCAACACATGTTGTTTCCTGTTTTGTTAATTTTGGCCATTCTAACTGGTGTAAGGTGATATCTCAATGTGGTTTTAATTTGAATCTCCCTGAGGGCTAATGATGATGAGCATTTTTTCATGTGTCTGATAGCCATTTGTATGTCTTGACTGGAGAAGTGTCTGTTCATATCTTCTGCCCATTTTTTGATGTGTTTGTCTGTTTCGTGTGGGTTGAGTTTGAGGAGTTCATTATAGATCCTGGATATCAACCTTTTGTCTGTACTGTCATTTGCAAATATCTTCTCCCATTCCGTGGGTTGCCACTTTGTTTTTTTGACTGTTTCCTTTGCTGTGCAGAAGCTTTTGATTTTGATGAAGTCCCAGAAGTTTATTTTCGCTTTTGTTTCCCTTGCCTTTGGAGACGTATCTTGAAAGAAGTTGCTGTGGCTGATATCAAAGAGATGACTGCCTATGTTCTCCTCTAAGATTCTGATGGATTCCTGTCTCACGTTGAGGTCTTTTATCCATTTTGCGTTGATCTTTGTGTACGGTGTAAGAGAATGGTCGAGTTTCATTCTTCTACATATAGCTGTCCAGTTTTTCCAGCACCATTTATTGAAGAGACTGTCTTTTTTCCACTGTATATTTTTTCCTGTTTTGTCAATGATTAATTGACCATAGAGTTGAGGGTCCATATCAGGGCTCTCTACTCTGTTCCACTGGTCTATGTGTCTTTTTTTATGCCAGTACCATGCTGTCTTGGTGATCACAGCTTTGTAATAAAGCTTGAAATCAGGTAAGGTGATGCCACCAGCTTTGTTTTTGTTTTTCTACATTTCCTTAGCGATTCGGGTCTCTTTTGATTCCATACAAGTTTTAGGATTATTTGCTCCAGCTCTTTGAAGAATGCCGGTGGAATTTTGATCGGAATGGCATTAAAAGTATAGATTGCTCTAGGCAGTATAGACATTTTAACAATGTTTATTCTTCCGATCCAAGAGCATGGAATGGTCTTCCATCTTTTTGTGTCATCTTCAATTTCTTTCATGAGTGTTCTATAGTTCCTCAAGTACAGATCCTTTACCTCTTTAGTTAGGTTTATTCTAAGGTATCTTATGGTTCTTGGTGCTATAGTAAATGGAATCGATTCTCTAATTTCCCTTTCTGTATTTTCATTGTTAGTGTATAAGAAAGCCACTGATTTCTGCACATTGACTTTGTATCCTGCCATGTTACTGAATTGCTGTATGAGTTCTAGTAGTTTGGGGGTGGAGTCTTTTGGGTTTTCCATATAAAGAATCATGTCATCTGCGAAGAGAGAGAGTTTGACTTCTTCATTACCAATTTGGATACCTTTTATTTCTCTCTGTTGTCTGATTGCTGTTGCTAGGACTTCTAATACTATGTTGAACAAGAGTGGTGAAAGTGGGCATCCTTGTCTTGTTCCTGATCTCAATGGGAAGGCTGCAAGCTTTTTCCCATTGAGGATGATATTTGCTGTGGGTCTTTCATAGATAGATTTGATGAGGTTCAGGAATGTTCCCTCTATCCCTATACTTTGAAGCGTTTTAATCAGGAACGGATGTTGAATTTTGTCAAATGCTTTTTCTGCATCAATTGAGAGGACCATGTGGTTCTTCTCTCTTCTCATATTAATTTGTTGTATCACATTGATTGATTTGCGAATGTTGAACCATCCTTGTAGCCCAGGGATGAATCCCACCTGATCATGGTGGATAATCTTTTTAATGTGCTGTTGGATCCTGTTGGCTAGGATCTTGTACCAGGAAGAAATCGACAACCTGAATAGACCGATATCTAATAACGAGATTGAATCAGTGATCAAAAACCTCCCAAAACACAAGAGCCCAGGACCTGACGGATTCCCTGGGGAATTCTACCAAACCTTCAAAGAAGAAATAACACCTATTCTCCTGAAGCTGTTTCAAAAAATTGAAGCAGAAGGAAAACTTCCAGACTCTTTCTATGAAGCCAGCATTACCCTGATCCCCAAACCAGGCAAGGACCCTACCAAAAAGGAGAATTTCAGACCAATATCACTGATGAATATGGATGCTAAGATTCTCAAAATCTTTCAAAAAATAATGAACAGTATGACCACAGGTCTGGGATCCTGCATTCTGACCTGTCAGTTGATGCGAATGCCAGTGGTCCTTGGGTCATGTGCTCCATCGCAAGGGTGTAGACTTCCACCTACAGACACCTGGAAAGGCCACTGGATACCTCGAGACACCACAGGATGAAGGAAAACATTATTTTATTTTTATTTGTAAGCATGTTTTCAGCTAGAGGGGAGCAAGGAGATGCAGAAAGAGAGGTTATAGATGTAAGGTACTAGTGCTAAATAAAGAGAAAAGAAGTGGTGGAGATAGTCCCTAATAAAGAGGGTGTAAAGGCAGATTAATCAAGGCCATAGACCCACAAATAAGTCTTTTATTAGGATTTATTTTCTTTAATTGTATTAGGGAGCCAGAAAGAGAGAGACAGAGAAAGATCTGGGGAGGGGCAAAGGCAGATGGAGAGAGATTCCTCAAACAGGCTCACTTCTGAGCCTGGAGCTCGATGCCGGGTTCAGTCTGAGGACCCTGCCCTCGTGACCTAAGTCGAAATCAAGAGCCAGATGCTCAATCCGCTATTCCATCCGGGCACTCCCAGAAATTACTTTTGAAGGGCATAGTGAAGGGTCCCTTCTGACCTGGAGCCGGATGCGAGGCTTTTTGTGAGGACCGTGCCATTGCCACGTGAGCCGAACTCAAGAGCTGGATGCCCAATCCGTTGCTCCACCCAGGCGCCCCCAGGAATTCCTCTGAAGAAGGGGGATAGTGATGGGAACAAGGGGAAAGGGACAGGCACGCTAGCTGTGGAGTTTTGGAGTTGAGGAGGAAACTGCAGAGAATTCACTTTAGATGGTTCGAGGGTATTTGCAGTAGAGCAGATTAAATCACAGCTGCTCCACAAAGAATACTGAAAGCAGATGGAGTGCTAGACATGGGGTAGATCATAGCCACGTATTCCTCCTCCTCAGGTCTATTGGACATCAAAGGTACGGGCTACGTCGCTCTTCATTACTCAAGTGAGATAAGCAATCTGTGACTTTATTTTTTTTTAAGATAGGTAATTTTTTGATATGATAGCTGTTTCCAAAAACCCTTGAAAGACTGACATGATCTACCAAATCAAACTACGTTTGGAATCAAGAGAAATTATAGGGTTGGTTCCCTGAATGCTAAAATTGTTTTTATCAATAAGTATGACAGTGACAAAAGATTTTCAGTACCTAAGATTTCTGTGGCCATTAAATAGATTTTGTTCCATAGACATGGTCATATTTCCATACTTACAGCTATTGTACCTTATTTCTTGGATGTGTTTTATACACCTTCTTGCATAAGTGTATGAAGAAACTTTAAGGTGGCTACACTACTGGATACAGGGAATGTAGGTATACCGGTAGCCCACGTGGGTATGGACAAAAATGAGTACTTTTAGTAACTGTGATCCCAGAAGTGTGTATCCAAGCTGATCATTTCCTAAGGCTTTGCTTGATGAAAAGTCCAATTACGCATTCAGTGGACCTATCATCAGCACTCTGTACTCCTACATTACAGGACAAATTGAAGAAGGTCATACATACTTAGAGTCCAATGGTGTAAGTGATTCTGCTGTGCTGCCTTAAGGATGTGGTGTAGCATTCTACCACTGGCTTTCACGTTTGTCCGCTCAGGGTCACGATTTGTTCCTCTCCTTAGAAATTGTTCTTCTGCCCAACCCACCTTCCTGTTTCTTCCTGTCTGCAGAAACACCCCCAAACCCATTTGTAATCTGAGCCAGGCACGAGGATTCAGCTTAGTACTAAGTGCATGAATGTTTGTTGGCTTCTATATGTACAGAGAGTTAACTATATGACCCTTTTGCTTTTTAGCTTCTCCAGGAAAATATTCCTACATGAAGGTAAAACTTACATTTTTATTTTGAGGTTTTAACTACAGGTTGCATGAAATGTCCATTATGTCTTAATCATATTGTTTCAATGCCCATTCAGCCTGCTGTGGAGGGGAAATACTGTATTCCTAATCGGCCCAGAGAAATGGAGGAAATTAAAGCATCCCAATCAGGTAAATTTTACAATACAAATGTAACGGTGTAAAGAAGACCACTAAAATATTTGAAATGCTCACAGCATTCTTCTTCTGAAGTCTATTTATTTATTTATTTAATTTCTTTGGGGAACCTTCAGTGACTGTTCTGACATAAAGAAGGTAGATGTTATTGCTGATATCTATGTTTGAACAAAAGATATTTACAAGCCTAAGAAAAAGAGCTTAAGAAACATGTAAGCTTTAGCTCAAATCTTTTATTTATTTATTTATTTATTTATTTATTTTAAAAGATTTTATTTATTTGACAGAGAGAGAAATCACAAGTAGGCAGAGAGAGAGAGGGGGAGGAAGCAGGCTCCCTGCGGAGCAGAGAGCCTGTCGTGGGGCTCGATCCCAGGACCCTGGGATCATGACCTGAGCTGAAGGCAGATGCTTTAACCCACTGAGCCACCCAGGCACCCCAGCTCAATTCTTTTAAAAGGAAGAGCAAATCTTGAAGAAGTCCCAAAAGTTCATTTTTGCATTTGTCTCCTTTGTCTTTGGAGACATATCATTTTTTTTAAATTTTTATATTTTTTATAATCGTATAATATGATATTTTTATGCACAGGGGTACAGGTCTGTGAATCGCCAGGTTTATACACTTCACAGCACTCAGCATAGCACATACCCTCCCCAATGTCCATAACCCCACCCACCTTCTCCCAACCCCCCTCCCCCCAGCAACCCTCAGTTTGTTTTGTGAGATTAAGAGGCATTTATGGTTTGTCTCCCTCCCAATCCCATCTTGTTTCATTTATTCTTCTCCTACCCCCTTAACCCCCCTTGTTGCATCTCCAGGAGACATATCTTGAAAGACGTTGCTGTGGCTGATATCGAAGAGGTTACTGCCTATCTTCTCCTCTAGGATTGTGATGGATTTCTGTCTCACCTTGAGGTTCTTTTATCCATTTTGAGTTTATCTTTGTGTATGGTGTAAGAGAATGGTCGAGTTTCATTTTTCTACATATAGCTGTCCAGTTTTCCCAGCACCATTTATGGAAGAGACTGTCTTTTTTCCACGGTATATTTTCCCCTGTTTTTTCAAAGATTATTTGACCATAGAGTTGAGGGTCCATAGCTGGGCTCTCTACTCTGTTCCACTGGTCTTTGTGTCTGTTTCTATGCGAGTACCATGCTGTCTTGGTGATCACAGCTTTGTAGTAAAGCTTGGAATCCGGTAACTTGATGCCCCCAGTATTGGTTTTGTTTTTCAACATTTCCTTAGCGATTCAGGGTCTCTTCTGATTCCATCCATACAAATTTTTAGGATTATTTGCTCCAGGTCTTTGAAAAATACTGGTGGGATTTAGATCGGAATGGCATTCCAAGTATAGATTGCTCTAGGCAGTATAGACGTCTTAACAATGTTTATTCTTCTGATCCAAGAGCATGGAATGGTCTTCCATCTTTTTGTGTCTTCTTCGATTTCTTTCATGAGTGTTCTGTAGTCCCTTGAGGACAGATCCTTTACCTCGTTGGTTAGGTTTATTCCCAGGTATCTTATGTTTCTTGGTGCTATATTAAATGGAATCGATTCTCTAATTTCCCTCTCTGTATTTTCATTGTCAGTGTATAAGAAAGCAGTGTACTGTTTTCTGTACATTGTCTTTGTATCCTGCCACGTTACTGAATTGCCGTATGAGTTCTAGTAGTTTGATGATGGAGCCTTTTTGGTTTTCCATATAGTGTATCATGTCATCTGCGAAGAGAGAGGTTTTGACTCCTTCACTGCCAATTTGGATACCATTTCTTTCTCTTTGTTGTCTGATTGCTGTTGCTAGGACTTCTTTTTTTGTGTGTGTGTGTCTTTTTTTTTCAATTTATTTATTTTCAGAAAAACAGTATTCATTATTTTTTCACCACACCCAGTGCTCCATGCAAGCTGTGCCCTCTGTAATACCCACCACCTGGTACCCCCAACCTCCCACCCCCCCCACTTCAAACCTCTCAGATTGTTTTTCAGATTCCATAGTCGCTCATGGTTCACCTCCCCTTCCAATTTACGCTAAAGCACATACTCTCGCCAATGTCCATAACCCTACCCCCCTTCTCCCAACCCCCCTCCCCCCAGCAACCCACAGTTTGTTTCGTGAGATTAAGAGTCACTTATATTTTGTCTCCCTCCCTATCCCGTCTTGTTTCATGGATTCTTCTCCTACCCACTTAAGCCCCCATGTTGCATCACCACTTCCTCATATCAGGGAGATCATATGATAGTTGTCTTTCTCTGCTTGACTTATTTCACTAAGCATGATATGCTCTAGTTCCATCCTAGGACTTCTAATACTATGTTGAACACGAGTGGTGAGAGTGCGCCTCCTTGTCTTGTTCCTGATCAGTGGGAAGGCTGCTAGCTTTTTACCACTGAGGATGATATTTGCTGTGGGTCTTTCATAGATAGGTTTTATGAAGTTGAGGCATGTTCCCTCTCTCCTGGTACTTTGAAGAATCTGAATCAGGAATGGATGCTGGATTTTGTCAAATGCTTTTTCCTGCATCAATTGCGAGGACCATGTGGTTCTTCTCTCCTCTATTATTGATTTGCTCTATCACATTGATTGATTTGCGAATGTTAAACCATCCTTGCAACCCAGGGATGAATCCCACCTGGTCATGGTGGATAATCTTTTTAATGTGCTTTTGGATCCCATTTGCTAGGATCTTGTTGAGAACCTTAGCACCCATACTCATCAGCGATATCGGTCTGAAATTCTCCTTTTTGGTGGGGTCTTTGCCGGCTTTGGGGATCAGGTTAATGCCGGCTTAAAGACAGTCTCTTCAATAAATGGTGCTTGGAAAACTGGACAGCTATATATGAAGAATGAAACTCAACCATTCTCTTACATCGTACACAAAGGTAAACTCGAAGTGGATCAAAGACCTCAACATGAGACAGGAATCCATCAGAATCCTAGAGGAGGACATAGGCAGTAACGTCTTTGACATTGGCCAGAGAAACTTCTTTCAAGCTATGTCTCCAAAGGCAAAGGAAACAAAATTGAAAATGAACTGTTGGGACGTCATGAAGATCAAGAGCTTCTGCACAGCAAAGGAAAGAGTTTGCAAAACAGAGAGGCAACCACGGAATGGGAGACAATACTTGCAAATGACAGTACAGACAAAAGGTGTTGTCTAGGAGAAGAATAAATGAAACAAGATGGGATTGTGAGGGAAACAAACCATAAGTGACTCTTGATCTCACAAAACAAACAGAGGGTTGCTGGGGGGAGAGGGGTTGGAGAAGGGGGGTGGGGTTATGGACATTGTGGAGGGTATGTGCTTTGGTGAGAGCTGTGAAGTGTGTAAACCTGGCGATTCACAGGCCTGTACCCCTGGGTATAAAAATATACATTTATAAAAAATAAAAAAATTTAAAAAAAGGTTGATATCTAGCATCTATAAAGAACTCCTGAAACTCAACACACACAAAACAGACAATCATGTAAAGAAATGGGCAGAAGATATGAGCAGACCCTTCTCCAATGAAGATATACAAATGGTTATCGGACACATGAAAAAACGTTCATCATCACTAGCCAATAGGGAGATGCAAATTATTATGCCTCCATCAGAAAGAATGAATACCCAACTTTCGTAGCAACATGGACGGGACTGGAAGAGATTATGCTGAGTGAAATAAGTCAAGCAGAGAGAGTCAATTATCGTATGGTTTCACTTAGTTGTGCAGCATAACAAATAATGTGGAGGACAAGGGGAGATGGAGTGGAGAAGGGAGATGAGGGAAATTGGAAGGGGAGGTGAACCGTGAGAAACAATGTATAACAAACTCTCTGAAAAACAATCTGAGGGTTTTGAAGGGGCAGGGGGTGGGAGGTTGGGGGAACCAGGTGGTGGGTATTAGAGAGGACACGGATTGCATGGAGCACTGGGTGTGGTGCAAAAACAATGAATACTGTTACTCTGAAAAGAAATAAAAAATTAAGAAAAAAACCCTGACATTGTCTACCAAATCAAAGTACTTTTGCAAGCAAAAGTACTTATAGGGTTGGTTCCTTACATGCTAAAATTGTTAGTATCAGTAAGTATGACACTGATTCTGAAATACAAAAGATTTTCAGTGCCTAAGTATTCTGTGGCAACTAAATAGAGTTCTTCCACTTTGATAGTCATATTTCCCTATTGAAAGCTTATTGTACATTATTTCTTAGATGTGTTTTATATACCTTCTTGCATGAGTGGATCAAGAAACTTTAAGATGGGGACACCTGGGTGGCTCAGTGGGTTTAAGCCTCTGCGTCCAGCTCGGGTCATGGTCTCGGGGTCCTTGGATTGAACCCCGCATCGGGCTCTCTGCTCATCAGGTAGCCTACTTCCCCCTCCCTCTCTGTCTGCCTGTTTGCCTACTTGTGCTCTCTCTCTCTGTGTGACAAATAAATAAATGAATAAATAAAATTATAAAATTTTATTAATAAAGAATAAAATAATAAAAATAAATAAAAAATAAATAAATAAATAAATAAAATTAAACAAACAAACGAACCATGAAACCAACAAACCAGAAACTTTAAGTTGGCTAAACTAGAGGATACAGGAAATGTAGGCATACCAGTAGCTCACATGGGGATGGACAAAATGAGTACTAGTAACCCTTATCCCACAAGTGTATATCCAAGGCAATCAATTCATAATGGTCTCTCTGATGAAAACTCAATCATGCCTTCAGTTGAGCTATCCTTGCAAACGTGGACTGCCTAAATTACAGGGCAAACGGAAGAACATGGTTAATGCTTGTCGTATAATCTTAAAAAGGATTCTGCTGTACTGCACTAAGGATATGATGTGGCATTCTACCATTGGCTTTCATATTTGTCCTCTCAGGGTCATTATTTATTCCTCTCATTAAAAGTTGCTTTTCTCCCCATCAGTCAGCATGTTCACATTGGTACACGTGCAGTCTTCTCCATTAGTTATGCTCCTTTGAAACATCATCTGACTTTCGAAATCCTAACTGCATGTTTTTTGGGGCATATATTCTGTTATTTTGTTCAATACTTATAATGGGTTCATATTTCTGTCTTGTCACTGTCCTAAGCCTCCTTCCTATCTCTAGAAAGAGAAAATGAAAACCTAATGTAACCACAGCCAGGCATGAGGATTCATCTTAGTACTAACTGCATGTTAATGTAGTTGTTTTTCATAGGTGCATATAATTAACTATATGTCCCTTTTGTGTTTCAGGTTCTCCGGGAGAATATACTTTGTTGAAGGTAAAACTTATATTTTTATTTTGAATCATTAACTACAGATTGTATGAAATGTACACTACGTACTAATCCTATTGTTTCAATACCTCTGCAGCCTCCTGTCGAGGAGAAATGTTCTGGTCCTAAGAAAGGAGGAGAAATGGAGGAAACGCAAACATCCAAGTCAGGTAAATTTTACCATAGGAATATAAGAATGGAAAGAAGTACATTTCAATATTTAAAATGCTCACAGTCTTCTTCTTCTGGATTATGATTAATTTTCTTGACCAGGTTCATGTGAAGGATTGGACATAAATAAGGGAGAGGGTATTGCTGATATCCATGTTAGAACAAAAGATATTTACAAGCCTATGAAAAAGAGCCTTTTTTTGCATTTTAAATTTTTTATTTTTTATTCCCAGGTATACAGGTCCGTGAATCACCAGGTTTACACACTTGACATCACTCACTAAAGCACATACCCTCCCTAAAGTCCATAACCCCTCCCCCTTAGAAAAAGAGCTTTTAATATTTATAAGTTTTAGGTCAGTTATTTTAAAATGAGAAACAGACTATTTGATATGCAGGAATAATATCAAGTGAGTTTCCACTACCAAAACCTGTCAGAGTAGTGGACCCCAATTTTCCCCCCCTTCCTGCTTTCCTCACAGTTTGGCAAACATTAAGGACTGATGTGGCAGATTATGCAGAGCTATATCTTGGTTAGCAGTAAGTGTGTGTGTCTTAATGGCTATAACATGGTGGTACTTCCTAAGTAGTATCATCGAGTGCAAAGTAAGAGAATTGGAAGGGGAAAGAAAGCAGGGTCAGTTTGCTAGAATCAGGGAAGCTTTAGCCATGATTCAAAGTCCATTAGAAAGTTAATGACTTTTAAGACATTTCCAGTTTTGAAGAATTGATAGTGACAAACGTGAGGCTTGCTCTGGAAGGTGAAGTTAAGGTAACAGAATGTGGCAGCGACTCAGTATGGGCTAGAATTTCTCCAATTTTACTGAATCATCGGAGACCTTGTTAGAAATGCACATGGTGAGGGGCGCGTGTGTGGCTCAGGGGTTAAGCCTCTGGCTTGGGCTCAGGTCATGATCTTAGTTAGGATCCTAGGATTGAGCCCCGCATCTGGCTCTCTGCTCCGCAGGGAGCCTGCTTCCACCTCTCTCTCTGCCTGACTCTCTGACTACTTGAGATCTCTGTCTGTCAAATAAATAAGTAAAATCTTTCAAAAAGTAATGAACAGTATGACCACAGGTCTGGGCTCCTGCCTTCTGACCTGTCAGGTGATGTGAATGCCAGTGATCCTTGAGTCATGCGCTCCATTGCAAGGGTGTAGACTTCCACCTATGCCCACTTGGAAAGGCCACTGGATACTTCAAGACACCACAGGATGAAGGAAAACATTATTTTCTTTTTATTTGTAAGCATGTTTTCAGCTTGAGGTGAGCAAGGAGATGCAGAAAGGGTTGTCATAAATGTAGGATATCAGTGCTAAATAAAGAGGAGAGAAATCTTGGAATAATCCATAATAAAAGGGATGTCAAAGCAGAACAATCAATACCATAGTTCCAGCAATAACTCTGTCGTAAGGATTTCTGTATTTATTCTATGGAGAGAGAATGAGAATGACAGAGAGTGTTCGGGGGAGGGGCAACGGGAGAGGGGAGGGATTCCTCAAGGAGACTGGCTTCCAAGCCTGGAGGCAGATGTCCGACTCTATCCCGGGACATTTCGATCATGATGGGAGCTGAAATCAAGAGCCAGATGTGCAATCTGAGGCTCCGTTCACATGTCCCCAGAAATTACTTTTTTTTTCTTTTTTTCAGAAATTACTTTTGAGGAAGGGGACAGTGATGGGAACAAGGGAAAAAAAAAGCATGTTAGCTGAGAAGTTTTGGAGTTGAGCAAGAAACTCCAGAGAATTCACTTAAGATCGTTCAAGGGTATTTGCACTAGAACGTATTTAATCATAGCAGCGCCACAAAGAATACTGAAAGCAGGGACGCCTGGGTGGCTCAGTTGGTTAAGCAGCTGCCTTCGGCTCAGGTCATGATCCCAGCGTCCTGGGATCGAGTCCCACATCGGGCTCCTTGCTTGGCGGGGAGCCTGCTTCTCCCTCTGCCTCTGCCTGCCATTCTGTCTGCCTGTGCTCGCTCTCTCTCCCTCTCTCTCTCTGACAAATAAAATATTAAAAAAAAAAAAGAATACTGAAAGCAGATGGAGTGCTAGACATGGGGTAAATCATAGCCACATATTCATCCTCCTCAGGTCTATTGGACATCAAAGATACAGGTTATTATGGTATTTATTATTCAAATGAGATACTGAAGCTATGGCTTTTTTTTGGTAAAGATATTTAATTTTTTGATATGATAGTTGTTTCCAAAAACCCTTGAAAGACTGATATGATCTACCAAATCAAACTCCTTTTGGAAACTATAGAATTACAGGATTAGTTCCCTAAATGTTAAAATTTTTATTATTAGTAAGTGTGACACTAATTCTGAAATACTTATTTTTAAAATATTAATAAATAGAATCTTTTTAAAAAAATGAATTAGGAGAAAATAATTTCTTTAGGCTTTTTTTAGCATTCACTTGAGAGTGGGTGGCAGGATTATATTTAGATGTTTGTGCCCTGCTGGGAATACTAGGTAGAGGTCTAAAGATTGCTTATTGAAAACAAAGTTTCTTAGCCTTATTTTTATAGCTTTAAATTTACAAGTATTGGTCAAATTATATTCAATGTAACTAGAAAAAGCAGCTTCCCAAGCCAAATATTAAAATATTTCCTCATTCTCTATGACTTTATTTTAGAGTTGGCTTTCCCAGCAATAATGGGAATCACTGAGAATTTACTATATAGTACCATCTTCTCAACTATGTATGCATTGTCTATCTCCTTGTTTTATTATTTTTATTTTTTTTAGAGAGCAAGAAAGTGGGGAGGGAGAGAGGGAAGGCAGAAAGGGAGTGAGGGAGAGAACCCTAAGCAGCAGGCTTCATGCTTAGCATGAGGTCTGATGTGGGGCTCGATCTCATGACCTGAGATCATGACCTGAGCTGACATCCAGAGTCAGACACCTAACTCACTGAGCCACCCAGATGCCCCTTTATTATTATTATTATTGTTATTATTACTTAATGATTTTATTTATTTGAGAGAGATTGAGAGAAAATTGGGAGGAGGGGCAGAGGGAGAAGCAGACTCCCCACTGACCTGGGAGCCTGATGCAGGACTCCATCCCAGGACCCAGTCATGACCTGAGCTGAAAGCAGCCGTTTAACTGACTGAGCCACCCAGGTGCCCCCCTTCATTAATTTTGATGAATAGGTGGAATATTGGTTTTCAGGAGTACTATATCATTTAAATATAATATTCTCCTGATACTCAGTCTATTGATTAACCATATCTAATTTGTGCTCTACTTAATATACCAGTTAACTCAGGGCCTTTCATCAGCCATATGATCAGATTGGTACTAATAAATTGTACAGTATTTTTTTCACCTTTGTAGTTTTATGTTCTTTCTTTACTTGTATACTAACACTGTATTTTCAAAAGATTTTCAATTATCTCCTAGAGTAGTGAATACAGACAATAAATTCAAAGTTATTTACCTCTACAAGGGACTTGCTCCTGTTACTTCCTCATGAGCTTGGTGGATCCAAGAAGCAGGACTTTTAAAACAAAGCACCTACAGGAAGATATGGGACAGAAAAATTATAAAATAAATACATGCAACTTAAAACAGTTCATGTAGAATAATTCCCACTTGATGCCTTTTGTAAAGTAATGAGCAGAGTTGGTTGCTCGGGACCCAAGATTGTGTGTTTATTCATTTAATATAGATTTATTCTGTACTGGCCCTGATAATTTTATATCCTCAATATTTCTAGAACGATTCTGTCAGTTCAGGTGTGCTTCATCTTTATTTTACATCAGTGCCTTCTCATTCATCTCCCATCTTTTATTACAATGCCTCTCAAATTCATCCCTCCCCACAGCATTTAGAGTGATCTGCCTCAAATGCAAATATGACTGTGAACCATTGCTGAAAATATGTTTGTGTCCAGGTATCTTAAAATTACATATAAAGCTTTCATAATTTTGAGTTCTGCTAAACTCTCTAACCCTTTCTACTGCCTGCCCTTTTCTCTGCCATTCTGAACTGCTGGTGATGTCTTCCTCTTTCATTCCTGTATTTTAGACAGATATTTACCCTGTTGCTTCTCTCCCTTGTCTTATTACAGGCTTGTATACCCCGCCCATTTTCCGCCCTCTAGCCCCTTTGCATCTGTCTGACCTCAGTGTTGCTGTCTCAGTTCAGGCATTATCTCTACAAAATCCATTCCTGACACCTTTTATCTACATTCTTCTTTAAACCTGGGTACCTAGCACTTACTGGGTACTCAGTAAATAATTACTGAGTAAAATAAAGAGTGTTTACACAGAGATGATTTATGAGATTATCCCATACAGGGACTCCTGGGGGGCTCAGTCAGTTGAGTGTCCAACTCTTGATTTTGGCTCAGGACATGATTTCAGAGTTGTGAGATCAAGCCCCATGTGGGGTTCAGTGCTGGGTGTGGAGCCTGGTCAAAATTCTCTCTCCCTCTTCTCTTCCCCCCCCCTTAAAAAAGAGAAAGAGAGAGATTGTCCCATACAGTCAAGTAACAAAAGGAATATATATATACATAAAGAAGTATCTTACAGTTCATGTGGTGAAGATGCACTAGAAAAATCTGTGTAGTACTAATGTAGCCCCAAGGAAAAAAATCTATTTATCTAAGGAAGGGTAGCCTTAATCAAGGATGACTTTATGTAGCAGTCTGTGTCCTATAAGATGTGAAGAAATTTGTCAAGTAGTAGAGGAAAACATTTTAGGAATGTTTACATTCGTCAGGGAAATACACCCCTAGGAAGGTTGTACACTGATACAGGCATAAAAAATACTATTGATTTTGGAAACCATGAATAATGTTGCAGTTGAAGCTTAGGGTGTTTTTTAAGAGATACTACAACAAGGTAAAGAATAGTCTGTTGTGATTTTATATCTTTCTGCTGCATTTTTAAAAAATTTATTTATTTGACAGAGAGAAAGTGCGATCACAAGTAGACAGAGAGGCAGGCAGAGAGAGGAAGGGAAGCAGGGAAGCAGGCTCCCTGCTGAGCAGAGAGCCTGATGCGGGGCTTGATCCCAGAACCCTGGGATCATGACCTGAGCCAAAGGCAGAGGCTTAACCCACTGAGCTACCCAGGGGCCCCTCTTTCTGCTGCATTTTAAAATTTGTTTCTGGGGACGCCTGGGTGGCTCAGTTGGTTGGACGACTGCCTTCGGCTCAGGGCACGATCCTGGAGTCCCGGGATCGAGTCCCACATCGGGCTCCCAGCTCCATGGGGAGTCTGCTTCGCTCTCTGACCTTATCCTCGCTCATGCTCTCTCTCACTGTCTCTCTCTCAAATAAATAAATAAAATCTTTAAAAAAAAATTTGTTTCTGATTGTTTTGTTCCTTGATATTAGGTGGGCAAATTTGTGAATGATTCTTTGAGATGTTTGTATGCCTTTAACCTAGTGACATTTAGTATTTCCCAAATGGTTTGCTGAAATTTTTGATAATTAAAAGTATTTCTTAAATATTCAGCTAAAGATTAAGTTTAATTTAAACTCTTAATTGATAAGATGTTGTTTTCTATCTTTATGAAAGTCATAGTTTTTATCTAACCATTCTAATTTGTCCATTTTAATAAAATATATAGATTTTTCAGCAGAACTAGACTTAGGAATGACAACAGAAAAAGAGGAAGAAAGTTTTAATGAAAGTGAAAATAAACACCTTCAGGTATATACAAATTTAAATTTAAATTTCCAATTTTATATTGTTTTCCCTGCTTTAAGAATGTAACATAGTTCAATTGAAATTATCTTCTGAACAGAACGTATTGAATTTGATAGATTATAACTTAATATTTAGTTTTTGTAAAATTTTACAAGTTACCAAATTTAAAATATTGTTAGAATTTATAGTAGCTTATAGTTAAACTTTATCCTTGGATTTGGACCAAAAAAATTCCTGAATATTGTTTGCTTCTTCCATTTTTGTAAGTTTTTACATGCTATAAAGGTAACATCAAATACTGAACCGTATGTTTAAGCAGTTGCAATTATGAGCAGTATAACAATGATGACTACTGACTTAGACTCATGTAGAAGGAGTGGTTCTTGGTGGTTCTTAATGTGCAGTTCTCAGTGGTTCAAAATGTGCAGTTCTATATTGCCTGTCACTAATGCCAAGATTAAAGATTTATTTTGCCTTGTGATCTCTGTGTAGTTGACTTCAGAGAGTAGGGTCATAAAATCAACACAATTGCCTATTGTAGAATCACATCTTCCAGGATGGGACCTTTGTAGTTGGGTAATAAACAGGCACATTTTCAGTTATTTCATTTCAGTATAGGGAATCTGTAAATATTATTAACATTTTTTCTTATCTACTCTCAGTGGACATTACAATAGCTGGATACAGGCAGATAATTTATAGTGATGTATAATACTATCATAGTATATAATTTGAATTAAAATTTAGGAATTTATTTTTCTTTTCTTTTGATTGATGTTTATTGATTTTGGCTCCATAGTAAGTTTGCCTATTCTCTAGTTATTAATCTTTAAAAAACATCCTCAAATGCCGTATTGGGGCTCACTGTTTAAGGTATGGCAAGATAAAATGTTTTTAAGTTTGTAACATTGAAAATCATGTAATTCATTTTTTGGTAGATGTAACATGTAATGAATTGTTTAGTTTAAAAAACTGACAAGGTTAAGTTTATGGATTTGTGTTTTTCTTCTGTTTCAGGCTAGGGCAAGTTATTTTTCACTTCTTAGTTACAATCCAGTGACTTGGGAGCAGCTTAACATAGATTAAGAAATTTAACAGTTAAATTTTAATTATTTTCTAGTTTTTACTTTGTCCATACTTGATTACTTAAAGATAAATTTATTTTACAAACATGTATGCTGACAGAGAGGACATCTGAAAATCAAATACAGCACTTTCACTTTCCAGTTTTGTATCTGTCAAAAATGGCCCAGGAACCAGGAATGAATAAGGAATGTGTTAGAGAGGATGATATATTGTTATATTCAGAACATCCCTCTGTTCAAAAGTGTGAGGACATGTGGACCAAACAGGACACATTAGAGTGGAAAAATAAGTTAAAACTCATCAACAGAGAGTTAAAGCAGAACTCATCAACAGAGAGTTAAAGCAGAAGTTTGGTGAAGTTTGTGAAAAAAACAACAACAACAACAAAAAAACCCCAAACCAAACCAAAACAAAACAAAACAAAAAACAACAAAAAACAAAAACAACATTACTGCTTATCCTAAGGAAGAGTCACTACATGGTCCCTTTACAGAAGGAGCAAACTTAATGAAAATACCTTCTAATTTGACAAATGATAGATTTTATTGTGAGAAAAAAGATGCATTTGCAGTGCCTGTCTTTGTCACACTTCGGGCATTACCTGAACAGAAAGAGTCTAGACTCAAAAATGTCGTTCTTTCTCATTCATTCTAGGATTGTAGTTGCCGGTCATCTTCTGATCTTTCCTTAAGTGAAAATAAATCAGACTCTGAAAATGATAACAAATCAGACTTTGAGCAGATTTTTAACAAAAATGAGTTTTGATAGTGACAGAGAACATAAAAAAGTAAGGAATCCACGGGTTACATTTGAAGTGAAAGAAGACCAAGAGTTTGACATGCAAATGGCAAAAAAGTATAAACCAAACTAGTTATTTTAAAGATTTTATTTATTTGTCAGAGAGAGAGTGAGAGAGAGAGAGCAAGACAGCGTGTGCACACAAGCAGGGGGAAGTACTGGCAGGAGGAGCAGGCCTGAACTCTGTCCCAGGACTCTGGGATCATGACCTGAACCCAAGGCAGATACTTAACGAACGAGGTACCCATGCGTCCCAATTCCTCTCTTTTTATTGAAACAGAAATGAAGTAGAATTTATAAAAATTGCAGTTACTTGTAATGATAAACATAAAATATTTTTATCAATTAAAATTATGACAAACTAAGAGTCAAATGATATAATTAATGAAAAAAGTTCTGGGATGCCTGGGTGGTGCAGTTAGTTAAGAGCCTGCCTTTGGCTCGGGTCATGATCCCAGGATCCTGGGATGGGGTCCTGCATTAGGCTCCCTGCTCAGTAGGGAGCCTGCTTCTCCCACTGCTGGCACCTCCTCCTGCTTGTGCTCTCTCTCTCTCTCTCTCTCTCTCTCTCTCTGATGAATAAATAAATAAAATCTTTAAAACATGTATAATTAATGAAAAAAGTTCATTTTAATGAATAAACTAGTAACAATTATCCTTCGTATCAAACTTCTATTAAAGATTGAAGAAACGGAGAAGCACCAAAATGATGAAGTGGCAGTATTAGAAAGCATATATTCTTCTTCTGCTGCTGGACTAATGCATCCAAAAGGGAGTGGAAAAACTGGTAACAACCTAGGTCCTATTACAGAAAATGAGGAATCTAATGGGTAAGCCTGTAGCAATATTTAAATAGTAGGTAATTATTAATGTCCTATAAAACAAATTCTAGTTGGAGCTACACTCATGATTAACAAATTTTATGTTTTTTAATAAGGCATTTCATCTTGGGTACTAATCAGAAAAATTTAAAATTTAATGAGATACCATTTTTTGCAATCATAATGATAAATATTTTATTAAAAAATTAACAACCAAATTTATCAAATGTGAAGAAAAGGGCATTCTTTTTTTTTCAATTCATTTATTTTCAGAAAAACATTATTCATTATTTTTTCACCACACCCAGTGCTCCATGCAAGCCGAGCCCTCTAGAATACCCACCACCTGGTACCCCAACCTCCCACCCCCCCGCCACTTCAAACCCCTCAGACTGTTTTTCAGAGTCCATAGTCTCTCATGGTTCACCTCCCCTTCCAATTTACCCAAATTCCCTACTCCTCTCTAACGCCCCTTGTCCTCCATGCTATTTGTTATGCTACACAAATAAGTGAAACCATATGATAATTGACTCTCTCTGCTTGACTTATTTCACTCAGCATAATCTCTTCCAGTCCCGTCCATTGTTGCTACAAAAGTTGGGTATTCATCCTTTCTGATGGAGGCATAATACTCCATAGTGTATATGGACCACATCTTCCTTATCCATTCCGTTGGATCCTATCCGTTGAAGGGCATCTTGGTTCTTTCCATAGTTTGGCGACCATGACCATTGCTGCTATAAACATTGGGGTACAGATGGCCCTTCTTTTCACGACATCTGTATCTTTGGGGCAAATACCCAGGAGTGCAATTGCAGGGTCATAGGGAAGCTCTATTTTTAATTTCTTGAGGAATCTCCACACTGTTCTCCAAAGAGGCTGCACCAACTTGCATTCCCACCAACATTGAGATATCACCTTACACCAGTTAGAATGGCCAAAATTAACAAAACAGGAAACAACATGTGTTGGAGAGGATGTGGAGAAAGGGGAACCCTCTTACACTGTTGGTGGGAATTCAAGTTGGTGCAGCCTCTTTGGAGGAAAGGGCATTCTTATACACTGTTGTTAAATAAAATTGGTAAACCCTTTCTGAAGGTGATTTAGCAGTGTGTTTCAAAAATTTTAAATATTCTGACCCCTATCCCAAGAACTTCATTGCCAGAACTAGATCCTATAGGAAAATGTGACTTGTGTAAACACACACACACACACATTATAAGGACATTTATTATACATTATATATATATATATATATATATATATAATGACATACATTAAGGATATTTATTATAGCATTATTTTCATATAAAAAAGTTGGAGATAGTCTTAAGTATCTGTCAATAGGGAAGTAAATTTTCACCCCTGTAAAACAATGTAGTATGCAACTGTTGGAAAAAATGAGTTTAGGTCTACAAGGTACTGATTGTTTAACAAAGTATATTTAAAGTTTTTGGTTTGATGTCGTTTTATGCAAATTTTAGAATACTTTTATTTACTTATTTATTTTTCTATCCCAGCATTTCTTTTTCTTTCTTTCTTTTTTTCTTTTTTATTACGGTATGGTAGTCACCATACAGTACATCATAAGTTTTTGTTGTAGTGTTCTGTGATTTGTTGTTTGTGTATAACACCCAGGGCTCCATGCAACACATGCCCTACTTAATACCCATCATTGGGCTCACTCAACTCCCCCACCTCATTCCCCTTTAAAATCCTCAGTTTGATTCCCAGAGTCCATAGTCTCTCATGGTTCATCTCCCCCTCTGATTTTCCCCCCTTCATTTTCCCCTTCCTTCTAATTCCTCCATGCTATTCCTTATGTTCCACAAATAAGTGAAACCATGTCATAATTGTCTTTCTCTGTTTGACTTATTTCACTCAGCATAATCTCCTTCAGTTCCATTACGTTGATGCAGATGTTGGTATTCACCCTTTTTGATGGCTGAGGGATATTCCATTGTATATATGGACCATATCTTCTTTATCCAACAGACGACCATATCGTCTGTTGAAGGGTACCTCTGCTCCTTCCACAGTTTGGCTATTGTAGACATGGCTGCTATGAACATTGGGATGCATATGGACCTTCTTTTTATTACATCTGTATCTTTGGGGTAAATACCTAGGAATGCAATTGCTGGGTCTTAGGGTAGCTCTGTTATATATATAATATATCTAATATGTATATTAGACTATACCCAACTTTTTTATATGAAAAAATATATATGATTAGATATTAATATATATTTATATATATTTATATAAGGTTTTTATTTATTTATTTGACAGAGAGAGATCACAAGTAGGCAGAGAGGCAGGCAGAGAGAGAGGAGGAGGCAGGCTCCCTGCTGAGCAGGGAGCCCCATGCAGGACTCAATCCCAGGACCCTGAGATCATGACCTGAGCTGAAGGCAGAGGCCCAACACACTGAGCCACCCCCGCACCCTGTTTTTAACTTTTTGAGGAACCTCTGCACTATTTTCCAAAGCGGCTGCACCAACTTACATTCCCAACAGTGCAACAGGGTTCCCCTTTCTCCACATTCTCTCCAATACTTGTTTCCTGTCCTGTTAATTTGGGTCTTTCTAACTGGTATAAGGTGGTATCTCAATGTGGTTTTGATTTGAATTTCTCTGATGGCTAATGACAATGAACATTTTTTCATGTGTCTGTTAGCCATTTGTATGTCTTCTTTGGAGAAGTGTCTGTTCATGTCTTCTGCCCATTTTTTAAATATAATTTTTTATTTTTTTAATATATAATGTATTATTAGCCCCAGGGGTACAGGTCTGTGAGTCGCCAGGTTTACACATTTCACAGCACTCACTATAGCATATACCTTGCCCAATGTCCATAACCCAACCACCCTCTCCCTACCCCCCCTCCCTCCAGCAACCCTCAGTTTGTTTTGTGATATTAAGAGTCTCCTATGGTTTGTCTCCCTCCCGATCCCATCTTGTTTCATTTATTTCTTTCCTACCCCCCAAGTCCCCCATGTTGCCTTTCAACTTTCTCATCTCAGGGAGATCATATGATCATTGTCTTTCTCTGATTGACTTATTTTGCTCAGCACAATACCCTCTAGTTCTATCCATGTCATCGCAAATGGCAGGATTTCATTTCTTTTGATGGCTGCATAGTTGTCCATTGTATGTATGTGTGTGTATGTGTGTGTGTGTATACCACATCTTCTTTATCCATTCATCTGTTGATATCCATTCATTCATCTTGAAAGAATATCTAGGTTCTTTCCATCGTTTGGCTATTGTGGACATTGATGCTATACACATTCGGGTGCCTGTGCCCCTCCGATCACTACATTTGTATCTTTAGGGTAAATACCCTGTAGTGCGATTGCTGGGTCATAGGGTGGCTCTATTTTTCACTTTTTGAAGAATCTCCATGCTATTTTCCAGAGTGGTTGCACCAGCTTGCATTCCCACCAACAGTGTAGGAGGGTTCCCCTTTCTTCGCATGCTCACCAGGATTTGTCATTTCCTGACTTGTTAATTTTAGCCATTCTGACTGGTGTGAGGTGGTATCTCATTGTGGTATTGATTTGTATTTCCCTGATATGGAGTGATGTGGAGCACTTTTTCATGGGTCTGTTGTTCTGCACATTTTTTGACTTGATTATTTGTTTTTTGGGTGTGGAGTTTGGGAAGTACTTTATAGATCTTGTATACCAGCCCTTTATCTGTAGTGTCAGTTGTGAATATCTTCACCCATTCTGTGGGTTGTCTCTTTGTTTTGTTGACTGTGTCCTTTGCTGTGCAGAAGCCTTTTATCTTGAGGAAGTCCCAAAAGTTCATTTTCACTTTTGTTTCCTTTGCCTTTGGAGACATGTTCTGAAAGAATTTGCTGTGGCTGATGTTGAAGAGGTTACTACCTATGGGCTGCTCTAGGATTTTTTTTTAAAATTATTATTTATTTATTTATTTTCAGAAAAACAGTATTCATTATTTTTTCACCACACCCAGTGCTCCATGCAAGCCGTGCCCTCTATAATACCCACCACCTGGTACCCCAACCTCCCACCCCCCGCCAGCTCTAGGATTTTGATGGATTCCTGTCTCACATTGAGGTCTTTCATCCATTTAGAATTTATCTTTGTTTATGGTGTAGGAGAATGGTCGAGTTTTTTTGAAAAATTTAAAATCTGATGTGTTGCAAAAGGAAGTTACCTGCTATACTGGCACACTTATTACCAACAAAATTGCTAGTCACTAGGTTTTGGTTTTGGTTCCTAATGCATGAGTGCTCAAATGTTGGACCCTCAAATTGATCTGAATTTACCAAGAGATTTCATATGGCAACTTGTCCCATGTTCTATACAAACTTTCATTTGACCCCTGTGCTATAAACTAAGATGTTGCTAATGTGTTGAATCATCTTCTTAAGGTACCATGCATGCGTGCTATTATCCTTCCTTTTTAAAGAGAATCTATTTCTATATGCACCCCACCGAAATTTTCAATAGTAACTTCAAATTATAGAATTTATGAGAATTCAATTTACAAAATAGGAATATTTTCTACATTCTAAACCCCTTGTACTTTCCTTACAGAATTTTAATCTGACTAATGATTTTGGATAGTAGAAGATATCCTAGAGTTAGATGATTTTTATCAAGCATGAAATACTGCTGTTGGAACTTAGAGTTTTTCTGTGGTCTTTCTAAGCATGAGAAAAATGATATTCAGGTTATATAATATTATATATCTAGAAAATGTTTAAGGAGTCTTTTGCTTGTATAATTTCATGAATTATTTAATTCCTTGGTCTGGCTTTTTAAAAAGATTTTTTTTCTTTATATTAGAAAGAGAGTGGGGGGGTGAGGTGTGGTGGTGGGGAGAGGGACAAGCCGGCTTGGCACTGAGAGAAGAGCCCTGTGCAGGGCTTGATCTCACAACCCTGAGATCATGGCCTGAGCCAAACCAAGAATCAGAGACTTAACCGACTAAGCCACTCAGGCATCCCCTTGGTCAGGCACTTAAAAAAAAATAGTGCTACATATATGCAATTTAAAAAATTTCAAGATATTACAAAAATACTACATCATCATTGTGTAAGGATTGAACTAAACAAGAAAATTAAGTCACCTATGATCATTCCACTTAGCTATGAAATCCTTAAAAGAACCATGTAAACTCAGTGATCCTTATTTCCCGCCCATTCACTATTGAATTCTCACTAGTAATTTTCACTCCCATTACTCCAGAATTGACTTTTCAAAGGTTACCACCGATTTTCATTTTAATAAATCTAGACATAATTTCTTAGATCTCGTTTTATTTAACCTATCAGAAATCTTTGACCCATTGGAAAACTCTCTTCTCCAAAATTCTGTCTTCGTTTAGCTTTCAGAATATCACTCACTCACCTGGTTTCCCCACTGCCTTTCTAGTCTGTACATCTCAGCCCGATTTGCTTCTTTCTCTTCATTCTCCACCTCTTCCACATTGAAGTCTTCCAGGAATCAGTCCTTGATCTTCCTTCTCTTGACTTTTACTATCTTGAATATTCTAATGATCCTCAAGGTTGTATCGCCAGCCCACATCTCTCTGTGGGATTCCAGACCTACATACAAAACCACCTATTTGATATTTCTTTGGGATAGTTATTGGGTATTGCAAACTGAACATGTCCAAAATTGAACTACTGATATGCTTTCTTATACCTGCCCTTCTTGTCTTTCCCAATTAAGTTAATGACAATTCTTCTAGTTGCTCTGCCAAAAAACTTGGTATCATCTTTAACTCCTGTCTTTTTCTTTTTCATACATGTCCCATCTATTCTGTCAGCAAATCTTGTCAGGTCTTCTTTCAAAATATATCCAGAAGCCAAACACATCCTCCATGACCAAGCCACCGTCATCTGTTGTCTATATAAGTGTAATAATTAACTAATTGGTCTTCTTGTTTGTTTGTTCTTTTGCCTTTTCTTTTTCCATTAATTCTAAACACAGTGGATCTTTTAAAACACAAGTCAGATTATGTCTTCCTCTGCTCAAACCCCAATTGTCTCCGATTTCACTCAGAGTATGTGCCGAAGTTTTTTCTAACACCTACAAAGCCTTGTATGATCTATTCAACTCGGGTCTCTCCATATTGCTTACCACCTCTCCTTGATTTGAACTCCTATTTTCTGTCCTTTTCACTCTGTTGAGGCACACTGAATGTTTTTCTTTTCTTTTCTTTCTTTCTTTCTTTTTTTTTTTTTGCTCACTATAAACACTTTGAGCATACCTCTCTACTTGCTGTTGACTCTGTCTGGAGTGCTTTTCCCAACAATACTCTTACGGCTTGCTTGCTCCTTGTTCCTTACTTTTTTTTTTTTTTTAAAGCTTTGCTTAAAAATTAAGGCCTTTCAGGGTGCCGGGATGGCTCAGTGGGTTGAATCTCTGCCTTCAGCTCAGGTCATGATGCGGGGGTCCTGGGATGGAGCTCTGTATAGTACTCTCTGCTCAGCAGAGGGCCTGCTTCCCCCTCTCTCTCTGCCTGCATCTCTGCCTACTTATGATCTCTTTCTCTGTCAAATAAATAAATAAAATCTTAAAAAAAATTAAGGCCTTTCTTGGTTATCCCGATTTCTTGGTTATTCTATATTTCAGGAAATACCCTGATTTCTTGGCTATCCTATAGCACATCAAAATTTGATTTCTCTGCTTTAGTTTTTCTCCTCTACTACTGGCTATTTTGCCTGGGTAGTTTATTGTTTATTGTATTTACTTCACTCATGAGTAGGATTTTTATCTGTTCATTGCCATGTTCTCAGTGCCTAGAAAATGTTCTAGCATATATAGTTCTATTCAATATATGTTTATTGAGTGAATGGGATTTAAACTGCATATACTGTTTTTAACATACTAATCCTCACTTAAACAAAAGGAAAGTTTGACATGGGTCCCTTCTGACAATTTAACTTGTCAGTTGTATGCATTTTTTTTAAATTTTTTGGGGGCCCAATATTGTGGTTACTTTCTACTTATTCTTTTACTGGTATTCATGTTAGTTTTAATTATAGTAAAATGGATCAAAGGAATCACAAACTTCATTTATATTTTATTAAGGAAAATGAAATATGATTTTTTTTTTTTACCAATTAAAGTCTGTTTATTTGTAATGAGACAAAACACTACAATCTGTTCAACACTGGGCTGGACACTGCAGTGATTGGGGGCAGGGAGGGAGGGGCAGGGCAAGGCCTCTGAGCTGGATTATGAATGTCCAAGGCAAAACCTTCCAGAAGACTCTTCCTGACCCCTCGGGGCAGAAATAAAAAGCACATGTCACCATTGATTCAGATGAGAGGGAACACCAAGCTGGGCCTCAGCATATCGCCAAGGTCAGTGCAGAGGTGAGGACAGGTCAGCGAGCTGGGGATCTGTCCCTGAGGGGGGCACTGCCAGTCAGGAGGTGGTTGGAGGAGGAAAAGTGCTTCTCCGGTCCAGGGCTCGCCCTCCTCTTGAGAACACCTTTCTCCCACCCCGAGAGTGGAGGCAGCGCCAGGCTGGGCAGTTCTGGGGGAGGGGAGCATGGCAGTCGCTGGGCCTCGGCCCCCCTGCCTGGTTGCTCTCCCTTCTCCTGCCCTAAGGCTGGCACACCACAGCAATGGCTCCATGATGCTGCAGCTAATTGTTTTCAGGAAGATCCTACTTTTTTGGATGTTAAATTTTAACTAGAATTGTTATCTGTTTAACAGTTTTAAGACAATAATTGCTAGCTTTGTTTTTGTTTTCAGTGCTCTTAGGGGCTCATGTTCAATTCCTAAATTAATAATCTCTTATGGGAAATGTAGTCTTTTTGTGAGTTTATGTAGCTATATGCTAATAATATTCTCTTGCATGCATTTAGTCCATGAAAAAATAATTATAATTTTGTATTAGTAAATCTAGCTTTTTATATTAGGATTAAATAGTAAGCTAAAAGTATACAAAAGTTACCAAATCATTTTCTTTAAGAAAATTAAAAAGAAATTATTTGTGAGAGAGAGAGTATGAGCAGGAGGGAGGGGCAAAGGGAGAGGGAGAAGCTCAGTGGGGAGCCTGATTTGGGGTTCGATCCCAGGACCTGGAGATCATGACCTGAGCTGAAGGCAGACCTTATCTGACTGAGCCACCCACGCACCCCCAATAATTTTATTTTCAAACAAAATTAATCACATTATTGCTATTTTTGACATGTGAGTATTGTTGGATTTTGTCCAGATATTTTGACGTATAATTGACAGATAACTGTGTAAGTGTAAGGTATACCTGTATTACTTTCATACACTTTTATATTGTAAAATGATAATAGAGTTAATAGCTCTATCACCTCACATAATTATCATTTCTTTTTTAGCAACTCTTTTAGCAACTTTCAAATATATAACAGTATTATTAACTGTAATCACCATTCTGTACTTTAGATCCTCAGATCTTACTAATCTTGTAACAGGAAGTTTGTACCCTTTAGCCAATATCTACCCATTTCCCTCAGCTTCCTACTCCTGGCAACCACAAATCTATAAATGTGTTTTTTTTCACGATTCCATGTGTAAGTCAGATCATAGAGTATTTATCTTTTTGCGTGACTTCCTTCACTTAGCTTAATTCCCTCAGGGTTCATTCATGTTGTTGCAGATGGCAGGGTTTCCCCTCTTTTTTTGTGGCTAAAAATATTCCATTGTAAATGTATACCACATTTTAAAATCAGTGGATCCACTGATGGGCACATAGGTTGTTTCCGTGTCTTGGCTGTTGTAAATAATGCTGCAGTAAATGTAGAGGCACAGATACCTCTTTGAGATACTGATTCATTTCTGTCAGAATGTTCCCAGAAATGGGATTACTGGATATTCTGATAGTTCTATTTTTTCGTTTGTTGAGGAACCTCCACACTGTTTTGCACAGTGACTGTACCAGTTTACAGTCCTGTAACAGTGTGTAAGGATTCCCTTTTCTGTACATCTTTGCCAGTGGTATCTCTTCCCGTTTTGATGTAAGCCATTTTAACAGGTGTGAGGTGATAGGTATATCTTTATGGTTTTGATATGCATTTCCCTGAAGAATAGTGATGTTGAGCCCATTTTTGGTCCTGTTGGCCATTTGAATATCTTCTGAGGAAAGCTGTCTATTGAGATGCCTTGCCCAGATTTTAATTGAATTGTTTTTATGCTGTTGAATTGTATGAATTTTTTATATACTTTACATATTAATCTTCTTTTAGATAGTGTGGTTTACATATATTTTCATCCATTCTGTAGGTTGCTTTTTCATTATGTTACTTGTTTCTGCTTTGCTTTTTAGATTTTATTTAAATTCAACTTAGTTAACATACATTGTATTATTAGTTTCAGGGGTAGACTTTAGTGATTCATCACTTGAATGTAAACCCAGTGCTCATCATAAGTGCCCTCCCTAATGCCCACCACACAGTTAGACCATTTTCCCGCCCACCTCCCCACCAGGAGCCCTGTTTCTTTCCTCTAGTTAAGAGTCCCTTACGGTTTGCTTCCATCTCTGTTTTTACCTTATTTTTTCCTTAAGCCCCTGTCCCTAGCCACCCCGATTCCTACACTTTCTCCCCTGTGATCCTTTGCTCTTTTTGAGTGCTTTCAGCCAGTCTCCCAAGTTAATGCTGGTCCCCAGACACAGGGCACTCTCGGACTGGGGTATTACTTTCCAACTGGTCACCTCTGGTGGCTCCCTTCCCTTTTGTTTATCTTCCAATACCAGTCCGCTGTTCCCACTCTGCTTTACCTGCCCACTGGCGTCTTCTGCCCCTGTAGAGATCCAGACGTGTATAATTCTGATCTCAGGCTGATTTCATGGGTGATTAGAGTTCCTTGGTAGGTAATCAGCTCACTATGGGGTACAGGTTAAAAAGGCGCCTCCTCCTACTTCCCCGCCATCTTGTCTCCTTCATTCTGTTAATGTGTATCAAACTTACTGATTTGGTTTGATTGATTTCTATAGGATAATTTTGCTCAGTAAAGTATTCTTGGTTGGCAGTTCTTTTCTCTCAGCATTTTTTTAAAAGATTTTATTTATCTGACACAGAGAGAGGGATCACAAGTAGGCAGAACAGCAGGCTGGAGAGAGGGGGAAGCAGGCTCCCCCCTGAGCAGACAGCCTGATGTGGGGCTCAATCCCAAGACCCAGAGATCATGACCTGAGCTGAAGGTGGAGGCCCAGCCCATTAAGCCACCCAGGAGCCCCTCTCTCAGCATTTTGAATATACAATCCCACTCTTCTCCTGGCATATAAGGTTTCTGCTGAGAAACTGCTAATAGCCTTATGAGGATTCACTCGTAGGTGACAAGCTGCTTTTCTCCTGCTGCTTTTATGATTCTCTCTTTGATTTTGATTTTTGATGGTTTTATTATAATGTGTTTTGGAGAAAATCTCTTTAATTAGTTTTTTGATGACTGAACTTCATAAACTTGGATTCCAAATGTTTCCCCAGGTTTGAGAGTTCTCACCCATGACTTCTTTAAGCTTTATGTCTTTTTCTCCCTTTTCCTCCTTCCAGAACTGCAGTAATTTACACATTGTTTCTTTTAGTGGTATCCCGTAATCACATAGGCTTTTCTCATTCTTTTCTTTCTTTTTTCTTTGTTCTCCACTGATTGGATAATTTGAAAGTTCTAAAATTTGAAAATTTTAAATTCACAGGATTTTTTTGATCCATTTTCCTCTCAGTGATTTCTTTTCTTTTCTCTCTCTTTTTAAAAAGATTTTATTTTTATTTATCTGACAGAGAAAGAAAGATCACAAGTAGGCAGAGAAGCAGGAAGATAGAGAGGGGGAAGCAGGCTCCCTGCAGGGAGCCTGATGCTAGGCTGGATCCAAGGACCCTGAAATCATGACGGGAGCTGAAGGCAGACGCTTAACCAACTGAGCCACTCAGGCACCCCTGTCAGTGATTTCTATTACTTTTTTTCATTTCATTTACTATATTATTCAGCTCCAGAATTTTTTAGTTATTTTTTAACTATTTCCAGCTCTTTTAAAAAATATATATTTTATTTATTTACTTAAGAGAGAAAGTGAAAGAGATCAGGTTGGGAGTGGGACAGAGAGAGGGAGAGAGAATGTCAAGCAGACCTGGGGCTCAATCCCACAATCCTGAGGTCATGACCTTAGCTAAAACCAAGATTCAGACACCTAAACGACTGAGCCACCCAGGTGCCCTTCCAACTCTTTATTAAACTTCTCATTTTGTTCTTCTAGTATTTTTCTCATCTTATTGAACTGGCTTTTTTTTTTAAGATTTTATTTGTTTGTTTATTTATTTATTTTAGAGAGAGCATGTGTGTGAGCCGGGTGAGTAGCAGAGGGAGAGGGACATGCAGACTACACTGAGCATAAGACCGATGCAGGGGTGGATCTCATGACCTTGCTATCATAACCTGAAACAAAATCAAAGGTCAGGCGCTTAACAGACTGAGCCACCCAGGCACCTCTGAATTGGCTTTTTGTGTTTTCTTGTAGCTCACTGAGTTTACTTAAAACTTCTCTTTTGAATTCTTTTTTGGATAAACTACTGATCTTCATGTGTTTGAGATCAATTATTGGAAGATTATTGTGATCATTTTGTGGTATCATATTTCCTTGACTTTTTATATTCTTTGAAGTTTTACACTGCTGTCTTTGCATTTGAAGTAGTCTTTAATGACTACCTTTCCAGTGCATCCAAACCTGTTTTGCTTTGTTTTGTTTTGTTTTTGCTCTAGTGGTGTGCTGGAACTTTACTGTAGGAAATCTAGTTTTCCAAAAAGGCTCTCTCTTCAATGGGTGATTATCTAGGTGTGTTCCAAGGGCTCCCAGATGTGGTTGAGAGGAAGGGGCTGGAGCCAGTCTGTGGGCTATTGCTGCCTCTATAGCTGGGACTGTAGTGAGTGTGTCTGTTATCTGATGCATGGGTAGGCAAGAGTTTTCCTAGGTCCCTTGGTTTATGATGCTTGGTTCCACAGCTCCTACAAAGAGGTCCACAGCTGTTTTGTTGCCACAAAGACATTGTATTGTAATTGTATATTTATCAATCTTTGAAGCAAGGGATGTGTATTTGCTTATATATGATTGGACTTCATAACTGTTCTGTGAACTAATAAATGAATTGAGATGGCTATCAGAATTTTACAAAAAATTGTTTTTTATTCTTTACCAGTAAAATTATTAGAAAACATTGGTTTTTTAAATCTTTTAAAAAATTTTTAAAGGATTTTTAAAAAATTTAGTTTTTTCCCAGTGCTCCAATGTTCATTGTTTATGGACCACACCCAGCACTCCACGCAATATGTACCCTCCTTAATACCCACCACCAGGCTCAACCAACCCCCCACCCCAACCCCTCCAAAACCCTCAGTTTGTTTCTCAGAGTCCACCACTCTCATGGTTTGTCTCCCCCTCCGATTTCCTCCAACTCACTTTTCCTCTCTATCTCCCAATGTGCTCCATGTTATTACTTGCTCCACAAGTAAGTGAAACCATATGATAATTGACTCTCTCTGCTTGACTTATTTCACTCAGCATGACCTCCTCCAGTTCCGTCCATGTTGATAAAAAATTTGGGTATTCACCCTTTCTGATGGAGGCATAATATTCCATTGTACATATGGACCATATCTTCTTTATCCATTCATCTGTTGAAGGGCATCTTGGCTCTTTCCACAGTTTGGGGATTGTGACCATTGCTGCTATGAACATTGGTGTAAAGATGGCTCTTCTTTTTACTACATCTGTATCTTTGGGGTAAAATCCCAGTAGTGCAATTGCAGGGTCATAGGGAAGTTCTATTTTTAATTTCTTAAGGAATCTCTGCACCGTTCTCCAAAGTGGCTGCACCAACTTGCATTCCCACCAATAGTGTAAGAGGGTTCCCCTTTCTCCACATCTTCTCCAACACTTGTTGTTTACTGTCTTATTGATTTTGGCCATTCTAACTGGTGTAAGGTGGCATCTCAATGTGGTTTTGGTTTGAATCTCCCTGATGGCTAGTGAAGATGACCATTTTTTCATGTGTCCATTAGCCATTTGTATGTCTTCTTTGAAGAAGTGTCTGTTCATGTTTCTGCCCATTTTTTGATGTGATTTTCTGTTTTGTGTGTGTTAAGTTTGAGGAGTTCTTTATTAGATCTTGGATATCAGCCTTCTGTCTGTAGTGTCATTTGCAAATATTTTCTCCTATTCCATGGGTTGTCTTTTTGTTTGTTGATTGTTTCATTTGTTGTGCAAAAGCTTTTTTTCTTGAGGAGGTCCCAAAAAGTTCATTTTCACTTTTGTTTCCTTTGCCTTTGGAGACATGTCTTGAAAGAAGCTGCTGTGGCCTATGTCGAAGAGATTACTGCCTATGTTCTCCTCTAGGATTTTGATAGATTCCTGCCTCACATTGAGGTCTTTTATCCACTTCGAGTTTATCTTTGTGTATGGTATAAGAGAAATGTCGAGCATTTATTTAAGAGAGAGGGATAGAGAGTAAGAGAGAGCATAAGAGGGGAGAAGGCCACTGAGCCAAAGGCAGTGGCTTAACCAACTGAGCCACCCAGGCTCCCGAAAACATTAGCTTTTTAATGGATATTTTAAATGGATTTTTAAAAATAGTGATCCTGCTTTGGATATAAAAAAGGAAGGGCCAAGGATAAAGGAAAACAAACATCAAAAGAATCTGTGATTACATCAAGGTTTGAGAAAGCCCCTTGTCTAACTTCTTGTCCTCTGCAAATGAATAATGACAGCACTTCAAGTGGAACAGATCAGGATGAAGGAAGGTAAAATCTATAAATTCTTTATTTCCCTCTGAAGGAATTTTAACAGTGATTACTTTTTATGGAAATAAAATGCTGCAGTGTAGGTACAGGCAAAGACAAGAAATACTCAAGTATATCTGACACACTGCCTGAAAGGTTAAGATGAGGACAAGTGACTTTGAGAAGGAGCAGTTTCAACAGTCACCATGGAAGCTGGACTGTAATGAATAAGTATAAAGAACTTCTTAGAGAATTTTTATGGGGAAAGGTAATAGAGAAATGGATGATAACTGAAAAAGAATGTGGAGTTCAAAAGAATTTTTTTTATTTTTTAATTTTAAGATGGGAGCTTTTAGAATACCTTTGTATGCTCCCGGAAATGATCCAATAGAGATAGGCATGGTTATTTAATTAAATTTTGTTCACATTTCCAAATGTTAGAAAGCTTATTGATTGTATTACATTCTTTTAAAGATGATATAGTAATTGTCCTTAGTACTCCTATTCATGTAGTTTTTTTCCCCCAATTTATTTATTTTCAGAAAAACAGTATTCATTATTTTTTCACCACACCCAGTGCTCCATGCAAGCTGTGCCCTCTATAATACCCACCACCTGGTACCCCAACCTCCCACCCCCCCTGCCACTTCAAACCCCTCAGACTGTTTTTCAGAGTCCATAGTCTCTCATGGTTCACCTCCCCTTCCAATTAGTTTTGTGTCAAGAAATTGTTTATTCAGAATTGGTTCCACAGTGGAGTATTCTCGTAAAATTGAATATGAAGATACTATCATTCGTGGATTTAAAACTATACATATAATAGTAAATATACAAACCTTAGGCCATTCTGAATAGAACAAATCATTCCTTGATAATTTTATTTTAAAAATTTTTTTTAGATTTTATTTATTTATTTGACAGACAGAGATCATAAGTAGGCAGAGAGGCAGGCAGAGTGAGAGAGAGGAAGGGAAGCAGGCTCCCTGCTGAGCAGAGAGCCCAATGCGGGGCCTGATCCCAGGACCCTGGGGTCATGACCTGAGCAGAAGGCAGAGGCTTTAACTCACTGAGCCACCCAGGCACACCCATTCCTTGATAATTTTAGATATTCAGTGCCTTTGACAGTATCATGAATGGTTATGGATTTATTAGGGACTTTGAATTATCTGGTTATATTTACTTAATATTTGTTTAGATTCTGGGGGAAGGGGAAAGACTTTATCTATCATATTTATCAATCTATCATAGATTATTACTTTTGATTTATAAAGTTCTAAATTACAAAAGCCGAAGATTCCTGTACCAACAGTGTCATTGACACATATATAGTATACTCAATAAGTGTCTGTTTGGGAATAAACAAATGCCCATTGGTCAGCTTCTGTAGAAGAACCAAATCTTGAGTTGTTTGAAAGTAGATTTTCAATATTGTCTACTTATGAAGTCTTTTTATTTAAAAAATGGTTAAAATTTATGAATTATTATTACAATTATAGAATACTAATACATTCAATTGCTATCAGATTACTTAAAAACACTTAAATATTACTTTCACCATATACTGTAAAACACGTGTTTTGAAGGCACATTTCCTGGATTTGAATCCTGGGTCTACTCCTGACCACCTGTACCAGCTTTGGGAAGTTACTTTTTTCTGTGCCTCATTTTCTTCCTGTGTAAAATACCAAATATAATTACCTATGTTTTGTAAAATTGTTGTGAGGCTTAAAATAGCTTTAAAACATGTGAAGTTTTCATAATAACGCATAGTATTTACACAATAGATCCTCAAAACACTAATATCATGATTATTAAAAAAGGGTTTCTTCCATATAAGAACTTAACTTGCACTTTCCAAATAGTTTTCAGAACCAGTAAAAGCTTGTTTTTATTGAAAATGACAACAAAAAATGTGGTATATTTCATCATATCAAATAATGCAAGTAACGTTATGATTTTCCTTTGCTCAGTTTGATTTAAATTTAATGCTTTTTTACATTATTAATAATATAGTTTAGATATGATTTAGAAATTCCTTATATTTGAAGTATTTAATATTTGCCTGAAAAGAATTTTTTTTTTTAGATCTTCAAAGAAAACATCTAGTGACAAGGAAGAGGTAAATACATATATAGGAATTTTTTTTTCATTTATTAATTTTTAAATTTTTATTTTATTATGTTATTTTGATAAATAATGTTTATCGGAAATATTATTCCATGATAAAAAATTAGTTTAGAAAAGGTATAGAGAAAAAAGAGAAAATCTGCCTTTGTTGTACAGACATATACTTTGAAAAAGTTGTTCAGAAATACTAGTTATTGATAAAGGTTGTTTTGATAAAAATCAGTCCTTTTGAAAGTACCTTTTTTTTTTTTGCTCTTATAAAGAGATATGGGTATTTATCATCTCTCTACACTCAGTATATTTTATCAATATTTAGGGGACATTTTGAAGTAGTATTATTTATTTGTAGGTCAAAAAACAAATTGATTCTATGGATGACTTCGGTGTCTTAACTCTGTCATCTGAAATAATTTTGGAGGATTTCCACATGCCTGACTCTAATCATATGATTTGCATGTCGCTAATTGAACAGCATGCCATGGATTGTAAAGGTAAGACCATTGTGTAAATATGAAGCCTTTGTATGTACATTAGTATAGTAATATGTGCACTTCTTGTCTAGTGCTGTACCATACAACACTGATGTGTTATAGAGCTACACATCTCAGAAATACGTTTTATATGAAAATAGAGAAATGTTGAATACTCTTAGCAAAGAGCCATAATTTCCACTATACTTTTCATCATGGGAATGGCACACCTGATGTGTGTTAACTCTCCTCTTCTGTGCCTTCACCCAAGGTCAGGTTACCACTGTTTTTGTCCTAGAATACTGAAACAACCTTGGGACTGTTTTCCTTGTCATTCCACCTCCCAGAATCTTGGTCTACTCTGCAACCATAGTTACCATATATTTAAAAAAAATTTATATTTCATCACGTGACCCCCTTGTTTAAAGCTTAGCTATTACTTCTCATCATTCTGGGGTGAAAGACCACAGTTCTCAGCCTCATCTTGGATTGTTTCATATCCTTCTGTCCCTATCTCAGCCACTGTTTTAGATATTTTTCCCTACAATAGAGCTTTTTTCCCCTCAACAGCTTAACTTAGGACAACTGCACATGTATAAAGTGTATAATTTGATAGTTTTGACATATGTATATGCATATGAAACCATAACTGTAATTCAGGCAGGTAATAACCCTTAAGTCTCGTGTCTCTTTGTATTCCCTCATTACGAGACTGCTGAATGGTTTTCTAAAGTAGTTGTACCATTTTCAATTCCCACCAGCAATGTCTGAGAGTTCTGATTTCTCCCTATATATTCATGAACACTTAGTATTGTCAGTTTTTTAAATCTTAGATGTTCCGATGGGTCTGTAGTGTATGTATCATTATGGTTTTATATACATTTCCCCAATAACTTATAATGTTGAGCATATCTTTGTGGGCTTATTTTCCATCTGTATATCTTCTTTGAACTGTCCAAATCCTTTGTCATTTTAAAAATTGGGTTTTCTTACCTGTTGAGTTTTGAGAATTCTTTGTATATTCTAGATATAGTTCCTTTATTACCTGTATTTTTTTTTTGCAAAGATTTTCTCCCAGACTGTGACTTTTTATTCTCTCAGCAGTATCTTTTGAAGAGCAGTTTTTTTTTATGAAGTCCAGTTTATATCTTTGTTCTTTTATGAATTTTTCTTTTGGTGTTCCTATATGAGAAATCTTTGCCTAGCACAAGGTCAGAGGTTTTCTCTCTGCTTTCTTTTAGAAGTTTTGCAGTTGAATAACCAAATTTTATAGTTTTAGGTCTTACATTTCTATCTGTGACCAATGAGATCCAGTTTGTATTCTTTTTTTTAAAGATTCTATTTGTTTATTTATTTATTTGACAGAGAAGGAGAGCATGAGCAGGGGGAATGGCAGGCTGAGGGAGAGGGAGAAATAGTCCCCCTGCTGAGCAGAGAGCTGGACATGGGGCTTGATCCCAGGACCCATGGATCATGACCTGAGCTGAAGGCAGCCACTTAACTGACTGAGCCATGCAAGCGCCCCCATTTTGAATTCTTTTTTAGTTATGATACAGGGTATGGTCCAGGTTTATTCTTGAACTTAGTAAATTTACTTATTAGTTTTAGTAGCTTTTTAAAAAATTCTTTCAGATTTTTCTACATAACCAAAGTTTATCAAACTTTTTTTTTAACTACTATTTTACTAATTCCTTAAGGTGGAGCCAAAGGTCATCAGTTTGAGGCTTTTCTTCTTTTTTAGTACATACATTCAGTGCTATAAATGTTCATGTGAGTGCTGCTACTGCAGGATTCCAGAAATTCATATGTGTTCTATGTTCATTTCCATTCAGTTCAGAATATTTTCTAATTTCTTTTTTCTTTACTTCTTTGACCCAGGGGTTATTTAAAGATTTTATTTATTTGAGAGAGAGAGAGAGAGAGAAAGAGCATGAGCTGGGGGGGGAAAGACTCCCCTCTAAGCAAGGAGCCCAGTGTGGGGCTTGATCCCAGGACCCTGAGATCATGACCTGAGCCGAAGGCAGACACTTAACTGACTGAGCCACCCAGGCGCCCTGACCCAGGGTTTATTTAGATGTGTGTTAATTAGTTTGCAAATATTTGAGTATTCTCCAGAGATATTTTTATTCTTGATTTCTAATTTGATTTCTTTGTGGTCATAAAATACACTCTTATGACTTCAGTTCTTTTGACTTACTCCTCCTATTATAATTTATTTTATGATCCAGAATATCATCTCTTTTGGTAAGTGTTCCATGGATGCTTGAGAAGAACAGTGGCATTCAAGTCTACTATGTCCTTGCTGATTTTCTGCTTACTGAAATCTCTGACTATAATTGTGAATTTGCTTGTTCCTCTGAAGTTCTGTCAATTTTACTTTATGTATTTTGAACCTGTTAATAGATGCATAAACATTTAGGCTTATTATGTTTCCTTTAGTTGACTGGTTTATCATTATTAAATGAACTTATTTATTGCTGCTAATGTTTTTTGTTTTGAAATCTATTTTGTGTGCTATTAATGTAACCACTCAGGCTCAGCCTTCTTTTGCCCAGTGTTAGTGTGGTCTGTCATATTTCTGACCTCCTAACACATTTGTAGTTTTTACATTTAAAATGCATTTTTTTTGTTTTTCCAATATATTTATTTTCAGAAAAACAGTATTCATTATTTTTTCACCACACCCAGTGCTCCATGCAAGCCGTACCCTCTATAATACCCACCACCTGATATCCCAACCTCCCACCCCCCGCCACTTCAAACCCCTCAGACTGTTTTTCAGAGTCCATAGTCTCTCATGGATCACCCCCCCTTCCAATTTACCCAAAATCCCTACTCCTCTCTAACGCCCCTTGTCCTCCATGCTATTGGTTATGCTCCACAAATAAGTGAAACCATATGATAATTGACTCTTTCCGCTTGACTTATTTCACTCAGCATAATCACTTCCAGTCCCGTCCATGTTGCTACAAATGTTGGGTATTCATCCTATCTGATGGAGGCATAATACTCCATAGTGTATATGGACCACATCTTCCTTATCCATTCATCCGTTGAAGGGCATCTTGGTTCTTTCCATAGTTTGGCGACCGTGGCCATTGCTGCTATAAACATTGGGGTACAGATGGCCCTTCTTTTCACGACATCTGTGTCTTTGGGGTAAATACCCAGGAGTGCAATTGCAGGGTCTTAGGGAAGCTCTATTTTTAATTTCTTGAGGAATCTCCACACTGTTCTCCAAAGAGGCTGCACCAACTTGCATTCCCACCAACAGTGGAAGAGGGTTCCCTTTTCTCCACCTCCTCTCCAACACATGTTGTTTCCTGTTTTGTTAATTTTGGCTATTCTAACTGGTGTAAGGTGATATCTCAATGTGGTTTTAATTTGAATCTCCCTGAGGGCTAATGATGATGAACATTTTTTCATGTGTCTGATAGCCATTTGTATGTCTTGATTGGAGAAGTGTCTGTTCATATCTTCTGCCCATTTTTTGATGTGTTTGTCTGTTTCGTGTGGGTTGAGTTTGAGGAGTTCATTATAGATCCTGGATATCAACCTTTTGTCTGTACTGTCATTTGCAAATATCTTCTCCCATTCCGTGGGTTGCCTCTTTGTTTTTTTGACTGTTTCCTTTGCTGTGCAGAAGCTTTTGATTTTGATGAAGTCCCAGAAGTTTATTTTCGCTTTTGTTTCCTTTGCCTTTGGAGACGTATCTTGAAAGAAGTTGCTGTGGCTGATATCAAAGAGATGACTGCCTATGTTCTCCTCTAAGATTCTGATGGATTCCTGTCTCACGTTGAGGTCTTTTATCCATTTTGCGTTGATCTTTGTGTACGGTGTAAGAGAATGGTCGAGTTTCATTCTTCTACATATAGCTGTCCAGTTTTCCCAGCACCATTTATTGAAGAGACTGTCTTTTTTCCACTGTAAATTTTTTCCCGTTTTGTCAAAGATTAATTGACCATAGAGTTGAGGGTCCATATCAGGACTCTCTACTCTGTTCCACTGGTCTATGTGTCTGTTTTTATGCCAGTACCATGCTGTCTTGGTGATCACAGCTTTGTAATAAAGCTTGAAATCAGGTAAGGTGATGCCGCCAGCTTTATTTTTGTTTTTCAACATTTCCTTAGCGATTCGGGGTCTCTTCTGATTCCATACAAATTTTAGGATTATTTGCTCCAGCTCTTTGAAGAATGCCGGTGGAATTTTGATCGGAATGGCATTAAAAGTATAGATTGCTCTAGGCAGTATAGACATTTTAACAATGTTTATTCTTCCGATCCAAGAGCATGGAATGGTCTTCCATCTTTTTGTGTTATCTTCAATTTCTTTCATGAGTGTTCTATAGTTCCTCAAGTACAGATCCTTTACCTCTTTAGTTAGGTTTATTCCCAGGTATCTTATGGTTCTTGGTGCTATAGTAAATGGAATCGATTCTCTAATTTCCCTTTCTGTATTTTCATTGTTAGTGTATAAGAAAGCCACTGATTTCTGCACATTGACTTTGTATCCTGCCACGTTGCTGAATTGCTGTATGAGTTCTAGTAGTTTGGGGGTGGAGTCTTTTGGGTTTTCCATATAAAGAATCATGTCATCTGCGAAGAGAGAGAGTTTGACTTCTTCATTACCAATTTGGATACCTTTTATTTCTCTCTGTTGTCTGATTGCTGTTGCTAGGACTTCTAATACTATGTTGAACAAGAGTGGTGAAAGTGGGCATCCTTGTCTTGTTCCTGATCTCAATGGGAAGGCTGCAAGCTTTTTCCCATTGAGGATGATATTTGCTGTGGGTCTTTCATAGATAGATTTGATGAGGTTCAGGAATGTTCCCTCTATCCCTATACTTTGAAGCGTTTTAATCAGGCACGGATGTTGGATTTTGTCAAATGCTTTTTCTGCATCAATTGAGAGGACCATGTGGTTCTTCTCTCTTCTCATATTAATTTGTTGTATCACATTGATTGATTTGCGAATGTTGAACCATCCTTGTAGCCCAGGGATGAATCCCACCTGATCATGCATTTTTTAATAGGTGGCAGATAGCTGGGTCTTCCATTTTTATCCATTTTGACATCTGCCTTTTCATTGAGGTTTTTAGACCATTTTTATTTAATGTGATTATTGATGTAGTTGATTTGAATCTGTCATCATGTTGTTTGACTTCAATTTGTCCTTTCTGCTCTTCATTCCATTCTCTTCTTTTCTGATTTCTTTCAGATTGAGCAAGTAATTTTTATGATTTAGTTTTATTTACGTGTGTATGTGTATGTATGTATTTTGCTTACTAGCTATAACTCTTTAGTTTTGCTATTTTGGTGATTAGAGTCTAAAGTATATGACCTGAGCATCTAGTCCTCCTCCATCTAGTAATGTTATAACACATCATATGTCGTTTAAGAAAATTATAAAGGTTTACTTCCTTTTCTTCACTCCTAGCCAGATCCTTCTGGATCTGTGGTTTTATAGTTTTCATTAACTTTAGAAAGGTTTTGGTCATTTTTTCTTTTCTTTTTTTAAAAAGATTGTATTCATTTATTTGAGAGAGAGAAGGAGAAAGAGAAAGAGTGCACGAGCCAGGGAGGAGTGGCAGAAGGAGGGGGAGAAGCAGACTCCCCTCTAATCGGGGGAGTCTAATCCCGGGCTTGATCCTAGGACCCTGAGATCATGAGATCATGACCTGAGCTGATGGTGGACATGCACTGACGAATCCACTCAGGTGACCCCGTTGTTTTTTTCTTCGAATATTTTTTCTAGTTCCTTTCCTCTGCCTCTTTGGGGAATTGTATATTAGTTACCTGAAGTTTTCTCACAGTTTTCCGATGTCAAATTTCAGTCTTTTATTTTGAGCTGTCTAATATGTGTTTATTCCAATCCAGTGTGTTTTTCATGTCTGACATAATTTACATCTCTGTCAGTGCTATTTGCTTTTTTAAAAATTAGCTTCTACGCCTCCACTTACCTTTTTATGCTTTCTTTGGAATTCTAGCTAAGTTAATGACAAACAGTTTGATCCTTTCCCATCCTGCTCTTATGAATTGTTAGGTGAATTCAGAGTAGTGTTCAGCCTAGAGCTCATAATTCCCCACTGCTGAGGCACGACCTACATAACTCTATTCATTGTGCTGCGGGTTATGAGTTTTTCCAGCATGGCTAATGGGGATAGATACTGCCCCTGGTGCCATGTGAGCTCCAGGAAGGGTTTCCTCTGCTCTTTCTAGACAGATCTTTCCCCTGGTCGCAGGAGATTTCTTTACGGGCATGCATTGGTTATTACTCTTCTGATCTCCAGGGTTCGTTCGTTCTTCTGCTTTCTCCTCACCAGTGCTTTGACCGCTGATCTCATCTGTCTTGGTTTCACCAGACTCAGTTTCATCACCTCAACTAAGGGAGTCTGGTGGAGTCTATCTCAGTTTTTTCACCTGTGTCATGGCCTGGAAATTGTCCCAAGGCAGTGAGCTCAGGTATGTGTTAGGCTAACTTCCTGTGTTTTCAGGGATCATTGTCCTTCATTGCCTGGATTCCTTTTTCTTGAAAATGATTTTAAAGTGTATTTTACCTGTTTTTGTTTGGCTTTTTTTCAGGTAGGAAGATAAATCAGTACCTGTTACTCTATCTTGGCCAGAAGCAGATTGCAATAGAACTTTGTCACATGCTGTAGACTGTCTTTAATGCTCTCCTTCCTCGTTTGCTCACATGCTTCCCGCTCCTCCTTCATTTCTCAGAATAGTTCCTCAGGGAAATCTTCCCTTCTTACCATAGATCAAGTTATGTTATGTGATCATAGAACTCTTTTATTATAGGAACTATCTGAATTCATAATTGTGTTCTCCTTCACTAGACTTTAAGCTAAATAAAAGCCAGAGATCTGCAGAGCTTAGTGTAATAGCTTTTGCTTTTTAAAAAATTTTATTTATTTAAGAGACAGAATGCAGAATTGGGTGGAAAGGTCGGGATGCCGGGCTGCTACCTTGCAGCATATCGACTAAGGGAGTACTGCACTTTCTGGTGGCGCCCGGGACTGGGGGATGAATTCTCAACTGAAACCTGAGCACCCAAACTCCACCAGGCAGGATCATGGGGCGGACTGAATAGCCCGGGTCCAGGAGGACTCCTAATTCATGGTGTAGCCGGGAGTCGTCCCCCCTGATCCCGCTCTCAGAGCGCGGTTCCTGGCGGAGAGAACTCTGAACCGTCTGCTTCCCGGCTTTTAACTTCCCGCCTCTGTGCGCTGCGCAGTCTGCAGCGAGGACTGTTGCTCACGGGTTAACTTTGAGGACTCGGGTTGTGCTGGTGGCCGACCAGCCCACCCTTTCCTCCGCTGTGGGCTACATTTCCCAGAAGTCTCCAGGTCCACAACTTTTTTTCTCCCCCCCCCCCTCAGCAGATGACTCCTACTGCTTGGACCTGTCGGTTCGCCCAGGTCCTCAGGATGCTCAGGCTAGCGTGGGCCGTCAGTACTGGCCTGAAGGCTAAGTACGCGGCGCGCACTGGGCGGTGAAACCTTGTACCCGCCAGGCTCTGGCTGGATTTTTCCTCCTCGGGACTACCTTTTCCTGAGGGCTCTGCGGCATTTGCCAGTTCCGGCGGAAGTTGGCTGGCGGTTAGTGAGTTGGCGGGAGTTTGGCGACGAGGGTTTGGGGCGTAGCAGTCCGCCTGCGGATTCGACCAGACTGGTGTGTGAGGACCCGGGAGAAGTTCAAGAAGAATCCAGAAGAGGAGAGAAAAGCCACTGTACGTCAAAAGTCATGGCAGAGGGCTTCACGTTTAAAGATGTGGCCATTTACTTCTCTCAAAAGGAGTGGGAATGCTTGCACTCTGCCCAGAAGGGTTTGTACTGCGATGTAATGTTGGAGAATTATAACAACCTGATCTCACTGGGACTTTCTGATTCTAAGCCAGATGTGAGCTCCTTATTGGAGCAGGGGAAGGAGCCCTGGGTGGTTAAAAATCAGGATAAAAAAGAATGGTCCCCTGATTGGGAGTCCAGAAGAGAAACCAAGAATTTATGTCCAAAGGAGCACAGTTATGAAATTAAATCATTGCCCCTGGAGATAAAAAGACTCACAAGCTCCGGCCTTGAGTGCACTAGGTTTGGAAATAGCAGAGAAATCAAATGCCACTTGGAGAAACAACAGGAGGGACATTTCAGACAACCTGTTATAACCTCTGAGGAAAGGTTCACTTCCACTCAGAACACAGTTCAGAGAGTGCCTCAGACAGTTCACACCAGAGTGAAAACCTACGAATGCAAGAGATGTAAGGAAACTTCCAGGTGCCAGTCACACCATTTTCAACATGAAAGAAATCGTAATAAGGAAAAAGACTCTAAATGTGGAGAATGTGGGAAAGCCTTTAGTAGTAAGTCAGACTTGATTAAGCATCAGAGAATTCATGAAAGCAAAAAAAGTAAAGAAAATAAGAAATGTGCTGTTATCCATGGCTCTGAAACAACTAAACCTCAGAGCATTAATACTAGTGAGAAACCTTATAAATGTAAGGAATGTGGGAAAGCCTTTCATTCTAACTCACAACTTAGGAAACATCAAAAGATCCACATAGGTGAGAAACCCTATAAATGTAAGGAGTGTGGGAAGGCCTTTCCGTCTACTTCACAACTTAGTTTACATCAGAGAATTCATACTGATGAGAAATACTATGAATGTAAGGAATGTGGGAAAGCCTTTATTCGAAAGTCAGAACTTACTCATCACGAGAGAAGTCATAGTGGTGAAAAGCCCTATAAGTGTAAGGAATGTGAAAAAGCCTTTGGTCGTGGCTCAGAACTTAATCGACACCTGAAAATTCATATTGGAGAAACCTTACAAATGCATGCAATGTGGGAAGGCCTTTATTCGTGGTTCACACCTTAGTAAACATCAAAGAATTCACACAGGAAAGAGGAGTGAATGAAGTGGAGTGGGAAGGCTCAAAATTTTATGGACCTCTGCAAAGTCAAACTAGTAAAACACGAAAACCCCTGTGATTTTAAGGAATGTGGGATAGCCTTTGAAAATAACTTAATATCGGAGCTTACACTGTGGATACAGGGCCTTTATTTGAGGGCCATAATTTATTTGACATGTGTTAATGTTGATATACTTTATAAATGTTAGGGATTGAGAGGGTTCTATTTATGTTTCAAAATTTATTAGATATCAAGGTTCAATTGATATAACAGTGAAAAAACTCCTTGAATGTAAGGAAAGTGGGAAGGCTTTGGAAGGCAGTTAATGTGTCAGAGACTGTCATACCAACAATTTGCAACATCAAGGTCATTTGGCCTGGGGGAAATCAAGAGGATTTATAATATAAATATCATAAATATAGGAGACCAATTTGCTTTAGCCAACAAATTACTCATCTCACTTCATACTTGAGGAAGACTGCAGTAATGTTAAAAATGCAGCTGATTCTTCCATCCCACTCAGATCATAAATATTTGCAAGCTTTTCCTCTAAAATTAACTTAAACTGAGGCAGCGTGGTAAAGGATTTAAGCAATGCTCAGTCTTACTTGCCTTTTAGGGCAAATTACTTAACTAGATCTAAACTTTCTCAGTTATAAATTAATGTTAGCACCATCTTACTAGCATTATAAGATTAAATAATTACATTAAATCCCAAAGAATATTGTATGGCTCATATTGAAAGTGAGTTAAATAGCTGCTTCTATTTATTTTCATATTTGTGGATAGAGATCATATGAGAGGAAGGCTTTTATGTGTACCATGACTATGGGAGCATCTTCTGTCATCTTTTGAATGTCAGGTAATTCCTTCCGGAGAATAATTGAAAACCGAACTTTTTGTTCACCTTGCCCTCTTGCCTCACTAGGGGAAAGAAAATCAAGGCAAGTTACAATTTGGAGTGAATGACAAACAACTCCATGTTGAAAGTTGTAGGATGCAATAGAGCTATCCTTAGGAAAATTAACTTCTTTTAATATGTGTAGAAAATATGGACAGTTAATGGCCACGGTTCATTGTAAGTGCACTGTACTTGGTGCACAGCCTGTTCTAATAGGTTCCCTGGAAACACTTGTTGAAATTGGAGGAATGAGAGAGGGAATGAATAAGCAGTCAGCTCTAGTGTGTAGAAAAGCTCTAACTAACCAGTTAAGAGCAAAGCCATAAACAAAGCAACAACAACAACAATCCTTGAAAACTTCCTGAGGTGGGAGGAAAAAACCCTCAAGCATCATGAATGAGAAGAAATGTAACTTAAAAAAGGAGTTTTAAAGAAAAAAGGCAATATTGTTGTGACAGACACTGTTGGTTGCCTATCTGTTGGTGTTAGCCATTCTCCCTTTGCCAGGACTGTCCGCTGCTCATCGAAAGTCTAGGTCTTGCTCTCCTAGTTTGCTTTGCATCTGGGCATGTATGTCCAGTCCTAGCCATACAAGATCTGAGCAAAATTCTGCAAGTAGGCTTCAGGTTAAATTTTCTTGCCCAACAAAATAGGAGGAAATAGTCCTCTTATATACAGGATGCATGTCTGTATGTCTGTGTGATACCGGAATTGTGGCCATTTTGCTACCGGAGGGGTGAAAGGCTGAGATTGATATGCAGGATAGATTGGAATTACCTGTATCCTTGACGTTGTTGAACTGAGGAAACGATGCAGAGCTGCCCTGCCCCTGAATTTTGAGTAAAATAACAAACTTCATGCATATCTCTTTTAAGTTTATACTCAATTTTTTATGATAGACCTGAGTCCTGGGGAAAAAATGTATATGTGTGTGTGTGTGTGTGTGTGTGTGTGTGTGTACATTTTTAATTTAGTAAGATGAGGGAATGTGTATATTCAGCTTTTTATACTATATCTGAAAATGTGGAAGAGCATTATTAAATATCTTTTAAATGGGTACACATATATTCTACTTTAGTAAGACATGGGAAATGGTTTTTATATGCTTTTTATATTCAGCACTGTATTGTGTGTGTGTATATTCAGCTCTTTAAAGCATGGCTGAAATCTTGAAAGAGTATTTTCTGAATAAAGTAAGAACCAATTAAAAAAAACTGATTAAATAGGTATACATGATTCCTCTAGTATCAGCATATCTAACATAAAATCTTCTAAGTTTCCAAGATACAGTCACAGCTATGAGGCTAGCATAACCCTATAAAGAAACTTGGAAAAGGACAACATCCAAATCAAATCAGCTCTAAAAATAATCTACTGTACTTATGGTATATGAATATTCCAATTAAAATAGCAAATCAAATCTAGCCTATTGAAGAAAAGAAAGCCTATTGAAGAAAGTAGTGTTTTTGTTTGTTTGTTTTTGTCTTGTTTGGAATAAAATGGTTCATGACCTGAAAAAAAAAAAAAGACAGAGTGCATAAGTGGGGGAAGGGGCTGGGCAGGGGGAGAAGCAGACTCTCCAGTGAGTAGGGAGCCCAATGTAGAGCTTGAACCCAGGACCCTGGGATCATGACCTGAGCTGAAGGCAGATGCTTAACCAACTGAGACACCCAGGCATCCCAGTAATATATTTGATATTGAAATCATTCAATATATATTTGATTAATGTATGAATGAGTGAATGTGAACGCATACAGTCTTTGATATGCAAAAAGTACTCATATACTCCTCAAACTTAACACACACAAAACAGGCAAACATATCAAAAAATGGGCAGAAGATATAAACAGACACTTCTCCAATGAAGACATACAAATAGTTATCAGAAGCATGAAAAAATGTTCATCATCATTAGCCCTCAGGGAGATTCAAATTAAAACCACATTGAGATATCATCTTACACCAGTTAGAATGGCCAAAATTAACAAAAGAGGAAACAACATGTGTTGGAGAGGATGTGGAGAAAGGGGAACCCTCTTCCACTGTTGGTGGGAATGCAAGTTGGTGCAGCCTCTTTGGAGAACTGTGTGGAGATTCCTCAAGAAATTAAAAATAGAGATTCCCTACGACCCTGCAATTGCACTCCTGGGTGAAAAGAAGGGCCATCTGTGCCCCAATGTTTATAGCAGCAATGGCCACGATCGCCAAACTATGGAAAGAACCAAGATGCCCTTCAACGGACGAATGGATAAGGAAGATGTGGTCCATATACACTATGGAGTATTATGCCTCCATCAGAAAGGATGTATACCCACTTTTGTAGCAACATGGACGGGACTGGAAGAGATTATGCTGAGTGAAATAAGTCAAGCAGAGAGAGTCAATTATCATATGGTTTCACTTATTTGTGGAGCATAACAAATAGCATGGAGGACAAGGGGTATTAGAGAGGAGAAGGGAGTTGGGGTAAATTGGATAGGGAGGTGAACCACAAGAGACTATGGACTCTGAAAATCAATCTGAGGGGTTTGAAGTGGCGGGGGGGTGGGAGGTTGGGGTACCAGGTGGTGGGTATTCTAGAGGGCACGGATTGCATGGAGCACTGGGGGTGGTGAAAAAATAATGAATACTGTTTTTCTAAAAATAAGTAAATTGAAAAAAAAGTACTCATATATTTTTTCTTTTTTATATTAATTTATTTGAGAACGAACATGACTGGGGCTGTGGGAAAGAACAGAGCAGGAGGTAGGAAGGGTGGAAAGAATCTCAAGAAGACTCTGTGCTGAGTGGAGCCCAATGCAGGGCTCGATCTGACGAATCTGGGATTATGTATGACCTGAGCTGAAACCAAAGGTCAGATGCTTAACCAGCTGAGCCACCCAGGTGCCCTATATATTTTATTTGTTTTTATTTTTTCTCTGATGTAGATTCTGTCAGTTTATTGAAAATCCAGCATGCGGTTCTTTCATATGAAAGATTAATAGAACTTATAAAATATCACTGTGGACAACTTAAAAGAAAAAATAAAAAAATGGAAAATATGGCTAAGGGACTACAAAAGGAGCTATCAGAAACAAAAGAAATGATATCTAAGTTGGAGCTTCAAAAAGTAGAATGGGAGCATGAACTCTGCAGTTTGAGGTATGATATCTTGGTTTAAGGAAATACTTGGCCTATTTACCTTGTGTGTGTTTTTTTTTAAATAGGGCTTGAAGTCAAGAGTGAGTTCAAGAGTCGCATGCTCTACCAGTTGAGCCAGCAAGGCACCCTTTGAATTATTTACTTTTATCTACAGATGCATAGAAGTTTTGAAATTGCTAACTTACCTTCTGGGATTTTATAGGGAAGAAAACTTCTTTAGTATTGTGAAGTATGAGATTCTTCAAAATAATACATCAATGGATGATAGGGGAAACCAATAATACATTATATGTTATGCTGAGTGAAATAAGTCAAGCAGAGAGAGTCAATTATCATATGGTTTTACTTATTTGTGGAGCATAACAAATAGCATGGAGTACATGGGGAGATAGAGAGGAGAAGGGAGTTGGGGGAAATTGGAAGGGGAGGTGAGCCATGAGAGACTATGGACTCTGAAAAACAATCTGAGGGTTTTGAAGGGGTGGGGGGTGGGAGGTTGGGGTACCAGGTGGTGGGTATTATAGAGGGCACGGATTGCATGGAGCACTGGGTGTGGTGCAAAAATAATGAATACTGTAATGCTGAAAATAAATAAAAAATAAATTAAAAACAAGATGTATAAATGTGTAATTTGAATGTCACCTGCAATGAGAATTGACAAGCTCTATATCTGAGTATTCTGTTATCAAAAACTGAAAATTTGCTATAGACCATTTTCACCAAAATAATCCATGTTTCTATTATAGAGTTACAGTCCAAATTTGCATGTATAATCTTCAACAGAAGGCTTTTAAGATACTTTTTAAAAAACCTCCACTGAAGAGATGAAAATAAACACATTGTGTTCTGTGAAAATGTTGTCTCACAATTACCAAATTCTCCCAGTGTTCCTTGTACTTCTTTACCTGAATTAAAATCTGTGTATAATTGGGGAAAAATGGAGCAGGGGCACCTGGATGGCTCAGTTGGTTAAGTGTCTGCCTTTTGCAGGTCATGATCCCGGGGTGCTGGGATTGAGTCTCCCATTGGGCTTCTTGCTCAGTGGGGAGCCTGCTTTTCCCTCTCCCTCTGCCTGCTACTCCACCTTTTTGTGTTCTCTCTATCAAATATATAAAATCTATAAAAAATGAAATGAATAATAATCAACAAGGTAAATTGAGAGTATTGCAGAAGAAGAAACATAAAAATCATAGGGCAACAGATATTCGACTCCCTAGCCTAGTCCTAGATCACAGTAATCTGTGGGTGTACATTGTGTAAATGCATCTGCAGATGCTGTCGTACACTGCCTTACTTGTGATGTTTCATGAAGTAGCAATTTATTTGTAGTGAATTATAACTTCTTTATAAACAGGAACTTCTTTTTTTTTGATTTTTTAAAAAGTTATTTAACTTATTTTTTATTTATTTTCAGCAATCCAATATTCATTATTTTTGCACCACACCCAGTGCTCCATGCAATCCGTGCCCTCTCTAACACCCACCACCTGGTACCCCAACCTCCCACCCCCCACCCCTTCAAAACCCTCAGATTGTTTTTCAGAGTCCATAGTCTCTCATGGTTCACCTCCCCTTCCAATTTCCCCCAACTCCCTTCTCCTCTCTATCTCCCCATGTACTCCATGCTATTTGTTATGCTCCACAAATAAGTAAAACCATATGATAATTGACTCTCTCTGCTTGACTTATTTCACTCAGCACAATCTCTTCCAGTCCCGTCCATGTAGCTACAAAAGTTGGGTATTTGTCCTTTCTGATGGAGGCATAATACCCCATAGTGTATATGGACCACATCTTCCTTATCCATTCGTCTGTTGAAGGTTATCTTGGTTCTTTCCATAGTTTGGCAACCATGGCCATTGCTGCTATAAACACTGGGGTACACATGGCCCTTCTTTTCACTACATCTGTATCTTTGGGGTAAATAGCCAGGAGTGCAATGGCAGGGTCATAGGGAAGCTCTATTTTTAATTTCTTGTGGAATCTCCACACTCTTCTCCAAAGTGGCTGCACCAACTTGCATTCCCACCAACAGTGGAAGAGGGTTCCTCTTTCTCCACATCCTCTCCAACACATGTTGTTTCCTGTCTTGCTAATTTTGGCCATTCTAACTGGTGTAAGGCGATATCTCAATGTGTTTTTAATTTGAATCTCCCTGATGGCTAGTGATGATGAATAGTTTTTCATGTGTCTGATAGCCATTTGTATGTCTTCATTGGAGAAGGGTCTGTTCATATCTTCTTCCCATTTCTTTATATGATTGTCTCTTTTGTGTGTGAGTTTGAGGAGTTCTTATAGATCCTGGATATCAACCTTTTGTCTGTACTATCATTTGCAAATATCTTCTCCCATTCCGTGGGTTGCCTCTTTGTTTTTTTGACTGTTTCTTTGGCTGTGCAGAAGCTTTTGATTTTGATGAAGTCCCAAAAGTTCATCTTCGCTTTTGTTTCCTTTGCCTTTGGAGACATATCTTGAAAGAAGTTGCTGTGGCTGATATCGAAGAGATTACTGCCTATGTACTCCTCTAGGATTCTGATGGATTCCTGTCTCGCATTGAGGTCTTTTATCCATGTAGAAGAGAAAAACTCGACCATTCTCTTACACCGTACACAAAGTTAAACTCAAAATGGATAAAAGGCCTCAATGTGAGACAGGAACTTCTCTTTTTAAATAGTAACTAAATTATCTTCTCTAATGGAGGCGTAATTATGAGTATGTGGACAAAACAATAATTTTCCAATCTTTCTTGAATAATTTCAAATTTCCTTTCCCTACAGTATCTCCCAGAGATGTCTCCCAGAGATACTAGTACTAAGCAGCGTAATGCTTTTTCATTGCTTCTTTTCAATTATATACACCTTTTGGAAGAGATTGAAGTGAGAAATTACAAACATGAGTCCTAGAAAGGAAAAAAAATGAGAACATACAAATTTCATTTGGATAATAAACCAGCATATGTGGCACCAGATCATAACATGAGCTTTTTATTGTTTACAAAACAACTTTTAAAATAAGAACATTTATTTGCAGATTAACTTTAAAACAAGAAAAACAAAAAAGAAGAAACGCTGAAATGTTATATGAAAAGATTCAGGAGCAACTAACAAAAAGAGAAGAGCAGTATAAGAAAGAAGTTGAAATAAAACAAGAACTTGATTTTAAGCTTAGAGCACTAGATGCAGAATTAAGGAATGTAAGAAATAATTTCAATCAGGTAAGTCTGATAAATATTGCATATTTCTATCACTATTATTTATAATATCCCTTTGATTTAATGTATATTACTTAGGTATAAAATAGATTAAAAATTTAGTTTTATACTAATAGGAACTATGATATTTATAGCTAAAATCATTAATTTATTGGAATTCTTGGCTTCTCAAAAAAACCCTATGTATATTTTCTGAATGAAGGGATGGAGGGTAAATTGACATAAATATGCATGTTGGCTATTTTTTTAAATATTTATTTATAGAGAGAGATTGCATGAGTAGGGGAATGTGTAGAGGGAGAGGGAAAAGGAGGGATAAGAATCTCAAGCAGACTCTGAGTGCAGAGCCTGACTCAGGGTTGGATCTTAAATCCTTGAGATCATGACCTGAGCTGAAACCAAGAGTAAGACACTTAAGCAACTGAGCTACCCAGGCACCCTGGTTTTGGATCTTTTATATTAAAATATAGGCTAAATCACCTTGAGACTCTGATGGAATTAGGTAAATGTTTTGTAAAGAAATTTTATTTCACATACTATATCTACCTGTATATCTATGACAAATTTAGCTGTCATTTAAATTAAAATTTGAATTATTCATGTAGGATAAAAATCTTTGTATTTAAAAAGGTTACTTCTTTTGAACAGTTTTTTAAGTTCTCTTAAGCTTTTGCTTTTTTTTCCAATTTATTTATTTTTAGAAAAACAGTATTCATTATTTTTCAACACACCCAGGGCTCCATGCAATCCGTGACCTCTATAATACCCACCACCTGGTACCCCAACCTCCCACCCCCCTGCCACTTCAAACCCCTCAGATTGATTTTCAGAGTCCATAGTCTCTCGTGGTTCACCTCCCTATCCAATTTACCCCAACTCCCTTCTCTCTAACACCCCTTGTCCTCCATGCTATTTGTTATGCTCCACAAATAAGTGAAACCATATGATAATTGGCTCTCTCTGCTTGACTTATTTCACTCAGCATAATCTCTTCCAGTCCCGTCCATGTTGTTACAAAAGTTGGGTATTCATCCTTTCTGATGGAGGCATAATAATCCATAGTGTATATGGACCACATCTTCCTTATCCATTCATCCGTTGAAGGGCATCTTGGTTCTTTCCATAGTTTGGCGACCGTGACCATTGCTGCTATAAACATTGGGGTACAGATGGCCCTTCTTTTCACGACATCTGTATCTTTGGGGCAAATACCCAGGAGTGCAATTGCAGGGTCATAGGGAAGCTCTATTTTTAATTTCTTGTGGAATCTCCACACAGTTCTCCAAAGTGGCTGCACCAACTTGCATTCCCACCAACAGTGGAAGAGGGTTCCCCTTTCTCCACATCCTCTCCAACACTAGATTCAAATTAAAACCACATTGAGATATCACCTTACACCAGTTAGAATGGCCAAAATTAACAAAACAGGAAACAGTATGTGTTGATTTTTTTTTTAACGGTGTCATCAAAAATCCTAATGAAAATATGTCTTTAGGTTGTGGAAGAACGGTATTATACTGAAAAACAACTTTGTCGAGAACAGGATGCCAGAATATTACAAGATGGAATTCTAAAGAATCACCTTTGCAAACAAGAGGAGATAGAAGTGGGTAACAAAAGGAGTTCTGGGGTATTTTCTTTAGTTATTTTGAAGTACACTTGTGTATGTATTTGTATGCATATATATTTTATTTTCTGAAATTATTGTTTTATCTACATGTGTGTACATATATGTGTGTGTGTATATATATATACACTTCATGTCTGTGTATATATATGTATACATATATATTTGTATATATATATTTTCTCCATGTATGTATGTACATATATTTTAAAAGCCAACACTGCAAGTATAGAGGATTTTTAAAGCATGCATATTTTGAAATTGAGATTCAATTAAGTGGATTAACTTGACAGTTAGCTCCAGATTTCCCAAGTGAACTGAATAAAAAGTACAGTATCTCAGTACTTTTTATACATATATATAAGTATATATTTATAAGTATAAATATATATATTTATATACATATATAATTTTATATATTTATACATTTATGCAAACTATACATAGTAGCTTTATATACATTTTAGGTTGACATAATTTTATTCTTATTTATATGAATTTGAATTTTTAGTCTGAAATCATGTATCCTTATGACCTTTTAATCCTTTGCAGGCCCTTCCTTTTCAGTAAATCATAATTTGGGACAATTGTGATGAGCTTTAGCAAAACTATATTTGATTTAATCTTCCCACTGCTATTTATAATTTTTTAAGCAATTTTACAAATAATTTGCTCATTTCAAATCTCAGTTACTATCATTTGGGCCTAAGTTTATCCAACACAAAGAGAACTGTATCTCTGTTATTTATTAATTGGGCATTGGATCTCCATTTTCAGATTAATGAGGGGTGGCAGGATTCTTGTGTAGCAGGAATGGAGGTCATGGAGAGATGTGAAAGCCAGGTCATCTAGGGTCTTGAAGGCCATTAGAATGACTTCACTTACGTTCTGAGATAGTTATCTATTAAAAGGATTTGAGCAGGGGATTGAACATGTGAGGAACTCTGACATTAATTGAAGCCTCTAATAAAAAAGAGGGAAAACATTTCATACTGAGACTTGACCAATGCTAGTCCCACCTATATACCCATTTCTTTTTGAGACTTCAGTCAATTGGGAAGCTTTGGGAAAATTCACCCACTAGGAAAGGATAGTGGGGCTGAATTAATTATCTAAGTAACATAATACTGACTAGGCAGATAACATCTTTTTGTGTCTTTAGCCAAATTCATTAAACAGCCATAATGTATACATGTTAGGAAAAGAAGATGAATTGATGTTTGTAGTGAAATTTTCCAAGTACATAGGTCAAAGTTATATATTGTTAACATAATTTAATAGTAAGATGATTTATAAAACCAGTAACAGAAATGTCTTATTAGGTTGCTGTGAGACAACTTCAAGAAGAACTGGCCAATACCCTAAAAAAACTATCTATGTCAGAGGCTTCACTGGAGGTGACATCACGTTGTCCTATGAATTTAGAAGATGAGGTAAAAGACTTAAAGGAAAAACTGGCTCAGAGTAGGAATCAGGTATGTATGAAATGTCACGTGTCAAGTTAATCTGTAGTTGGTTAAATAATATGAAGTGTTTTAGGATGCTTATTTCCATGGACCACTTCCTTCTATTTTTCATTATAATTAATTTAGTATAATTTTAGTATCTTCACAATGTACTTATCTTAAACTTTGACTTTCATTCTGTTATTTGTTTTATACATTTTTTCTTATAGTAGTTACCCTTAGGAAAGTTGAAACTTATACATCATTCTTCACAGAAATTGGGACTTTTTTCCTACTAAATAATTTTTTTAAAAGACTTATTTATTTATTTGTGGTGGAGGCAGTTGGAGAGGCAGAGGGAGATGGAAAGAATTTCAAGCAGACCCCTGCCCAGCAGAGAGCCCCATGCTGGCTTGATTCCATGACCCATAAGATCATGACCTGAGCTAAAATCCCGAGTTGGATGCTTAACCAACTGAGCCACCCAGGTGTGCTAAATAATGTTTTTTAATGATCTCTCTGTTACCATCATGAGCTAAGCTATGTAAAAGCAGAAGATAATGTTTAATAGAATGTTTAAGAAAATTGTCTTATTTCTCATCTTCACTTTTTTGAATGGATACAGAATCTGTACTGATTTCAGGATAACTTGTACAGAGAAGTGATTTCACAAACCAGTTGAACTTCGGCATTTCCTTCATTTTATTTTCCTTTTCAATATATAATAAATGCACAGAAATATTTAGTTCATGTATACTATATACACCCAAAAGAGAGAACTAAGAAAATTATCTAGGTCTTGCCATTGGATTTTTTTAAAGCTGTATTGAGATGGAATGCACATTCCATACAATTCACCCATTTAATATTTGTAGTTCAATGTTTGGGTATATTGATGGAATTGTGCAACCATTACTGCCATCAAGTAGGACTTTTTTTTCCAATTTATTTATTTTCAGAAAAACAGTATTCATTATTTTTTTCACCACACCCAGTGCTCCATGCAAGCCGTGCCCTCTATAATACCCACCACCTGGTACCCCAACCTCCCACCCCGCCCCGCCACTTCAAACCACTCAGATTGTTTCTCAGAGTCCATAGTCTCTCATGGTTCACCTCCCCTTCCAATTTACCCAAACGCACATACCTTCCCCAATGTCCATAACCCTACCCTCCTTCTCCCAACCCCCCTCCCCCCAGCAACCCACAGTTTGTTTCGTGAGATTAAGAGTCACTTATGGTTTGTCTCTATCCCTATCCCATCTTGTTTCATGGATTCTTCTCCTACCCACTTAAGCCCCCATGTTGCATCACCACTTCCTCATATCAGGGAGATCATATGATAGTTGTCTTTCTCTGCTTGACTTATTTCGCTAAGCGTGATACGCTCTAGTTCCATTCATGTTGTCGCAAATGGCAAGATTTCGTTTCTTTTGATGGCTGCATACCCTGAAAAGAAACCCTTAATCCTTGCCCCTAGGCTCACGCAACCACCAGTCTACTTTCTGCCTCAATAGAGTTTCCCATCCTGAATATTTCATATATGGGGAATCACACAATGTGTGGTCCTTTGTGACTAGCTTCCCTCACTTAATGTTTTTGGGGTTTATCTGTGTCATAGCATATATCAGTGTTTCATTCCTTATTATCAAACAGTACTCTATTGTGGGCTAAAATCCTTGTTCATTCATCATTTGATGCACCTTTGGGTCGTTTCCTCTTTTTAGCCATTAATAATGCTGCTGTGAACGTTCATTTAGTTATTGTCTGCACATCTATTTTTATTTTCCTGCCATCACATTTTATCCTCTCAGTTAATTGGGTTGATTTCACCATCTCTCAGTCTTTTTATTTTTAATGAACATATAATGTATTATTTGTTTCAGGGGTAAAGGTCTGTGATTCATCAGTCTTACACAATTCACAACATTCAGCTTAGCATATGCCCTCCCCAATGTTCATCACCTGGCCATCCCATTCCTTGCACCTCCCTCTTCTCCAGCAACCCTCAGTTTTTTTCCCGAGATTAAGAGTTTGTCTCCCTCCCCAGTCCCATCTTGTTTCATTTTTTCCTTTCCTACTCCCCAAACCCCCCACGTTGCTTCTCAAATTCCTCCATATCAGAGAGCTCATATCATAATTGTCTTTCTCTGATAGACTTATTTCACTCAGCATAATACCCTCCCTCTAGTTCCATCCACGTCATTGCAAATGGCAAGATTTTATTTCTTTTGATGGCTGCCTAGTAGTCCATTGTGTGTATATACCACATCTTCTTTATCCATTCATCTGTTGATGGACATCTAGGTTCTTTCCATTGTTTGGCTATTATGGACATTGCTGCTATAAACATTTGGATGCACGTGTCCCTTCGGATACCTACATTTGTATCTTTAGGGTAAATACTCTGTAGTGTGGTTGCTGGGTCATAGGGTAGCTCTATTTTCAATTTCTTGAGGAACCTCCATGCTGTTTTCCAGAGTGGGTGCACCAGCTTACATTTCCACCAACAGTGTAGGAGGGTTCCCCTTTCTTTGCCTCCTTGCCAACACCTGATGTTTCCTGACTTGTTAATTTTAACCATTCTGACTAGTATAAGATGGTATCTCAGTGTAGCTTTGATTTGTATTTCCTTGATGCCAAGTGATGTTGAGCACTTTTTCATCTGTCTGTTGGCCATTTGGGTGTCTTCTTTGCAGAAGTGTCTGTTCATGTCCTCTGCCCATTTCCTGATAGGATTATTTGTTCTTTGGGTGTTGCGTATGATGAGATCTTTATAGATTTTGGATACTAGCCCTTTATCTGATATGTCATTTGCAATTATCTTCTCCCATTCTGTCAGTTGTCTTTTGGTTGTGTTGACTATTTCCTTTGCTGTGCATAAATTTTTGCTCTTGATGAAGTCCCAATAGTTCATTTTTGCCCTTTCTCCCTTGCTTTTGGGGATGTTTCTAGGAAGAACTTGCTGCGGCTGAGGTCAAAGAGGTTGCCGTCTGTGTTCTCCTCAAAGATTATGATGGATTCCTGTCTCATATTGAGGTCTTTCATCCATCTGGAGTCTAGTTTTGCGTGTGGTATAGGAAGATGGTCCAGTTTCATTCTTCTGCTTGTGTCTGTTCAATTTTCCCAACACCATTTGTTGAAGAGACTGTCTTTTTTCCATTGGGCATTCTTTCCTGCTTTGTTGAAGATTAGTTGACCATAGACCTGAGGGTCCATTTCTGGGCTCTCTATTCTGTTTCATTGATCTATGTGTCTGTTTTTGTGCCAGTACTACACTGTCTTGATAATGACAGCTTTGTCATAGAGCTTGCAGTCTGGAGTTGTGATGCCTCCGGCATTAAGCCCTGCATTAGGCTCCCTGCTCAGCAGAGGGCCTGCTTTTCCCTCTCCCTCTGCAGCTCCCCCTGCTTGTGTTCTCTGTCTGTCAAATAATTAAGATGTTAAAGAAACACAGAAACTTAATTATGTTGAGCATCTCATCTTTTTATGTGTGTTATTATCCATTTCTATATCTTCCTTATAGACTGAATCAATTATTTTCCCATTTCTTTATTGGGTTGTCTTTTCATTATTTTAAGAGTTATTTGCATATCTTAAATACAGATCCCTTATCAGATATAAGATTTTCAAATCTTTTCTCTTATTCAGTAGCTTGACTTTTCACTTTATTGATGGTGACGTTTGAAGCAAAGACATTTTTAATTTTGATGAAATATACTTAATCATTTTTTGTCTTTTGGTGTCATATCTAAGAAACTGTTGCCAAATGCAGTCACAAATGATACACCTATTTTTTTTCTATGAGTTTTATAGTTTTAGCTCTTATGTTTTTTTTTTAAAGATTTTATTTATTTATTTGACAGAGAGAGATCACAAGTAGGCAGAGAGGCAGGCAGAGAGAGAGAGAGGAAGCAGGCTCCCCGCTGAGCAGAGAGCCCAATGCAGGACTCGATCCCAGGACCCCGAGATCATGACCCGAGCCGAAGGCAGCGGCTCAACCTACTGAGCCACCCAGGCGCCCCTAAAAAGACTATTCTTATTCCATTTGTTTTATACCCTCGTTGTACATCAGTTCACCATAATGTAGCATTTTCTTTTTAGATGGTCAATTCTAATACAATGATCTATATGTCTATCCTTATGTCACTCTCCAATCAAATTTTATGAGACATCTTCCCTTGTCCTCTTGCAAATTACCGCTCACTTATGTAATAATAAAAAGTTACTGTAGTAGAACTTAACCTTACTCCTGTAGACATTTTTTGCTTCTTAAAAAGGAGAGTTTTACCAACTTATGCCTTGCTGACTCCATGATCTGATGAGAAGTTAGGCTCAAAAAGCTAGAGTCTTGTTTCTTTTCTCCATTCATATCTTCAGTCTCTCACTCAGTGCTTCCCATATCCATTTTCATGAAATCTTGGTTGTAGGATCTGCTGTCTACTATTTCATTATGTTTTATGAACTTGTTATAAAGTGTAGCCTCATCCATAAATTTCACCATCTAGGAAGGAAAAGATGAACTCTGGGCGTTTAACTTTCCTGTTTTGAAATCTTGCTAATCCAAAATTGCAACTCACAATTAGATACTCTTTTGACCTGGTTCTTGTGTATAACACTGGTGTTGATCCTGTTCTTGGCACAGATCCTACATTGTCAGAAAACACAGTTGTCTTTATCCATCTTCTTTTAGTTTAAATAGAAAGATATGTACTTTAATGGCTCAATACGTAGTTAATGGAATAAACATTTATTACATTATTTCAAGAACACAGCTGTAAATTATCAGGTTTTATTTAATGGAGTTCTCAGAGACAAATAGTAGATAATCAGTTTGAATTCCAAACTGATTTCCCATATCAATTTGTATGATATGGGAAAGCTTTGTGGCACAACATAAAGACGAGATGGTCTTACTTACCTCCCCACATAAATAAGCTTGGAGTAAGATAAAGGAGAAGTTATACTCGATTTAAATAATGCCAAAGGACAGTACCTTTGGTTTCCTACTGAAAAGATTAAAAATGGTTCCATAATGTTCTCTTTATTTCCTCACTGATGAAAGCAGAATAAAGATTGAGAATTAGATTGATTAAAAAATACTCAAAGCTGTCTATTTCTTTTAGAATTTCAGTTAATGGAAATCAGGTAAAAGGTCAAATTTTGGTTATTGAACCATTTCTAGTTTTTTAGCTATTATACTTCAAATCATATTGTCTCTCTGCTTGTGAGTTTTTCTTTTCCCCTCACTTGAGGGGAAAATCTGAAAATGCGTTCCTGCCAGTTGTAATAATTTGTAATTGAAGGGAAACTTAGAAAGATATCTCAAGAGAAAAGAAGATGGTGGCAGAGTAAGAGGAGCCTAGGTTTACCTAATCCCTGAAGACTAACAGAACAAAGTCCACTATTTGAGAGAAGAGGCCACACCAAAGAAGGTAGGAAGTACAGAGATGTGGTTTAGGAGAGAAACAGATCCTGGCTGCTGCAGAGGAGAGGGAGTCATGGTCATGGAGAAGGGCAGGAGCGAGACACGGGACTGTGCAAAAAGAACATTTCCCTGTAGCCACTGTCTACACTGGAAAGTGAGAGCTTAATTTCATGAGTTCTTACAACTAGGGGGGCTTAAAACCTGGAATTCTAAAGGTGATTGGGCTTGGCTGGGATAGAGCTTGTAGTGCACTGTGCTGCTCTTGGAGAAGAGGCAGGCAAACAACCCGGGAGCATACAGCATGGAAACAGTGATCTGGACAGTGTCTGGGGCATACAGTAGGGAAATTACTCACTCTTTTTAGAGCATTTCCCTGAGAGGCAGTGTTCACAGAGACCACCCTCTAGGAACAAAGGAACCAGCTGGTACCATTTCCCTCCAGTGCCCCTCAGCACAAGCACAGAGCCATCTGTGGGAAGCAGTGCAGCTCTGACACTGGCTGCCTAAACTGCTTACACCGAGCACCATCCCCTCGTACTCCAGTGGAACTGCCCTGCTTAATCATTCTTGCCTCAGTTCCACCACAGCAGGCCTTTCCCCCAGAAAATCAGCACAAGCCCCTGCCCACACCTCATTGGACCAGATTCAGGAAGGCCTCAGTTCCAGTGGAGTTGGTGACAGGTCTCATTTCACAAGCACACCAGGGCACACCTAGTTAAAAGTTGCTACATTCAGGCCAGGTACCAAACACTGCCCACAGCAGTGAGGGAGTGCCTCTTCAGATGTCTGGCCTGAAGGATAGAGCAGCCAGAACACAACAGCAGAGTGCATGCTGCACACACTAGACATACTCCCCTAAGCACGAGACCCTGGGTGCTACATGACGTCTTTTTGCATAAGTCCATTACTTTTGGGAGCAGATGACATAACTGGCTTTTATAACACAGAGAAGCTGGCAGAGACTTAGATAAAATGAGAAAACAGAGGAATTTATCTCAAATGAAAGAACAGGATAAAGCCACGGGTCCAGAGATTGAAGTGAGACAGATGTAAATATCATGGCTGATGGAGGATTTAAAGCAGTGATCATAGGGACACTCACTGGACTTGAGAAAAGAATGACAACATCAGTGAGACCCTTACAACAGAGATAAAAGAGTTAAAAAAGAGTCAGAGTTGAAGAGTGGAATAAATGAGTTAAGAAACACACGTAATGCAATGAACAGCAGGCTGGAAAAAACAGAGGAACAAATTAACAACTAAGAAGTCAAAGTAATGGAAAGCAATGAAGCCAAAGAAGGGGGAGAAAGAAGAATTATGCAAAATGAGACCAGACCTAGGGAACTCAGTGACTCCATCAAATGTAATAACATTCATGTTACAGGAGTCCCAGTAGAAGAAGAGAGAAAAAGGGTGTAAGAAAACTTGTTTCTAGAAATATAGCTGAAAATGTCCCTAATCTAGGGACGGCAACAGACATCAAGATCCAGGAGACACAGAAAACTATCCAAATCAACAATAGTAGGCTAACACCAAGACCTATTGTAACTGAATTTGCAAAATATACTGATAAAGGAAACATCTTAAAATCAGGAGAACAAGTCAGTAACTTTCAGGGGAAACCCCTTAAGGCTAGCAGGAACTTTTTCAGCAGAAACTGTGCAAGCCAGAAGGGAGTGGTATTATCTATTCAACGTGGTGAATGAGAAAAATCTGTAGCCAAGAATACTCTATCCAGAAAGCCTATTACTCAGAATAGGAGAGATAGAGTTTCCCAGATAAAAACTAAAGGAGTTTGTGACTACTAAATTAGCCCCACAAGAAATATTAAAGGGGACTCTTTGAGTGGAAAGAAGAGACAAAATGTGACAGTATAAAGGCAGGAAACACAAAAGTAGCAAAAATGAACATTTATATAAAAAATTAGTTAAGGAACTCAGGAAAAAAGGATATAAAATATAATACTTTACCTAAAGCATGGGGAGAAGAAGAGAAAAGAATGGGCTCAAACTTAAAGACCAGCAGCTTAATATAGACTGCTATATGCAGAAGAGGTTATATACAAATTATATATCAAACCCCCCTAATAGTGGTGTCTGTGTGGCTTAGTTGGTTAAGCATCTGACTTGATTTCAGCTCAGGTCATAATCTCAGGGTTGTGAGATTGAGCCCTGCACTGCACTCTATTCCGGCCATGGAGTCTGCTTAAGATTCTCTTTCCCTCTCCCCACTCCACTCATGCCCTCTCTAAAAAGAAAACAAAACCACTGATAAACACTCAAAGAGGAGAAAGAAATCCAAATATATCACTAAAGAAAACCAGTAAAACATCAAAGACACAAAAAATGATCAGAGAAAATCTCTAGAAACAACCACAAAGCAAGTAGTAAAATGACAAATACATATCTATCAATAATTACTTTGGATATAAATGGGGTAAGTGCTCCAATCAAAATACATAGGATGTCAGAGTGGATTAAAAAGAAAGAAGAAGAAGAAGAAAAAAAAATCAAGACCCATGTATAAGCCACTTGCAAGAGTTTTATTTTTGTCCTAAGGACACCTGCAGATTGGAAGTCAGGGGATGGAAAAAACATGTATCCTGCAAATGGATATAAAAAAAAAGCCAGAATAGTAATACTTACATTGGACAAAACAGAGTCTAAAAGAACGACTGCAGTAAGAGACAAGAGCACTATATCATAATGAAGAGGACAATCTGACAGGAAAAAGAACTATCTATTGTAAATATTTATGCACCCAACATGGGATCACCCAAGTATATAAAACAATTAATGACTAACATAAAAGAACTAATTGATAATAATACAGTAATACTAAGGTCCTTTAATTTTATTATATATTTTTTAAAGGAAATTCATTTCTTTTACTCCCAATTGCAAAAGTATCCATGAAGACAATGTACAATTCAGATATTTTAGGAAGGAATAGAAATAATCAATAGTTGGGTACTTTAACTCACCACTTACATCAATAGACAGGTCAGAAAGTCAACAAAGAGACAGTGGCTTTATATGATGCACTGGACTAGATGGACTAAGGAGATATATTCAAAATATTCCATTCTTAAACAACAGAATACACATTTTGGAACATTCTGTAGAATAGACCACATATTAGGCAACAAAACAAGTCTTTCTTTAAAATTTAATTTTTTTCAGTGTTCCCAAATTCATTGTTTATGCACCACACCCAGTGCTCCATGCAATACGTGCCCTCCATAGTACCCACAAAACCGGTCTTAATAAATACAAGAAGATTGAAGTCATACCATGCACCTTTTCTGATCACAATACTATTAAATTAGAAGTCATCTACAGGAAACAATCTGAAAGACCACAAATACATGTTGGCTAAGTAACATTCTACTAAACAATGAATGGACCAATGAGGAAATAAGAGAATAAATTTTTAAAAATATATGGAAGCAAATGAAAATGAAAACACAATTGACCAAACTTTTGAGATACAGTAAATATGGTTCTAAGAGGGAAGTATATAGCAATGCAGGCCTATCTCAAGAAATAAGAAAAATCTACAACAACCTAACCATCACCTAAAGAAGCTAGAAAAAGAACAACAAATGAAGCTGAAAGGCAGCAGAAGGAAGGAGATAATAAAAATTAGAGCAGTAGTAGTAGTAGGTAGCTCAGTTGGTTAAGCAGCAGACTCTTGATTTCAGCTCAGGTCATGATCTCAGAGTCCTGGGATTGAGCCCTGCTTCTGGCTCTGTGCTCAGCAGGTAGTCTACTTGAGGATTCTCTACTCCCTCTCCATTTGACCCTCTCCCCACTTTCTCTCTCTCTCAAATATTTTTTTTAAAGTTAGAGCAGAAGTAAACACTATAGAAAATTTAAAAAGACAAAAATAGGAGAGATCAATGAAACCAGGAACTGGTTCTTTGAAAAAATTAATAAAACCAATAAGGTTTTAGCCAGAGTTATCAGAAAGAAGAGAAAAAGCACCCCAATAAAATCACAGATGAGAGGGGAGAAATAACAATCAACACCACAGTTATAAAAGAATATTATGAATGACTATATGCCAACAATATGGACGATGTAGAAGAAATGGATAAATTCCTAGAAACTTATAAATTACCAGAACTGAAACAAGAATAGAAAATTTGAAGAGACTGAAAACCAGCAAAGAAATGGAATCATTAATCCAAAAACCATGAACAAACACAAGTCCAGGACCAGAGGCAAATTCTACTGAGCATTTTAAAGGAAGAGTTAGTACCTATTCTCAAACTATTCCAAAAAACAGAAAAGGAAGGAAAAACTCCAAATTCACTCTATGAGGCCAGTATTACCCTGATAGCAAAACGAGACAAAGACACCACAAAAAGAACTCTAAGCCAGTATCTTTGGTGAACATGGTTGCAAAAATCCTCAACAAAATACTCCAAACTGAATCCAATAATACATTAAAAAAATCATCACCATGATCAAATGGGATTTATTCCTAGGTTATGGGGGTGTTTTAATATCTGCAAATCAATCATTGGGATACACCAAATTAATAAAAGGAGAAGAATCATCTGATTATTTCAAAAGATGTAGAAAAAGCATTTGAGGGGCACCTGGGTGGCTCAGTGGGTTAAATCCTCTGCCTTAGGCTCAGGTCATGATTCTGGCATCCTGGGATCTAGCCCCGTATCAAGCTCCCTGCTAGGTGGGGAGCCTGCTTCCCACCCTCTCTCTCTGCCTGCCTCTCTGTCTACTTGTGATCTCTGTCTGTCAAATAAATAAAATCTTTTATAAAAAGCATTTGACAAAGTGCAACATCCATTCATGATAAGAGAGTAAAAAATCCATTCATGATAAAAAGCTTCAAAAAGTAGGTTTAGAAGGAATATACTTCAACTTAATAAAGGTCATATATAAAAATTGCACAGGTAATGACACTCTAAATGGGGGAAAACAGAAAGAAAAACTTCTTAGGTCTTGCTTCTGGTTATGGGCTTCTTCTCATTAGCACTGTTTGTCATTATTAAATTAATCTTAGGGACACCTGGGTGACTCAGATGGTTAAGTGTCTGCCTTCGGCTCAGGTCATGATCTCCAGGTCCTGTCGAGTCCCATGTCAGGCTCTCAGCTCATCAGGGAGTCTGCTTCTCCCTCTCCTCTGCCTCTCCCCTTGCTTGTTCTCTGACTCCCTGTACCTCTCCCAAATGAATAAATATTTTAAAATTAAAAAAAATAATCTTAACCTTTTTTACTTCCCACTTTAATGGAGACCAATTTCTAATATATAGATTATGTATCTTATTAACTCTTTTTGTCATCCATTTTTCTATCTGTTTTTTCTTAACAAACTCCCCAAAGTTTAGTGGCTTAAATAAATAACATTTATTTTGTTCACAAATCTACTGTTAGGAAAAGTCTGGCTAGGGCAGCTTGTTCTCTTCGCCTAGCTTCAGGTGGGGCAGATGAAAGGCTTGGGGATGGAAATGTTTGAAGATTTGTTCACTCACATCTGGTGGTGTTGATGCTGGCTATTGTCTAGGACTATAGTTGGGGCAGGCAGCCGAAACACTTACACTGGCACACCTCGACTCTTTGTGGCCTGAATTTTCTTACAAGATGAGGGGCTAAATTCCAATCCAAAAAAAGCTGCCTGATCTGCAGAGCAAGGCAGAAGCTCTATTGTCTTTTGTAACCTAGCCTTGGAATACACAGAGCATCACATTCACCATATTCTGTTAGAGGAAAGTCACAAAGGTAGGCCCATGGTCTTTTTTTTTTTTTAATGGAATGAATATTTAAAAACCTATGGACACATTTTAAAAGCAGCATGATTTACCCGCTGGCCACAATTTTTTGTATTCCTCCCACATGAAAAATACACTCACCCCCCCATACCTCCCACAAATCTCAGTTCTCCTGGCATCGGGTTTGGGCTTGAGTCCAAGATCTTACCATCTTAATCAGGTACCGCAGGGATAAGGTGCCTGAAGTATAGTCCCTTGAGTGCAAGTCCTCTCCATCTGAGCACTTGGGAATTAAGGAAGACAGTTCTCTACCACTCAAAATGGAACACTCTGGTAACCTGCTAAGGACTCTCCCATTGAAAGAAGATGGGAGGCACACTAGTCCATAGCAGTTTTGAAACACACCCTGAAGCATGCTGTCAGTTCTTCAGTGAGGACTTAGTCCTAACCATGGGAATGCTTCTCCATGGCTGTTTGCTTTACTTTTTGAGCTCTTGGTTCTGTCCTTTTCATAAGGAATGGCGCGTATTTGTAGCTGCTTTTTCAGCCTGTTTTTCAGCCTGCTTCCTCCTGGTGGGAATTCTAAGACTCAAAGACCTATTTTTAGTTTGTACTATCTTGGTCTCTTTTAGTCCAAGCTCGCAAACAGTGTTTTTGCTACTATAATTCTCTTAATTTTTTGAGTTTTCCTTGAATATGATTGGATTTCGTGCCATTAGAAAAGCCATTCTCCCAGGTCTTTTGAGGTAAGCTTTCACCTCAGGTTTCCTGTGCAGGTCTCATTTGACAATGCCTTTCAAACTCTCACACTCTTATGATCCTTAAAGAAATTTGAGGCACACCTTAAGTCCTTCTCAAGTCTTAATAAAGGGTTTATAGTTTTGGCTTCATCCATAGGCCTTGTCTTCCTGGATTTGCTTTTAACCCAGAAACATTTCTTTATTTTAGCATTATTTGACAATACAGCATGTGGAGAGGCTATAAATGAAGAACAGATAGATGAACCCAGTAAGTCCCGGTTCCTTCATATTGAATAGTCTTTCTTTAGCTTATCTCTCCTACCAGTTTTACTTTCATGTGGTTTGTGGCACGAGTTCCTTTTCCCTCTAGTGTCATTTTCTTCACTTGTCTAGAAACCTTTGCTGTAAGCCCCTTCAAGGGCCATCAGGTTTCCACTCACAGTCTCTTGGAAGCCCTTTTGGTTTTCATTCTTACTCTTCTCTACTTCTCACTCTTTTTTTTCCAATTTATTTATTTTCAGAAAAACAGTATTCCTTATTTTTTCACCACACCCAGTGCTCCATGCAAGCCGTGCCCTCTAGAATACCCACCACCTGGTACCCCAACCTCCCACCCCCCTGCCACTTCAAACCCCTCAGATTGCTTTTCTCTTTCTCACTCTTACTCTTCTTTGAGGCTCCACCCACCTCCTGGTCCAAAGAAGGTTTAGTTTCAGTTTTTTGGTTTTCTTTTTTAATGGCAGCACCCCCTTTTAATATCCGTATCTGTGCCAGTTATTTATTGCTGCGTAATAAACCATCTCAAAACCTAGTGGCTCAAAACAGCATTTATCTTGTTCACAAATCTTTGGACAAGGCTGAGTAAGGCCAACTCATTTCTTCTTCATTTGGCATCACCTGGGATGACTGGAAGCTGGGAACTAGAATCCTCTAAAACCTTGTTCATGCACATATTTGGCTGTTGAGGCTGGCTTTTGGCTAGGATGTTAGCTAGGGCAGTCTCAGCTGGAATATTTGCATGAAGACTCACTAGGTACCCTGGGCTTTCCCATAACAGCTGGATTCTAAGGGTGAGGTTTCCTAGAAGAAGAAAGTCAGATGGAAGCTATATCACATTTTCTAACCTCGCCTTAAAAATCACACAGCAGCTCTGCCATATTCTGTTCACTAGGAACCAGTTACTAAGGCCAGCACATATGAAGCGGAGGGGTTGTCATGGGAGAAGTGTCAGTGTATAAAACCACCACATCCACTTGTCTTTCCAGTCATATCTAAAGGAAAGGAGTTCTTCCCAACTCAGCATCACTGAAACTCCAGCAAGTTTTTTGGTTGTTTTCATTGCTTAGTATATCCTCTTATTTTGTGAGAAGTAACAAAAAATTGTAACACTGTCGAGTTAAAGAATTTTTTTTATCCAAAAATATATGGATCATCTCACTAAAATTTTTCCCCACTATTTTTTTTTTTACTGAGAGATGTGATTTCTTAACCTTGTGAATCATTTCTCCTCAGAATGCAATTGAAATTAGCATAAAACATTTGTAATTCAGAAAAAGGCTGATGGCAATCGAATCAGTATTTATAGATTCATTAATCAGAGTCTTATTTTCAAAGTTTTATTTTGGTAAGCATTTATTGGCTCAGACCTACATAAGTCAATACGGTATTCCGAAAACTTCTTTAAAAATTAAGGAGTATGAGGGTACTTGGGTGGCTCAGTTAAGTGCCTTTGGCTTGGGTCATGATCCTGGGATGCTGGGATTGAGCCCCATGCTTGGCTTCCTGATCAGTGGGGAGTCTGCTTCTCCCTCTCCCTGCTCTTGTGCTCTTGCTGTCTTGCTCTCTCTCCCTCTCAAATAAATAAATAAAATCTTTAAAAAAAATTATGGAGTGTTAAGATGAGGGAAGGGTTAAGAGACTTTCTACTAAGACGTGACTTACAGTTATTTTACGGAGGAAAAATCTGAAACAATCATAAAAATAAAAGTATAAATATTAAATACAAATGTGTGGCAAAGAGGATGACAGCAGAGATCAATTTTAGCAACTCCTAGTGGTTTGAATTTTGTTCTTCATTTTCTGAGTTATTTGAGGTTCCGCATTCCAAGACTGTATTACAATATAGATAACATTTTGTTGAAAATGAACTTATCTTAAAATCTGAGCACCTGCCCGGAGCAGTCAGTAATGTATGTGACTCTTGATCTTGGGGGTGTGAGTCAAGCCCCATGTTTGGTGCAGAGATTTAAAATCTTAGAAAAATATGTGGGGTCTTATTTTTGCATTAGACTCTTTTCACTCTGCCTCCAAACTGTATTATTTTATTCATGCAGGTTGATGATCTTACAGCAAAACTGGAAACTATGTCTTCAAGAAACCAGGTTCTTATTCAGGAGTTATCATCTATGAAAGAAATACAGATGAAATGTGAAAAGCTAGGGAAGAATAAAAAGAAGTTGGAACAACAAGAAGTAAACCTCAGAAATTGTGTAGAAGGCAACGTGGTAGGATATAGTAAAATAGAACAATATAAACGGGATTTTGAAGAAAGGACAAGATTAAACGTAGAAAAAAAATAAAAGAAGTCGATCTATTTTTAGAGGTTGATTTATTTGTCTATAAAATGCTTTAATTCATTTTACTGCAAATTACATTTTGGTTATATGCAGTGTAGAGTTTTCCTCTACTTCCTTTATAGCAATTTGGTAAATTTCTGAAAGCACTTGTTCCTTCCCTTTAAAAATTTCAGTTTTCATTATTATTCACACTAAATTGATCTTTCAGAATGATTCACAGTAGAAAGTCATTTTATTTTTTAAGACCAGTTAGTATAAAACAAGGCTATTGAGAGGAAAAGAAAAAACTGTGCTTTAAAAATTTTGACCATGGGGTACATGGGTGGCTCAGTCAGTTGCTTGTTTGGGCTCCATCCTGGGCATTCCTACATAAAAGAAATGGTACCATACTTGGATTATTCCTTTTCTTTATATTAAATATCTTATTTATTTATTTGGAAAGCATGAGTGGGGGATGGACAGGTAGAGAGAAAATTCCAGGCATATTTCATGCTGAGTAGGACACAGGGCTTTCTCTCAGGACACTGAGATCACTATCTGAGCAGAAAACAAGAGTCAAGCACTCAGATGACTGAGTCAGCCAGGCACCCCAGGTACCTCGATTATTCTGAAGTTGTATTGTTCACTTTTTAAAAAATTTAAATGATTTTATTATTCTTTGAATTATCAGATTGCATGAGTTCTAATGTAAGAATGAACATTATTCACATTTAATTCAATTTCACATTAATGATAAATATTTTACATTTCAGCTTTTTTTTCCACTTTAAAAATTGCTCTCTGAATCATTGACATAAAACTAAAAGAAAGAAATATACTGTAATTACCCAGGTTGTAACAATTTTAAAACTATGCTTTTAATTTGCTTTAGACGCAAGTAGCATTTCAAGAAAGCGTAGCACAGTTAAGAGAAAATAATAATGCTTCAGTAAGAAGTCAAATGGAACTCAGAATTAAAGAGCTGGAATTTGAATTATCCAAAATGAAAAGTTTTCAAGACGTTACTAAAACAGAATTGGACATATACAAGCATCTCTACCTAGAAGAAGTAACACATCGAATGTCATTGACAAATGAACTGAACAAGTAAGTTAAAACAATCATAGAAAGTAGAGTTAGCTTATTAATTTGCCTCTAAACCATAATTTTTTGGAGCCACGTTCATGAGATCAGTAGTAAGTGAAAGCCAACTAGATAGTATAATTTTGAAAAATGATGTTTGTAAATGCACTTATTGTCAAAATGCTAGTCCAAGTGAGTTTGCATTTCTCTTTTTTTTTGTTGGTTTAAATGATTTTATTTTTTTCCCTTGAATATTTTCAGTTAATATGATCTCCTAGTCTTTAAACTAATTGTTTGAAGGTTTATAATTTAGACAGCATATTATAAAACTGTCAGAATTACCCTAAATAGAAATGAGTTCATTAATATTTATTTTTTTTCCAATTTATTTATTTTCAGAAAAACATTATTCATTATTTTTTCACCACACCCAGTGCTCCATGCAAGCCGTGCCCTCTATAATACCCACCACCTGGTACCCCGACCTCCGACCCCCCCGCTATAATATTTATTTATTGTTAGTTTATTTTTGGAAGAGTACATCTTTAACCCAAAAGGTCAAGTTGGAAATGGTAGATTCCACCTCCAGTACCCTGGTATCTGTGTTATAACCTAATTGCTTCTGGAGCTGTTTCAGTTCTTTCTGAGCATGACTCTGCCATCTACTAGTTCTCTAGCCATTGTTCGTCTAAATTTTTCCTCAGTGCCAAATGCTCAATCTCTCTGAGGTAATGTGTGAAATATACAAGAGTGGTGAAAGCCAATATTTGAAAAATGTCTTTGAGGGATTTTTAAAATTTTTATTTTCCTTTTAAAGATTTTACATATTTATTTTTTAAACTTTTTTAAAAATTTATTTATTTTCAGAAAAACATCATTCATTATTTTTTTTCACCACACACAGTGCTCCATGCAAGCTGTGCCCTGTATTATACCCACCACCTGGTACCCCAACCTCCCACCCCCCCCTGCCACTTCAAACCCCTCAGATTGTTTTTAAGAGTCCATAGTCTCTCATGGTTCACCTCCCCTTCCAATTTACCCAAATTCCCTTCTCCTCTCTAACGCCCCTTGTCATATTTATTTGACAGAGAGAGAGAGAGCAAGTGGGCACAAGCAGAGGGGAGCAGCAGGCAGAGGGTGAGGGAGAAGCAGGCTTCCCGCTGAGCAGGGAGCCCAGTATGGGGCTCAATTCCAGGACTATGGGGTCCTGTCCTGAGCTGAAGGCAGATGGTTAACCGACTGAGCCACCCAGACCCCCCAGGATGGTTTATTTTTGCAGCTCTAAATTGGTTTACTAAATATAAGTATGTATCATGGCATCCCCAAGAATCTTTTAAGTACAACTATTCCAGAAGGCAGCAGGTGTAACCTGTTAGGCCATGGACATCACTGATAGCCATTTCTCTCTCTCCTTAATTTGAATTACTTGTTAGTTAGGAACCCTAGAGATACATGGACTTCTTTAGAACAGTTTTAAACCTATAATTATACATAGTAGGTCTGCTCTGTCACATTTATCATGTTAAAACACTATTTAATGGCACATTTTGTTTACTATTACGGAGACTTAAAAAAATGCAAGTAATTTAGGACTGATTTGGGGAGAAATGAAATACTAAGTATTGTGTTTTGTAATCCTAACAGGACTAGTGAGAGGCTGGCAGAGACCAGTACCAAACTTCTGGTGGAGAAACAGCAAAAGCAAACTTTGCTTGACACTATTAATATGAGGCCAGCCCTAGATCTGCCTTATGGTAGAAATGTTAATAATAGTTCACTATTCAATAGAAATGTTGCTCTAAGAGAAAACGTGGTGATTCCTACCTCAAACTCATGGCGTTCAAGTAATGACATTGAGACTTTCTTGTTCAAGGTTAGTTATATTATCTTACCTTTTTTTCCTTGGGTTTCAGATTTCTCATATAATTTTTGTTTTTCATTTGGTAAGATTCTGAGTTGCTTAGCTAACTATTACACACTAAGTAAAAGTCATAATTATTTTTGCTGATAAAGAAATGAGACATAAATTTTGATTTTTTTCTTTGTTCCTGGAGCTCTTTCAAGAGATACCTATTATTATCTTTATTCAATAATTATAACTAAACTGGCATATTTATTATTTTTTCAAGATTTTATTTATTTTAGAGAGAGAGTGTACAAGAGGGGGAGAGAGTGTGAGATTCTCAAGCAGACTTCCTGCTGAGTGTGGAACCCTACATGGGGCCCCGTCTCACAACCCTAAGATCATAACCTGAGCCAAAAACAAGAGTCAGAAACTTGACTAAGTTACCCCGGCACCTCAAAATGGACACATTGTAAATTTCTTGAAAACTTACATCTAAATTCAATTTTAGAAAGTAAATATTATTGTTCACGAATGAAATCTATACTTAGATGCTTTGACTAATTTCCTGGTTGGTAGTTGTTCATAACAATTTTAAAGTTTGCTGTTACCCATTTTTCCCACCCCTATGTATAAGTCAACAATAAGAATCCAAACACTTAATCAAATATGGATATTTATTATTTAAAAGAATCCACGATAAGTCCTTTTTATGAATTAAATAAACTTGTAATGCTAAAAAGATTAATTTTTCTTTTAAAGTTGTAATTGTTGTCATTTTCTTACCTGAGAGTACATCCTTAATTGTTGTCTTATTTGGAGCATTTTTTAAAACTTATAACACTTCTATTTCAATTTTTTTCCAATTTTTTTTGTTTTATTTATTTATTTATTTTCCAATTTATTTATTTTCAGAAACACATTATCCATTATTTTTTCACCACACCCAGTGCTCCATGCAAGCCATGCCCTCTATAATACCCACCACCTGGTACTCCAACCTTCCACCCCCCCGGCCACTTCAAACCCCTCAGACTGTTTTTCAGAGTCCATAGTCTCTCATGGTTCACCTCCCCTTCCAATTTACCCAAATTCCCTACTCCTCTCTAACGCCCCTTGTCCTCCATGCTATTTGTTATGCTCCACAAATAACTGAAACCATATGATAATTGACTCTCTCTGCTTGACTTATTTCACTCAGCATAAACTCTTCCAGTCCCGTCCATGTTGCTACAAAAGTTGGGTATTCATCCTTTCTGATGGAGGCATAATACTCCATAGTGTATATGGACGCATCTTCCTTATCCATTCATCCGTTGAAGGGCATCTTGGTTCTTTCCATAGTTTGGCGACTGTGGCCATTGCTGCTATAAACATTGGGGTACAGATGGCCCTTCTTTTCACGACATCTGTGTCTTTGGGGTAAATACCCAGGAGTGCAATTGCAGGGTCGTAGGGAAGCTCTATTTTTAATTTCTTGAGGAATCTCCACACTGTTCTCCAAAGAGGCTGCACCAACTTGCATTCCCACCAACAGTGGAAGAGGGTTCCCCTTTCTCCACATCCTCTCCAACACATGTTGTTTCCTGTTTTGTTAATTTTGGCCATTCTAACTGGTGTAAGGTGATACCTCAATGTGGTTTTAATTTGAATCTCCCTGAGGGCTAATGATGATGAGCATTTTTTCACGTGTCTGATAGCCATTTGTATGTCTTGATTGGAGAAGTGTCTGTTCATATCTTCTGCCCATTTTTTGATGTGTTTGTCTGTTTCATGTGGGTTGAGTTTGAGGAGTTCATTATAGATCCTGGATATCAACCTTTTGTCTGTACTGTCATTTGCAAATATCTTCTCCCATTCCGTGGGTTGCCTCTTTGTTTTGTTGACTGTTTCCTTTGCTGTGCAGAAGCTTTTGATTTTGATGAAGTCCCAGAAGTTTATTTTCGCTTTTGTTTCCTTTGCCTTTGGAGACGTATCTTGAAAGAAGTTGCTGTGGCTGATATCAAAGAGATGACTGCCTATGTTCTCCTCTAAGATTCTGATAGAGTCCTGTCTCACGTTGAGGTCTTTTATCCATTTTGAGTTGATCTTTGTGTACGGTGTGAGAGAATGGTCGAGTTTCATTCTTCTACATATAGCTGTCCAGTTTTCCCAGCACCATTTATTGAAGAGACTGTCTTTTTTCCACTGTATATTTTTTCCTGTTTTGTCGAAGATTAATTGACCATAGAGTTGAGGGTCCATATCAGGGCTCTCTACTCTGTTCCACTGGTCTATGTGTCTGTTTTTATGCCAGTACCATGCTGTCTTGGTGATCACAGCTTTGTAATAAAGCTTGAAATCAGGTAAGGTGATGCCGACAGCTTTATTTTTGTTTTTCAACATTTCCTTAGCGATTCAGGGTCTCTTCTGATTCCATACCTGAATATGAGGAAGTAACTAAAACACATTCCTGGCCTGCAACTAGGTGGTTTTTTGACCTCAGGGAAATTACAATCTCTCTGAGGCCTTTTTGTCTCTTACGTGAAATTAGGGACGTTGACTAAGTTAGTGACTTTTATACCTCTGGGGAAAAACTGTTTTTTCCAAAGAATAGAACTTATCTTTTTTTTTTTTGCATTAAACTGTATTATATAAAACAGAGACAAGTAGAGCTGTTTAGCTAAAGGCGAGATAAGACTACACCTGTAGACTTCCTTGTCCCTCAATCCTGCTGTGTCCCAGGGGACCCTTAGATTTCTATGAGCCATAGTTTTCAAACTAACATTTATGAGAAAATTCTTCGTTAATAATTCTTTGAATTAATATTTGCTGATACATTGCACGTTGTTTTTCTGTGTATAATTTTCTTACCCTCCTATTTTTTTGATAAATGGAAAAGTATAAATAAAATTGCAAATATGTTCTCCTTATTAGTGGACTTCAAGCTATTTCCACCATCTAAACACAGTTCTCACTTTGAAATAAAGGTCACAGAAGTAAATATTTAGGATAAGCTTTTGGGGAAAAGACAATAACATCACACTGGTAATTCCTTAAGTCATGTCATATAAAAAAGTGTCTTATATTTTACATAGTATTTATTAATGCTTTATAAAGTTGCTTCAGTAAAAGTTTCTCCCATCAAGTGGTATTGAGTTAGTAATTTTACAAGGCTGTCTAGTAATGTTGTCATATTACTAATTTTATAAGGCCTGAATATAATGTTATTGTCCAAAAGTGGTATGATTCCTCAAAAAATTAAAAATAGAAATGCAGTACCATTCAGCAATTCCACTACTGGGTATTTACCCAAAGAAAATGAAAACACTAATTTGAAAAGTTATGTGCACCCCTATGTTTTTTGAAACATTATTTACAATAACCAAAGTATGGAAGCAACCTCAGTGTCCATCAATAGATGAACAGATAAAGAAGATGTGTGATACATATACAATGAAATATTTATTCAGCTATAAAAAAGAATGGGATCTTGCCATTTGTGACAACATTGGTAGACCTAGTATTTTGCTAAGTGAAATAATGCAGAGAAAGGCATATACCATATGATTTCACTTCTGCATGGTATCTAAAAAACCAAACTACTAATAGCCTACTAGTGACTGGAAGCCTTACTGATAACATAAATAGTTCGTTAACACAGTTTTTTTTTACATTACATGTATTATATACTATATTCTCATAATAAAGCTATAGAAAAAATGTTATTGAGAAAAACACAAGAGAAACTACACTAAAATACTGTATCAAAAAAAGTCCATGTGTAAGTAGAGTAAACCTGCACCCTTCAAACCCATGTTGGTCAACGGTCAGCTGTATATTACAAGCATTCCCATCTAGAATTTTCTTACTTAGACCTTTCTTATAAAAGGTACCCTCTCATTGAATGCCCCAAATGGGGTCTAATGTAGGGTACTGAGGGGTGCCTGGGTGGCTTAGTTGGTTAAGTGACTGCCTTCAGCTTAGCTCATGATTCCTTGGTCCTGGGATAGAGCCCCACTGCAGGTTGTCTGCTAAGTGGGGAGTCTGCTGTTTCCTCCCCCTCTGCCTCTTCCCCCACTCGTGCTCTCTATCTCTCATTCTGTCTCAAATAAATAAATCAATAAAATTGCTGATATAAACATTGGGGTGCAGATGCCTCTTTGGATCAATATATTTATATCTTTGGGGTAAATCCATAGTAGTGCAATTGCTGGGTCATTGGGTAACTCTATTTTCAGCTCTTTGAGGAACCACCATACTGTTTTCCAGAGTGCCTGCACCAGTTTACATTCCCACCAATAGTGTAAGAGGCTTCTGCTTTCTCTGCATGCCTGACAACATCTGTTGTTTCCGGACTTGTTCATTTTAGCCATTCTGACAGGTGTGAGGTGATATCTCATTGTGCTTTTGATTTATATTTATTTCCCTGATGCCAAGTGATGCTGAGCATTTTTTCAAATCTGTTGCCCATTTGTGTGTCTTCTTTGAGAAATGTCTGTTCATTTCTTCTACCCATTTCTTGACTGGATTGTTCTTTGGGTGTTGAGTTTGATAAGTCTTTATAGATTTTGGATACTAGCCCCTTCTCTGATATGTCAGTTACAAATACCATTTTCCATTCTGTAGGTCATCTTTTAGTGTTGTCAGTTGTTTCCTTTGGTATGCAAAACCTTTTTATCTTGATGAAGTCTTTGTTTCCCTTGCCTTTGGAGACTTGTCTAGCAAGAAGTTGCTTTGGCCAAAGCCAGAGAGAATACAACCTGGGTTCTCTTCTAGGATTTTGATGGGTTCCTGTCTCACATTTAGGTCTTACATCCATTTTGAATCTTATTTTTATGCCCCAAATGGGGTCTAATGTAGGGTGACAAGATGGTCCAGTTTCATTCTTCTGCTTGTGGCTGTCCAGTTTTCCCAACACCATTTGTTGGAATGACTTTCTTTTGTTCCATTGGACATTCTTTTCTGCTTTGTCACAGATTAGTTGACCATAGAGTTGAGGGTCCATTTCTGGGCTCTTTAATCTATGCATGTGTTTTTGTGGCAATACCATACTGTCTTGATGATGACAGCTTGGTCATAGAGCTTGAAGTCTGGAATTGTGATGCCACCAGCTTTGGTTATCTTTTTCAACATTCCTTTGGCCATTTGGGATCTTTTCTGGTTCCATACAAATTTTAGGAATATTTGTACCAGCTCTGAAAAAATGTTGATGGTATTTTGATAGGGATTGCGTTGAATATATAGATTGCTCTGGGAAGCATAGACATTTTAACAGTATTTTTTCTTCCAATCTATGAGCATGAAAGGTTTTTGCAATTTCTTTGGGTCTTCCTCAGTTTCTCTCATGAGTGTTCTATGGTTTTCAGAGTACCAATCCCTTGCCTCTTTGTTTGGGTTTATTCCTAGGTATCTTAATGGTTTTCGGTGCAATTGTAAGTGGGTTTGACTCCTTAATTTCTCTTTCTTCTATCTCATTGTTGGTGTATAGAAATGCAACTGATTTCTGTGCATTGATTTTATATCCTGCCACGTTGCTGAATTCCTGTAGGACTTCTAACAATTTTTGGAGGGAGTCTTTTGAGTTTTCCACGTAGTGTGTCACATCATCTGCGAGAAGTGAGAGTTTGACTTCTTGCTGATTCAGATGCCTTTATTTCATTTGTTGTCTGATTGCTGAGGCTAGGACTTCCAGTACTAGTTGAACGACAGTGGTGAGAGTGGTCATCCCTGCCGTGTTCCTGACTTTAGGGGTAAAGCTCTCAGTTTTTCCCCATTGAAAATGATACTCACTGTGGACTCTTTGTAGATGGCTTTTATGATATTGAAGTATGTTCCCTCTATCCCTGCACCATGAAGAGTTTCAATCAAGAAGGGATGCTGTACTTTGTCAGGTGGTTTTTCTGCATCTATTGAGAGTATCATATGGTTCTTGTCCTTTCTTTTATTAATGTATTGTGTCACACTGATTGATTTGAAGATGTTGAACCACCCTTGCAGACCAGGAATAAATCCTACTTGGTCACGGTGAATAATCCTTTCAATGTACTGTTGGATCCTGTTGGCTAGTATCTTGGTGAGAATTTTTGCATCCGTGTTCATCAGCAATATTGGTCTGTAATTCTCCTTTTTGTTGGGGTCTTTGTCTGGTTTTGGGACCAAGGTAATGCTGGCCTCATAGAAAGAGTTTGGAAGTTTTCCGTCGTTTTTATTTTTTGAGATAGCTTCAGAAGAATAGGTATTAATGCCTCTTTAAATGTTTGGTTGAACTGTCCAGGGAAGCCATCGGGTCCTGGAGTTTTGTTTTTTGGGAGATTTTTGATGACTGTTTCCGTTTCCTTGCTGATTATGGGTCTGTTCAGGTTTTTCTCTTACCATTTCTTCCAGATTGCCTAATTTGTTGGCAAATAGTTGTTTATTATACGTTCTTAAGATTGTTTGTGTTTTCTTGGTGTTGGTTGTGATCTCTCTTCTTTCATTCATGATTTTATTAATTTCGGTCCTTTTACTTTTCTTTTTGCAAAGTCTGGTCAGGGTTTTATGGATCTTATTACTTCTTTCAAACAGGTAGCTCCTAGTTTTGTTGCTATATTCTACTGTACTTTCGGTTTCTATTTCTTTTATTTCTGCTCTGGTCATTATTAATTCTCTTCTCCTGCTGGATTTAGGCTTTCTTTGCTGTTGTTTCTCCAGCTCCTGTAGGTGGAAGGTTAGGTTGTGTATTTAGGACCTTTCTTGTTTCTTGAGAAAGGCTTGTATCGCTCTATACTTCCCTCTTCAGGACTGCCTTGGCTGCATCCCAAAGATTTTGAGCAGTTGTGTATTCATTTTCCTTTGTTTCCATGAATTCTTTTACTTGTTTGTTAATTTCCTGGTTGACCCATGCATTCTTTAATAGGATGCTCTTTAGAGTCCATGTTTTTTAGTTTTTCCCAAATTTCCTCTTGTGATTGAGTTCAAGTTTCAAGAGACTGTGGTCTGGAAATATGCAGGGAATGATCACAGACTTTTGGTACCGGTTGAAACCTGATTTGTGACCCAGTATGTGATCTCTTTTGGAGAAAGCTCCATGTGCACTGGAGAAGAATGTGTATTCTGTGGCTTTAAGATGGAATGCTCTGAATATATCTGTGAAGTCCATCTGGTCCAGTGTGTCATTCAAAGCCCTTGTGTCCTTGTTGATCTGCTTAGATGACTGGTCCATTGCAGTGAGTGAGTTGTAAAAGTCCCCTACTATTTATTGTATCATGTTCGATGTGTTTCTTTAATTTTGTTATTAGTTGGCTTATGTAATTGACTGCTCCCATGTTAGGGGCATAAATCTTGACAATTGTTAGATCTTCTTTTTGGAGAGACCCTTTAATTATGATAGCGTCCTTCCACATCTCTTATGATGGCCTTTGGCTTAAAATCTAATTTGATACAGACACTTCTCCAATTAAGACATACAAATGGATATCAGATACATGAAAAAATGTTCATCATCATTAGCCCTCAGGGAGATTCAAATTAAAACCACATTGAGATATCACCTTACACCAGTTAGAATGGCCAAAATTAACAAAACAGGAAACAACATGTGTTGGAGAGGATGTGGAGAAAGGGGAACCCTCTTCCACTGTTGGTGGGAATGCAAGTTGGTGCAGCCTCTTTGGAGAACAGTATGGAGATTCCTCAAGAAATTAAAAATAGAGCTTCCCTATGACCCTGCCATTGCACTCCTGGGTATTTACCCCAAAGATACAGATGTTGTGAAAAGAAGGGCCATCTGTACCCCAATGTTTATAGCAGCAATGGCCACAGTCGCCAGACTATGGAAAGAACCAAGATGCCCTTCAGCGGAAGAATGGATAAGGAAGATGTGGTCCATATACACTATGGAGTATTATGCCTCCATCAGAAAGGATGAATACCCAACTTTTGTAGCAACATGGACGGGACTGGAAGAGATTATGCTGAGTGAAATAAGTCAAGCAGAGAGAGTCAATTATCATATGGTTTCACTTATTTGTGGAGCATAACAAATAGCATGGAGGACAAGGGGTGTAAGAGAGGAGTAGGGAATTTGGGTAAATTGGAAGGGGAGGTGAACCATGAGAGACTATGGACTCTGAAAAACAATCTGAGGGGTTTGAAGTGGTGGGGGGGGTGGGAGGTTGGGGTACCAGGTGGTGGGTACTATAGAGGGCACGGCTTGCATGGAACACTGGGTGTGGTGAAAAAATAATGAATAATGTTTTTCTGAAAATAAATAAATTGAAAAAAAAATCTAATTTGATAAAAGGATTGCCAGCCCAGCTTTCTTTTGATGTCCATTAGCACAGTAAATGGTTTTCCACCCCCTCACTTTCAATCTGGAGGTGTTATTGGGTCTAAAATGAGTCTCTTGCAGACAGCATATTGATGGGTCTTGCTTTTTTATCCAATCTGATACCTTGTGTCTTTGGATTGGGGAATGTGGCCCATTTACTTTCAGGCTAACTATCGAAAGATATGAATTGAGTGCCATTGTATTACCTGTAATATCATTGTTTCTGTACATTGTCTCTATTCCTTTCTGGTCTATGACACTTTGGGGCTCTCTCTTTGCTTGCAGGATTCCCTTTAGTATTTCTTGCAGGGCTGGTGTGGAGGTCACAAATTTTTTAATTTCTTTCTGTCCTGGGAACTCTTTATCTCTCCTTCTATTTTGAATGACAGCCCTGCTGGTAACGTATTCTTGGCTGCATATTTTTCTGGTTTAGCACCCTGACTATACCATGCCAGTCCTTTCTGGCATGTCCCGAGCTGCTTTCTGGATTTTCTCTTTGTCTCTGAAATTTGCAAGCTTCACTACTATATATCAAGGTGTTGGCCTATTCTTATTGAAATTGAAGGGGTTTCTCTGTGCCTCCTGGATTTGAATGACTTTTTTCTTCCACGGATTATAGATGTTCTCTGCTGTAATTTCTCAGATATACCTTCTTCCACACACCCTTTCCTCCTCTTCTGGGATCCCAGTTATTCTAATATTGCTTTGCTTTATGATATCACTTATCTCTTGAATTCTCCCCTCCCCTTGAATTACTGATCCAGTAATTGTTTATCTCTCTTTTTTTCTCAACTTCTTTATTCTCCATCATTTTGTCTTCTTTGTCACTACTTCTCCTTTCTGTGTCATTTATCCTAGCAGTTAGAGCCTCCAATTTTTAAAATTTGAAATAGTTAATATTTATTAGTTAATTATAGCTCAGTAAGTGTGTAAAAGATAAGTAGGGTTTTATTTCTCCATTACCCATTATGTACGTGGTGAATTTTTTAAAATTTCTATTCAATTAGCTGATATATGATATATCAGTTTCAGATATAGTGTTCAGTTAACCATCAGTTGTATGTAATACCCAGTGCTCTACACATCACATGCCCTCCTTCATGCCCATCACCCAATTACCCCTACCCCCATCCCACCTCCCCTTCAGCAAATGTCTGTTTCCAATAGTTAAGAGTCTCTCATCATGATTTGTCTCCCTCTTTGATTTCTTCCATTTAGTTTTCCCTACCTTCCCCTATGATTCTATGCACTTTTTCTTATATTCCCCATATGTATGAAACAATATGATAATTGCCTTTCCGTGATTGACTTATTTCTCTCAGTATAGTACGCTCCGTTTCCATCCACATCAATGTAAATTGTTAAGAGTTCATCCTTTTTGATGGCTTTGTAATATTTCATTTGTAATACACCACATCTTTTTTTTATTTTTTTTATTTATTTATTTTCAGAAAAACATTATTCATTATTTTTTCACCACACCCAGTGCTCCATGCAAGCCATGCCCTCTATAATACCCACCACCTGGTACCCCAACCTCCCCCGCCACTTCAAACCCCTCAGACTGTTTTTCAGAGTCCATAGTCTCTCATGGTTCACCTCCCCTTCCAATTTACCCAAATTCCCTACTCCTCTCTAACGCCCCTTGTCCTCCATGCTATTTGTTATACTCTACAAATAAGTGAAACCATATAATTGACTCTCTCTGCTTGACTTATTTCATTCAGCATAATCTCTTCCAGTCCCATCCATGTTGCTACAAAAGTTGGGTATTCATCCTTTCTGATGGAGACATCTTCTTTTTTTATTAAATTTTTTTATTTTTTATAAACATATATTTTTATCCCCAGGGGTACAGGTCTGTGAATCGCCAGGTTTACACACTTCACAGCACTCACCAAAGCACATACCCTCCCCAATGTCCATAACCCCACCCCCCTTCTCGCAACCCCCCTCCCCCAAGCAACCCTCAGTTTGTTTTGTGAGATTAAGAGTCACTTATGGTTTGTCTCCCTCCCAATCCCATCTTGTTTCATTTATTCTTCTCCTACCCACTTAAGCCCCCATGTTGCATCACCACTTCCTCATATCAGGGAGATCATATGATAGTTGTCTTTCTCTGCTTGACCTATTTTGCTGAGCATGATACACTCTAGTTCCATCCATGTTGTCGCAAATGGCAAGATTTCATTTCTTTTGATGGCTGCATAGTATTCCATTGTGTATATATACCACTTCTTCTTCTTCATTTTTTTTAAGATTTTACGTATTTATTTGACAGAGAGAAATCACAAGTAGATGGAGAGGCGGGCAGAGAGAGAGAGGGAAGCAGGCTCCCTGCTGAGCAGAGAGCCTGATGCGGGACTCGATCCCAGGACCCTGAGACCATGACCTGAGCCGAAGGCAGCGGCTTAACCCACTGAGCCACCCAGGCACCCCATACCACATCTTCATTATCCATTCATCTGTTGATGCACATCTAGGTTCTTTCCATAGTTTGGCTATTGTGGACATTGCTACTATAGTCATTCGGGTGCAAGTGCCCCTTTGGATCACTACGTTTGTATCTTTAGGGTAAATACCCAGTAGTGCAATTGCTGGGTCATAGGGCAGTTCTATTTTCAACATTTTGAGGAACCTCCATGCTGTTTTCTAGAGTGGTTGCACTAGCTTGCATTCCCGCCAGCATTAGCCATTCTGACTGGTGTGAGGTGATATCTCATTGTGGTTTTGATTTGTATTTCCCTGATGCATCTTTGGGGAAAATACCTTGCAGTACAATTACTAGATCATATATTAAACTCTTGGAGAACCTCCATACTGTTTCCAGAAGTAAAGCCTCCATTTTTTTTTATTGCATCCCCTTAATAACCTTTTGATTTCAACTTGGTAATATTTTTGTTCTTTTATTTCTCCAGAAAGGGATTCTCCAGTGTCTTTTGTGCTTCGTTCAAGCCCACCTAGTATTTTTATACTTGTTATCCTAAACTCTAATTCTGCCATTTAGTTATATCCATACTGATTAGGTAACTGACAGTCGTACCTCCTATTCTCTTATTTCAGGTGATTTTTCCATCTAGTCATTCTGTCTAGAGAAGAATAGAAAATGAGAGAACAAAATACTAAAATAACAACAACAACCCCAGAGAAATATAATCTCTATAAACCAAATCTCTATAATCTGTATAAACCAAAATAAATAAATAAATAAATAAATATTTAAAAAGCAAGAATATAATCAGACAGTTGATGAGAACAGAGCAATACACTAGATTCTGGGTATATTCTGGTCTGTTTCTTAGAGGAAACTACATCCCAAAATTGTAAAGAAAGAAAAATATATATATATGCAAAAATAAATTTAAGCACTATGAAAGGATAGGATGTATCTATAAAAATTAAAATAAAAAATGTTTTAAAAACCTGAGTTGATAAAATGAGAAATTGGTTGTAATGGAAAAAGAAAAAGAAAATTAAACTTGAAAGTTTAAGGAGCCACGGAGTCTATATAGTATTTTCCCCCAGCACTAGAGTTTTGCAGTTGTCTGTGAGTCCTTAAACTTGATCCTAGCAGGAAGTTCTTGCTGATTTTCTGGGGGAGGGGCCTGTTGCGCTAATTCTCAGAGGTCTTTGCCCTGATGGTATTGCACTGCCCTTGCCAGGGGTCCAGGCTAATTTAGGGCCTCCAGATTCCTCTCTGTGGCTTTCGTTCCCTGCTGGTTTTCTGCACTGCTTGAGAGGATTAGAATAAAAATGTGAGCCTCCCAGTGTCCAGCCCTAGAGCTGAAAGCAGGCACCCTCCACTCTTCAGTGTGCCCTCACAGAAGAGCTGTCAAACACTCTCGTCTCCCTGGTTTCTGTATGCACTCTGTGTACACCCAGCCTTTGAGCATTTTTATCTCAGCCATGCAACCCCCTTTGGAGTTTCTAAACTTTGCAGTCTTCTGTGGCTGCATTCATGCCAGTCCTCTAGGGGGAGGGAGGAGGTCTTGTCCTGGTTCTTCTGCATGTTTGGCCCTGCTCTGAGAGTGGTTACCCAATGGTCTGGGGTTTGTGGTTAATGGCAACACTGAGCTGAAAGCCCCCTCCTCCGCTCTTTGATTGCAGCTGGTTTCCCTGCTGAAACTCCTGGGAACTCTCCCATACTCAGGCACCCCATTTTGTGTGACCCCGGGGATCCTGAGATCAGGCAGTTCTACCTAGGATTCTACCCCACTTCTCCACCTGAGTGCTTTTCAAGCAGGGATGTCCCTCACCAGATTATACGTATAAAAGTTCCTGTTTGTGCTCTTGGCTCAGGTTATGGTCTGGGATCAAGCCCCACCACTGGGCTCCCTGCTCGGTGGAGAGTCAGCTTCTCCCTTTGTGCACGTGGTCTCTCTCTCTCTCTCAAATAAATAAAATCTCTTAACAAAAAAACAAAAACAAAAAAGTTCCTGTTTGCACACCACTACTATATCACTTTCTGATAAGCAGTCTATGCATCCCCCCAACAATTTATCTTCCCATGTATCACCTTGGATTCATTTCTCCACTCCACACCTCCTACCTTGCAGAATGTGGTCACTTTTCTATTTGTAGAATTATCACAGTTCTTTTCTTAGATCTCAGATTGAGTTCACAGGTGTTCAGAATGATTTGAAAGCTATCTAGCTGAATTCCAGGGACTGGACAAAACTATGGCCCCCTATGCCTCTGCCATATTCCTCTTCTCCCAGAAATTACGTATATTTAATAGACCAATATTAATTGTACTTTTTATCAGATTTATCTAAATAGTGTTATATCTCTTTCTTCTGTTACCTAAGATTAAAATAAGTAGGGATTTATTTTATTTATGTGATTATCTTTCTATTTAAGCAATCCCTAACTTAGTTTTAATGTCTAATAGTGTTATTTTAAGTTCACATTTCATAAGCTATATATAATTCCTACAATTATGTGTCTTGTTTAACTTGAACATTATAAATATTTGACTTATTTCAGAAGCAGCAAGAGTTGGAAAAAAATATAACTAGAGAACTAGAAGAAGGTATGTTGCCAAATTTCTGAATTAAGATGGTCATTGATTTCTGAAATAAACTATGAATGGTAAATCCATTGCTTTCTATTGTTTGGATAATAGGTACTATGTTAATTTTTTTAATATATATCTAATAAAAATGTAAAACATAAACTTAATGAGGAACATACTTATTCCTCATTTAGTCATCATTTTTCAGACTTAAAAAAAAATCTCCAAATGTCTATTTATATGTTATTTCAAGCTGTAATCTTCCTTCACTTCTGCCATCCCTCTGGAACTATCAACCTGAATATGAGGACATTCTTTTTTTTTTTTAAGATTTTGTTTATTTGACAGAGAGATCACAAGTAGGCAGAGAGGCAGGCAGAGAGAGAGGGGGAAGCAGGCTCCCCACTAAGCAGAGAGCCCAACGTGGGGCTCTATCCCAGGACCCTGGGATCATGACCCGAGCCCAAGGCAGAGGCTTTAACCCACTGAGCCACCCAGGTGCCCCTATGAGGACTTTCTTAAATCCTTATTTCTGCTAATGATATAAAACCAAATTTTAAAAAAAAAAGAAAAAAAGCAGTCTTGTCTTAGGTGATACTTACTTAAGCAATTATAGTTCAAATAGCCATCACTTGACAGGTGACAATTAAACCTCCAGTCATTGATTTTGTCATTGATTTACCTTTTGCCATTGGATAAAATTCCAAGCTCCATACATGGAATAAAAACACCCAAATCAGTTTGGTTCTTGTCAGATTTTTCAGCCTTCTCTATCGCTAACATTTACCCTACTCTGCTGCTTTGCTCTTGCACCTCTTCAGCATTGACTACTTGCAATTCCACAAGTGTTCTTCCTCACTCTCTGTGTATGTTCTTTGTATATGAATCTTCCCTCCACCTGGCATGCTTCTTACCTGTCCTTCAGATATCAGCTTACATATCCCCTCCACCAAAAAGCAGACAATATTCATAGAAAACTAGGGTTTTCCTTCTGTATGTTCTTATGTTCAACTCTGAAAATTGCCTGTTTGATTTTTTCAGTCTGTCGTACATGATTGTTCACGGGTGGGCTCTGTTATCATCTTGTAATGAGAAAAACAGAATCTCTGATATTTATCCACAATAGCAATTACCTCAGTGGGCAACTGTGAGCAAAATAGATTTAAAAGTAATCTTGTATTTTATATTGTAGTTGTATTAGATGTTTTTCATTCTTCATAACACTCATAAAGCTTCAACTTTGTTTTTTTTAATAACTTTTAGTTAAGAATGAAGTATTTTAGATAAAGACTGTAATTCTTTTTCTTTTCAGGTGCTGCTGAATTTGAATCAGGCTCATCTGGTGGGACCACCTTTCTAGAATCTACTTTTGAAAGTCATATAAATTGTGATGACGTACTGAAATCACACAGAGAATACTCAGAGTTTCTGAAGAAAAAGTATAGCATCTGAAACATAAATAGTAGAAATTTATTTACTGGATGTTTATACAACATTTTAATAGTTTCCTATTAAATGGATGATATGCAAAAATCTTTCTTAAAGGAAAATATTTTTGGATCATGTGTGTAATGAAAGTTTATATAATATTTTAGCTATGTTTTGGTAGCTAATTAACTTTTAAGCAGATTTTTTTTAATGTGGAAATCAGCATTATTGTGTTTTACATGCTTCAGGCAGCCCAAATACCAGCTTTCTAAACAGCACCCAACCAACCCAGTTTTCATGAATACTTCAGTCATGTTAATTGAGAACTTTTTGGTATTTTCCAATTTTTATTACTACATATGAACCTAGAGATTTAGACAGACATTAATTTTAAGACAAAGAGTCTTAAAATTAGAAGAAAAAAAAGAACATTTGCAAGACAATTGTTAAATTATGCATTTATATCCTACAAGTCAGTACATTCCACATAACTACTGTACAACCTTGACAATCAGACAATTCTAATACAGTTGACCCTTGAATAATTGCAGGGGTTAAGGGCACTGACCATTTGCAGTCAGAAATATGTGAATAACTTTTGACTCCCCAGGCACTTGAGTACTAATCTGCTATTGACCAGAAAACTAACTTTTACAAAAACAGTTAATTAGCCTGAGTTTTGTTTGTTATATGTATCCCATATTATATTTTTATAATAAGCTAGAAAAGAAAGTGTTATTAAAATCATAAGGAAGGGGGTACAAGATGGCGGGGAAGTAGGAAGAGGCGTCTTTTCAGCCTATACCCCAAAGTGAGCTGATTACCTACCAAAGAACTCTGATCACCCATGAAATCAGCCTGAGATTACACGTCTGGATCTCTACAGGGGCAGAAGATGCCAGTGGGCAGGTAAAGCTGAGTGGGAACGGTAGACTGATGTCAGCAGATAAACAAAAGGGGGAGGGAGCCACCAGAGGTGACTGGTTGGAAAGTAATACCCCAATCAAGCGAGAGTGCCCTGCGTCTGGGGACCAGCATTAACTTAGAGACTGGTTGAAAGCACTCCAAAAGAGCAAAGGATTGCAGGGGGAAATTGTGGGAATCAGGG